>NC_083278.1:16483164-17230664 GCF_963506605.1 Zootoca vivipara
AAACATCTGGAGGGTCGAAGTTTGGGGATGCCTGGTGTAGAATAAGGAATTTCAGCTTGCATGGCAATTCGACTTGCTGAAATTCCTTCCTTTGCACGACTATTAAAGGTGCAAGAACCGTTTCCTCTTTTGCATCTGGGCTGCCCTAATATCCAGGTATAATACATACCTGGGAGCTGGTTTTTCCAACCTGGTGCTATTCAGATGTTGTTGGACTACAACTCTTTTCGGACCTGGTGGCTGGAGTCACAATGGGACTCCCGTCATGCCTCCCACCTCCCCAGATCTGCTCTGTAGGGTTGGGGGAAACAACTGAAAAGGTTTAGAAACACGTGAGAAAGTTTAGAAGTCAGCTTCCTCACTACTAGACAGGCCATCGACTCAGCTCTACAGCTGCAGACATAACATTTTAAGTGAGTTTTAAATGCATTATACAAATGTGTCACTAGATGGCGATGGTGAGCTTATGAAAAATTCCATTTATTTTTCAAAACTTTTTTTTTAAAGGCATTTTCACTCTCTCTCTCTCTCTCTGTGTATTCCACCTAGGTCTGCTATTTCAAATTCCACAAAGACTGGTGGAAGAGCATGGCTAACGCTAAAATCCTAGGCATGCTTTCCTAAGAATAAACACTACTGAACCCAATGCCTTAGGGCTGCACTGAAGGACTTTTTAACCCCTTGCGCTTCAGCCACATCATGGAAATGTTTATTATATAACAGAATAACTACTATACATGCACAGACGTTCATTTCTGCATGTCGCTCTCGGCTTGCAGTTTCTTCCTACTGCAATTCCCCCGTTTTGTTAAACTACTCTTCCGTTGCACATTACTTTTAAAACACCACGTGCACAGCCGTTTAAAAAGAAACCATGGGCCTCGTGCCCTCAACAGCCATTCGTAACGATTTGCAACAGCCTAAAATGTGCATGTAAACCATCCAAAGATCAGAATAGCAGCGCCGGAGAGGTGCTTTGCCTACATTTCAAATAGTTTCACATGTCAATGTGGGCTTGATGTCAAAGATATTCTAATTTAGAACATTTTCTTTAAAGCACTGAAAGGCCACCAAGGGTGTCAACTGTAACAAACCTATCACCTCCAGCACCAGGCATTTTGTTGGCCATAGTTATCTTGGCGGCATCAGTCAACAGATTTCCATTTTTGACAGTTTGGAGAAACAGTGGTAAGATTTTAATAAGAGCAGACACTTACCACCCCCAAGTAGCTAAATAGACCTAAAACATATTCCTTGTTTTAATATTTCTAAGTTCCCTGGTTACTGATATGTTTAAGTTGCTGTCTGTTTGAATACAGGAACTCCCTTGACAGCTTTTTGACAGTGGAGAGTTTTGTTAACAGAAAGGTTCAAATTGAGTAACAGATCCAATCTGCACTCTTATTTTAGCTGTCCTTAAAAAGATGCTGCTCTCTGTATTCTCTTGTAATCACAGAAGTGTGGAGTTTAAAGGCTGATTTGATCTGACAGGTTATCTAACTCGGTTCATTTCCAAAAACAGATTTACTTTTCATCTTTTCTTGGTTTGAAGCCTGTTTCTAAAAAGACTCACACCATGTGCCTTTTCCTTCATGATATTATTATTATTATTATTATTATTATTATTAATTATTTCCTACTTTTGGGAAATGTTTCCTGGCTGTCTAAATATATTATTTTGCTGGTTTTAAGTCTATTTTATGGAGCATTGTGCATGCATAATGAGAGGTTGTTAAGCAGAACAAAGCTTCACATACTCAAAGCACTCACTGCACTTTTGTTCCAATGCCACCTGCGAGATTATACCCAAGTACCGGTAATGTCAGGCTTATTTTTTAGACGAGGTCAACTCCAGTTCAAGTTAACATAGTTACTAAAACAGGGAGCTTTCTGATAACCAGAAGTGTCTGCTATTGGCTCAGCAATAGTTTTGGAGCTTGCGATATGTGTATGACACTTCAAATTAAACAAGCTATCAGTCGGTGTTAATTTATCAGCAAGAGCTCTATGATGCTGAAAGAAGAAACAGATCATAGTCCTCCAATGAGACGATACATTTATAGAGCAATCCTGTGCATGTCCAGCTCTGACACTGAGGTCCAGCGCCGAGGACCTTCTGGCAGTTCCCTCACTGCAAGAAGTGAGGTTACAGGGAACCAGGCGGAGGGCCTTCTTGGTAGTGGCGCCTGCCCTTTGGAACGCCCTCCCATCAGATGTCAAGGAAATAAACAACTATCTGACTTTTAGAAGACATCTGAAGGCAGACCTGTTCAGGGAAGTTTTTAATGTGAGTGTTTTATTGGGTTTTTAATACAGTGGTACCTCGACTTACGAAGACGATCCGTTCCGCGACGCTCTTCATAAGTCGAGGTTTTCGGATGTTGAAGTGCCCGTTCTGCGCATGCGGCGAAAAGACTTCTGGGGTTGTCGACTTCGTAAGTCGAAATCTTCGGAAGTCGAAGCATTCGTTTGTACCTCTGTATTCTGTTGGGAGCCGCCACGTTTCACCCTTACCTTGAATTCCTGTTTGAATCCATGGGATGGGATTTAAAGGTAAAGGTAAAGGGACCTCTGACCATTAGGTCCAATCGTGGATGACTCTGGGGTTGCGGCGCTCATCTCGCGTTTTTGGCCGAGGAAGCCGGCATACAGCTTCTGGGTCATGTGGCCAGCATGACTAAGCCGCTTCTGGCGAACCAGAGCAGCGCACGGAAACGCCGTTTAGCTTCCCCCCAGAGCGGTACCTATTTATCTACTTGCAATTTGATGTGCTTTTGAACTGCTAGGTTGGCAGGAACAATGGGAGCTCACCCCGTTGCGGTGATTTGAACCGCCAACCTTCTGATCGGCAAGCCCTAGGCTCTGTGGTTTAGACCACAGCACCACCCGCGTCCCATGGGATGGGACTTACTTCTTGAGTAAATATATGCACGGCATCAGGCTATGTTCCTATTGCTCCTGGTGTAGAGAAATGCATACTCAGTTTTAACCTAACATGTTGGATTAATAGGAAACCTCTGGCCATTCATTATATCAGGGATGGAGAACATCTGATCCAGGGGTCTAATGCGACTTGTCATGCCCCTTAAATCACTGCAGAGCACTCTCCGTTGGCTACAACTTTCTCTAGTCCACACACTCTTCATCCAAATTGCTCCCAAACACAACCCCATCTCACCCTACACTCCTACCACAACACACTCCACAAGATCTGAAGCAGAGTAGGAGCCACAGTCTCCTTGCTCTTGTCATGCCGATTCCCCACATGCAGCGGGGTCCCCACCTGACCGCCACAATGCTGAGGATGTAAGGAAGAGGCAGAGAGGGTGCTAAGGGCTGCACAGTATTTCAGAATTGGGAACTGGCTGCCTGGCAAGTGAAGACACTGACAGCTTGCTCACCGATCTCGTTTTTGCTGAGCCCCTTTCTCAGCATGTAACAGGAAATTGCAGCAATATAGGAAGAGGCATGGGCAGCTCTCTGTTTCCTTGAGTGTCATGCCCTTTTAGATTGTAAACCTAAGAGCAGGAATTGTCCTATCAGTGACCTTTGTAAGCTGCTCTGGGAGCCTTTCCAGCTAAAGAGTGGGGTAAAACTCATACAAGTAAAAAACAAGAAGACCCAGTTCTGATCCACTGATTGCATTGCAATATCCCCACCGCTCCATCTCAAAGACTGTTGTCTTGGTGCAATACAGGTTAACTCTTCTGTATAGATAGTATGCATCAAATCATATTGTATACTTCTGGTTGGTTGGTTTGTTTTTTACTGCTTGCAGGAGGGAAGGAGTTGAAAAGTTATTGCTTGTGGTACCACAAGAATTCAGTGGACGATGAGAAGGCAAATAGGATCTGAGTCCCATCACATTTTCTTGCAAGTCACCCACGAGCTTCTTGATACAGTTTTCTTTCTGAGCCCATTGCTTGACCAGGCGCAACAGCCCCAGCCTCCAGGGAATGTGGGAAAGGAAATAAAGACTCTGACAATGAAACTTAAAGCTGAGGCTGGGCGTGAACCTTTGAATAATACACTGAGAAGCAGGCCAGCCCCCTTCTACAGGCAAGTTCTCTGGGAACTGTAGCACCACACACAATCCCACAAAAGGCACCCACAATATAGTGTGAGTGCTCATTATTGGTGGATGAAACCAACCATTTTGCTTTCCTTCAGTTTCTCATTTTTTTCAGTCTCCACATTTCTACACCAGTTTGTTTTCTTAAAGGCCCTTGTGAAAATCCACCAGCGTTAATTTCTGCTAATAGACACCTTTTTGGGGAAAGCAATTTCCTTTCATATAAAGCATTTATAAATGTGTATTTTCACTAATATGTGCATATCCGTGCACACTTTGTGCTAGCTTATGTGTTTTTGTATATATTGCTTGTCTGGGGAACTGCGTTACAATATTCGAGAAAGTGCAAACTTCAGTTCATATATTGTTTCAGAAAGTGCAAAACTGGTTGGTTCAACTTTCAATGTGAACTGAATAGAATTTATTTTCTATCCCTAGAGCCAGGATTTAGCCATCAATGTTCACCTTGAGAGCTGGAAGCCCAGCTGACAGGCACTCTTCAACGAAGTGTTGACAACAAGATTCATTAAGGTATCTCTTATTTCATTCTCTGCATTTTATTGTCTGTGTAAATCTGTTTGTAACGTCTTTGCCCGGCATTCAGAACATACCACATGCAGGACTACGTTGGGTATTTGCTTTTCATTTATTCTCTTTAGTACAAGTCACCTTAAGAAAGCAAACACGTCCTTTGCATTACCAGAACAAGAGAAGAAAGCAAAGGCATACACCATAGCTGCCAAGTTTTCCCTTTTCTCGCGAGGAAGCCTATTCAGCATAAGGGAATTTCCCTTAAAAAAAGGGAGAACTTGGCAGCTATGCCATACACCCTTGTGCAAATTAATTGAAACAAACAATGTAGTTTATTGCACAATGCTCACATATGCATGTACAAAACTCACATATACATATATTAGTAACGGATGTGACCTCCGCTATTTTTAAGCAGCATTTGAACACGGTTTGGCATGGAGTCTACTAGTTTCGAACAGTCACTGTTGATTTTCAGATCCCTGGACCACCCTTGAATCAGCGGCTGAATGAGCTTCTCTATAGTCGTACAGTCTACAGCACAGAGGCAACTTTTGCATATAGCCCACAAATTCTCAATGGGATTTACGTCTGGGGAATTCCCTAGCCAATCAAATACCTGTATTTGCTGCTCTGTCATGAATTTCTTCACCACTTTCGATGTGTGACAGAGAGCTAGGTCCTGCTGCAATATCCCAGTGCTGTCAGGATATCTCTTTTCTAGCTCTGGAATAACTCTCTTTCGTAGAACCTCAATATATTGTGGCGAGCGCATCTTTCCTTCTATTGGCTGCAGGCTTCCGACACCATAATGATCAACTGACTTTTCGTGTTTGTTTTGAGTAAAGGATTACGAGTAAGATAGAAAACATGCTTTGTTTCAATTAATTTGCACAAGGGTGTAGCTGCTTTTGTTTGGCATATTTTGGGCGAAAGCTGGAGATGCAGGTGCAAAACTACCATTGAAAAATCCCCTTCAAATCCATTCCCCTCCTCTGTCCTGGATTCTGCTATGGAATCATGCAGCTTGGGGTGCAAAACCCTTAATTGTTTATCCTCCCAGTACAGGATTTATGGCTGAAGGCATGGTAGGGTGCCAGAGCTTTGTCCAAATTGGTTTTGACTGAACAAACAGCCAGCGTGGCAATACTCAGATTAAGTTTTCCATTTTTTAATTTCCTCTCTTTACTCTTTTAATATCCCAACAGGCTGAACTAGTAAGGTCTCACCGTTCTTGGTATTAACACTTCAAACATTTATAAAGGCGTTTTTTAACCACACACCCTCCCCTCTGACTCTCTTTCTGCAGTTGGTCTTTTAATGGGGGTAGATTTCTTTTAGCTTCAGAATGCTGCTTGAGCCAGGAAACGGGCACTTTGCTCCACAAACCAAGCAGATCTGATCCTTACGTAACCTTTTAAAAATAATTTATAAAAATATCTGTACATCAAGAAAATATCAAAGCGGTTCACAACAGTTGTACATAAAACCACAAAAAAGTTAAAATAAGAAACCAGACCTCTATTGCAGAATATATATATATATATATATATATATATATATATATAGCCAATTTTTAAATTAATTTTTAACTTTTAAAAACAAATTAACAACAAATTTATTCAGATTTAACAAAAATTTAAAAGTTGACCCTCTGCCCCCTTACAAGATGCTTCTTTCCCTTTGCTTCTTTGCTGCTCGCAGAAAATACTTTTTCTTAATTTCTAATACTTTTCTATCAATTCCTATTTCAATCGACTGTGCATGTTCAATTCCTGCTTAGACTTTTATCTATTTCCCCAGTTAATCAAACAGAGTTAATCTTCCTTTATCAATCCATATAAATCATAATTTTAATTCATTTTTCCTCCAATACAGCTTAACCATCCTGTCTTTATGCATTCACAGCATTCTAATTAACAATACTCAAGAAAGATGTATTCTTAATTGCTTGCATAAGTCTGATGGAATAGACTTTGCAGTGTGAGCAACACCAGATATTGGCTGGATGAAGAGGAGTGGTGGAAGTCACTTGACCAAGAGCCCCCCCCCCCCAGGGAAAGCACACAGAGAGATGATTTGGATCCTGGATCCTGATGGTGGGAAACTGGTCACAACCCAGAGGAGGGGGCGAGCTGGTAAGTGCTGGAGGCTTGGAGCTTGAAGAGGAGAAAACAGGCAAGTGCCCCACCCCACAGGAATCAGACTTGACAGCTCCAGCACAGAGCCACCCTGACAGCTTCTCTGCTGACAGCCTGAAAGCCCCCCCCCCCAACTCCCAAAATACGGCATTTCCTGCATGTCAATGAGCAGAGAGCCAGGCAGAAACAGAGAACGGTCCCAGGGCCGTCCTTTCCATTTGGCTCAGTGGCGCGGTGTGCCACGGCGCCTCCCCATCAGGGGTGCTGGGCTGGGGCGCCCAGCAGCCCTGTGCGCTGCTCATGTTCAAGGCACACTGCTCATGTTCGAGGCTGAAGGAGTCTAGCTCTGCTGCTGCCTCTCCTCCGTCGCACTTGCAGGGGGCGGTCGACTGTATCCTCCGCCGTGCACTGTTCCCGCCACGCCCCCTCGCAACAGCAGGCTTGCTAGCCCCCGTTCCAATGGCGGCTAGCAAGCCTGCTGTTGCGAGGGGGGTGGCAGGAGCAGTGCCCGAAAGGACTCCTTCCGGTGCGCTGTTCCCACCACGCCCCCTCACAACAGCAGGCTTGCTAGCCGCCATTCCAACGGCACCTAGCAAGCCAGGGGGGGGGCACCAGAGGGATTTTGCACCATGGCGCTGGATAGCCTTAAGACGGCCCTGGAGGGTCCCTTGGGGCTCTCCATAGACAGAGGGAGGGACCTGACACAGAGGGTTAGAGCAGGCATCTCCAAACTACGGCCCTCCAGATGTTTTGGCCTACAACTCCCATGATCCCTAGCTAACAGGACCAGTGGTCGGGGAAGATGGGAATTGTAATCCAAAACATCTGGAGGGCCGAAGTTTGGGGATGCCTGGGTTAGAGAATGAAGGGGGGAAGTTACAAGTCAGTCCAGGCAACTGCTTCATCGAGACAGGAGCAACCCTTAGAAATCTCCATAGGTCCTCTGCTCTGCTTCCTTAAAAAAGAAACTACAGTGGTTCCTCTACTTATGAATTTAATGCGTTCCGAACGCACATTCGTAAGTTGAAAAAAATTGTAAGTTGAATCCCATAGGAATGCATTGGGAGAAAAAAATCGCAAGTCGAAGCAACCCTATCTAAAATTCGTGAGCAGAAAAAAAATCCTCTCTAAACCTAATCCAAGATGGCGGACGGAGCTCCGTTTGTAAGTAAGAAACATTCGTAAGTAGAGTTATTCATAAGTAGAGGTACTACTGTCACTGTAAGTTCTGTGAATGACCTATTCTCCCTGTAGGCTCCCTGACATAAGGTGACATTGTAAACAGGAAGCATTTAATCCGTACTGATTGAGTTTGTATCTCCCTCTTCCCCCAAGAATTTATTCTCATAACAACTCTGTAAGTCAAGACAGGTCTGAGCACGAATGACTTGTCCAAAGCCACTCTGTGACTTTTGTGGCAAAGCAACTCCAGGCTGTTAACTATATCACAAACATAAACAAGCAGATAATGTGTAGTTTACATTGTCACTGCAGCCAGGCCCAGGAAGTCGTGGTTCTGGCCTGCAAAATGACCATGTATCCCTACATCCCATGATTCTTTGTTTCAAACATTAGAAGCGTAACTTAGCTATGGCCATATGGAAATGGCAACCATGCTGTAAAGATAATATAGCAATCGGTCATCTCATTGACATATAATTGAAGCCAGCGGCTTTGATGTGAAGCAAGTTCCATCTGGATGAATAGCTCTCAAAAAGAATGGTGATATATGGTTTTTGAGAATGAATCCAGAAATGTTTTTGGCAAGATACTTAAGGTATGTTAAGCATCCTTCTATTGCAGTTCTGAACTTTTCCCTACTCACCTCTTTAAGGTACTTTTTTTTTTGCACTTAAGTACCAAGAAGTGACTCAAGACTGCAGCAAATACTTGTGTAACATTCCTATGCCAACTCAACTGAAAATGGGCATTCAGTACAGTATAGCAAATCTTGGGGAACATTTGGTCTTCCAGATGTTTTTGGATTTCAGCTTCCCTCATCCCTGATGTTGGCATAGGACTGAAGGGAGTTGGAATCCAACATCTAGATTCTAGAGGGTCCCCTTTTATTGAGAGAGAAAACTTAAATTCTTCCTAAATTTTCATCAGATTTGGAGTCCCAAGTTCTCGGAGAGGAATGGTTGTTTTTTTTAAGTACTCTCATGGACACCACTAGTTTACAAAAGGACAAATTTATGTATTTCTATTGATATAAATGTGGCCAGTTCTTCACTGGACATAGTCCTTTCAAGGCAACTTTCAGGATGCAATCTTATGCTCAGTGATCTGGAAGCAAGTCCCACTGAAGTCATTGGGTTTTCATAGAATCAAACAATCATCTTCTAGTCCAATCCCCTGCAATGCGGGACTCTGTCGCCCAACGTAGGGCTTAAACCTAAGACCCTGGGATTAAGAGTCTCATGCTCTACCAATAGAGCTACATACCATTTACTTCTGAGTAGATATGCACAGAATTTTGCTGTAAATCTCCCTGTGCTTTAGGGCAGGGAAAGGTTGTGCATGCTTTAGCCAAGACATAAATTTACTTGATCTCAGGCCTCAGCTCTGATTCTCCCTTTCAATTTGTTTGCTAAGTGTGATGTGAGCTAGAGCTGTGTGTGTGTGTGTGTGTGTGTGTGTGTGCATGAAAAGCATTAAATAACATATTTAAGAATACAAAATGAGGCAGATATTTTATGTTAGAGAGGTGCCATTGACTAATTATCTGATTGGCGCTTTTGGAGTCTCAAATGGGGCTGTTTGAGTGAAATGCTTTTCTTCTCGAGCCCATGTCTGACCTCCCACACTTTATCTTCAGAGAATCAGCTTTGTGGTGTTAATTATGGGGTAAGTAAGCAGTTACTTCCTAGCACAAATCAGCCAAAGTCCAGGTTTGCTGTAGAGGTCCTAGAGATCATAGCTCTGTGTTTCTTCAGGTTTCAATTTACCAGGCTCAAAACACTTAAAAGCACAAGGAGGAGCGGTTGGGGAACGATCAGTTTACAAATGACCTGGGATTTCACAGCCTCCATCTCTCATAATTACAGGCCATACACTAGGTCTTTCTGCAGGCAGCAAGTCTGCAAAACTAAATTTTAGCAACTTTGTAATTTCCATTGATATGCATGGAAGACCTTGAGTAAATGTGGCTAGATGCCATTCAGTGAGCTGAAACACACCGCTTTGCGAGTAAGGAGAAATTCAATTCCGTTCGCGTTTAAAGGTGAAGCTACTTAACCTGCAGCTTTTGAAACAACACACTTTCCTCCAGATTTTGCTTTGCAGTTCTCCAGTCAAGTAATGTGTACAAAATGCATACAGAGTGGGTACAAGAATCCATATACAGTGGTACCTTGGCTTACGAACGACTCGACAACTGAATTTTTCGACTTACGAATGGGGCAAATAGCCGCGCGCTTATGAATGTCTCGACATCCGAAAGGAAACCACGGCAGTTTTAGATAGGGATTTTTTGACTTACGAATTTTTAGATAGGGTTGCTTTGACTTATGATTTTTTTCGTTTCCAATGCATTCCTATGGGAAATCGCGTTTCCAATGGCGCTTTTCGACTTACGAATTTTTCGACCTACGAAGGTGCCTTCGGAATGGATTGAATTCATAAGTCGAGGCACCTCTGTATTAGTGAAGATGATGTATGAAAATTCAGGAAATTGTTTTGTCAGGCAAAAATTGCATACAAAATGTATACAACAGGACAATTTTTGCTCTGAAATGCTACTGAATTTTATTAGGACCGAATCACAAAGTGATATGGAAATGTGGAGAACTGAAAATATGATTGGAAAAAATGAAAAAATAAGAAAAAACTGAAATGGACAAATTTATAGAATCACAAATTTGTAGAGCCAGAAGGGATCAAATGGGTCATTTATTCCAAGCCCCCACAATACAACCATCTACTTGTGAGCAATCACACTGAAAAATGAGAATGTGGTGTGTGTTTGGCTTGAAAATGTTTTGACTCTTGTTATAGTTCTTTCCAGAATGCAGATTAAGGAAGCCGGGTTTTAAAAGTGGTTATAATTTCATTTGACTAAAAAAAGAAAGAAAAAAGGAATACACATACACACAATGCTAAAGTTGAGCAGAATCATTTCATAGATATTTATGTCGTAGTTGTGTGAACTACCAACTTTAAAACCAGGAAAAATGGGCAAGAAAAGTCAGGGGGGAGCAACTATCTGTGTGTTGCCTATCTGGCTAAATAAAAGAAAATAAATTACGCATGCAATTCAGAAAGTTGTCTAAAAAAACCTGTGAATTCAGATAGATAGATGATAGATAGATAGATAATTTTTTATGCTCTGATGAAGGAGAGGTCACAAACATTTCCAAATGGTTGTTGAACTGTAGTTTATGATTTATTTAGCATCAACAAATTATTTATTTTCTATGCAGAGAGCTTAAAATCTGTATTTGTCAAACAAGCTTATAGGGAAAATCGTTGACTGGCAATAATAATAATAATAATAATAATAATAATAATAATTTATTTATTTATACCCCACCCATCTGGCTGGGCTTCCCCTGCCACTCTGGGTGGCTTCCAACAAACATTAAAATACATCAAATATCACAGATTATAAACTTCCCTAAGCAGGGCTGCCTTTAGGTATTTTCTAAATGTCAGGTAGTTGTTTATCTCTCTGACATCTGATGGGAGGGTGTTCCACAGGGCAGGTGCCACTACCGAGAAGGCCCTCTGCCTGGTTCCCTGTAACTTGGCTTCTCGCAGTGAGGGAACTGCCAGAAGGCCCTCGGCGCTGGACTTCAGTGTCTGGGCAGAACGATGGGGGTGGAGATGCTCCTTCAGGTATACTGGACCGAGGCCGTTTAGGGCTTTAAAGGTTAGCACCAACACTTTGAACTGTGCTTGGAAACGTATATGAAATGAATAAAGAAGTGCTGAAGAGGAAGAGGAAGATGAGACTCTGCTGGTTCAAGAAAATATTTGCTGGAGAAATGTGGGCTAAATAAGGGACTTAAAGGAGAAGAGGCACCAACGTGGTTTTGAGTGATTTGCAGGTGGTGCGGCATCACTTTGAAAATGTTACACTGTTTTCTTAATCCAAGTCTTATTTTTGTGATTTGCATGTTTGGATACAAAAGGTAAAATGAGAAAATGTTGGGAAGGGGCGGATGGATATGTAGGTCAGCCTGCCTGGAGATGCTTTCAACTCCTCCCTGTAATGTCTGCCTCAAGTTTGTCGAAAGGTGGTGAAGCCCTTATTCTTCATAGCAATCCAGTAATTAATTTGGCTAGGCGGATACAGTGATTGTGATAAAGTGTTCTCCCTAGCAGGGCAGGGAGAGAACTAAGCTGATTGACAAAATTTGAAAGTGAGACCTAAGCAAGCAAAAGACGGCATTTTAATTTTTTAGAGCTTTACGCATTTTTGGTCTTTCTTTCTTTCTTTCTTTCTTTCTTTCTTTCTTTCTTTCTTTCTTTCTTTCTTTCTAAAAAAGGAAAGATTTCAGGATACTGGCCTTGGAGTCCTCTAGGCTTTCTTAAATTAAAAGCTCAAAAAGATGCAGAAGTAGTAAGTACTCGCATGCTTTTCCCATTTGTCCTTCTTTATTGGCTGCAGAGATTGAATTTGTAATGACAATTATATATTAGGCCAAGAGAAGCTTCTTTCTCTTGCCAGTCGTGACCCAATTGTAAGCGAGCAAGTCACTTCAAACAAAGCCCTCTCTGCTTCCAGAGTTCCTTGATGTCTTGACAAAATATGGGCACAATATGTGGCTACGCCCGCTTGTATTTTGCTCTCCTCTAATCATGACTTGTTGCCGCCCACTTTTGTTTGATCTCATGTATTATATTCTGCTTTGGCTTTCCCTCAAGGAAAAAAAATGCAACTTCCCACCCCCCTTTTAAAACCCTCTTTTAACCCTGTGATGAGAATGTATTAGAAAGTTTTTATTTATGTTTTAATATGTGCTGGAAACTGCCCAGAGCGGCTGGAGAAACCCAGCCAGATGGGTAAGGGTATGATGATGATAATGATATGATGATGTGCTGGACCAGTATCTTGCCTCGGTAATGGACTGGATGAGAGCCAACAGACTGAAGCTCAATCCAGATAAAACTGAGGCGCTGTTGGTGGGTGGTTCCCTAGACTGGATAGGTGGGAAGTCACCTGCTTTTGATGGGGTTTCACTTCCCCTGAAGGAGCAGGTTTGTAGCTTGGGGGTACTTCTGGATCCTTTGCTGTCGCTCAAGGTTCAGGTAGCCTCAGTGGCCCAGAGTGCCTTCCACCAGCTACATCCCTATCTGGACAGGGATAGCCTAACTACAGTGGTACCTCGGTTTACATACACAATTGGTTCCGGAAGTCTGTACTTAACCTGAAGCGTACTTTACCTGAAGTGAATGTTCCCATTGAAAGTAATGGAAAGTGGATTAATCCGTTCCAGATGGTCCGTGGAGTACTTAACCTGAAGCGTACTTAACCTGAAGCGAACTTTCCCATTGAAAGTAATGGAAAGTGGGTTAATCTGTTCCAGACGGGTCTATGGAGTACTCAACCTGAAGTGTACTTAACCTGAAGTGAACTTTCCCATTGAAAGTAATGGAAAGTGGATTAATCCATTCCAGATGGTCCGTGGAGTACTTAACCTGAAGCGTACTTAACCTGAAGCGAACTTTCCCATTGAAAGTAATGGAAAGTGGGTTAATCTGTTCCAGACGGGTCTGCGGAGTACTCAACCTGAAGCGTACTTAACCCGAGGTATGAGTGTAATTGGTTCCAGAAGTCCATACTTAACCTGAAGCATTCATAAACTGAAGCGAACTTTCCCATTGAAAGTAATGGAAAGTGGATTAATCAGTTCCAGACAGGTCCGCGGAGTACTTAAACTGAAAATACTCAACCAAGGCGTACTTAAACCGAGGTATGACTGTACTGTTGACTATGCTCTGGTAACCTCAAGGTTAGATTACTACAATGCGTTATATGTAGGGCTGTCTCTGAAGATGGTTCAGAAATGTCAGCTGGTGCAAAATTCAGTGGCTAGGTTGGTCACTGGAGCAAGAGGTTTTGAGCATATTACACAGATCCTGGTCTGACTGGACTGGCTACCAATTAGTTTCCGGGCCCAATTCAAAGTGATGGTTTTGACCTACAAAGCATTAAACAGCTCAGGACCGCAATCCCTCAATGACTGCCTCTCTCCATATGAACCTACCTGGACCCTGAGATTATCTTCTGAGGCCCTTCTTCATGTGCCTCCTCCTCGAGAGGTCTGGAGGGTGGCAACATGAGAACAGGCCTTCTCTGCAGTGGTTCCCCATCTGTGGGATGCTCTCCCCAGGGAAGTTTGCCTGGCGCCTTTTTAACCAGGCCTTTGGTTGATCTGATTGACATCCAATGCCCTTTTAAAATGTGTTGGGGCTGCACATGGATTAAAAGCCATATAAGCAAACAGTAGTGTCAGTTGAGAATAGTTTCAGTTGAGTGCTGGTGGTTGCTAGGTTGCGGAGGTCCTTGTGACACATCCTTCATTGTGACAACTCCCTCTGCTGGCTGCTTGGTCACTAGGGCTCTAGAGGCATAGCCATCTCCTTTGGTTTGATCATTCAGTGAGTGAGAGAGAAAGTGGATGGAGATGTAAGTAGACTTTCTCATCAACAGCTGCATTCTGTGTTGGTATTGCTCCATGACAGTCTTAGGGAACATTTAAAATGGGAAAGTCCTAAGGAAAAGCAGGGCATTCCAGGATCAAATCAGAAACTGGGACAACTTCTGTAAATCTGGGACTGTCCCTGGGAAATTGGGGCACTTAGGGGGTCTGCTACCTTGCCTTTGACACCAGAGAGTTGTATTTTCAAGACTCACCCTTTGGCACCCAATTCCCTTTTGTGTTGGGGTGTGTGTTATTGGGTTGTTTTTGTTTTTATTATGTATTTTGTATTTTTATATTGTGATCTTATCCTGTGAACGGCCCTGAAACCTGTGGATATAGGGTGGTATACAAATTTAATTAATAACAACAATAATAATTTTAGATGCTTGTAACTTGCCCTGGGACCTGCTAGAGAAGGAGGGTAATAAAATGAATAAACATGCAAGGGATGATCTCTGGTTTTCCACTGTTCAGCAATATAGGATGACACTGAAAAGAAGGAGGGGGCTGCTGTGGAGGTGCAATGAATCACTTTGTGAATTTTCAAAGACACAGGGCCCTTTCCATAGCCTTTTGGTGTGTGGCAGTTGCACCAGAGAGGCGGAGAGGTAGATTAGATAGCTAATGCTCAGCAGGTGCTGAAACAACGGAAGCTTGAATATAAAGGAATAAATTTTGTAAAAAGCTCATCATGGATTAAAAGCCATATAAGGAAACTTTGAATTTGAGAGTAGTGTCAGTTCAGTGCTGGTGGTTGCTAGGTTGCGGAGGTCCTTGTGACACGCCCTTCATTGTGACACCTCCCTCTGCTGGCTCCTTTGGTGCCTTCATTATATACCTTTAGGCGCCAGGCAAAAATGTTTCTTTTAAACCAGGACTTTGGTCGATCCAATTTACATCCTATGCCCTTTTAAAAGATTTTTGTTTGTTTGTGTATGTGGGAGGGCTATTGGGTTGCTTTTATTTTTATTAGGTATTTTGTGGTTTTATATCTTGATTTTATTCTGTGAACCGCCCTGAGAGCGGTGTATAAATATATATATATATATATATATATATATATATATATATATATATATATAAAATTGTTATATACTTTGTGCATTCTGCTCAGCCTTTGCTGTACAATAGCAACATGCTGGCCACACCTGTCATCCCAGGAAACTGCCTTTACAACTCTTGACACCTCAACAGATAACTGTTAATAAAAACCTTTCATCAGAAGCTAATCAGAGTAGAATGGCCACCTGTCAACCGCTAATGGACTTGATTTTATCAAAGCAGCAACAAATGTTGACACCTGCCTCTACCTATACCCCAGGCAGAAGGTGTGAGCTGATGTGAAAAGAAAAGGTGAAGCTCATGGTGTAAGCCAGTGATTTTCAAGCCACCCTACCATAAACAAACCTTCTTTTCCATATTAATTTGTCTGCTAAGGAACTTGTGACTCTGACATCTTCTAGGACACGACTTCATTTTAGAGCACAAATGGATCCTTCTCTCTCGAAGGCAGGCAATACTCTCTTGAGGCTGCCTATTCTAGGGAAAGATCAGTATTAGTGAACAAACTGTCTTTCAGGAATATTCGACTCGAATGGGTGGTGAAAGGTTGTTCTTTTGCAGGTGGCTTAAAACATTTTTAGTTGGGGAGCTCATAGAATTGTAGATTGGAGAGGAACTCCAAGAGTCCTCTCGTCCAACCCCCTGCAATGCAGGAATCTCAGCTAAAGCATCCATAACAGATGGCCATCCAACCTCTGCTTAAAAACCTCCAAGGCAAGTGAGCCCATGCCTCCCAAGGGAGACCATTCCACTGTCAAACAGCTCTTAGTGTCAGAAAGTTTTTCCTGCTGTTTAGTCGGAATCCCCTTTCTTGTAACTTGAAGCCATTGGTTCGAGTCCTACTCTCCAGAGCAGGAGAAAACAAGCTTGCACCATCTTCCATGTGACAGCCCTTGAGACATTTGAAGATGGCTACCATATCTCCTCTCAGTCTCCTCTCTTCCAGGCTAAACCTACCCAGCTCCTCCAACCTTTCCTCATAAGGCTTGGTTCCCAATCCTTGACCATCTTGGTTGCCCTCCTCTGTGCACATCTCGGCTTTTCAGTCTCCTTAAATTGTGGTGCCCAGAATTGGACACAGTATTCCAGCTGTGGTCTGACCAAGGCAGAATAGAGTGGTACTATTACTTCCCTTGATCTGGACACTATATTTTCGTAGATGCAGTCTAGACCAGGTCTTGCTTGGCAGATCCCTTCATTGGGAAGCATGCATTCCACCCCCAACTCCCCGATTTGACTTTGTGGCATTGCTGATTCTACCTGGTTACAGAATGAAATGACATCATCAAGTTGCCTGCATCATCCCAGATTGACTGGTTTTACTGCAAGAAGTCTTTTATTTTATTTTAACAAATGAAGCTACAATTAGAGGAAATAAGCCACTGGGATCAGGCAGGGAGTAGCATGCAAACAAGATATGTATAGGCTTGATTTTTTAGAAGTGATTCCCCCCTCCCCCCCCCCAATTTTTCTAGGTGAACGTTCACTGCAGCTCTAGTCATATTTCAAAAAAATCTATCGAAACCTAATCCCCAAGGAGCAGTCTTAATCAAAATGAGATAAGGAGAAATTTCAATTTGTTTTTCAGGAAAAGATTTCTGGGAAAACCAACTGCTCATAAGAGGAGGTGGTTTGACAGTGACCTCTGAGAGACTGCAGGGAATTCTCCTGCAAGGCTGATTTTTGGCTGTTTCATACCCTTCCAGAAACATAAATTAGATCCAGTGGTGTCCAGCTAAAATACTGCTGAAATATCATTTTCTCACACAGTTTCCAGAATGGCAATGAAACTTATGGCTGGACTTTGAAGCGCGATGGGAAAACAACACAGGAAAAACTAATTGAATTTGAGGTGGACTCCTTTTGTTGTCCGTTGAATTGCGCCACCCACTCTGATGACAAACAGAATTGTCTATTTAGACAAGAATACATGGTGCCATAAAACTTATTAAAACATGGCTGGTTTTTTTTCTCTCTCTCTCTGAATGAACGGTGGCCATAAAACTTATTAAAACATAGCTGGATTTTCTCAGTGCCTCTGGATGCAGCATTTTGGCTGCAGAAAAGCGAAAGGAAGTGTACATAACTGGAGTGATCACAGCCAAACTGAGATGAGCGTTGAGCAAATATATTCTTAGGTGTTTGCTGGCTCCAACCTCATGTAAATGCTTCTGTAGGAATCTAAGGGGAAAGCTGTGCATTGTCCTCTTTGACTTTGTGAAGGGTTGAATAGGCCTATATATATATATATATATATATATATATATATATATATATATATATATGCGTTTGTGTGTGTGTATTCCCCAAGTAAACAATTGCCAAATTAAATAAGCTGCCAAAAGGAAATGAGGTGTCACTTAGATATAAACCAAGGTTATACTGCATAATAAAAACGAGGGATCTCATTTTCTTTCGCGACTTCTCGGCCAAAACACCTACTGGTGTAAATTGGCACTGTTCCATTGCCTTCCATTGTGTTTCATCTGTGTATATTAAAAGAGAAATTAGCTAGCGACAGTCCAGAACGTTTGCCTTAAAACAATTTCATCTACGTAAACGTTGTACTTGAAAGCAAGTGGGCCACACTGCTGCAAAGGAAGTAATACAAAATGGAGCTTGCTTTCACGGTGACCAAACAGGATAAAGGATAGAAAAACAAATGGTCAGGGTGGTTGCTGGCTACCCTCGAGCAAGGACATTCCAAACCATTTTGTCTTTAATACTTTTATTGTGAAAGTTATTTACAGTGCAAGAGCTTCATGGAAACATGTCTACTCAGTACTATCAGATTCTCCCAATGGTGCTTTTTGGCTCCTCCCCCAGCAGAGTAGTTTGGGGACCCCAAATCTCCACCCGCTGCGTTTGCGAGCCGCTGATCGCCTTAGTTCCAGGGTGAATTTGAAAGGACGCCCCTCTGCTGTTTCCCCGCTAAAACTCTCTGCTGGCCCCTCCTTCCTTGCTGGTATCACAGGCTGCAGGTAGGGCTCTTGGATGCTGCCTGAGCCCCGGCCCCACTCCGCTCACTTCCTCCTTCCTGTCTCATGTCCCTCTGCTGTTGTCAGAGCCGTTCGAAGAGCTGGATTTGATGAGGGGTGGCTGTTCCCTGTAAGCCCACCCTCTTACACAAACCTTATATGACTGTATAAATCAGGGTGCCTGGCAAATTTCAATGAGCCTTTACCTTATCTTTGGTACTGCCAAAGAACAACAACAAGAGGCAACAAGGGGGGGACGCGGAATGTGTAGCTGTCAAGATACTATGGTAGTTTGACTCTCACTGGTCCCTGATACCATGGCCAGTGGTTGAGGAAGATGTGAGCTTTAGTCCAAAAACATCTGGAAGGGCAAAGGTTCTCCATCCATGGTATAAACTTCCAGACTTATAATGTTCTACCTAGATATCCCTAATCACCCTCTCTCTATCTAGGAGGGGGAATCAAGGAGAGTTCTTGTTTATTATAACACCTGATTTTTAGCACTTCTATCTTGCTTAATTCATTACATATCTTCCTAACCCAAAGCATAGGATCAAAATACAAGCATAAAACCCCATGCCATAATAACAAGTTCCAAAGCAGCCATCAAATATATAAAGCGATGGTGAGCTTTCAGCTTTCCAGCCAGGCCTCTACTGTTGCACATGTGCGCATTGGTGTGAGGGCCCTTCT
Organism: Zootoca vivipara; assembly: GCF_963506605.1. Lineage (NCBI taxonomy): Eukaryota > Metazoa > Chordata > Lepidosauria > Squamata > Lacertidae > Zootoca > Zootoca vivipara. The sequence continues at coordinate 16,502,291 of NC_083278.1, forward strand.
GAGCTGCGCTAACCAACTCCTTGAATCTAAGAGAATGAGGGAGGCGGGGGCTCATTTACTTGACATGTACCAGAACCAGGGGCAACCCCCAAACCAGCTAAGGAGACAGCTTGCTGTATTTTTTAGCACCTCCGCGGGTGGTGAAAGTGGCATTCGTTCAGATCTGCCTCAAGTCACCTGGAGATTTATTTATTTATTCATTCATTCTTTCATTCATTCATTTATTTGATAAAGTAATATAGTAGTACCTCGGGTTAAGAACTTAATTCGTTCTGGAGGTCCGTTCTTAACCTGAAACTGTTCTTAACCTGAGGTACCACTTTAGCTAATGGGGCCTCCTGCTGCAGCCGCGCGGTTTCTGTTCTCATCCTGAAGTAAAGTCCTTAACCCGAGGTACTATTTCTTGGTTAGCGGAGTCTGTAACCTGAAGCGTTTGTAACCTGTGGTACCACTGTAATCATACATAAATAAGAATAAAAATGTGCACCCCACCACCGAGACCATTCCGTTGTAACTATCCAACCTCCCAAAATTTCAACACTTCTCTTGCGATGGTTTGACCCCTTTCCATTTTACCCGTACAAATTCTACAAACACCCTCTACATCTCCTAAAAATCATTTCTCATGCATATTCCCCATCTTACATTAATGGCACATGTTAATTTATCATTAATAGCTATATCCCACACCTCTTCATACCATTCTTCCATTTTGTATTCTGCTTGTCCCTTCCACTTCCTAGCTATCATAATTTGTGCAGCTGTCAACAAATTTGTCCTTCATAGCTTGCGAACCTTCCACCCCATCATAAATTGATAATAATGCTACCTCTTGACTTTCGGTCAGCTTTAACCCAGTGATTTCTAAACGGAATTCAATTTTTTTTTCTTCCAGTAGCACCTTAGAGACCAACTAAGTTTGTCATTGGTATGAGCTTTCGTGTGCATGCACACTTCTTCAGATACTTCAGAGTCTTCTTCAGGTATCTGAAGAAGTGTGCATGCACACGAAAGCTTGTACCAATGACAAACTTAGTTGGTCTCTAAGGTGCTACTGGAAGAATATTTGTTTTTTAAATTTCGTTTTGACTACACCAGACCAACACGGCTACCACCTGTAACCAGTGATTTCTGTTATTTCCTTAAACACCCTTTGCCAGAAAAATCGTACATATTTACACCCCCACCACATGTGAACATAATTCCCGGTTTCCTGGCATTCGCCGGAGACTTAGTGTAACAATTTCACCTATTTTTTCTTTTTTTGCGGAGGGGGGAGGGCATCACTAGTCCTCTGTAACTTCACAGTAAAGTCCATATTTCTCTATTTTGAACGAAGCAATGCTATTGCGATGGATCTTTGAAATTTCCAGGACTGATTTTCCTAAAGGAATTCTGTGCCAAATGTTTTCCTCTTTGAAATACGGACATTGTCATCCTTGTCACCAGAATCTTCTTCATTGTCACATTGATTGAGATTCCTGTATTGCAGGGGGTTGGACTAGATGACCCTCGGGAACCTTTCCAACTCTGTGATTCTATGGATCTAATTAGTTTATACGCTGTTCAGTTTCCAAAGGAACATGCACAAGAGGAACTAGTGTGTTCAGCTCAGATGCTTGCATCCGATGGAGTGGATTCCAGCCTAAGAAAGCTGATGCCACAATAAATTTATTAAACTTAAAGGTACCGTATAACTCTTTGCAATGCACTCAACACCATTTATGGTTTGAAACATGTAATATACGTAGTCTATGCAACAAAACTTAAAAGTGTATCACATTTCACTCTTTTTCTAGTTCCCTGGCTGTGCAGATTTGGAAGCTTGTAAGAAGGCAACCTAATTCCTGTATAAATCATAGCATTCCACATATTTTCAGAGATAGCACGGTAAACACACTATAACCTGCATTTTTGTCATTTGCCTCACTTATTCATTAATTCCATATTATCCAAAATGGGATCAGTTTGAGACAGTCAACTAAAGCTGAAAATCAGAACACAAACAGTTATTTTCTGCTATCACTTGGCAGGTTGTTGTGTGTCAATTTGAAACAGCTGGTCCCAGTGAGTTAAACTGACTTTAATATCCGGAATATATCACCAAGGGGATCACTTATTAAATAAGAGATGTGATCTTAGATTTCAGTCATGGGTTATTATTCAAAATTGTTTTGTCTTGACAACAAATTGCAGCTTTTGACATCCAGGTTTTTATCTAGCATTTTTTAATATTGTGGTTGTTTATTAGAATCATAAATATTAAGATATATCAGAGTTTTTTTATTTCAAAATTTCAACAGAGACTCACTGGAAACTAATATTTCCCGTTCTCCCCCACAACCCACTTTTTGATGACAGTGAAGATATAATATAACTTGATAGAAATTTCTAAGCAGTGCTTTATCTAAATACTGCTTCTCTTTCTGCTAGAAAAAACACACAACTCAATGTTAGTATAATTAAACATTTGCTCAATCATGAATATAAATTTGCTTTGTGTATATAGACACTCATTTCATGCTAGCATATTATTATGCCTCATATTGCATTTATGTTTAATAGTACAGCGGTAACTTTAAAAAAATAGTATTAATATGTTCAGTTCTCAGTTTATTAATTTAGCTTCTCTGACAGTGGTATATATGCCCCTGCTTTCAACACTTACAGCATCACATTAGATAGTCTGTGGCTTAGAAAATAATAATAATATAATTTATTACTTATACCCTGCCCATCTGGCCAGGCCTCCCCAGCCACTCTGGGCGGCTCTCAACAGAATATTAAACACGATAAAACATCAAACATGAAAAACTTCCCTAAACAGGGCTGTCTTCAGATGTCTTCTAAAAGTCAGGTAGTTGTTTATTTCTATGATATCTGATTATGATGTTACACAAGGTGGGTGCCACTACCGAGAAGGCCCTCTTCCTGGTTCCCTGTAACCTCACTTCTCAAAGTGAAGGAACTGCCAGAAGGCCCTCAGAGCTGGACCGCAGTGTCTGGGCTGAACGATAGGGGTGGAGACGCTCCTTCAGGAATACTGGGTCGAGGCCGTTTAGGGTTTTCAAGGTCAGCACCAACATTTTGAATTGTGCTTGGAAACGTACTGGGAATCAATGTATGTCTTTCAGAACCAGTGTTATGTGGTCTCAGCGGCCACTCCCAGTCACCAGTCTAGCTGCCACATTCTGGATTAGTTGTAGTTTCCAGGTCACCTTCAAGGGTAGCCCCAGATAGAGCACATTGCAGAAGTCCAAGCGGGAGATAACTAGATCATGCACCACTCTGGCGAAACAGTGTGCAGTCAGGTAGGGGCTCAGCCTGCGTACCAGATGGAGCTGGTAGACACAGCCCTGGACACAGAATTGACCTGAGCCTCCATGGAGAGCTGTGAGTCCAAAATGACTCCCAGGCTGTGCACCTGGTCCTCCAGGTTACATAGTTATCCCATTCAGGACCAGGGAGTCCTCCACACCCGCCTGCCCCCTGTCCCCCAAAAACAGTACTTCTGTCTTGTCAGGATTCAACCTCAATCTGTTAGCCACCATCAATCCTCCAATCTTGCAATTAAGTGAGCCGATTAGTTTTTAGCAGCCATTCAAGGTTCTTCTATTAATTTTCAAGACCCTTAACAATTTGGGTGCAGGATACCTGAAGGACCACATAGTCCCTTAAATCCCTACCCAATTACTGAAGTCCAAGTGCTCTGGGTGACGCTTCTGGTTCTCCCTCTCACCCTTTCCCCCTCACAACAACCCTGTGAGGTAGGTTCAGCTAAGAGACAGTGATTGGCCCAAGTTCACCCAGCAAACTTTATTGCTGCAGAGATGGATTTAGGGGAGTGTGAGCGGTTCTGTCACACCAAGTGTGGAGCCTTGGGGGTGCCACAGCTATTATTTAGAATGGAGCGAGAGAGGCAGAGTGGTGCTGAATTTTGAGGTCGCTGAAATTTGAGAAGCCAAGGTCCGCCACTGCTGGCTGAGTAGATGTCAGGGAACGGTCTGGATCTGAAGATTGGGAAATGCAGTCGCAGGCAGATCAGCTTATCTCAGAAGAGGAGGGGGAATATCCGCGCGCCCCCTGCCTCCAGCGTTTTCAGAAGCAGAGAGAGAGGCAGACACAGAAGCTGAACAGCTTAGAGAGAAGCTACCAGCTACATGATAATGACAGGAGAACCAGAAGGGAGGGGACAGCTAGGAGAGACGTCAATCGAGAGTATGGGGGACCCCCCTTCTCCCATGACTCCGAGGCCTGAACGTATCAGAGAACAAAGGAGGTGGGGGAGGAATTTCCCGTTGGAGCCTTTCTTGCTGCAGAAGTTAGAAGGAGGGGTTAGAGTAGGGAACTGCCCTCCTTGCGGAGAACTGTCCGTTTGTGATCACAACATGAAGCTGTAATAAGAGGACTATAAATCTATCAACTGCTCGTTAATTCTTATCTGTGAAGTAACCAAAGGGAGGGGGAAGAGTCTCTGTGCTTGACAGTAGGGAATTGCACCCTGATGTCCCAGCTCCTAATCCAAAAGTCTAACCACCACACAACACCGGCTGGGATAGCAGGCTTGAAGATTAGTTGGATCCAGAGATGCCTTTGCAAAAGAAATTCTGGGAGTGGTTCAATTTCATGAGCATTGAAATTGCTCAGCATTGGCTGAGAAGACTACCCAAGGTTCCATAGTCAGAGCAATTTCAGTGTTTAGGTTTATCATACCCACTTCACAAGCTATGCTACAACTCCACCAAACATGCAAGGAATCTGCATCTATATATATAAAAATGTAAACTGGGTGTGTGTGTGTGTTCAACGAAACCGCTTGACCGATTGCGTTCAAATTTGGACACAAAGTCAAATGTGACTACGAAAGCAAGCCCATGCCATTTTCAAAGACAGGTGTCACACGTAAAACCCCCAAAACCACATGTTCCAGAACTCACAAATCAGATGCAAGTGCATGCTGGGAGCACAGGAGAGGTTGCAAAACAGCACCCTCTAGTGAAGGCTACACTGGTACTGCACCTAGGAAAACTTCCCTCTCCACAGCATCTCGGCTCGGCTTTCCAGACTGGGCTGTGTGGAGGGGGGGGGGCTCGCCTGGATGGGGGATGGGGGAGGAGGGGGCGGGATAGGTCATGGGTCGGAACAGGGTGGGGCCAATCACAGGGATGAGCCAGGGGTGCAAACTTTCTTGCACGTGATGTATCTTATTCCTCTTGTAAAGGTAATGATAATGGATAATATTTTTTTTAAAAAAATATTTTTATTAGGTTTTTTTCAGAATACAAGAAAAAAAACAGAAAAGGAACAACAAAACATTACAGAAAAAGATAAAAAATACAAAACTGAAAAAAGAAAAATACAGAATAAAAAGAAAAACATATGACAAATTCTTTGAATATTAACATTGCAAATGTGGACCCCCTCGGGATCCCTTCCTCTGTGGTTCTTAATCACATATCTACTTTAGCAAATTCTAACTCATTTTAATCACCTCGTATAATCTAGATTCAATTCTCAATTTCACATATTCAACTTTTCCACAGTTTATTTACCACCTAATTCTACTCTTAATATATCACTTTTGCATATTTTGTTAAATATAACTTAAAATCTTTCCATTCTTCCTCCATCGCTTCCTCTCCCCGGTTGCGGATTCTCCCGGTCATCTCAGCCAATTCCATAAACTCCATCATCTTCATCTGCCAATCGCCAATCATTGGTAATTTTGGTAGTTTCCAGTTCTTTGCAATTAAAATTCTTGCTGCCATCGTTGCATACATAAAAAAGGAAACATTTTTCTTTGGTATCTCATTTCCAATGATGCCCACTAGGAATGCTTCTGGTTTTTTAACAAATGTGTTTTTCAACACTTTCTTGAGTTCATTATAAATCTTATTCCAGAAGTCACTTACTAGTGGACATGTCCACCACATGTGGTAAAAGGAACCTTCTTCTTTCTTACATCTCCAACATTTATTATCATGATTGTGGTAAATCTTAACCAATTTTACTGGTGTAAGATACCATCTATACATCATCTTCATTATATTTTCCCTTAATAGGCTACATGCAGTAAATTTAATATTCTCATTCCACATTTTTTCCCAATCCTTTATCATAATATTATGACCAACATCCTTTGCCCACAAAATCATAACATTTTTCGTTTGTTCATCTTTCGTATGCCACTCGAGTAGCAATTTATACATTCTGGAAAGTAATTTTGTCCTTGGCTCTATCAATTCTGTTTCCAACTTTGACTTCTCGCGTTGAAAAACCAAGTAACCTATCTAATTTAAAAACTTCAGTTATCTGATGATATTGGAGCCAACCATCCAATCTATGTTTCAATTCCTCGTAAGTTTTTAACTTAAATTGGTCTCCTTCTTCAATCATTAAATCACTATATTTTGGCCAACTGGTTTCCATATTTATCCTTTTACGAACCTTGGCCTCCAAAGGTGAAATCCATCTAGGTGTTTTTCTTTCTAATAAATCTTTATACCTGGACCAAACATTATATAATGATTTTCTGATTATATGACTTTTAAAGCCTCTGTGGGCCTTTACTTTATCATACCATAGATATGCATGCCAGCCATAAACACTGTCATAGCCTTCTAGATCCAGTATATCTGAGTTTTCCAACAGAAACCAATCCTTCATCCAGCAAAAGGCAGCCGCTTCATAATAAATCTTAAAGTCCGGTAGGGAAAAGCCTCCCCTTTGTTTATCATCCGTTAATATCTTATATTTAATTCTTGGCTTTTTCCCTTGCCAAACAAATTTCAATAGTACCTTTTGCCATTCTCTGAAACATTCTAACTTGTCAATTATTGGCAAGGCTTGAAACAAAAATAACATTTTTGGCAATACATTCATCTTAACAGTTGCTATACGGCCCAACAAAGACAACTTCAAATTAGTCCAAGTTTCTAAATCATGCTTAATTTCATTCCATACTTTTACATAATTATCTTTAAACAAATTTAAATTTTTCGACGTCATATTAACACCAAGGTATTTCACTTTCTTAACAAATGCTAAACCAGTGTCCTCTTGCAATTTTTCTCTTTCCTTAGCATCTAAATTTTTATCAAGTACTTTGGTTTTATTCTTGTTCAACTTAAAACCAGCCACCTTTCCAAATTCATAAATTACTTCCAGTGCCCTCGGTCTTGTGATAATGGATAATTTTTGATGCAAAGTTGTTAAAGGCAAATATGACCCATTCAGACAAATTAAAATAAACAGAAGTAGTGACATATATCAGGACAACAGTTACACAGATAGATTGGTCCATACCACTTATTCCAGTTATTTATACCAAATAATGAATTGAAGATGAGATGAGTTGAGTTGAGTTTGGATTTGATATCCCACTTTATCACTACCCAAAGGAGTCTCAAAGCAGCTAACAATCTCCTTCCCCCTCTTCCCCCACAACAGACACCCTGTGAGGTGGGTGGGGCTGAGAGACTTCAAAGATCAGCTACTGCTGATCCCTTATTTTCAAATCTGAAAGATGACAGCTATGCGCTGGGCGGATTTTTGCACTCCTGCGGCGCATATGCTAAAGACAGCCCTGCCCTCAATTGGCAATTGGCGTTAGGAAAAAAGATCCCATTCATGCCATTTGTGGTCTCTCTCCCTGCCCCAAATATTAACTGTTATACAGGGGAGGAGAATTTCATAGGAGCTGTAGCTGGGAGGTAAGCTACATCCATCCTTGGCATGCTGTAATCCTGATAACACCCATTAAATTCCACTTGCCTGATATTTATTTAATTTTTTTTTTAAATACATGAGCATGTCATGTAGTTAATAAGGCAGATACATTTTAGTGGCAATGAAGATTATATTACCCAAACAGTGGAGGCCACCTAGATCCCACTCAGTTGTAGAGTTGCTGAATTACAACTTATTACTAAACTGAAAACTATGGAGAGACCTGGTCTGAATAGAGATATTGGATTCTTGTCTCATTACATATGCTAAAGCAATTTTTGGTCATCTGCATACTACCCCTTGCTTTTACCTGTAGGATTAATTGCAGCCTTTATCAGTCGTCAACAAGTTTACCATACCCATTGAGTCATTGAGTTTACCATCACCCATCTCCCACGACCCTTCTGAGGAAAAACCCCACCCCACCCTCCCACTATATATAAGGGTCTGGTGACTTCTGTTTCAGTGTATCTGAAGAAGTGTGCATGCACATGGGAGCTTATACCCAGAACAAACTTAGTGAGTCTCTAAGGTGCTACTGGACATTTTTTTATTTTTTATTTATTTTGACTGCGTCAGACCAACACGGCTACCTACCTGAATTGTAGAGTGGTTAAGGAGCTGAAATGAACCAAGTGAAACCCTATGCATCTCCGTTTTCAAAAAGTAAACCACACTGTTTTCAAAAAGCTAACCTACTCCTAGCTGTGTGTGTGTAGAATTGCAACTTTTATGTGTCGTTTAAGATGAATTGCTAATAGGGACACGAGTGGCATTGTAGCAGTTTGAATCTGTGCAGGGGTGAGCTCCTGTCGCTTTGTCCCAGCTCTTGCCAACCTAGCAGTTTGAAAGCATACCAGCGCAAGTAGATAAATAGGTACCGCTGTGGTGGGATGGTAAACGGAGTGCCAAACCCCCTAATTGAATTAGACTGGACTTAACCATCCAGGGGTCCTTTGCCTTTACCATGATAATAATGAAGTGATGGACTCCACTGTGAATTTATGAAATAGGTTTTTGGGGAAGCTATTTGTATGGAGGAATGTGTCTTTTTTCAATTCTATGACTGTCATATATTCTGCCCACAATTTTGTTCTGGAAGTTGAAGGCACACAAGCTTCTGATAGAGTTCAGTTGTATAGTTGTACCTTGGAAGTCAAACGGAATCCGTTCTGGAAGTCTGTTCGACTTCCTAAATGTTCGAAAACCAAAACCTGGGTTCTGATTGGCTTCAGGAAGCTCCTGCAGCCAATCAGAAGCCACAGAAGCCCCGTTGGACGTTCGGCTTCCAAAAGAACGTTCAAAACCCGGAACACTCACTTCCGGGTTTTGATCGTTCGGGAGCCAAAACGTTCAAGAACTAGGCTGTTCGAAAACCAAGGTACAACTGTATAATGCAGCAACAGCATCGCTCAGGAACTATTTTCAGAACAGTCCGAGTTGTACATCAGGCAACTAGCTTGCATTTCAAACATCCACTGTTGCGTTCAGTCCACGTTATCCTGCGTCACGATGAAATAAATCAACCCATTTTCCACATGGGCATCTCCTACACATTCTTTTAAAATGTATCTTTATCCACCTTCACTTCAAATTACTCTGAGACTTCTGAGTCAGCTGTCCTCCTTGCCTTCCTAAACCAGGACATTTCTGCTGCTGGATTTCTGATTACCACATGTTGTAAATTGCACCTGCTGCAGATTCCATCATTCCTTTGATTGTTCTTTGAACTGATCTTAACTAATTCCATCCTCTAAGGAGTCTGAGGAGGAGGCAGCCTGGAAACTGCTTCTTTGATGTTGCTAAATAGTATCACTGCTGATTTTCTTAAGGGTGAGTTGGCAAACAGTTTCGGTAGGCATAATTCTTTAAAATATCCTGTCGGAATAGCTCTACTAAACCACTTTTTACATATGACTGTACACGGAGAGGATTTTTTTTGAAGCATAAAAAAGAGGCAGAAATGGAATGGAACAGGGAAAAATATATATGAAAGTGACATGGCCAGAACATCAATAAGTTCATCCATCCCTTGCCTCCAGAGGACACAGACAAACTGACGCTAGGTCCCAGGGATGTGGGAGCTTTTTGTCAGCCTACTATTAATGTACTTACATGCCATAAGACCATGCCTCCCTATAAATACAAGAAGCATGGGAGCTTAAATAAAGGGAGCTGTAGGAAGATAAAGAACACTAATCTACTCTCCAGTTTTCTAAAACAGAGAAGTCTTTCGTTGGGGAGATGGCCTAGGTCCAGAGAAATGATGTATCAGCATGGAGCATTAGTGTTTGCCTTTATTTAATGCTGTAAATATCTCACCCGGGGTGTGTTAGGGGAGAGGTAGTATCTCTGGTGGGGGACACGCTGTGCTCCTTCTGGGGCCATTGTCCACCTTTGCTCCCCACCCTGCACTCAGCTCTCACCTGTAGCTTCTAGAAGCTGTCAGCATATGACAGGGGACACACACTGGGACATGGCTTCAACTGGCCAGGTAAACCAGTTGAGGGCAGCCGATGGGTCTCAAACACCTGGTGAGATAGGGATTTCCTCTTGCATGTGAAGACAGCCTCTGGTGGATTGAGTGGGTGAGACCAATCGTGGGTCCAATGGTCAAGAAGACAGTTTCTACACATGTTTATTTTATTTATGATTTTCAGTTTTATACATTAACAGTAACTTTAGAATCATTTTGACATTTCAAAACTCGACTTCCTTCCTCCTCTTTCTGCTGTTCCTTAAATTTACTTTTTAAAATTTCTTCATATTCCAAATTAATTGGAATTTGCTACCAAGGAGTGTGGTGGAGTCTCTTTCTTTGGAGGTCTTTAAGCAGAGGCTTGACAGCCATCTGTCAGGAATGCTTTGATGGTGTTTCCTGCTTGGCAGGGAGTTGGACTGGATGGCCCTTGTGGTCTCTTCCAACTCTATGATTCTATGATTCTATAACTTAATTTACACATTTATTCATCTATTTTAAATATATACTCTTATAAAACTGCAAGTTATTACAACGATCCTGCCAATGTTCTTATCTGTTTACAGTTTATTTGTAAATATTCAATAGACCATTTCCATTCTTTTATAAAAAGTTTCTTATCTTAATTTCTTATTTTTTCTGTAAGTTTCACCATTTCTGCATATTCCACAAGTTTTTGTATCCATTCCTTCTTTCGGTGGGACTTTTTCTTCTTTCCATTTTTGGGCAAGTAACATTCTTGCTGCTGTAGCTGCATACATGAATAAATGTCTATACCGTTTGGGTAGTTCTGTCCCTATAATTCCCCAAAGGAAAGCTTCTGGGTTGTTGTTGTTTTAACAAAGGTTATTTTAAACATCTTTTCCAATTCATTATATATTATTTCCCAGTAAGCTTTAACCTTACTACAAGACCACAGTATATGATAAAAAGAACCTTCTTTCTCTTTACATAACACCGAGACCACATAACACCGGTCTTGAAAGATCTACATTGGCTCCCAGTACGTTTCCGAGCACAGTTCAAAGTGTTGGTGCTGACCTTTAAAGCCCTAAATGGCCTCGGTCCAGTATACCTGAAGGAGCGTCTCCACCCCCATCGTTCTGCCCGGACACTGAGGTCCAGTACTGTGGGCCTTCTGGCGGTTCCCTCGTTGCGAGAAGCCAAGTTTCAGGGAACCAGACAGAGGGCCTTCTCGGTAGTGGCACCCACCCTGTGGAAACCCTCCCATCAGATGTCAAAGAGAAAAACAGCTACCAGATTTTTAGAAGACATCTGAACGCAGCCCTGTTTAGGGAGGCTTTTAATCTTTAATCAATTATTTTATTCTTCTGTTGGAAGCCACACAGAGTGGCTGGGGTAACCCAGCCAGATGGGCGGGGTATAAATAATAAATAATAAATAATAAATAATAAATAATTATTATTACATACATTTCTAAACATGCTGTAGTGAGGAATAGATGCAGCTAATGACCTGGGAAGGTAGCCCAGGTAGGAAACAGCAACAACAACAACAACAACAACAACAACAACAACAACAGATAATGGGATTGCAATATTCACCTGCTAGATCACCACCGCATTAGTCCCTAAGCATAGCTGCATTTATCCAAAAGTTGTGCAGAAGAGGCTCAAATCCGAAACAACCAGGATCTCAAATGGCTTTTTCCATAGATAACATGCCAATTGGCCTTGTATTTGGATAGGAAGGAGTGTGGATAAGTAGAGTGAAAAACAAGCACGCACCCTGATTATTTTATTATTTCTTGTGATTTTATTATTAAATTCATATATTGCCCTCCTTCCCATAGGCGTTCAGTGCGGCTTGGTGGTTCTAATGTGCACGAATGGATAGACAAACATATACATGCAGAAATTGACTGGGCTTTCAATGGGTGAAGTGGGGTGTTGCGGCCACATGGTTCCTGCCATAAGACAGCTCCCAGCTGCATAGAACCGGCCCTGTAATGCTGCTGAAATACATCCTTTGCATTCTGCAACCTTCACTCGTGCGCATGAACGCACATAATCTGACAGCTCCAAAAAGGCAAAGCAGTGTGGCGCCTGGAGTTTCTCTGTCCTCTCCAGGTTTCCTCCAACAATACTTGGCTCGAGTTCAGCGACTGACAAAGCTCCTGAACCTCCTCCCCTTATATATCTGTCTTGTCTTCCAGGGTAGGAGAAGTCTATTTCTGGCTCTCTGTCAAGCTCCCCACAACATCCTTTTACCACACAACAATACTGAAGGAAGGAATGCATAGTTTTGCTTTGATTTCCACAGAGAATAATAACTCTTCCCGTTTTTCCCCCTAGTAGGTGACAGATGACTCGCCAGAAGTCACCCATTCCTTTATTTTGACCTCTTTTTCACCTTCTCTTTCCCCACCCACCGCCAACTAATATTCTAGCCTATTGCAGTGTAGGCAATTATTCTGTCTACAGCTCGTGAGAAACCCTCTGTTTTTCAACTTATTTTCAGCTGCTGACATGGATAGAAAGCTGTTTCATGTAGAGTTGAATCACCGGTCCATGTTGCTGATATGATCTATACCAGGGGAACATAGCCTGTAAGCCTCCTGGTGTTGTTGGACTCGAATTCCCATCAGCCCCCAAAGGCATGGCCTTTAGTCAGGGGTGGTGGGAGTCATAGGCCATCTGTTGAGTGCCACGTTGGTGACCTCTGTTTTCATTGATGCATATTTTAGTTGTTATAAATAACTAAACCAGGCGAAGACTGCCAATGGGCCTCAAACCCCTGGCGAGTTAGGGACTTTCCCTGCATGCAAAGGCAGGCTCCAGCAAATTGAGTGGATGAGACCCATAGAGGGTCCGATGGTCAAAAAGGCGGTTTCCGCAAATGCTGTAGAGGGAAGTGAGGGGCAGATGGGGCTCATCAATCTGGGAAGGTAAATGTAACGGATTAGCCCGATTTATTACACCCTGGATTAGAAAGAGTTAATCCAATTCCAGCATAACTGACAGCACATCTTTAAGAGGTGGGACGGTGCCCGGTGCCCGGTTTAAAAAGGAGGGAATAACCATTTTGGCAGTTGGAAGAGGGGGAGTGTGGTGACGAAGAGGGAAGAAGAAGGTTGTGGGGCCAGGATAGTGGTGGTTTAGGTTAGGCTTAGGATAACTTGTAGTTGAAGTCTGACAGTGATAATGTATAACAGTAACTAAGCTTGTAAACTTATGCATTGTTAAGAAAAGAAAAACCTATGTTCTCAATAAAATAAAATTCATCTTCTTTTTGTGCCAAAGAGTATCGTCTTGGTTATTCCAGCAGCGTATTAAAACTCACAGAGGTGGAGACTCAGAAAAGGGCAAAACTTACCTAAGGAAAATGGGATAGTTTGTGTCCCAGAGTCACACAGGAAGGGCAGTATGGTGAAAACCTAGAGTGCCACAAGTTTGCCAGGGTGATATGGCAGACTGATACAGTGGGGATCTGAGTTGAGGGAGTCCCTGTTCTGTAGGCAAGAGGTTGTTCATTCAAATAGCCCTGAGTGTTTGTGAGATCAGCCCACAAAAGCTGGAATTAGACTCTCTTTACTGAGAAGCCCAGAATGGAGGGGTTTATTTTAAGGCGTAAGGAATTGAGTGGGGATTGCTTTATCCCTGTACCCTTTCGTCTCATAATCTATTGGCAACGTCGGCGAGGGGGTTCATCGCAGTAGTCATCTAGGAGAAGGAAACTCCGACTCTAAACCTCTGCTAACTTGTGGGATATCTTTGGGAGAAGCAAAGGTTCATGCGTAATACCCTACACAAGTCCGGAGTGGAGTCCTGAAGACGGTTGGATGGGACCTTGTATACCTTTCTCCACCAACTCCTGCAGCTAAGCTGGTGCCAGACATATTGCTCTGCTTTCCTTTGGACCACACCGGCGAGGCAGAGAATGGAATCTTGTCTTCTGCGCAGTCCAGGATCTCCATACACACTGCCCAGGCTTGCGCCCTGAGGAATTGACTTTGGTCCTGCTAGTGCAGCAGTTTGACCAGAAGGTGTTGAATTTCTGTACATTACTGTTAATGAATTTCTGTAAACCACATGCAGATTGATTTAGTTTGTGATTCACCCCCCCAGAGCTGCAGTCCATTGTCTCTCGAGACAGACGGATGCCAAGGATATATCTAGAAACCACACTCAGATTTCATCTTAAGTGATGAAGGATGGTCTACAGGAAAGCCAGCATCCAAACAAACAAACAAACAAACAAAGGAATCCCGTTACACCATGTAGAGCTGATTTTCTTGAAATTATGGTTTGGTTTAATATAGAGGGTAAGGATATGGGTGAGAAAGTCCTTGTTTCAAAAGTTACTTCAGCTAGGCACTCTCTCTGTCTCAGCCCTACATCAGCATAATGAAAGTACAAAGGATAAAACTGAGTTATCTTATAGATTTTCTGTAAGCAGGGCTTTTTCCCCAGCCAGAACTCACCAGAACTCAGTTCCAGCACCTTTCAGGTGGGCGCCATTGCCATTATAATAGAACAAGGGAGGTGTTCCAGCACCTTCCCCCCCCCCTAAAAATAAATATTACTGGCTGTTTTAGTTGTTTCAACACTATGAAGTCCTCTGTTTAAAATGTATTTATCTAAAATATTTCCACCCCAACTTTCTACACCAAAATCTCATTTTTCTTCTTCAACTTCTTTTTAATTTTTATACAGACATACAATCACACTATACACACACACACACACACACACACATACTGAAACATACCAATGTTTACTTTATAAGCACTCTATAGTCCATAAATATAAAAAATCAATACTATATAGCATCTTTCATTTCATTAGCAAAAAATTAATAATGAGCATATTAGGAGTCTCTGTTATTCATTTAATTTCATTCTCCATATGGACGGACAATATTACTATACAGACCCTTCTATATAAGCTAATCTTTTAGGACTGCAATCCTACATTTCCGAGCACAATTCAAAGTGTTGGTGCTGACCTTTAAAGCCCTAAACGGCCTCGGTCCAGTATACCTG
Source organism: Zootoca vivipara (assembly GCF_963506605.1). Taxonomy (NCBI): domain Eukaryota; kingdom Metazoa; phylum Chordata; class Lepidosauria; order Squamata; family Lacertidae; genus Zootoca; species Zootoca vivipara. The sequence continues at coordinate 16,517,503 of NC_083278.1, forward strand.
AAGGAGCGTCTCCACCCCAATTGTTCTGCCCGGACACTGAGGTCCAGCACCGAGGGCCTTCTGGTGGTTCCCTCGTTGTGAGAAGCCAAGTTACAGGGAACCAGGCAGAGGGCCTTCTCGGTAGTGGCACCCGCCCTGTGGAACGCCCTCCCGTCAGATGTCAAAGAGAAAAACAACTACCAGACTTTTAGAAGACGTCTGAAGGCAGCCCGGTTTAGGGAAGCTTTTAATGATTAATAGATTATTGTATTTTAATATTCTGTTGGAAGCCGCCCAGAGTGGCTGGGGAAGCCAGATTGGCGGGGTATAAATAATGTTGTTGTTGTTGTTGTTGTTGTTGTTGTTGTTGTTGTTGTTATGCTGTTTGCTTGGAGGAAGCCCCATTGAATTCAGTGGGACCTGCTTCTGAGAAAACAAGATTAGGCCGCAGATCACTTCTTTCAAAAAGTCTTAATTCTGTTAAACTCTCTGTGATATGGTGTCCTAGGGAGTTTGGGTGGCAAAGAGGAGGTCTCCCAAACGTCTTTCCTCTCATTGCTTGGAAATACTGACCCTTGCCACATCTCATTGTGCTTCTCTCAATAGAAAGTGCCTGCCTTTTTTGACCTTTCTGACCTCTGTGATCTTTAAGCCACTCCGCTCCATGCAACTATTCTAAAGTTCCCTTATGACTAGCCTATATAATCCTCTAGCCGGTGATTTAACCTGTGCAGGCTAAGTTCAGAAGGAAAGCAAATTGAATTAAGGAGGGCATCAAGTGGGAGCGATTAGAAAAAACGGTTAACTTCCCAATGAAGGCAATTTCAAGGAATTGACAGGATGACTCATTAGTGTTTTTAAAAAGCATGTGATTGGCTCTCATTAAAGCTTAACAAAAAACGAGTTGCTTTTTATTAAGATGTATCTAAACAAAAGCTGGAAAGCTAGAGATAAATATCTTTATTTCTCTTTTTAAAATAATAATATATTTTTTTCCAAATAGAAAGTTACATTTGTTACTCAACAATTACAATCCAATTCAACAAAACTAGTGATTTTCCACTCACCCAACACCGATGTTTATAACCTAAATTCCATACAGTTGCATTTTAAGGTTTTGTCTTATCTAATTCCATCCTCTTTAATGTGTTTCTTAATACAGTATATTATTCTATTTACTTACTCTTCAAACCCCACTGTGGTCTTCTCATATGGGAAATAACTTTTTATTAAGACTAGAAAAAGTTTCAAGTCTTCTTTAAAAGATTCTAAATTTGTACCTTTTATCAGTGCCATCAGTTTTGCTATCTCTGCGTATTCCAAGACTTTCACCAACCATTCTTACTTTGAAGGTGCTCTCTCCTCCTTCCATTTCTGTGACAGAGAATCCTTGCCACTGTAGTCACATACATAAATACCATTGAGGCTTGGGGGGGAGGGATTTCACTGTCCAGTATCCCCAGTAGGAAGGATTCTTTCTGACCTCTTGGGAAAAGCCACTTTATTTTTTTTTTCTTAATTTCATTATAGATCTTGTCCCAAAAGACCTTTGCCTTCCTGCAGGCACACTACATATGATAGAATGGCCGCTCACAGTCATTACATTTTCAACACTTGTTTGATAAGTTTTTTTTACATTTGAGCTAGCTTCTTTGGGGTTAAACGCCATCTTGAAATAATTTTCTTTATCAGCCATTTTTAAAAAATCCTGTAGTTCTGCTTTCTGTTGTTCTGCAGTGGGACACCAAACACAATACCAAGGCTATAGAAGCAAGTCTGTTTACCTTCTTTTAACAGTGTCCTGAGATCTATAGATGATTGCCGACGTACTACCGTGTTTCCCCTTTTTTAATACGTAGTCAAAAAGTAAGGCATGGCAGGGTTTTTAATCGTTTGAGAAATGTAAGTCATACCCCGAAAATAAGCCATACTTCCGCGACGTGCGGAGCAAGACCACTGAGCGCCCCAGCCAACTAGCGGGACCCAGCACGGCGGCCGCAACAGGAGGAGGAAGCCTGTTAAGTTGGGTCGGTGCCCGGAAGCGGCGGCGGCTGCTGCAGCGCCAATAAAGTGTGCAGCAGTGCCGCACGGAGCACCAAGGGCACAAGCCAGCAGGACCCAGCTCCTGCAATGCCGGCCGTGGCAGGAGGAAGCCTGCCAGGTCGGGTTGGCGCTCGAAAGCAGCGGCGGCTGCAGCGCTGACAAAGTGCAAAGCAGCACCGCTCTCTCTCTCTCTGTGGGTGTCAGTCTCTTTCTCTCTGTGCGCGCGCGACTGTCTGTCTGTCTGTCTCTCTCTCTCTCCCTCTCCCCCCGTGCGTCTTTCTCTCCCCCCCCGTGTGCGCGTCCATCTCTCTCTGTTTGTGATCGCATCTCTCCCCCCCCCCCCGACAGAGAAAAGGTGCCGCGCAGGTTCCTCTTCGGCTCGTCATTCAGCTGCCCCGGCCTCCTCGCCGAGAGCTGACGCCGCTCCTCTCCCCCTCCTTCCCTTTCCCTCTTCCCTTCCTTCCGTCGGTCTGTCAGTTGGGGTTGCGCGCGCCAGAGGCGCAGGCCCTAGCCTCGTCCCCCTCACGCTTCCCTCACTAGCGTCTTGGAGCGGGACGGGTCCCGGCCTCCCTCCCATTCCCCGGCCAGCGTGAGAGAGCCCGGGGAGCAGCCTCTATACCTCCGCGCGCACACACACCCGGCTGCCGCTGCCTTTGAAGCCATGGCGGCGAGCGCCAAGCCGAAGCAGGAGGAGAAGCACCTAAAGCTGCTGAGGGAGATGGGCAGCTTCGTGTATACCTCCTGCTCTGGCATCCTACGAGGTTTAAATCCACAGAGTGTAGGCCCCCCCCCCCCTGTGCACGTCTGTCTCCTAGGCAGGTGGACATCCAGCCTCTGCTTAGAAGCCTCCAAGGAAGGAGAGCCCTTGACTCAGGATGGGGAGGAGGGGAAACGGAGAGAATAGAAGAGGCAGAAAATGCACACGGAAGAGAGCGCCAAGCGTCCTGAGCCAGTGGGACCTAGTTGTACCGGCACTTAAAAAAAAAAGACACCCCCTGAAAATAAGCCACCGTGTGTTTTTTTTGAGGGGGAAAAGTTGTAAGACGGTGTCTTAAAAAAGGGACCTGAGGCCTTTCTAGTCAACTCTTTGCTGATTTCACAACTGGTGAAACATGGCAACTTGCATGACACACAAAGTTACTTTGAGATATATATCACAATGAGCTTTTTTTCATTATCTGAAGGCTTGTACCCTGTTTCTCATATTTTAAGACATACCCATAAAATAAGCCATAGCAGGATTTCTAAGCATTCAAGGAATATAAGACATACCCCGAAAATAAGACATAGTGATAGGCGCAGCAGCAATGCCAGCCGCGGCAGGAGGAGAAGGAAAAAAATAAGACATCCCTTGAAAATAAGCCATAGTGTGTTCTTTTGAGGAAAAAATAAATATAAGACATGTCTTATAATATGAGAAACACGGTATGGAAGCAAGCATAGAGCTGGCAAACTGCCTAATGGGTCACGCAAAGGCGAGATTCCAAATCTAAGGGTTAGATTTACGTGTCTGTGTGGATCTCAGAAACACTAACCAGTTATTCTGAAAAAGCAGGTGACTCTCCACTTACATGGGGGTTATGCTCGGGGGTTATGAAATCGCGTAAAGTGGAGAGCATCCTCTAAACACCCTTTAAGCTCTCTCTCTTCAATCCAACCCAATGACTATGTATCCAAAAATATCTACAACTAGAACTGAAGTTCTGGGGCTAGCAGGAGGCTGGAGGATGCCCATGAGAGTGGCTATTGATGATGAAGATGATGCACCGGTAAAACTAGCTAAGATTTATCATAAACAGGATAATAAATGTAAGAATGTGGAAAGAACCTTTTACCATATGTGGTGGACATGCCCCCAAGTAAAGAGCTTTTGGGATAAGATTTATAATGAATTGAAGAAAGTGTTGAAAAACACGTTTGTTAAGAAACCAGAAGCTTTTTTTACTTGGGATAATTAGAGAGGAATTACCTAAGAAAGATATTACGTTTTTTCTGTATGCCACAACAGCAGCTAGAATAGTATTAGCAAAGAATTGGAAAACTGAAGATGTACCTACAGTGGACGACTGGCAGTTGAAGCTGATAGAATTTATGGAACTGCCCAAGCTGATTGGGAGACTCCGGGACCAGGGGGAAGAATCGGTGGAAGAAGATTGGAAGAAATTTAAAGTTTATTTAGAAAAGAATGGTGAGATTAGTAGTTTTTATTAAAAGATTTGGAAGTACAAGGAGGTTGTAGAAGAGTATTAGTTGAGTTATTATTATATATTAAGATTTAGTTAAGTGTTGTTATTGTATTGAGTTTTAAGATCTAATTAGAATAGAGTTGTATTTTGAGATAATTATAAGAGATTTATAATATTGATAAGTTAGCAAGAGTTATAATATGTTTAGATAATTATTAAAAAGATTGGAATCAAGATATGGACGTACCGGTACTAAGGAAGTAATATAATGAAACGTAGTTGGGAGGGATTGGAGGAAGTCAACAAAGATAGAATTTTTTTGATAGAAGATTGTTTTGATATTTTTTATTGTAGTGTTTCTAATTTGTTTTTGTGTGTATCTTGTGTGCTTTTTTGTGTTGTATGTTTTATGTTGTAAAACCAATAATTTTTTTTTTAAAAGAGAGTGGCTATTGTTGCTGTGCTACCCTGCACATCAGCTGTTAGGTGGGGAGACTGAGCAGCATAAACAGAGCCCTGCTTCACCTCTTATCTCTTTGGGGCTTCCTCCACTCTCACACCGATATCCCCTTCGAGCTCCGAGAGGGTCTGCTTGTGAGACATGAGGGTTCCCTAGCTCTCTCCCATGTGCTTGAGGTGTTAAGGAGACAGAAGAGAACAGTGACTGTGGTCAAACTTCAAGGAAACAAGCTCTCCATTATTATTGGCATCTCCTTTCCTGGGCTGCTTCAACTCCTGAGACTCTACAGCAGCCTTTGCGTGTCAACCCATTGCCCCAGATGATGGAGACTACAACATGCAGTAGCAGCAGCAGCAACAGCAGCAACAGATAGCATGAGAACTGAGGCATAATTTTTTTGAAATGAACATGCGCGAGGCCCGGCCATTTTGCCTGACATTCTTAGAATCATTAAAATTAAGTGCAAATTTTATGCAACTATTTTATGCAAAGTTTATTGCAAATGGCATACTTTTCATTTCGTCACATGGATGACAAATCTATACTGGTGTTTTGCGTGTCGAGGTCACCGGATTCCACCCAATAAATTCACACACACACGTTAATTAAGTTTTAAGGTTTTTGGCATTATTTTGGCCACAACTTTATTAAAATACAATCAAATGTGAGTGGTTGCTTAGGAATTGGTTAACCCATCTGTCCCCCGCCCTGGGACAGATTCTGCACTGACTTCCTATAGGCATTTTGTGGAAGTCAGTAGGTAAACATTCCCTGAGGGAGGACGGAGCCGGGTACCAGGCCCTTCTTGTCCTCCCTCGAGGCTCAATTTGCTCTGCGTTAGGCCCAATTCCCCTAACAGGCTACTGACGAGAGCCCCAGGATTCCTTTAACGGAATACCTCTATAAGCAGCAGCAATTTAGAGTAACTTTCCAGCCTTTCCATACTCCTCTTTCCAGCCAATCTCTTACCAGCCAATCTTAACCAATGCCTAACCGCCAACCTTACAAGTTGTGACAATTTGCTATGCAGCAGGCAAAAACCAAATGGCAACAGCCAATCAGCCAGGTGGCAAAATTCCTACTGGGCCTCTGCCCCAAGGCAGGCGACCCCATGACAGGCACAGCAATGTCAATTTGCAAAGCATCCTTTAAAAAGGAGGTGGGTGGGCGGGAAATCTGAAGCGCTTGGCAAAAGTGAAACCAATATAGTCACACAGAGGGTTTTTATAGGCTAGGGGCCGACCCTTACTCCAACCTGCAACAAGCTTTTCTACCCAGCAACAGCACCAGAATGCCCAGTCATCCTGTGGCCATTTTGCCTAATCTGCCTAGCAACCCCAGGGTCATCCTGATTCCCCTCCTGCAACGTGTGCTCTCCATAATTGGAGAACCCGTTAAATCACTCTGCCTTTCATATCTGAAGGCCAGAGGAAAAATAAACCAGAAAGCTGAAATATATGTCAGGAAAATTGTAAAGTACATTACACAGTATACTTGTTGTGTCCAAATATATGTCTACCTGATTTAGACATAGCTGCCAAGTACCCCGTTTTCTCCAGGAAAACCCCGATTTTACTTACCTTTTCCCGGTGGTCCCCTGTATCACTTCGTCTCCCGTTTTTCTCCGTTATTTTCTCCTGCCGGCAGCCATTTTTTTTCTTTCCGATTTGCCCTTCTATGGGCACCAAAAATGGCCGCCGCCGGCTTCAAAAGTCGCATCTACGCATGTCCGGAAGTGCATAGACATGACTTCCGGTGTCGGCGGCGGCCATTTTTGGTGCCCATAGATGGGCGGAGCGACACCGGAAGTTGCGTCGACGCACTTCCTGACATGCGTACAAGCGACTTTCGAAGCCGCCGGTGGCCATTTTTGGTGCCCGTAGAAGGGTGTCACGTGGCTGCCGGTCCCGGATTCTGCAGTCCGGGACTTGGAAGGTAAGGATTTAGACCAACTGACATTAACTGAGATTTTACAATGTATTCATCTCAATTGGAAAAGCAACAACGTGCCTACACTAATGTGAAGGTGAAACTGAGATCTTCTGGACTGCAGTGGAGGGATCCCCACCCCCTCCTGCTAACATGCAAGTAGGAGGGGGATCGGGGCTGCTCTGATGGGATCCCTGTGCCTACCTGCTTGCACACAAGTAGGAGTTGGGATTGGGGCTGCTCCGATGGGGAGGCTTTGTGCTGCCTAACTGAGAGATCGCTGCCCCTCCTGCTTGCATGCAATTGACCCCCGGGCTGGACTTTGGACATGCCTGGAGTATGGTAGGCATATGGCCATAGGCCTCATTTGAATGCTGGAAGTAGAACCCTCATTATGTGGGGCAGGTCTAGTACTGCTGTCTTGTTTTATTCACAGAAGCTCATACTCTATGGGGAGGACGGTGACTCATTGTAAACAGGAGCTGAGAGGCAAACTGATTTTAACTTTAATTTGAAAGCGCGCGCACTGCTCCTGGACAGTCCTTTGTAGCAGCCGCCGCCGCCGCCGCCGCCGTGACGGTGCCGAGACTCTGGTTCTAGCACTACCCCATTTCCTCCCCTTGGTTAGGAATTCTTCTGCAGAAAGTAAAACTTTTGTGTATTTTGAAAAGTCAAAACACAGCTTAAAAATTTTGTATTCTCTGAGAGAAAGCATATTGCTTTTCTATTGACTCATGCTATGGGAATAGAACCCAGACTGCTCTATTATGAGTCTCCTACGAGAACACATAAGAACTTGCATGGGCTGAATAGCGGAGAACCAGGGGACTCAGCTGCAGTTAATTTTCATTTGCTGCTTGTATATAAATGCTTTTAATACTTAAACTAAATTCAGTTCAATTAAACTAATGTTGTTTGACATAATATTCCTTGTTCCAAAATCAATATTCCTTCATTTGACAGGCTTTTTTTTCTTGAATGCAGGATGTTTATTATTCTTAAAGCTTACCTATAGACCTGTTTTTTGTCTTGGATGATGTAAAACAGTTCTTCCTTGCACAGCCTAAGCCAGAATATAATGGGGTTCACATTTCTCTGGTAAATATCTTTAATTGTAAGATCATGTCTCCATTATAGCACCAATTTCCTATCCGATTCTCTCTCACTCACTTTTTCCTCCCCCCCCCCCAAAGTTCTTTCCAAGATATCAACAACAGAAGTCATGTCCCTTCAAGTGGAAGGCGATTAATACCATTCTGGAATCTTCTTTGTGGTAAACGTTTCCCCTGGATCTCTCGGCTGCTTTCAACACCAATGACCATGATGCACTTTTAGAATGACTCTGGGCTTGGGAGTTGGAGATACTAGGTTGCTGTCCTCTGATCCTGAGCCTTGTGGTCAGCAGGGGAGGCCCTGTTGGTGGGGCCACTGTTAGAAGCTGCCCAATTGGTGCTGACCTGAGAGAGTACCTTCTCAGTAATGGTTCCCCACTTACAGAATGCCTTCTCTGATGAGGTGTGTCTGTCTTCCTCGTGATTAACCTTTAGCGGATTTTTTTTAATTGTAAAAAAAACAAAACAAAAAACATGCTTGTTCATCCAGGCATTTGATTGAAAGTGCCTTAAAGGTCTAGTGTATTCACAGTCGCAGACTCACTGTTGGAGAGCTAGGTAGCAGTGGTGGCTAAGAGCGCTTTTCACCAGCTTCAGAAAAGCACCATTTGTACTGTTTCCTTGGAAAATATGCCTTAGTCTTGAACTGCATTCACATAGCAGTTTATTCTCTTTGCTCAATGTTTCCCTAGTTTCCACATTATATGTGAGCTTTCATTATACGTGAGTGGACTATAGTGGAAGTTTAGTGCTAATTTCCTTGTTGATTGCTTCCACAAAAATTCCATTTGCAACCTCCATTAACTCAGAAAATTTTGGGAGTTATGTGGCATAATTATGTGGCATCTGTAACAGTGTCAGTCCCACAATATCAAAGCAGTTGAGTGAGCCCTTATGGGGTATCTGGCTGGTAAACTGGTCCCAAGGTATTAAGGGCCTGATAGGGAAAAAGTAAAGGTAAAGGATCCCTGGATAACTATGGGGTTGTGGAACTCATCTCGCTTTCAGGCCAAGGGAGCCGGCGTTTGTTCACAGACAGCTTTCTGGGTCATGTGGCCAGCATGACTAATCCGCTTCTGGCACAACAGAACACCGTGACGGAAACCAGAGCGCATGGAAACGCTGTTTACCTTCCCATCACAGCAGTACCTATTTATCTACTTGCAGTGGTTGCTTTTGAACTGGTTGGCAGGAGCTGGGACAGAGCAACGGGAGCTCACCCCATTGCAGGGATTCGAACCGCTGACCTTCTGATCGGCAAGCTCAATAGTAACAGCTTGAATATTGCCTTGCAGTTAAATTGTTACTGAAAGGCAACTCACGTCCAACCTCAATCGCTCTCTTCAAACTCCTGTGCTCTAACCCTGTTCTAACACATTTACTTGGGAATAAGGTACCTTGAATTCAGCCAGATGAAAGCAAGTGTGCTTGGCATCGCCAGCCTTCGACATAGTTTCATTGACTCCAGTGAGATGTTGCCTGAGCAAAGCTTTAAATTTGTTAAGACTCTCGGATTTGGCCTGGCAGGATTGTATTTTCTGCACCTTTGTTCAATTCCCAATTTAAACAAAATGACGGGTCAGGCCTCCAGCTCTTCTTCGTCTTTCCACTGCGGCACTTATAAATCTTTCGGGTCTGTTGTGCCTGGCCCTTGTCCAGAAATAAACCTGCCGAATGAAAAGTCGATGTTGGAATAATTTATCAATGTTAACAGTGGGAATCACAGGCTGAACAGTAGTTTTGTGCTGTTCCCGAGCAAAAACCACTGTGAGCACTTACCTAATTGAAATAATATGGCACATGCTCCCCATAATTGCTCTCCTTTGATAACTTTGCTTAGGTCATGTTTTCTCAGTTAATTGTAATAAAATGTATACATATATATATGAGTAATAAGGACAAGGGGCTCAGGAAAATGGGAACAGAAAGTGTGTCTTGTTTTCAGACACAAATGTTTTCTTTAAATTAATTACAATGGGAATGACAGGACTTGGCATGGATCGGGAATGTAATCAACAGCTATGATTACTGGGTAGTACGTTCAGAATGGAAGAAGCATTAGTGAAACCCAAGACGGGCTGTCTCTGTTGAGCTGCCGGGTGGGGTGGGGGAAAGCACTGAATTCTAGCCAATTCTTCATTTGCAACATGCATGAACTCTGAAGCAGGTTTGAGTTCTGTAAGGCATGCAGAGGAGGAATCCGACAGGTCCCCCTCGGAAGCCATTAAGTGGCTCTTACATCAGGGTTGGGGAAACAAGTCCTCTCTAGATGTTGTAGGACTCTAGCTCCCATCTGCCCCAACCATTATGGCCACTCATCAGGAGGAGGATGGGAGCTGTAGTGTGACAATATTCGAAGGGCTGAAGGTTCCCCACTGGTGCCTCTTAAATAATGACCTGTATCCACTTCCCGGCTGGAAGGCAAAGCACATGGCAAGTGAGTTAGGAGGACTGGAGCTCCAATTCATAGCTACTTTGTTCATGGTTTCATGGGGATTGCACTATGTGACTCTGCCTAAAATATATATATTCAGATTTGCTTTCTGCACTGGCTATCAATTAGTTTCCGGGCCCAAATCAAAGGGCTGGTTTTGACCAATAAAGCTTTAAATGGCTCAGGACCGCAATACCTCAAGGACCGCCTCTTTCCATATGAACCTGACCCATATGAACTATTAAACTAGGCCCTTCTTTCAGGGCCCCCTCCTCGAGAGGTCCGGGGGGTGGCAACATGAGAACGGGCCTTTTTTGCAGTGGCTCCCCATCTGTGGAATGCTCTCCCCAGGGAAGTCCGCCTGGTGTCTTCATTATACGCCTTTAGGTGTCATGCAAAAACGTTTAACCAGGCCTTTGGTTGATCTGATTTACATCCTATGCCCTTTTAAAATGTTTTTTTTTTTGGGGGGGGTGTTATTGGGTTGTTGTTTTATTTTTATTATGCATTTTGTAGTTTTATATCCTGATTTTATTCTGTGAACTGCGCTGAGACCCCCAGGTATAGGGAGGTATATAAATTCAATAAATCATCATCATCATCATCATCATCATCATCATCACCACCATCCTAGCAACAGAGAGATCACCATGTAACCACGTTTGGTTGGCTACATCCACAGTCTCCAACTTCCCCGAAAGTGTCAGGACTGTCAAAACCCTTAAGCCACCACAGCTTCTTACTTTGTCATGTCCCAAATTCTGCAAGTGGGGAAAGGGAGCAGGGTAGGGCACGGGGGAGGGGGAAGGGGAGGAAGAGGAGGCGATCCAGCCCCTCACAGTGGCACAAAGGACTCCTAGGGAGGGGAGATGCACCAACTGTTGCTGCTGTGCTCCTCAGCTCTGCCAGCCGAGAACACTCAATGCATCTGACTATAGTGATTGTGGTGGCAGGAGTAGCCCAAGGGGGCCTGACTTCTGCAGGCGCATAGGGGCCCTCTGGCAGTCATTGCCACCAACCATAGAGACCACATTCTTGGTACGGAAGTGTCCCCTTGTAAACATCTCCCATGGGTGCCTCCTCTGACCCCCAAGGCGAGCTGATGGATGCCTCACAATTTTACTACAACTCATCAAAGGCTCCGACATATAACCAAGATATTTGCCAGTGTGGAATTCTTACATACTCCTCTTGGTAACAGCCATTGGGGCAGCTCGGCCAGCCCTGCCCCTTTCCCGTATTCCAACGGCCGTGCATGCATATAGGGGGCTCCGGGGGACAACCACAATGATGTAGAATAGAATCTGGGGAATGTTGGAGGGTAGGCAACATCAGGGGTCATTGACCCTTTTTTGGCCAATGGGCACATTTGGAATCTTGAGACAGCCTATGAGCACCACCAGTCACAAAAGGGATGCTACGGGGGGCATGGCAAAACACAAAATGGCTCGAGCAGGAAAGTGGCATAATGTCTGTCACACCTAAAAGAGCAGAAATACACGCAGGGTCACCCAATGGCTGCCTCACCAATGAGAAAAAGGACACCAGTCATCGCTACAGCCACAGAGAGAAGCTCTTTGCGCTTCTCCTCTGTTCAGAAAAGATGAGAGGGTGCCTCTGTTTAAGGGCTGCTGGTGGTGGTCAGTGTAGGACAACCTGAGACAGTGCCAACAGGAATGGGATGGGAAGTCCTGACTGTCTCCCAACCCCATCTAGATTATCTCTAAGAAGTGGCAACGGCATCTCTGGGACTGCAAAGAGCAAGAGAAGCACATTTGCAAATGTCTGTAACAAAAATCTGATGCTCCCTTGCCCAAAATGAAAAAAGAAAAGAAAAAAATCTAGCAGACTTAAATGGTATTGAATCAAGTCTCTGAAGGCTGATGCTTTTCACTTGGAATGATAATAGCCAGAAGCCGAGCTATTTTTATGCTTTATGATAAACAATGAATAAAACACTGTTTCTCTTTGGACATTCTGGATAAAGGACCCTCTCTCTCTCTGTCTGAGTTATTTATTTATTTGTTTTCGTTTAAAAGTGGTTTTTTGCAGCAAATTGTCCCCTGCTCCCCTCCCTGTAGCTGGGAATCCTTCAAAGAGCCCCGAATCTGGACAGTAAATGAAAGAGAAAAGTCGAGTTACTTAAAACATCTTCCTTTGCTTCCCCCCCCCCTTAGAAATTGGCCGTGCTGTGTTGTCCTTGTATATTTTGCTAGTGGGAAATGTCCCAGCTGCTTTCTTGAAAATGACGTTTCTCCCTCCAATCAACTTTCTTTTTATGTGTCGCGTCTGAGTTTGAAAAAGAAACCTGAGCTACAATTAAGACTGAATGGAAAGTTCTTTTAAATGAACTTCTTTGGCTGAAATTAGGGGACTTAGGAGAGGAAGCGTGAACTAGTTTCTGAGACATGAGCTTCCCTTTTCATTCTCAGTCCTTGCAGCACTGGTGATCAAACTCCCAGAAACCCCCGACAACTGCCATGTTTTTCTTGTGCACCTGCATTCTGTTCTACTGCATGTGCAGGCACAGGAAGTGACCACTTTTTTCCCCTTTCATTGCCTCTACATTTTGGGAAAACTCCTCAAGTGCTGAAGAGAATGTAGCACCTTTCTGGTGGACCTAGAAACCGACGAATCTTTGAACTGCGGCAAAAGAATGTCTGTTAAAATTTAAGACCACCAAAACTGATAGCTACGGCATTGGTGCTCATTGCGAATAAGGAAATTCTGCTCAGCTTCCTTGGCAGTCCTGATCAAAGGATTCAGCAAATCCCTTCCACACCTATGGCTCCAGAAATGGCGCTGACAGCCTCTTTGAAAAATTCATTTTTACCTGCATCAAGGGAACATCGAAAAGCTGGCATTCATGTGGTTGATTCCATAAACAAAGGCTGAACAGGGGGAGGTCTCTGCGGGCATCTCTTAGATCAGCCCTGTGCAATATGCAGCCTGTAGCAGCAGGTAAACGGTCCCTGAATTTGCAGTTCATCAAATGCTGGCCTAGCTAATAATCAATTTGTATGGCCTGCAAGTCAGCGGAACAAAGTAGTGCCGTTCATTTAAGTGGATTCAATGGTTTCTCCATTCATTTCCATGGAAGGGACAGCAGTTCTCTGGGTCCCTTCCTTTGTGCTGAGTTTCTGCTCCCCTTGAAAAGCACTGGGAAGCCATGCCATTGTGTGCACATGAAGGTTCTCCATTCAGTGTCTAGGTAGTTGAGAGATTATTGGCACAGATTCCCCTCCCCCTGAAAAATGCTTTTCTTCCAATTGTTTTTAGATTAGTATGCAGAGGCCAAACATTGAACAACTCGAAACAATGGTTGCTTGCAGTGTTTCTAAATCAGATTAGAATATCAGCATGACACTCCACAAATGGCTGGGGGGAAATGGGTTATGTGTGGTAGTTAGCATTAACACCAATGTTAAGGACACACCGAAAAGAGTGAAACTTTATTGCTAAACATGATGTCAAACTTTGTTACTGTACATCACTTCCAGACATGAAAGGGGCACTGTCAGGTCCAATTAGGCTCCATATTTTCTCTTACTGGGGCAAAGAGAGAGAGAGAGAGAGAGAGAGAGAGAGAGAGAGAGAGAGAGAGAGAGAGAGAGCTGCCTTTGCAAGTCTTGAAAATCAAATGGTTTCATGATGTTTATTAGAATCCCAAAGGGATTTGCTTTTTAACAAGTAAAATGCTCCCCTGTTGTCTTTGCAACACATGAACTGTACCATAGGGCAAGATTGACTGTTGGGTTCAGAAAGCCTAAAACAATTCACTGGAAAAAATTGTCTTGGAAACAAATATAGCCGTATTGCCAAGACACGTGTGTGTGTGTGTGTGTGTGTGTGTGTGTGTGTGTGTGTGACATTTTATTTTCCTTTGCTTCAATCAGATGGTTAGAAAACATTTAAATGTGAATGGCAGGCCTTTGGTGATATATTATTTATGAAATCATTTGTATATATTTTGGGGAAGAAGTATCTTCAAGTAAGACTGGGAATATCTGGAGAGCTGCTGTCAGTTAGTGTGGACAAGAAAGTTTGCCACAACTTCGAGGCGGCTAGACTGCCCTCAGCAACCCGCTTGTATCTCCTTCTTGTTGATGGTCCTGGGATTCTGCAGACCCTGGGTGAGAAAGGCATTTGGGGCCTCTTAAGAGTATGAAAACAAGTCAGGCATAAATTATATGCACTTAATTCTATCCAAGAAGCTGCAATGAGAATGTGGCTAAAAATATTGTAATAGATTCGTTGTGGTCAGTTTTTCTTACAACTGGAGTGAAGAATATTACTTGCATTCTATCAACGCTATACCATAAATACATTAATACAAATCATAAAAAGAAGCAAGTTGTTACCTTCATTTGTGATGCTTTTATGTAAACAGAAACTGCCCAAACAGAAAACATGAAAGAGCATTAGGGCAGGAGGACCAAATGGTGAAATAGTGATAGCCAGTTCACTGATAAATAGATCTATAGTGATTAATTGTGATCTGCAAGTATGCACAGTCCCTCGTGATTACATAGAACTAAGACTGTGCACACCCAACATTTTATTCTGAGTACTTGGCTTTTTCTATGTAGTCCACACACAATCTGGATCTACTGCATCTTTTTGCTCCTGAAAAGTGCTCCTTGAGAAACAGGGTTCATTCTAGAAACAGAAGCTCATTGTGGATTGATTCTGCATTACCCCACAGTGTATCCGTTTGAAAACAGATATAGGAGGAGCGGCCAATATCACAACCACCAGCTCCTTCTTCATTCACCTGGGGAATGTTTAGGTAGGAAAAGGCATGTATAACCTAACCAAGGGGCTACACCCACCCTTGCAGGCTGCAGGATCTGGAATCAATCTAGATTGAAAGCTGCATGTTGAGGACGAGCAAGAACAATTCCACATGGATAAAAACTACATTTTTGTGCTACAAATAAGTTAATTGTGTGCATAGCTTAAGCTAAGTCCTCATCCACACTTCCACTTGTCCCAGGCCTAGAAAGGAGGGGTCCAATATATTTTCCACTTCTCCTACTTCCTCAACCAGGGCCTTTTCAGCTCTGGCCCCGGCCTGGTGGAACGCCCTACCACAGGAGATCAGGGCCCTGTGGGATTTGACATCTTTCCGCAGGGCCTGGAAGACGGAGCTGTTCCACCTGGCCTTTGGGCTGGACTCAGTCTACCCCCCCCCCTTTTTATGGAACCCCTTATATGGGATTTTGTATATAAATTTTCCCTCAGTTCTTTTTGCTGGCCCATGTAGGACCAGCATGGATAGTTGGCCCTGGTGAATATTGGCCCTATCTGTATGGAACTTATTTCTAAGCAGTGCTATATTTTATAGAAAAAGAAGTGCCAGAATTCACCTCCCTTGTTTTCTTATAATGCAATGGTGCCCACCTGAGAGGTGCCGGAACTGAGATCTGGCAAATTCTGGCTGGAAAAAAAAAAGCCCTGTTTCTGCGGAAACATGTATACTGTAGGATTGCATTGGAGGTATCTTCTAGGAAGGGGAGGGGGTGGATATGAGAAATGTAGCAGAAGCAAAACTCCCAGTTCAGTCCAGACCTTCTAAGTTGCCCCGACTGAATGGAAACCTGTCGTCTCCTGTGAACGTACCTCAAAAAGAAAAGAGGTTTGAGTGACATCCACTATTGCTTCTCTCTTTCTCTCTTTGTTTAGCTTGTTTGCTTAGTTGGAATGTAGCACTTTGTTAAAGCCCTGCCACGGTGGGTTTTGGGTCTATTTAAAGGCTTAACTTTAGCACAAAGAGTTCTGCCAATGGCTTTCTGTCATCAGCCGAGGAGGATTAAAGGGGGATTGATTACAGAAGCGGACTGCTGCTTTTATTTACTTCTTCCACATCAACACCTCTTCCTAGCTCTATAGACTACCGAATGAATAAGTCGCGTCTCTGCAACCAGGTTGCCTGCATGCCAGCTCCACATTGAACGCTTTTGTCCTGCTGTTTGCACTCCGCTCACGGGCGCAAACCACATTATTAGTTTTCGAGAGCGCAAATAATCTTCGACAATGAGACCCAACAATCCCCCTTTCATGGCCTGTTTAGACAATCTGTTTGGTCAAGAGCCCAGACTGCACTTTTCACCTTGGTCTATGAGCAGACCTGCAAATAAATGTCCTCGACCATAACCCGTCTGCTAATGGTTTGTTTAGCTTAGGCTCACCAAGCCACTACTAGAAGGAAGAGCAGTTTTGGGGTGGGTTTTTCTTTTCACTACAAGGAAGAGGGTAGTTGTTTTTGTTAAAGCTCAGCGGAAAGAATTTGTAAAAAGGGTTTTATTCAGCAATGGCTTTTTTCTCTTTGCAGGGAAGGGGGCAATTGGTTTTCCTCCAGTTACACCATTTATTTATCTGAGCTCTTTCAGGTTTTTAGATGATGTCAGCGTGGTTTGCTTTTAACTAGGCATGCCTTGAGCATTTGTTTAAGGGTGCTTGCGAACAGGGGCAGATCTGCTATGAAGCTGAAGCTTCAGTTTCAGGGGCCCTAATCCCATAGGGGCCCCAGAAGCAATGTCAGTCCACCAACTTTGCTACTCATCCAGCTTGACTTTGACATGTGAGATAATCCAGTACAGAAACTTTAACCAAAACCAGAGATGTAGTATTTTTTTTTAATGTGGTGATCTGTCATCATCTCCTCAGTTCAAGCTTCAGGGCCTGTAAATGCAGGTCTACCACTGCTCGCAAAAGAAGAAGATGAGTTTGGATTTGATACCCCGCTTTATCACTACCCGAAGGAGTCTCAAAGCGGCTAACATTCTCCTTTCCCTTCCCTCCCACAACAAACTGTGAGGCGAGTGAGGCTGAGAGACTTCAGAGAAGTGTGACTAGCCCAAGGTCACCCAGCAGCTGAATGTGGAGGAGCGGAGACGCGAACCCGGTTCCCCAGATTACAAGTCTACCGCTCTTAACCACTACACCACACTGGCTCTCCAGCAAAAACAGGCAAAAACAGGTGTCCCCCAGTTGAATGCTTAAGAGCAGAATTAGGGCAGACTCAGCCTTGCTTGCTATCAGCAAAATGACCTGGCCTGTACTCACCCTATACTCCAAGCTGCAGGTAAAGGACCCCTGGACAGTTAAGTCCAGTCAAATTTGACTATGGGGTGCAGTGCTCATCTCGCTTCAGGCCGAGGGAGCCAGTGTTTGTCTAAAGACAGCTTTCCGGGTGATGTGGCCAGGATAACTGGACTACTTCTGGTGCAACAGGACAGCGTGACGGAAGACAGAGCGCATGGAAAGGTATAGTGAATGTGGCAGTGAATTGTATTAAAAATCAGAGCTTTGCAATTGTGAAGGGAAAGTCTGGAAATGTGGGTACGTAGTTAACAGTGGGAGCAAATAAACCAGAGTGGTGTCTGAGCTTACCCACCAGTGGTGAGATTTCAGTGCAAAACATGGTTCTTTTAATGAACATTTGAAGCTATAGACTTACATTGGCTCCCAGTACATTTCCGAGCACAATTCAAAGTGTTGGTGCTGACCTTTAAAGCCCTAAACAGCCTCAGCCCAGTATACCTGAAGGAGTGTCTCCACCCCCGTTGTTCAGCCTGGCACTGAGGTCCAGTTCCAAGGGCCTTCTGGCGGTTCCCTCACTGCAAGAAGTGAGGTTGCAGGGAACCAGACAGAGGGCCTTATCGGTAGTGGCACCCGCCCTATGGCACCCGCCCTGAACCCTGCCTTCATATGTCAAGGAAATAAACAGCTATCTGACGTTTAGAAGAAGACATCTGAAGGCAGCCCTGTATCAGGAAGTTTTTAATGTTTGATGTTTTATTGTGTTTTTAATATTCTGTAGGGAGCTGCCTAGTGTGGCCGGGGAAACCCAGCCAGATGGGCAGTGTTTATGTTGTTGTTGTTGTTGTTGTTGTTGTTGTAGCTTCCTGCCTTCAGTGTCATTCCTTTTTCAATTGACCTCTTAGTATCTTCAACATTAGTAGGAAACCTGACTCTTTTAGCACAGTTAATTCTAAACACAGGACCCCTGTTTAGAATTTCAACTGGTCACTGAGGGCAACATGGTACAGTGGAACCTCAGTTTATGAACACCTCAGTTTACGAACGCCGCAGACCCACCTGGAACGGATTAATTCACTTTCCATTACTTTCAATGGGAAAGTTCACTTCAGTTTATGAACGCTTCAGGTTAAGTACAGACTTCTGGAACCAATTACACCCATGCTTCGGGTTAAGTACGCTTCAGGTTGAGTACTCCGCGGACCCGTCTGGAACGGATTAATCCACTTTCCATTACTTTCAATGGGAATGTTCGCTTCAGTTTATGAACACTTCAGTTTATGAACAGACTTCCGGAACCAATTGTGTTCATAAACCAAGGTACCACTGTATATAGATAGACACTTGAGTAAGGAGAAGGTTTGTGAGATGAACCTCTATAGGGTAGCAATTGTTTCTCAGGCAAGTATTTTCAATCAGCATCAAATACTCTTCTGAAATCATGGGTATATGAGGAAGATGATATAAAAAAGGTCATGATTATTAGTAAGGACCCCCCCATAATTAACCTCATATGTATGTATATAAGCATGTGATCCTAAATATGATGTGTTTACATGATCAGAAGTAGATGTACTTGTACTACTTCAGCTATTATTCTTAAGTGTTTCCATTCAAAGTTTGACTCTGAGAAGGGAAACTTTAAGCATGCATGACCTGGAGTGAATAGGCTATAAAATTAATCTAACATTTTAATACATTGAGCATGCATATCTTCTTTTCTATAGTTATGTGCAAAGTGGTACGCTAAATTCCAAAGTTGGCAACTGTCAGAGTTTCTTTCCTACACCATGGAATTTTCTTCAAGGGCATAATTTCTAATTTGGGTTGCATGCATTTTTTATACAACTGGTGTTCTATCCAATGCCTCCCCCCCCCCAAAAAAATGGTATTCATTTAATTGTATTTTTTGTTGGTTTCTTTAAAAAAACCCAAACAGTTATTCAACCCTGGAACCAACTGCACTGGAAACTAATTTTCAGAATGTTTCCCCTTCTCACAGATGAATAATGGAATATAACTAGGCTTCCATTTCATGTGCTGTAGAGAATGTTTTACAGCATCTGTCAGAAAAACTTATCTAACCAGGCACAAAATCCAATTTCCAGTAAGATGATAATGGAAAGGATAATGATGTTTGATTTATCTGTACAAAAAGCTGCTCACCCCTGTTGGGCAGAAATCTGAAAGGCTGATTTAGATGTAGAACAGACTTCAAAAGGACACAAGGTTTCAACAACTTGGTGGGGAGACCTTTCGTTAATGGTTGAAAGTCACATTTCGTTCTGAACAGCTAGTCCTCCTAAAAGAACATCAGTAGAAAGGCATATCTCTGATTTATGTTTGATTCCCAAACGAATCTGAGTGATTCTTCTTTTAAATGGCTTCCTTGGTGTCAAGCAAGTTCCATTAAAGTGAAGACAAAGCCTGGAAGAACAGCATGAAACTACAAGCAATTTCCCTACAGCACAGCTGAGCTGAGAACCGCGTGTGGCTCCTTATTAGTTTCAGGGGTCCGAAATGCTGCTTGAGCTCTTAGTCTGCAGGCCGTAATTCCTGCGCAGATCATTTTATATAACGTTTTTACCTAACTGGCTCCAATGGTTTCATATCCCATTAAAAATATGATGAAACAAGCAATAATTGCAGGCATCAGCTCTGGAAGTGAGCAGAAGTGGTCATTATTCAAATTAATCAAAGCTAAGCAGTGAGTGTCTTCAATAGATAGTTTATCTGTTTATCTGTTACAAGATTTGTATACTGCTTTTTACATACATACCAAAGCTGTGCACAATTCCACCATGCTGGGATGTAGAGAAGGAGGAGGAGGAGGAGGAGGAGGAGGAGGAGGAGGAGAAGAAGAAGAAGAAGAAGAAGAAGAAGAAGAAGAAGAAGAAGAAGAAGAAGAAGAAGAAGAAGAAGAAGAAGAAGAAGTTATTTATCTGTCACCCATCTGACTGGGTTGCCCCAAGCACTCTAGGCAGCCTCCAACAAATTAAAACACATATACAGTAAATACCAAGGAATAAGATGCTGGTAAACTGAATGGATCTTCTGTTTCATTCCAGAGCAACAGATGCATCTTGAAATGGAGTGGCCTTTTCCTGTATCTTAAAATTAGTAGTATAAACTGGTTCACTGGAAGGAACTGCTGGATGATGTGCTGGGATCTGGGATGCCTCTTAACAACAACAACAACAACAACAACAACAACAACAACAACAACAACAACATTTATACCCCACCCATCTGGCTGGTAACAACAGCCTCTCCCACCTGCTTTAGATAGCTTCTCAGTGGCAGCTAGTAGCTTCTGCCATCCAGATATCCAGGTGTGGATATTAGCTCATTTTATTTAACTTCCATAAATTAGGAAGCATTTACCTGGTTCCTTCTCCCCTTCCCCCCACTGGCCCATTATCCATGTAAGGAGAATGAGAGGCTTGGCCTCAGTGATGTCATAGAGCCAAACCTCATTATTGTATTTTAATACTTCTGTTGGAAGCCACCCAGAGTGGCTAGGGAAACCCAGCCAGATGGTATAATTAATATATTATTATTATTACTATTATTATTATTAGTAGTAGTAATGCAGCCACCAAGACATCATCATGTTCAATATGTGATTTCCTTGATGGCTGAAATCAAGGAAAGAAAATGACACCAACATAGTAGCTGTGAACAAGTATGAATCACAAAAAGGGGAACCCTAAGAAGGAGGGTTTTTTAAATTATTGTTTCCATGCAGATTTCTCCCTAATACATGCATTTCTGTATGCTTTGGTCAGAGACCTGCATTGCAAAACTCAGAGAACTGTGAATTTCCCCTTACCGTTTATGAAAGTGTGAATTAGGTAGTTTTGCTTTCAGGCGCAGACCACATTGACTTTCTCCTCCATCCCTAGCAGGGATCAAGTCAAAATGTGGACATTGCCAAACATTGTCAAAAGAGAAATAACGGCAGGAAATCTTTCCCTTCTCTGTGACTGCACCGGTGGAAATCAGCATGGAATCTTTCTTGGCACTGGAACGTACTCAATGGCAAGTGCTCTGAACACATTCCCACCTCATTCAGTTTCTTTTGGCATCTCAGCAGCTGCCATTTGTTCACAATATAGCACCAGTTTTTGAACTCTTTATAACCAGCGGTGTTCAGTGAAACAGCCGGCTGCTTTCAAAGCATCAGTAATGGCCGGCTTGCAATCGGGCTGCTCCCCTCTGATTTATGGGAGCACGGGGTGAAATGAGACATCAAGAGAGACACAATGCAGTATTGATGAGCAGCTGAAAAAGGAGTGGGATATACTCTGACTTCTCCTCAGATTGGGGTATGTTCCTCTCTATTCTGGGTTCTCACCGGAGAACAGAAACAAAAGCTCTAACGTGTTTGGTTCTCTGGCTAATCTTATGAGCTTTCAACATTTAAATGTGGGACAACTTCAGCTACAGGCTGTGTAGAAGTTAAGGCACCATTGGTGAAAGAAAGGAGGGGGAAGAGAACATGGGGGACAGTCTCTCTCTTCCACTTGTCCCATCCATCCTGCACCGAGCATGAAATTTCACAAGGGCCAAGTTCAGTCGTTTCTCAGGCTTATGGCATTTATAAAAACCAGCTGGTTGGAGTGTTGCACTAGGATTGTGGATACGCGAGTTCAACTCCTTGCTCCGCTATAAAGCTCATTATGCATCATAACCCTTCCCCCACCTACTACACCAGGCACCCCCAAACTTTGGCCCTCCAGATGTTTTGGACTACAATTCCCATCTTCCCCAACTACTGGTCCTGTTAGCTAGGGATCATGGGAGTTGTAGGCCAAAACATCTGGAGGGCCGCAGTTTGGGGATGCCTGTACTACACCCTCAACATTAATTGGCCATGCCATATGGGGCTGCTTGGAGTTGTAGTCCAGCAACATTTGGAGGGAATCAGGATGCCTTGGTATATAGCATGAAACTCACAGAACTGTTAAGGCACTCTCAAAATGCTATTTTCTTTTTTAAGCAGGCACCCATGGTGAATGTTCGGTGTCATACTGTCAAGAAAGTGCAAATGTGACATTCTCCAGGTTTCCGTCACAAATTTTTGCCCCTTCGCTCCCCTCTACAAATTTAGATATCTGTATATAACAGTCATGGAGATTAGAAGATTTGTGGCCTAAGATCATCCTGGAATTCACAGAAGAGGCATAGCCTGCTTGCAGTATCCCAGTGTATTTCCTTGCTAGGATCACGGCAGGAAAGGTCTTAACACAGGCAGGAAATGGTTGCACACTTGATCTAATGTGCATCTCTGAAGTGGGAGGTGGGCAGAGAGAGAGAATAAGTCCTTAAGACACTTTCTCATAAAGTTGAGATCTACTACTGTTTAGAGAGGAGTGGGTCAAAGTATTTGACCTGACCCTGACAGATTCTGTCTGGAGCAACTGAAGACCAGCAGACCTACTGAAACCAGAGAAAGAATTTAAGTGCACACACATATACCCACGCATGGAGAGAGAGGGAGACTGTTGCTTTGAAAATATACTATTTCAGCATTTACAAGTACCAGACAGTTCTTTTCACTAACCCAACCTGAGATGGTCAGCAATTATTGTGGGAAGTGGGGGGGGACGACAAAACTTCCATAGCAATGATGATACGGTAATAAAGGAGGTAAAAATGGTATGATAAGAATAGCTTTTCACAGAGGGAGAGAAATTACATGGCATGATACCATTTTAAAATAACTTTATTAGCTTTGGAAAATTCAAGGCATCTCCTTTCAGACTATATTTCCATCAGCTTCTGATTGTGCAAGGCAGGTGATATCAGGACTTCCCTCCTCCATCTGTAGATAACCCCTTCACCTCAAAATTCTTTTCCGCCCCAGGCAAAGTTGACTTTTGGAAGTGAAGCAATTTAGCCTACTAATTCAGAATCGCATCTTGATTCTTGGGGAAAGTGTTCTGACAGTGCAACGTTGCCAGCATTTCCCCCTCGTCTACATCTATAATGATACAACACATCTTGAATGAGCCTGCAGAGTCTTAAAAAAGATCTGGGCACCATGACCTCATGTGTGCAGGTCTACTCAGAAAGAAGTCCCACTGAACTTCCTCTCCCAGTGAGACGTACACCCATAGAAATGTGTATAGGATTGCAGCCTTAAGGAAAACCTTCCTGTTAAAGTCAATGGGATAATTTCTGTTTAAGTGAGAAAAGACAAGGCCTGGCCAGGCACTGCTGATTTTCACAGCAAATGTGGGGAAAGGTGGCCTGGGAATAGACTTGCCCAAAGACACCATGCTCTGGCAAAGCAGAGAATCAGAAGGTGTACAGAAGCTTACAGTCAAATATGCCGTGCTATAAATGTGTGTTGTGCACCCACCTCTGACTTACAACAACAACAACAACAACAACAACAACAACAACAACAATTTATTATTTATACCCCGCCCATCTGGCTGGGTTTCCCCAGCCACTCTGGGCGGCTTCCAACAGAAAAATGAAATAAAATAATCGATTGCCCTGCTTTTTTTTGCACTTTGACATGCTTTCAAACTGCTAGGTTGGCAGGAGCTGGGACCGAGCAACGGGAGCTCACCCCATCGCAGGGATTCGAACCGCCAACCTTCTGATCAGCAAGCCCTAGGCTCTGTGGTTTAACCCACAGCGCCACCTGCGTCCCTATGCAGGAGCATAGGAAGACTCAAATCAGTCTTAGAAGAGGATTTGTACCATGCAATATATAACGCACACACACACACACACACACACACACACACACACACACACACTTCTACATACAATATTGCACAAACCAAATATAAATCTTTCCTAGTGGATTAATGGTGCACTGTATGAGTCATGTGGTGTGAAATAGTTTTGTTTCTGCTTTTCAGTTGCAGATGTTTCAAGCTGAAGAGCTTATCAGAAGATAAGAGTTGGAGTTTGCTACTATCCCACATTCTAAAAACACATCCAGATGTTCTGAAGATTCAAGCTAAATGGCGGGGTGGGAGAAACCAACACGGTGTTAAATCAAAGGGAACAAGGCACACCTCCACAGCACTATTTGTTTAATAGACTTACCATCAATGCCGCCAACATCCTTAAATACCGGCATTTAGACTGCTGTTTAATTAAATTCTCAAGGTTACATTTTGGAGGAGGCAACTCACATATAACAAGCAAAACTATAAGTTCTCTCATCTCTCTCTCCCTGACTTCGCCTTCCCAGCTCCTTTTCTGCGAGTGGCTAATACTCTTATCAGTTGCTTCCAGTTGAGTGCAAATAATAGTGACAGCTTTAAAATAAAGCCATTTGATCTCCCCACCTCTACAAATCTGTTTCATGTGTTTTATGAAAATGTCAGGGTGGGGTTGGGGTTTTGGGGGTAAAGTTGCTTCTCTTCTTCCTTTGGTGAATCTTAATTACAAATGGAATCTCACTGTTTTGTCTCCCACCTTCTCCGGTCCGATTAGATCACAAAACGAAGTTCCCTTACTTGGCAGAGAAGAGTTAGCACTTGGCCTTGATGATAATAGCACTCTTCGACCTTTGTTTTGAAAGCAAGTATACGCCGATGAACTAAGCCCTTGCTTCGGAGGTCCTCCTGCCTTTTCGTTTGCAGACGAGTCGTTCTTCGGAACGAAACTTGTACATTTGCTGATGGAAATGGAATTATTTTTGTTAGCTGCATTACTGGAAATGCAGTCTAATATTCAGAAACAACAACCACAAATCCCTCTGTTTTTCCAGTTTCTATGACTTACCTCTTATGGGGATGATATATTTGCTGATAGGTGACTTCATGATGATAAAAGGCCTTGAGAACAAAAGGGCAGAGGGGGTGGCGTTCAGGAATTCAGCCAGACACCTGGAAGTTTTCCTTCCCTCCCTTGCTCAGCTTCTCAACAACAGAGGCAGCTATCTATGTGCCAAATTTTACCTCAGAAGGTTGTAATCCAGCAGTTAATACAATATTAAACAAGGCAGGGGTGAGGAACCTGTGTCTTCATTCCTGATCATTGACTATGTTGATGGGTTTGCAAAGAGTTGGGAGTCCAATAATACCTGCCCAGAAAGCCAGAGGGGGTTTATATATAATTTTTATTTATTTTCCATTTAATATTATACATTCACTTTATCATTATCCACTTTACCACTTTGGCTCTTTAGAGCCTATCGACTTCCACCCCTCCCACCTCCTGGCTTTCAAAATTAACCTTTATATCATTGCATTTTGTATGTTTCCCAATTCTAATTACACTCATTACAAAATAGCTCAGAATTTAAATAAAGATAGAAAGATGGAAAATTTCTCATTACAAGTCTTCAGACAACCCTGCTAGTGATGTTAATTGCTTACAATAATCTTTCAGATATTGTATAAATTTACTCCAGTCCTTTTGGAATACTTGACCGTGCTGGTTTCGGATTTTTCCTGTCAGCTTCGCCAATTCTGCAAAGTCCATCATCTTCGTCTGCCACTCTTCTTTCGATTGTACTTCTTGTTGTTTCCATTTTTGAAATGGGCACTGTCTCAATATATCTCTTGCTTTACCAGGCTTTCAATTTCACATATAAATGGAGAGTCCTTAATGGTTCATCAAAAATGGAGCTTTTAAAAAACTTGATATGGTGTAAGTTTATCTCCTATGCTAACTCATTTGAACAGCCCACTAAACCCCTTGCTCTGCAGATAAGTAGGTGAAGTTTTATTGAGAACTGAGTTGACCCACTTTTCTCTTCTCACATGCAACAATTGAATGCAACATTGTATTTCCAGTATTTTCCTTTTTTCTTTTCCCTTCCTCTGTACCCGTGTTTTATTTTTCTACTTTCACTTTTGTTTTCATTCGCTATATCTGTCATTTTTATTGTATTCTGTATGTGTTTATGCCAATTAACTTTTATTTTTATTTTTTTAAGATTTCAATTTCATCACTGTTGTGATCAAAAGCTAACAGGACATAGCCCAAAATTAATGAACCAAGACAGTAAGTCCACAAATTTTTTTTTAGCAGCTCCCATTAAAATAAGGACTACTGTGGTGCTTTTGAGTCTCAGGGCTATCCCACATTTTTGTTTTGTCCCATGATTTCTGGGCCTGAGTCTGATAAGTTTTTCGTCCTGCCGCTTTCCCCAGGAAAACCTGCAGTTTACTGCTGAATCAGAACAAACGCCAACCCGTAGAAAACCTGATTGATTTCTGTTCCAATTCTGCAGCAAATTGTGGGTTTTCTTAAGGAAAGCAGCAGGATGACAACTCAGCTGGTTATAGTTTGATGCTGACAATGCCAAGCTTGCAGGTTTCTGCATGGGACAGCTGGTTATTCCTGCATTGCAGGGGGTTGGACTAGATGATCCTCAGGGTACCTTCCAACTCTACAATTCTATAATTCTATGAATCTGAAATCTGTGACTACTAATCATGGATACATGATAGTAATCCATGGATACATGAAAGAAATTGAGGCACAAAGGGAAGTGTGGATGAGCCCTTAATGTATCTAACTATAATTTGGTAATTTTATCTGCTCAGCTGCCACTGTTTCAGCTGGTGGATGTTGCAAATATCTATCATCTATCTGTCTGTCTATCTATCTATCTATCTATCTATCTATCTATCTATCTATCTATCATCATCTATCTATCTATCTATCTATCTATCTATCTATCTATCTATCTATATCTATCCATGTATCAGATAGTGCTGTCGATTGACTTTGTTCCTTGCATGTTATCAGTGACTTTGGTGGAGTTCCTCTATTAGTGATTTGGGTCTCCAAAGTCCTGTTCTGTTACAATCCTGCCAGCATCAGTGCAGTCAGGCCATCAGTGCCTTGAAAGTCAAAATTGGTTTTAAGCTCTAAAAGCAGGACGAAAAGGACTCTTGCTTCGCCGCCATGTCCCTCTCCCTGGGCCCGGATAAAATTAGCTCCTATTGATCATAATGACTTATCAGACCAGTGCCTAATCTTATCTGAATTTCGCAAATGGTTCAGATGGAAGCTTGTGACTTTGATTACTGCAAGAGCAGTCCTAATCAGATTCCTTTCCATAAAACTGTGCTTGATTCAGCTTCCTCGCTCTGACAGATCAAAGCACTTTCTTCCCTTCTATCTGCAGGGAAGCTCATTAGGAGGAGGTTGTCAGGGTTATAATCATGCAACAGTTTTACTTCTGGGTTCGAACACTATTCCTTTTCTTATCAGTCTGTGAGGTCCAAAGTGAGAAGAACAAAGTAGGTACTGGTGACATGTGAGGCTTTATATGGCTGGGAGCCACCGTGCGAGGCCACGGACGTCCTTTCATTCCTTGGCTTTTTCAAGCTAGTTTTGCAATCGCCTCCTAATTAGAACTGAATGCAAGAAGACCAATTAAAGGAGAAATCGTCTGATATGATGAATGATGTGCATTTAACCTATTAGGGGGTCTGTGGTTCTTCTTTTGTCAGTGCGGTGATCCCCGCCATGCAGACGAAAAACCCCACGCACTCTTATTTGATAGATGTGCCCTTCAGCCCCCCTTGGGGTTTTTTGCACATCCCTTGCACAGATAACGATTCCCTGTTGCCGAATCAGGTGCCACCTGCAATGTCTCTTTTATCCGGGCTTTGAAGTTGAAACAGCTGTTGTGAAAATGAAACCTGGAAAATATTACTCCAGCTAAGAAAATGGAGGCGGGTGGACCCTGTTGCCTGTTGGAATAAATTGTAGTTGCCTGTGATA
The DNA here is from genome assembly GCF_963506605.1 of Zootoca vivipara. NCBI lineage: Eukaryota > Metazoa > Chordata > Lepidosauria > Squamata > Lacertidae > Zootoca > Zootoca vivipara. The sequence continues at coordinate 16,545,406 of NC_083278.1, forward strand.
TGTCTTGAGCTGAGAAGCCGGAGGGCTGCTCCATGCAACCTCTTTACTGAGGCTTTAAATTTGTGCAAAGCTTGGAGAAGGGTTAGTACAGGGCTTAGCCAGAGCTCCATTGGTCCCGCCGCTTCCTCCCTGTGCAAACCCGCAAATTAGCGCCAAATTGGAACAAATGGCAATTGGGTTTTCCGGAGGAAAGTGGTGAGGCAAAGGAAAAACTGCTTGGACTTGTGCCCAGTGACGGACCTACATTTTGGGGGCCTGAAGCTTGAACTGTCATGGAGGTCCCTTCACGCCCAGCAACAAGGTCTGGGTAACCACTGTTACCTGCTTCAATGGGAATATTCCACAACAGATCACCACCATAGCTGCCAAGTTATCCCTTTTTTAAAGGGATTTTCCCTTATGCTGAATAGGCTTCCTCACGAGAAAAGGGAAAACTTGGCAGCTATGATCACCACACCATTATAATGTCTGTGCTACTTATTGAAATACAGTCATACCTCGGTTTAAGTAAGCTTCGGGTTAAGTACGCTTCAGGTTGAGTACTCCGCGAGCCTGTCTGGAACGGATTAATCCACTTTCCATTACTGTCAATGGGAAAGTTCACTTCAAGTTAAGTGCGCTTCAGGTTAAGTACAGACTTCCGGAACCAATTGTGTACTTAAACCGAGGTACCACTGTATGGACAACAATGGACTCAAATCAATGCAACCCAAATCAGGTCTACTAGAACCAATTTCTTAAAGCAATGTGGCTAAAGTCTCTTCTGGGGGCCCTCTGGGATTTGGGGCCCTGAAGCTTATGCTTCACAAATTTCACAGATCTGCCCCTGCCTGTACCCAGAAAAGCCCAAAGTCTTTATTGAGTTTTCATTCCGGTTAGTTTTCAGGTAGGTTATACAACAATGAGCAGTCACCCTCATTTGCTTGCATGGCGTTTATACATCTTGCTGTTAATATATATATATTGCATCCTACACTTCTCAGTATGTTTCCCCATCACACTCCTAACTGCAAAATAGTAGTAGTATTTTTTTTAAAAAAAACTGTTTTGGTTTTTTTAAAGTGGAGTTGTTGCTCTAGGGGTGACAGATCACATTGATCTACTTTAATTGTGCAAACCTAAATCACCAGTATCTGCTCGAACCTCTCCTGCAAAACACTGGCAACCTGTGATGAAAGCCTGCTGTTTCCTATTTAAAATGCGCTTGCCGTATTTCCTTGGACAATTTCACAATTGGGTACAATTTCCTTGGGTATTTCACAACCGACAATTTTGTACTGGGGAATTTTTATTTTTGTGTGGGGTAGTTTGGCATTAATACGATTCCCCACCCCCACAGACAATTCATAGGGTCTTCTCAATGCTCACGGTAATGACATGTTTTCAGATTCAACGGTGGCTGTTGCTGCTTTGCTTGAACAATACTGGAAGAGTCATTGTCTCAGTGTATCCTCCTGTCAGCTCTCCTGTATTGCATTTCATGTAACACATATGGCATATGACACAAAATCCAACTATTTCTCAAATCCAAGTGACAGTGGCAGACATCTGAAGTGTCTGCGAGTGAAGCAACCACCCACTTGGGAAGGGATCATAACCCATGCTTGAGTATAGACCTTTCTCTGTTAATCCCCCCCAAATATATTTATTATTTTGTAACAAACAAAGACTCAAAAGCGTAAACATACAAAAATTATACAAAATAAAAAAACACCGAATACAAAATCCAAAAAAATACAAAAGATACAAAATACAAAAATAACAAAGAAAAACAAAAAAAAATCTAAAACTTCAACTTATATCTATTCTAATATCGGTGACTTCCTCAAATCCCTTCCAACTGCGTTACATTGTAAATCCTCTTTAGCAATTTCTAAATCTTATTCTTATACCTTATATAAAGATAAAGATAAAGGGACCCCTGACTCTGGGGTTGTGGCGCTCATCTCGCATTATTGGCCGAGGGAGCCGGCGTACAGCTTCCAGGTCATGTAGCCAGCATGACAAAGCCACTTCTGGCAAACCAGAGCAGCACACGGAAACGCCGTTTACCTTCCCACTGTAGCGGTTCCTATTTATCTACTTGCATTTTGACGTGCTTTCAAACTGCTAGGTTGGCAGGAGCTGGGACTGAGCAACGGGAGCTCACCCCGTCACAGGGAATCGAACCGCCGACCTTCTGATCAGCAAGCCCTAGGCTCAGTGGTTTAACCCACAGTGCCACCTGGGTCCTATACCTTATATACCATATAGCAATTCTTATTCTAATCTTATCTTATATCCTAACACAACATCTCAATATTTATTTAAATCTACTTCTCAATATCAATACTTATCTAAACATTTTTTATTTCTACAACCTCCCTCTACCTCCTAAACGTCTCTTAATTCTATCCAATAATATGTTCATTTCTTAAATACACTTTAATTTTTCCCCAATCTTCTTCCACCGCTTCTTCCCTCTGGTCTCGGAGTCTCCTGGTTAGCTCTGCCAGCTCCATAAATTCTATCATCTTCTTCTGCCATTCATCTATTGTTGGTAATTTTTCCTTCTTCCAATTCTTGGCTAATCATATTCTTGCTGCTGTTGTGGCATACAGAAAAAAATGTAACATCTTTCTTGGGTATTTCCTCTCTAACTATCCCAACTAAGAAGGCTTCTGGTTTCTTAACAAAGCTGTTTTTCAACACTTTTTTCAATTCATTATAAATCTTCTCCCAGAAGTCTCTTACTTGGGGGCAAGTCCACCACATATGGTAAAAGGTTCCTTCTTGTTTTTTACATTTCCAACATTTATTATCGTGTTTATGATAAATCTTCGATAATTTTACCGTTGTAAGATACCATCTATACATCATTTTCATCATATTCTCTCTTAGAGTATTACACATGGTAAATTTAATACTTTTCTTCCACAACCTTTCCCAATCCTCCACCATAATATTATGTCCCACATCATTTGCCCAGACCTTTCTCTGTTAACTATCCCTGACTTTTCTTTTTGTGTTTGGGTCAGATAGCTACATAGGGCCCTATCCGTTCATTGGCCATTCAACACCCTCCCCCCCCCATATTTCTTTTTTAGTGTTCAGAATTTGAGGAAGTATTTTTCTTCTGAGTCAGTTTTGGATGTGTATTTAACCTATTTGGCTGCATGGTCCTCTGCCATTGTGTTCATCTCCATCACTCATGCAAAACCGCACAGATGTGATAGGTGCATTCTTCTAAGTCTCTGTTTGTCTTTAAACATCCCTCATGCGGATAATGACTTTCTATCTCTATATCAAGCAAGCGCTGCTAACACTCTCTCTCCTTTCTGGATCTGAATTGATCGTACATTCTAACCCTTTAGAATTTAGAATCATAGAGTTCGAAGAGACCACTAGGGCCATCCAGTCCAACCCCCTGCCAAGCAGGAAACACCATCAAAGCATTCCTGACATATGCCTGTCAAGCCTCTGCTTAAAGACCTCCAAAGAAGGAGACTCCACCACACTCCTTGGTAGCAAATTCCACTTTCGAACGGCTCTTATTGTCAGGAAGTTCTTCCTAATGTTTAGGTGGAATCTTCTTTTTTGTAGTTTGAATCTATTGCTCCGTGTCCGCTTCTCTGGAACAGCAGAAAACAACCTTTCTCCCTCCTCTGTATGACATCCTTTTATATATTTGAACATGGCTATCATATCACCCCTTAACCTTCTCTTCTCCAGGCTAAACATACCCAGCTCCCTAAGCTGTTCCTCATAAGGCATCGTTTCCAGGCCTTTGACCATTTTGGTTGCCCTCTTCTGGACACGTTCCAGCTTGTCTGTATCTTTCTTGAACTGTGGTGCCCAGAACTGGGGACAGTAGTCCAGGTGAGGTCTGACCAGAGCAGAATACAGTGGTACTATTACTTCCCTTGATCTGGATGTTATACTCCTATTGATGCAGCCCAGAATTGCATTGGCTTTTTTAGCTGCTGCATCACACTGTTGACTCATGTCAAGTTTGTGGTCTACCAAGACTCCTAGATCCTTTTCACATGTACTGCTCTCAAGCCAGGTGTCACCCATCCTGTATTCGTGCCTTTCATTTATTTATTTTTGCCCAAGTATAGTACTTTACATTTCTCCCTGTTAAAATTCATCTTGTTTGCTTTGGCCCAGTTGTCTAATCTGTTAAGGTCATTTTGAAGTGTGATCCTGTCCTCTGGGGTATTAGCCACCCCTCCCAATTTGGTGTCGTCTGCAAATGCCCTCAAGCCCATCATCCAAGTCATTGATAAAGATGTTGAATAAGACTGGGCCCAATTTGACAAACATATTTGACAAACACTGCAGAATGTACCATATTTTTCCATGTACAACACACCCTTAGGTATAAGACGCCTCTCTTGGAGATTGCCAAGAGTTGTTGATCTTTTTTGGAGGGGATTGCGCTCAGTTTTGGAGCTTTTTTTGGAGGGGTTTGCATAACTTCGCTCACCCACCAAACCAACACAAAGCTACCAATCAACTGCCCACTCACCGCAAGCAGCCCCCAATTGCACTGCCCAATTGCTGCAGCCCCAGCCTATCAACAGCAGCCCTTGCCGCAGCCACCTATCACCCACCCTGCCGCCACTGACAATCTCCTGCTCACAGCAGCAGCCAATCACCAGTCAACACTCTGCACTATCCGTGTATAAGACGAGCCCAATTTTTGAACATAATTTTTAAAAGGAAAACAGCTCATCTTATACACGGAAATGTACGGTAAATGTTTCCGTTGGAAAATGGATGAAACAGCCCATTCCAAGCAGTCTCTTTCTCTTTCAAACCTGATGGTCTATCTGTCAAGCCATCTTTGAAGATTAACCTGATTGGGGCAAGAATTCTATGCACAGTTACCTGGGAGTAAGTCTAATTGGTGAGTTAACATGCAGTGGAGAACGTACCCTACCCATGTTGGCTCTCCTGGCAATTCAGAATTCTGCGTAATCAGAGATGACTTAAGGGTGGTACTTCAGAGATCAGACAGTTCCTGGATCAGGTGAAGTCATTGAAGTGTGGGGCATATTAAATCCATTAGTCTACAGGTTCCACAAGACTCCTTGGAGAAGAGCTGGTGTTTTTATTTTTTAACTCTGCTGAAATATATGGACAGAAATCTTTCTTGGCATTTGTGCCAAGGCCTAGAGGGGAATCTTTGTTAACCTAGTGAAGAGGAGGATCTGGTAAGTAAGGAAAGGGGTGGTAATTTCAGTAACACTTAGCACACCTCATTTCAATTATTTCTTAGTAGCCATTATTATTATTATTATTATTATTATTATTATTATTATTATTATTATTAAAAAATGGATATGCCTAAATGCCCTTGGTTTTTCTTCCTTTTTAAAGCAATTGGAATTTGCAGCCAACTGGCTCGTGTGATTGGCTGAGTATCTTAACATTCTGTGTTGGAAAAGATATGTCACCAAATGAAACGAAACATCCAGCACAATACTCCACTGTTATCTAGATGAAAAAGAGTCCACACTTATGAACAAGTCCCCCCGCCCCGCGCCAGACACAGTTTCGGTGTTGGGCATCAATTAGTAACTGATCTGATTCCCACTTAAAATGCTGTCATGTTCTCAGCTTGGACAAAATCTGAATTGTTCAGTTTCACTTTGAGGGCTTTTGTTGGATGAAAGTTGTTCAGAAGGTGGCTGCCATCTTGGATCACACCAGCACTACTTGCTTCCAAAGTGGAGAATGCCATAAACCACACTGTCAAGGTCTACTGGTTTTAAACTAGTCATCTGCAGTGAAATTATAAATGCTAAAATAGATATGCTGATGATTCATACATCATATGAACTAGCGCTGTGTTCAGACTCCTGTTTACTGAGCCCTCCCTGCATTTCCAGGGCTGAGTCTTTAATCTGTGCTCACACTACACTATCCAAATGCAAATGTATCCTGTACACTATTATAAGAACTTATTTGATGCATTTTTCCCCCTCAAACCAGCTTCACACAGATTAGAGTCCTCAAACTGTTCCTAATTAACCTGTAGCCAAAGTGTGAACACATTCACATAGGGTACAGGTGTGTACACAAACAGAAACAAATCTGACAACAATGAAGCCATGCTGGTGTGAACAGCTAGACGGGAAAGAGCTTTGAAACTCACCAAAAACACTTGCAACTTCACTGAGCTCTAAGGTGGCAATGTGAACACACCCAATTAGTTTGGCCTCCAAAATCCTTCTCAAAAGTCTCCTGCGAAATTTTGGTGCTGAATATTCTCAATATGCCCTTAGAGCTCTCAGGTGGATTCTGGGTATTGGTGGTTTTTAAGGGGCACCAAAAATATATATTTACTTTTTAGTACTTGATACCTACAATATTGGAAAGCTGACATGGAGTGGCATTTAGTATTCTATGGTTTTGTTAGCTGATACACAATGCCGCAGTGTTTCTTCTTCTTCAGACATTCTGTCTCGTTTGAACATCCCTTCCCCTTCTCCCCTCCGTAACTTAATGGCAATATATTTATTTTAACCTCTTGTGTTGGTAGCCCACATCCTAATCCCTATGGCAGGATGGGGAACCTCAGCCCCAGGGCCAAAATGTGACCCTCCGGGTCTTTTTATCTGCACCTTGGGACTCTCTCCAGGCCACACTATTGGGTGGAAATGGGTGCTTGAACTCAGATAATGCTTCTCTGCAGGGAGGGTAGAGAAGAGTGTGCTAGTGTCAGTAGAAACCAGCGTACTGTAGAAAGGTGAACAGTTGTGGTTCTGCCCACTTTTGCCTCTGGGTGGCCCCCACTGTCATGTGCCCTTTGTGACAAGGCAGCCCCCTACTCCTGCCCTATGGCATCATGCCACTTTGGCTTGGCCTTTTCAGCCAATCTGGCTGGTGAGCAAGCACCCCCTAAGTGCCTCATGGCAGTCTCATTCAGCGTAAGACAGTTTCTTATTATTTTGTTTTGGTAAACTCTCTCTCCTTTTCCCTTTCCCCTCTCCTCCTCCTCCTCCTTCTCCTCCTCCTCCTCCTCCTCCTCCTCCTCCTCCATCATGCCATAAAGCGGTTCAGATAACTCCACAGCCCCTTACCCACGAAAAGGCTGGCACGGGAAACAATACTGTGTTGTCTGTTTTGTACATCTCCAATTTATAGCCATTATTTGAGAAAGGATATTGGGCCTCATCTCTGCCAAAAGGGCTTCGTAGACGTAGAGCAAAACGTTATGATCCTCACCCACCCCCCTGGTTCTTGAAATGCTTCAGCCAGGGTCTGTTTTCTTTCACTGTCACCTTCTACTCTGTTCTGCTTCGCCCCTCTCTTCTCCACTGTGCATCTGCCATGGATTGTGGCTCATATAAGCCCTGTGAGGTGTTTCGGGAAAGTGTGCTTTGATACGTGGAAGCCTCCCCTTTTTTCGTACACTCGAAAATGGAGCGGACTCTGCACAGCCATCCAGTTGAGGGAGAGCAATTCCACCTTTCGCTGTGACACAGACACCATAGAGACAAAACGCAGGCACAAGCTACGAGCCGCTACAGCTCTTGGCTCACCTTTGACTATGATGTAACCAAGTATAGTTAACAATGGAACAGGGTATGAGGTCCATTTCTATGAATCAATTCAGATATATCAAGGGCTTTGGGGTGGGGGGACATGAGAAGGGCTCTTTGCTTTGGGGAGGGGGATACATTCTGTAAGGGAATCCTGCGTCCTGTGGAACCAATTTGTTGTGGTATGAGATTTTGTGGAGTAGAGTATACCTTCCAACGAGATCAAAGGTAAAGGATCCCTGGACGGTTACGTCCAGTCAAAGGTGACTATGGGGTTGTGGCTCTCATCTCATTTTCAGGCCGAGGGAGCCGGCATTTGTCCACAGACAGCTTTCTGGGTCATGTGGCCAGCATGACTAAACCACTTCTGGTGCAATGGGACACCGTGACGGAAGCCAGAGTGCATGGAAACGCCGTTTACCTTCCCACTGCAGCGGTACCTATTTATCTACTTGCACTGGCATGCTTTCGGACTGCTCCAGTGAAAACAGGGACTTCTTCTTCTTCTTCTTCTTCTTCTTCTTCTTCTTCTTCTTCTTCTTCTTCTTCTTCTTCTTCTTCCTCTTCCTCTTCCTCTTCCTCTTCCTCTTCCTCTTCCTCTTCCTCTTCTTTGTGCTTTTTCTGGGGGTACTCAAGTGTACACAGTACCAGCACTTATTTTTAAGACGAAAATCACTGGTTAAAAGTGTGGCGCTTACTGTAACAACTTCATGGTGAGTACCAGCACCATTTTTTCTAGAAGAAAAGCACAATTACTATTATAATTATTTTACTATTTATACCCCACCAATCTGACTGGGTGGCCCCAGCTGCTCAGGGACACTTCCAACATATATAAAAGCATAATAAAACATTAAACATTTTTTTTAAAAAACCTTCCCTATACAGGACTCTCTTCAGATGGCTTGGGGCTTGGATAACTCCATAGCCTCTCACATTTCTCCAATAATAATAATAATAAATAATAATAATAATAGATTTTTATTTATACCCCACCCTCCCCAGCCAACACCGGGCTCAGGGCGGCTAACACCGAACACAAATACAGTAAAAACATTAAAAAACAACAACAGTTGATTAAAATATAAGTTAGAATACAGTTTAAAATGCAGGTCAAAATGCAGCCTTGTTTTAGTGGTAGCCTATAGATCAAAGCCTGAAAGGGTGAAAACGTCAAATATTCACCGGGGCCAACTATCCATGCTGGTCCTACATGGGCCAGCAAAAAGAGCCGAGGGATTTATTTTTTTACAAATCCCATATAAGGGGTTCCATCAAAATAAATAAATAAATTGGGGTGTGTGTGTTTTGACTGAGTCCAGCCCAAAGGCCAGGTGGAACAGCTCCATCTTGCAGGCCCTGCAGAAAGATGTCGAATCCCACAGGGACATCCTAAGGCAAAGCAGGACATTCCAAGATCAAATGAGAAACCAGGACGGCTTCTGTAAATCTGGGACTGTCCCTGGAAAATAGGGACACTTGGAGGGTCTTGTAGAGCCAACTTCATGAGTTCATCTGACACGGTGGACTCTAGTCCAGGAAAGCCTGTCAAGAAGAAGAAGAAGAAGAAGAAGAAGAAGAAGAAGAAGAAGAAGAAGAAGAAGAAGAAGAAGAAGAAGAAGAAGCCAAAGTGAGTGGGTGGGAGAGGGAGAACTGAAGACAGACCCTGTGCTGGCACGGTCAACTGGGCAGAAAGTTTGTGTCGGGTGGTTGTTCTTCATTCCCTTCCCCTTTGGGGCTTTATTTCACAGATTTTTCTGGAAATCAATATGCCAACTCCAGGGCTGGCAAAAATCCCACCCCCTGCCCCATTCTGGACTCAACACTTCCCTTGATTTCTCCCTGGCATGTCTCTGGCATGCCCTCTTTTGTCAGCACAGCCACCAGAGTCCTGCCAGCCCAGAGCTGCAAATGCATTGCCAATAATAGGGGGGCTTGTGAGGCCGAATCCCCCTCTCCATTTCCAGAGGCTTCCCCTTTGCAAGTAGAAAAGATGTCCCACTCTATCATTTGACCCCCTGGGATGCCTATAGAATTGCACCCTAAATCTGTCGGTCCTTAAGGGGCCACAAAAACCTGTGTTGTTGTTTTCTTTCGGCAAAGGGCGTTCTGCTTAAATGTTGAGTTGTGCACTGAAGAATGCAGATGGTATGAATATTGTTTGGAAGTTGCTTTTCAACTTCAGAAGTTGAATATATCCCATTAGAGATATCATGTAACCAAAAGGCAGAATTAAAGAAGGCCGAAGAAAAAATCTGGCAACAAACCGCCATCTACCATTGTTTCAATTATAAAGGCTATAGAGTTTCTTTTTGTTGTTGTTGTTGCTGCTGCTGTCATTCCATGCAGGAACTTGCTTTTATTTATTTTTTTTAAAACCAGCATGACGAACAAATGACATTTCAGGAAGACTGAAGCAATGAAGGACCCATGTGACCCAGCCTCTGTACTGACCTGCTGATTTTCTTGATGAACAGTGACTGCATGAGATGGAAATAAGTCAACTAACTAGCAGGAGATAAATTGATACAATTACCAGTCTGGTTTTACACAAAGGAAGTAGGTCATAGAAGACCTGGTGCAAAGCCTGTTGAGGTCAATGGAAAATGAAATCATTGGGAATATTTTCCTAGACTTCAGCACAGCTTCAGGCTTCAGAACTCAAAATATTATTTTGTTGGCCAGTGTCAAATATCATCATAATTGAGATACATGAGGGGGGAAGGTTGGAGAGAAGGGAAATAATGACCTTTAGGTCTACACACAAGAGTCGTGTTCCCGGTGATTGAAGGACGCCGGGAAGTAAGTTGATATGTTATATTGGATTAAATTTTGATGGTGGAAGAGAGATACAGGCTAGCTTAGCTGGTGAAAAGTAACTGGAGTCTCAGGAGGAAAACATGTGCCTCTCTTGGTACGTAGAAATCTAACAGCACTACCAATCATAATTACACACTGGTCCAGCCCAAGGCATTCTGCTGCCTGAGGCAAAGGGCGAGATATTGTCCACTCCTATTCCATGGACAGAAGCCATTGACAGTTCATTCTTTCTTAAACCCTGGTGATGGGATAGAGTCCTCCACCACACCTGAGTTCAGTAGGCTAGCTTCATGGGCAAAGTTCAGCTCACATGCCATCACCTCATCACTTCTCCTTGTGCCTCAATTTGCCTAATAATGGCATCAGTTTCCATCAGTATAACTGAGCCTTTACATTGGGTGAAATTAGTGGAGGAACATAATGGAAACTGTCTCTCCGTACAGTGGTACCTCAGGTTACAAACACTTCAGGTTACAAATGCTTCAGGTTACAAACTCCGCTAACCCAGAAATAGTACCTCAGGTTAAGAACTTTGCTTCAGGATGAGAACAGAAATAACGCTCCAGCGGTGCGGTGGCAGCAGGAGGCCCCATTAGCTAAAGTGGTGCTTCAGGTTAAGAACAGTTTCAGGTTAAGAACGGACCTCCGGAACGAATTAAGTTCTTAACCCGAGGTACCACTGTAGAGCCTTTTCTATATTTTATTTGATATTTATTCCCAGCTCAGGACCCAAGGCAGCTCTCAGCATAAAGGAAAACAGATACAACTAAGAACAGTCAAACAACAACAACAACAACTAAATAAGTAACCCTATTAAAAACAGCACTGAAAATACTTAAAACTATTTAAAAGCACTGGAAGGGAAAAGAACAACACACACACCCTCAGAAGACCCTGCCACCAAGCAAGTTGGTGGCCAGAGGCCTGTTGGAACAAAAACGGTATTTGCGTGCTGGTAAAGAGAAAGCAGCGGTAGCCTAGTCTCCCATGGAAGAGGAGAGATGATCAACAGCCATGGATACTGAACAAGAAATCTCTGGACCACAGCTGGAAAAGGCCGGAATTATTATTATTATTATTATTATTATTATTATTATTATTATTATTATTACTATACACATAGATGTTTCTTCCTTCTTCTGTCTGTGCATCACCTATTGTTAGAACGCATAAAGAATTTCGTGTCATGATGTAATCCAGGGTAATGTGTCCAAAACAATATTAGATTTATTCCATTTGCTATAAGAAAGATATCGCTAGAATTCCGCCTATTTGGCAAACCCTTTCCCCAGAGTTCCGGGCAACGTTTCAATCACCTGTTGCTACGATACTTTGAAAATATTGTCTGTTTTTAACTGCTCTATCTTTAATTGAATAAACTGTTACTTTGAAATATTGCTGTAGAGGTTAGAAAGATCTTTAAGGCTTGTGTAACATTTCATCTCGCTGGCAGGACGGAATCGGCAGTTTAAAATGAAGTAGCTGGGACTTTTTGAGACGTTATTGGGACTGTTTTGAGGTAATAGGAGCATCCATGCTGACCACGAAAATTTGAATGTAAGAACTAGATGGGGGATGGATCAGTCCTGAGTTGTCCCACCCCCTTCCCATAATGTTCTAGGACTAAGGGCATAGACGTCCATAAAGCAAAGAGGGCAGGCACCATAAATTCTGTAGAAGAGGGAACTGCAGAGTGCTATAATGTGCTTTAAGTATATAGTGGAGAGATAACCAAGAATGATAAAGTATTATCCAAGACTGCCAAGGTAAGTTTTGAAAGTGATTGGACCAGAGGTCCAGTTTAGCCAAGTGAAGGAGACAGACAGACCCCGTTCCTCAAATTTCTCTGCCAGTGTTATATTCTTGTTTATTTCACTGGCACAACAGTGTGAGTATTGGCTCAAAAGAAATGGTTGTAAATCAAATCTTGAGTGATGACGCATAATCCAGATCTGGATTTCTAAACTTTCCACACCCCAAATCCTTGCTACTGGGAATCAGGTTTTGTCTTACCGTGCCTAATGGTAAAGTAAATCTTTCTGATCCACATTTTGATATCGGCTCCAGAGCTGAGCTAGAGGGGAGTCCCATCTCCAAGCATTTCTCCCCCTTAAATATTTATATTTATGACTCAACAGGTACAGAAAAAGAGACGGAGAGACACATTTGAAAGTAATACACTCTAAATACTTATTTTTTCCAGGAGTTTTCTCCAATGACTTATTATCCCCATGAATCACAAGCTCAGTAAAGCTGGAACGGTAGCTACTGGTCGGCCATCGAGTCTATTTCTCTGCATCGTGGCAGGATACATTACTTCTGATTACTAAATCATTCCTATTCCTAAACAGATGGGTGGCCTAGCCTTGAACGTCACAAGCAATGGAAATTCTCAGGCTTTTTTGGCAACCTCGGCCTGACTCTTCATCCGTCGATCAAATTCTTATATAATATTTAATCTATGTTTCCCCAGCTGCACTTCAGACTTATCACTGTGTTATTTTCCATTTCTATTGGTCTAATGGGAATAATCGGCCTTCATCCTTTGTGTCAGGCATCATTTCACATATTTGTGATATTTTCTTTGCAAAATGTTTGCAGGTTCATTCGCATGAGGTTCACTAAAGTTCAGGTCTTTCGGAAACATCTCACATTCTGCTGTACCTCATATGTCCAGCCTTACATTTTATACCACAGATGGCATTTAGTGGTCCACATGTCCTCTCTGTTGTACCTAATTCTAACATCAAAATAACAGCAGAAGCCTCGCTTCCTCCCTCCTGAGTATACACTGAGTAATGCTGAAATAAAACCCAATTTCTTCTGCAGTCCAATGCAGCTGTACCGAACATGCACGACGAAATGAAGGGGGCAGAGTATAGTTGCAATTAGCAACTGTTTGATCAGTGTCTCAGTTACATGGAGCAATATGAGAAAAACACTGGTTCGTATTGTTGCCCGCCATGGAAATCTCTGAGGGGTGCAAAATTCAAGGGGCTCCAGGCAACTCAGGGTTTTGTTTCCTTGGAATGAGGGACAGCGGAGACTGTGGTATCTTTATGACATATGGATTATTTACACACATATACAACCTGAACCTATGATGGAGGGGCCCACAGCATTAACAGTCCAGAAGGTCTTGCTTGTCCCATAGCCACAGCCTTGGATTCAAGCAGAACTCAAGCATTGCTCTCACCCTCTGGCTTCTGCCTGAATCTAGCTCAGTTCTCTCATAGGCAATGTCCTCCTCATTACCAACCAGTTGAAGTAGGTAGCCCACCCATTTGCCCTCTGGCACAGAGCAACTTCAATTCTTATACTAAAGGCCCATACTTAGGGGCCATTATGGACTTTGCTGGCTAATTTAACAATGGGATCCTCTATCAGATTTTAACCGTTGCTGGATCCAGGAATTAGAAGGGACCCAGGCATCATACAGTTTACCACACACACACGCCCAAACTCACAACAATGCCTCCATCACATAGGCGTTTGAAGCCTCATGTAACTCGAATAACATGAGGGGACATGCTAGCTACCTATTACATCTCCATTATCTGACCACACTACCCTCCATGCATTGTTGGGGGGACATGGGTGGTGCTGTGGTCTAAACCACTGAGCCCCTTGGGCTTGCCTATCGGAAGATTGGCGGTTCAGATCCCTGCGATGGAGTGAGCTCCCATTGCTCTGTCCCAGCTTCTGCCAACCTAGTAGTTGGAAAGAACACAGTGCTGCGGGAAGGTAAACCGTGTTTCCATCACGGTTTCTATCATGGTGTTCTGTCATACCAGAAGCGGTTTAGTCATGCTGACCACATGACCCAGAAATCTGTCTGTGGACAAACACAGGCTCCCTCAGCCTGAAAGTGAGATGAGCGCTGCACCCCATATTCGCCTTTGACTGGACTTAACTGTACAGGGGTCCTTTACCTTTTACAGTAGGGGCCCTGCTGAACTTGCAGAGAGGACCAATGAGCTATTGTGTCCTCGTTGTGCAGAGTTCTAGAACATGCCAGGAGCCTCCACTGTGTACAGCAAGTTCCCTGACTCGAGATGTTTGTCACACAACGTGCAGAGGTGGGGTCAGTCCCATTCAATGGGGCTTCTTCAATGGATGGCACCTTCAATATTGTCCAGCCTGACTGGCAGTGGTTCTTCACGGTTTCAGACATGGTGCCCCACTCCCCAACTGGAGATGCTAAAGATTGAATCTGGGACCTTTTGCATGCAAAATATGCGCCTTCCCATAGATGCAATTCTATAGACAAGGGGTTGCTAACCCATTGACTTTCAGGTGCTTTTGGACAACAACTCACATCATCCCTGATGGGATGCTGGTAGGAGCTGATGGGGTTGATGGGAATAAGATCCCAACAACATCAATGCCTGCATCCACATCGGTAGTGTGTGTGTATAGAAGATGCAGATGGATGGAAGGCTCTGGGGGCTGCAACAAACTCCTTAATCCAATCCCAGAATCTATTTCTGATGTTATCCCATTTAAACCAGAATTCCAGAGAAGCAGATTGCAGTATAGAGTGAACCAGGGGAACAATAAAGGAACGGAATGGGGAAAACATTCTCATCTCGAAGCAAGCAGCCTTTACTATTTGGCCACTGAGTCCCAGTTTCAGAAGCACAGCTGTTCCCGTCAAAAGCCCTGAAGACCATGATATACAACATAATGAACCTGGAGACTCCAGCAGAATAGCCACAATTCAATGCAGCTGGGTTGCTCAACTGGTAAACAGGGAGGGAATGTTCGAAAGAGAGGCATTCCTAATTTTCTCCCTTTGCTAAGCTTTAGAAGTACTGGATATTTAACCTGGCGGGAGGCAAAGGGGGCTTTTTAGTCATCCTTTTATGCTCGCTGGATGAAGTCACTAGCGTCTGATTGTGCCTGATTCAACTCAGAAGGTCCCAGATTCAATCCATGCCATCTCCTGAAAAAGGACCTTGGAAGCAAGCCCCCATCTCTGCTCCCTTAGGCCTTGGAGTGCTGTAGACAGGGCCAAACTAAGTGATGTAAGGTATAAACTAGACGTATCACCGCATAAGGTAGCTTCATATCCACACTTTTGGCAACGGCCATTGCTCAGTGATAGAGTACATGCATTGTATGCAGAAATCTCAAGTTCAATCCCAAAATCTGCACATAGGGCACTGAAAGAATCATGCCTTGACATCCTGGATTGGCACAGCTGATAACTGTTCACAATACAAAGCTAGAGGGACCAAGACCCAGACTCAGTTTAAGGGCGCTGCCTATGTTCCTGTGATCCCTGTAAATAAGTGGATGAGTTTTTCTTCCTTTTATGGTAGTCCTTTCCTCCCTTTAAGGGGTACACTAGTTCACTGCAAAGCAAAACGCAAATTTCGTGAGTCGCCAAGCCAAAAGAATTGTACAAGTGTTACTGGATCAATTGCAAGCTGATTTTATTTGAAGATGTACACAAGACCCATTCACTTCTTTTGAGGGTGTATCTAACAAGAATGCTTATTATACCCACTTTTCTGATTCAGCCATCTGCCTATTGGAGTGCTCAGCAGAGACCTGGGCAGCTTGTAGCTGTTGAACTTTTTTGGGGAACTGAACCTCAAAGTTCTTGAGCTTTTTTGGGGCTGGGATCAACCACAAAATTGAAATGAATGAAACAAAGTTTGTCATGTTCATTAACTTTGCTGGGTCTACTCTGAGTAGGAGTAGTATTAGCTACCACCAAAAGTCTACAAATATTTGCAGAGTATCTCTCTCATCTACAAATGTTAATTGAGATTTTTCCTCCTGATCTGACAGTTCCTGGCAGATGTTGCATCTGTGAAGGTCGGACCCATTGAGCTTCTCCACCTACATGGAGCTATCCTGTTCTCCACAGGGAAAGGAAGAATGGTTTGTGTAGAAGGAAATGGCGGTGTGTACAGAACTATTTCGGGGGGGGGGGAGCTTGTTGACACAGGGGCTAGTTGTGCGTTAGGATGGTTGTGGCATTCTGGATCAGGGGGTATAAATTAGTGCACAGGGATTAAAAACATTTAAGCACCAAATGCAACATGAGAATATGTTTGCGTAAGAGATCATTACATGCTTAGATGTGCTCATAATCAAATCCGGCCTGCCTGGCCAAATGTAGTGTTGAGTGAAATGTGTGGGCAGGGACTTTGGCATAGTGTGTGTCCCCAAACCCAAAATGTACTAACTAGGAAAGCCAGAATCTTCAAATTCACCACAGACAGAATCTTTCTAAAGTGAATATGTGTTTTCTGTTTTGTAAATTTGAGCATTCGCTTTTTTAAAAAAAGGCAACAACAACAACATTCCATGAACACCCAGTCAACTAGTCAAACTTTTCCATGAGCCCTCAAACAAATGATCTTTCAGTTCAGAAGAACACCACTCTTCCAATTCCATTAAATGAAAACGGTACAGGAGGTTGGACAAATATTTTTTCCCCACCTGCAGAGCAAAGCTAGCCAACTCTAAGGGAGTCCAGAAGGAGTCCAGGACAGTAAATATAAAATCACGGGCAAGTGGGCAAGCAGTGAGTTAGAGATTAAATTGCACTATAGGCCCAGTAATACTTGCTGTCAAATTAGTAAATATTATAGCTCGTTGATGCTTCACATAACATTGTCAGGTTTACTTTGGTTTAATCTTATCTTGAAACTGAGTTGTAGTAATTGGATTTCTATGTATTTTTCAAAGATCTAAACTGCATCTTTACTTGCCATTGCAGTACAAAAAAACTGCCAATAATACAGACGATGAACCAAACAGTTAATATTAATTTAATCTTTACAACAGTTGTATAGTTATAACTTTCGTCCAGGAAATTCTGTTCCTTAAAAAAACTTGCTTTCCTTCACAGTATTTCTGTTTCGGGCTATAAGATCACCAGGAAGAGATTGTATGGAACGACCAAGAAAGGATGAATGGACTCAGTTTATGTATATTCCTTGGAAAATGCCAAGGTCTCTAAGCAGATACATTTCCAGGTCTTTGGATACATTTTATGGGGGAACTCATATTAGGCTTATTAAAAGACATTCAGAATCAATTTCTAATTCATGGGGCAAAATGAACATATTTTGTATTGGTAGTACATCAATGATAAAAAGTCAAATTTTGGTCACGGCTTCACCCATACATATTGAGGAATTGGCAGTGATGTGTTTCCAAATTAATTTGAACTGAAAACAGCAGTCTTCTTCACAGACTGGTATATTTGCAAAATAATGGACTCGTTACTCATCCATGTTTATCAATGACTTAGAGCTCCAGTCTAACATTATGAGGATTCCAGCAAAAACAACAATCCATTCTCCTCACTATCTGATACTCACAACTGAGATGCCCTACACAACTGTTTTTGAGGCATGCTTCTAGTAGCTCTGACCAACTTCCTCACAGTGGCTGTTCTTTCACTTATGTTTTTTAAAAATAAAATAAAAATAAAAATTGCCATTTTTTTGCTTCCAATGAATTCACAATGTGTATCTTCCTCTCTCTCTTTAATTGCTTAAGCTTATAATCGGGCTTGTTTGTTTTTGATTAAATAAAGATGTTCTGCTCCTTTTGTAGAAGTGATGTCACCTAATTGGCTACATGTTGGTTTGCCTATGACGTACATAAAATGTGATCTGCTGTTCTTAAAAAAAAAAAATAGGGAAGAAAGAAAACCCCCCAAAAAGTTTAAGCTTGATTAAAGCAAGTTTCTCAAGTGGTCTTTTAATAGTAGGGCTCTCTAGAAATTTAAAGATTCTCAAATTCTGTATTCTTATTATTATTTCTTTGTAGAAAGTGATGGGGTGGAAGAAAGGGAGATTTTCTCTCCTCTTAGTTAACCACAGGAAACAAAATATTAACGGCTGGAGGGGGTATTTTGGGTCCTCCCCAAAATCCGAACCACAATAAGACCGTTCCCCTTTCATGTGAATACACATTTCAACATTTCGTTTCTGTAAGCTCCATATATGTGGGACGAGCAAGACTCTTGAAACACCAGTTAGCGGTTTTGATCTAAATCTCATCATCTAATTATTTTTACAGCACATTCTTACAGGGGTAGAAACAGTTCCGCCAAGAGATGCTTCACAATAATTAGAAGCCCCAGTGGATCTTTTATGAATGTTTAAAGGCTTCCATATGCAAGCTGCTGACATGGAAAGGCACAACATGCTCCTCCTCATTGAAGCAGCAAGTCTCAGTGGCCCCTGTTGCATATCGTCAAAGTAAAGGGCACAAATGCCGGCCAGTTTTGCTCCTGGGTCTCTGGCTTGTGGGGAGAACAGCATCGTGTACTTTCCAGTTTCCAGTTAATATTGATCTCAGGTATGCATGTTCTGCATCAGGGGTGCCAATTTGAATAAAACATTGAGGGGGCCCAGGTAAGCCCTGCCCCACATAACGCAGTGTGCACACACACCATTTGAATGGCAATGTCCATCAACTTGGAGGAGGGGGCAGCCCCTGCAAATATTTTATTGGGGCCCCCGGAGCCACCGGAGCCCGTAGGAGTTGTCTCCTATGTCCTGTAAATAAGAGACATGCACTAAATGCAATGGAGTTACTGGGAACTATAAAAACCATAATGAAGTGCAACTGCATTTCTATAAAACATTACAGTGGACCCTCGGGTTACATAACTTTCGGGTAACGTAATCTTCGGGTTGCGAACACAGCAAACCCAGAAGTGGGTTTGCTGCTCGCACGTGCACAGAAGCGGTCCTCCGGTTACGGAATTTGCGGGATACTGCTGTGCCTCCGGATCCCGTTCGTAACTGGAGGTACCACTGTATAGGGTTGAGATGAGGCAATTGGCAGGAAGATTGGAATTATGAATGGCAGTTATGAAATCTATTGATTCAGACTGAAGTTTCAAATAATAATAATAATAATAATAATAATAATAATAATAATAATAATAATAATTTGATGTTTATACCTCGCCCATCTGGCTGGGATTCCCCAACCACTCTGGGCGGCTTCCAACAGAAATATTAAAATACACTAATTTCTTAAAGATTAAAAGCTTCCCTAAACAGGGTTGCCTTCAGATGTCCTCTAAAAGTCTGGTAGTTATTTTTCTTTTTGACATCTGGTAGGAGGGCGTTCCACAGGGCAGGTGCCACTACCGAGAAGGCCTGGTTCCCTGTAACTTGGCTTCTCACAGCGAGGAAACCGCCAGAAGGCCCTCGGCACTGGACCTCAGTGTCCGGGCAAAGCGATGAAGGTGGAGACGCTCCTTCAGGTATACTGGACTGAGGCCATTTAGGGCTTTAAAGGTCAGCACCAACACTTTGAATTGTGCTCGGAAACGTACTGGGAGCCAATGTAAGTGTATAGCTGCAAATGTTCATTAAAAGAACCATGTTTTGCATGGTTTCTCTTAGGACCGGTGTTATGTGGTCTTGGTGGCTGCTCCCAGTCACCAGTCTAGCTGCTGCATTCTGGATTAATTGTAGTTTCCGGGTCACCTTCAAGGGTAGCCCCACGTAGCTTATGTGGCTTTCGGCAAGAGCAGTTTTTATATTCTGCCAGGGGAGGCTTCTACGAACGAAGTAGCCCTGCCAAGATCCCGAGCCTACCCAAACCAAAGCCATGGTCCAGTTTTTGTCCTGTCACCCACGGTAATATCAATACAGTATTGTAGTAACTGAGAAGTTTCATTCCATCTGTTTTACCAGTCATAAAAATCACTATTCCTTCTGAGGAGGGGGGGGGGGAGGGAAACCAAATTACAGTACTACAAATCCATCTTCTGCCTACGATTCCTCTGGCAAACCATAAAGGCCTGAATGGTTTCAGGCCATGACCATTGATGTTAAAAAGAAGAAGAAGAATATTCATAAGCAAGAATACTTCCATTTCCAATGGTAATAAAGCCAGCTACTTATTTCAGTGCTAAGTTTTTGTTTATAGGACCAGAAGGATGGAAATCCCTTCTACTTCTACTTCATACCAAGACCCATGGTTCACATTAAAATGAAAGTCAAGCAAGAAACCACAAGACTCTTCTGAAAGAACCTAATTGGCACCTAATCTGGACTAATTGCTAGCAACTGGAAAACTGATTACAAGAAATGTGGTATTGCTTTGACAACAATATTGGGATACTTGTGCTTTGCAAAATTAGTTTCTAATCTACAGTCCAGGTAAGTTCTTATTTATTTTTGGAAAAGACAATTACATGCCTTTTGCTCCTTGAACAGAGATAGATATTATTTGTGGAGCAGAAAATCGAAAGGAAACAGATGTGATGGTAGATCCAAATGTCAAAGGAAGTGGGGCCTGTTCTATTAAAAGTGTTTTTTATTTTGTTTTTGAAATATTCACCAATTCCTTAGTATAGAGATCTCTGAAATATTTGAAATGCGTCATTCCAAATCAAGTGATCCAATTTTTTTACCTCATGTCATCCAATTTTCTTAATATTTTGTACACTTGTTGAATGATCACAACTAAGTTTAAATTTTTAAATTTTTATCTCATCCCATTTTTGAGTTATGAGGCTTTGAAATTTCAGGAAATCGACAATTTTGGCCTTGCCTTGCCTTACACAAAAATCTTTAAAGGTCAGCCCAGGAGTGGGATACATCAAAACTAAAAAATGACAATCTCTTCAGAACTTCATGGGCTTTAATATGATGTGTCACATGATGGACTTAAAATTTTAAATTTTAAAGTTATTTAAAAAATTAATATGATTTAAACATTCCAAAAAATGCATTGGTTATTCAAGATTTCTAAGAGCCACCTTCAAATTTCATCTTGGGATCTCAATGGGATCACATTAAAACATATTTTTGTACATACATTTATCCTAAATAAAACCCAATAAGCCAGACATGTATGGCAGCAGCAGTCAAGGGTGCTCTCTTGTGCCTGCCACCATCATTCACGACAAGCACTGGCTCATTGTCCTCCCTTGAGCTCGGGATTCTGAGATCAAATCAGGATGGCTTTTGAAATTCCAGGACTATCCCTGGAAAACAGGGGCACTTCGAGGGTATGCCATCAGTGCTTCACTAATGCTACAGCTCGTGAGAAGGAAAACTGGAACAATTCGTAAAGGAAGAATTGCCTGTCGCAATATGATTAAAATTGGTCCACCACAGTGGAATTAGTGTTTATTCCAGAGGCTTCATTATTGGTTCATTTATTTATTTATTTTGCAGCCAAACTAAACCATTGCCCTAAAAAAGAGGAGGGGGGGGAGAAGAAAAAGAGAAGAGAGAAGGGAGAAGGGAGAAGGGAGAAGAGAGAAGAGAGAAGAGAGAAGAGAGAAGAGAGAAGAGAGAAGAGAGAAGAGAGAAGAGAGAAGAGAGAAGAGAGAAGAGAAGAGAAGAGAAGAGAAGGGGCTCTATTACTTTTTCTGGCCTGAAATTTCTGCAGGCGACAGTAAACCTAATTTAGATGATACGTTGCACTAAAACAAGGTATGTGGGAAAGATTCTCTTTTCTGTCAGAAGAGTGTCCAGCATCAGAACCCATTTTTTATGAGCCTCCAATCTAAATAGACATGATGAATCCACCCAAATCAAGCTATTCATTTTCTATCAATAAAACTCGAGGAAATTGCAGTCTTTAAACATTTATAGTTTTAATTATCCCTTGGCAGAGACAGAGAGCCTGGTAATGTGCTATATTCGTAGTGACACGTACCAAGAAGAGAAGAAAAAGAATATGAAATACTAAAACATACCCAGGTTTTATTTATTTGTGCAGCAGCATCTTCTGCCATATTGCTAATCTTTAGCAGAGATCTCAAAGGGCACTAGTCACAATTTCTAAGGTTGCAATAAAAGTTGGAATAGGGCTTTCATCAGCAAACTGTAATTTGGGTATAGCGGGGGGGGGGGAGATTTTCTCTTTCTTACTAGCCGAATTTTTCAGCCAATGTTGCTGACAATAAGCCTCAGAACGTTCAACTTTCAAGGTGCAAAAAGGTTGAGTCAGGGTTTGCTATTAGTGTGATTTCGAAATGTAATAAATTTTGGGCTTAAGGCTACAGACCTATGTCTGCTTACCTGGATATGCCTTGTTGAATTCAGCAAGGCTTGCTTGTAGTACAGCAAGGTACCTTGGTTCTCAAACTTAATCTGTTCTGGAAGTCTGTTCCAAAACCAAAGCGTTCCGAAACCAAAAGGCGCACTTTCCCATAGAAAGCAATGCAAAAGGGATTTATCCGTTCCAGACTTTTAAAAACAACCCCTAAAACAGCAATTTAACATGAATTTTACTATCTAACAAGACAATTGATCCATAAAATCCATAAAATGAAAGCAATGATCAATGTACTGTACTATAAAATAAATAAGACAGCATTGTAGATGATAAAAAATAAAATTACTTTTTTTTGCATACCATACATCCCTGCATATTTTGCATGAACTAAACCAGGCATCCCCAAACTACGGCCCTCCAAATGTTTTGGCCTACAACTCCCATGATCCCTAGCTAACAGGACCAGTGGTCAGGGATGATGGGAATTGTAGTCCAAAACATGTGGAGGGCCGAAGTTTGGAGATGCCTGAACTAAACCATTCAATAAACCATTGTTACATCCATCAAAACTTATTTACACTGTGGAATTTATCTTAATGCTACCAGCGTTAAGTAAACATTTTCCAGTCTTCTTTAAATGTACATTCTTCTTGTTCTCTTATTCTATATGTTAAATCTGCAAACTGCACGTATTCCATCAGTTTAAGTTGCTATTCTTCTTTGGTTGGGACCTCACACGTTTTCCATTTCGGGCGGGGCTAACGAAACACGGGCCGCCGTAGTAACATACATAAATAGTCTTTTTTGACACCTGGGAGATATATTCTCATTGTACCTCCTCCTCTTCCACTGCCCATTTTCCATCAGTTCATCTTCAAAATCCAATTTTCACTTCCACCCATAATCACTTTAGTATTCAACTACGGTAACTTTATTTCCCCTCCAAACCACCCTACTCAATTCCTACCCATTAACATAAACCATTCACACTGCAATTCATTACAATTCCAGTAGTACCACTTTTAAAAAACCACCCCCTCCAATGGAGCCTCCACCTTCCATTGCAGCCAGAACTTGAAAGGGTAGATGATTGCATTGAATTCACCATGCATCTACTATAAGTTGTGAGCCATGCCCAAGCTTAGTGTGAGTGATTCGGGGGGAGTGGCTATTGGCACTGCCAGACTACATTTTTAATACCACTCCTAAAGGTAAAGGGACCCCTGACCATTATTTCCTGAAATGAAAAATCTGTTCATCCGCCGAACTGACTGGTACAAAATAAATGTGCAAAACACAAACCATCTATATATAATGAGGTAGATTTATGTTGTTCATAAAGGTAAAGGGACCCCTGACATTAGGTCCAGTCGTGACCGACTCTGGGGTTGCACACTCATCTCGCATTATTGGCCGAGGGAGCCGGCGTATAGCTTCCAGGTCATGTGGCCAGCATGACAAAGCCGTTTCTGGCAAACCAGAGCAGCACATGGAAACGCCGTTTACCTTCATGCTGTAGTGGTACCTATTTATCTACTTGCATTTTGATGTGCTTTCGAACTGCTAGGTTGGCAGGAGCAGGGACCGAGCAACGGGAGCTCACCCCGTCATAGGGATTTGAACCGCTGACCTTCTGATCAGCAAGCCCTAGGCTCAGTGGTTTAACCCACAGCGCCACCTGGGTCCCTAATACCATTCCTAATATCACTCCTAAGTGGTATTAAATTTGACCTGTGCAGTGTTATCTCATGGATACACACCATTTCAATTTGCCTGGCCTGAAAAAGAGGGTGAGCCATGTCTCTGTACAGAGGGGAGGGTCCCTCTGCAGAATCCAAACCAAAAACCAGTGCAATGGGTCACTCATTTGTTTGACAATATAAGTTGTTAATATGCTAGCTATTTGACAAGAAGAAATGAATAGACAGTAAGTAACCCTGAGGAAAGACGCATACCTCAATGGACAATTTCTGGCTCATTGAGTTTTCAGCCAACTCTGAAATCATTGCGACCAATGTAAACAAATAATGTTATTTGCGCAAAGCTACTGGAGCAGATTGGGAATAGTTAAAAATAGCAAAGCGAGGACTGAAGCGAAATGGAACTTGAGATGAATCATTCTCCAAACTTGTACCAGGTTTTGGATTACATACAGGTTCTGAATGTGAGATATCAATAAAAATAAAAATAAAATCATGCAAAAACTGTGCCATGAGCGCAAATTGGATGCAATAAGGACACAGTAAATTTGATCCAATACCAAGATGTAGGCAATGCAATAGTTTGGTTAAAAGGGGGAAAAAACCAGACACAAGCCCAGTGTGGAAGGGTTAACTGTAAGCTAAGTAGATACCAAGATCAGGACGCAAAATTCTTTGTTAGTGAAAGCAAATAAATCAGTGAACATCAGAGAGTAATGAGAAACAGATTTCCCTTAGTTAATTTCTGGGATATGTCATGGCTTTGGCTAAAGTCTGGCATAACATATTCATGATGCACAAATTCTACCACCCATGATAGACTGCAGTTTGTGAACAAAGCAAGCAATTATTCACATCTCTAACAGAATGAGCCCATTTCTAATTTCAATTACATTATTCTAAATCTGGAATCTTTCATCTAAAGTCATATTTAGACAACCTTTACATGCACATAGTCTTATAATGACCGTAGACACGTTTGAAATACCATGGCCAGGGTCCAAGTGCCCGTGAGTGTGAGCAGAAAACACCTCCGCATGCATCAGAGAGATATTTCCTTCCACCAGTTGCCTCATACATCTCCTAGGGGGCTGTTCCAGAGATTTTCAGGAGCATTCCTGATGGAAGTGGAAGCTGAAAAACCTCTAAACAGAACACTACCCATGGCACTTTGGAATCTGGCCTATATTGGGTAATATTTCACAGTTTGAAGAGTGCCAAGATCTATTCCAGTATTTTATCATTTATGCAAATGCGTTCCAAAACCAAAAAGCCAGCATTATCCAAAAATGCAATTTTGCATTGCAGTTATGTAAGGAAGTGAAGGCTCATAGGAGGAACGGTTTTCAGTGCACATCGTCATCTGAATTCTCACATGTTGCCTCTCAAATATTTTAGATTCTGTTCTGCAGCCATTTGGCTACCTGTATTTTCAATTCAATCCACCTCTCAATACGTATTCTTTCAACTACCATTTGAAAGCTTAACATGATTTAACATCTCTCATACTTTTGAGACATGCTTACCTTTTGAAGCATTATATGCTCTCATGTTAGTTCATGCTGTTCACACCGAATTACCCCTGTTCTGACACATTTTGTCTTCTCACAAGCATTTCAGTTACTTTGCACTATATTTTTACAAACTCGAATATACACAGATGAGACCGAACTATCATCTTTAGTTTCATGAATGAAGCTATATGCATAATAACTGAACTGCCAAAGATGTCTGCAGTCCATTGTAATATTAGAGATTAGTCCTCCCGATGATTGTACGAACGTATGTGTTTTAGATATTTATATAACACTTTTCCATATGAAACTCCCAAGGTAGCTAGTAATGAAAACTGTTTTTTTTTTAAAAAAAAATCAGTTAAGAACATTAATAGAGGACATTGAATGTGAACTTATTTGAAATTTTGTATGCTTATGTTTGGGGTTTTGATTGAAAAGTCAACAGAAAAAAGTATGAGAAAGAAGACAATATAAGAATCTACAAAAGTTTTACAAAACGTGATCCACTTTTATTTCATTTGGAACAAAGAAAGAACACGTGTAAAAACTACCCACAACACATGGGAATCTGTGGGATGACACTTTTAAAATGGTCAGCTATTGAATTAATAATAATAATAATAATAATAATAATAATTTATTAATACCCCGCCCATCTGGCTGTTATATTTATTATTAGGGATGTGGGTGGCGCTGTGTTCTAAACCACTGAGCCTCTTGGGTTTGCTGATTGGAAGGTTGGGAGTTTGAATCCGTGTGACGGGGTGAGCTCCCGTTGCTCTGTCCCAGCTCCTGCCAACCTAGCAGTTCGAAAGCATGCCAGTGCAAGTAGATAAATAGGTACCTCTGCGGCAGGAAGGTAAACAGCACTTCTGTGTGCTCTGGTTTCTGTCATGGTGTTCCATTGCGAGAAGCGATTTAGTCATGCTGTCCACATGACCCAGAAAGCTGTCTGTGGACAAATGCCAGCTCCCTCAGCCTGAAAGCAAGATGAGCGCCACAACCCCATAATTGCCTTTGACTGAACTTAACCATCCAGGGGTCCTTTACCTTTACCTTTATTATTACTAATGCAACTGAACAGAGTTGGGGTTGCCATGGTGTGGAAAACAGTAGGAGAACTGTAATTGATTGTATTTTCAAAGTTAATATAAAAATATTAACTACAAAACAATACATTAGAATAATGCAAGTATTTTAAAAAGCTCTCTAATACAACACCAGCAATACTGGGGTAAAACAAAATAGCAGTAATAGTGAAACAAGGCAGAGAAGGATAGAGTGATGAATGGATGGAGATAAAAATAGCATCACCCATTAAATGTTTTGGGGAATAAAATTGCCTAAACCTTGCAATTAAAGGTCAGCTGACTTTGCACTACGAGGAGACTCTCTAGGGTGCATATTCCACAATTGGAGCACCACAACATTAACAACAACAATAACAACAACAACAAAGGATGGAGAGGTTCAAAGGATGGAGAGGTTCATATGGGGCAGGTTTCAGGGGAGGGAAATCAAACAGGTAATGTTCATTGCCTGAAGACATCCCTGCCCCCTCTCTGGTGTGCACAACAGCATGCAAATACAACTTGGAATGCAGTATTTGTGTGTGTGTGTGTTACATTTTAATTCTCTAATGTGTACATAGCCTTAGTTGGACCCAACCCATACAAAACAAACTCTAGGAGAATTTCGACTTTCTCTTCTTCCAAGTTTTATTTCAGCGGAATTTTCCTTACAGTTTTTACTGTTCCTTCTCTGGTGAGCATGGACTGTAATGTATTACAGGCACACATTTTATGGGCTGGGTTAATGTGAAAGATTGTATAACCTGATCTCCAGAACACAGCAAATTGCAGGTTAAAAGCACGCCATACACTGCTACTAGTTACCACATCAGCAGTTCAGATATGCACTTATGATTTAAGTCTCTGTGACCTGAGTCCCCCCCCCCTTTAATGCCATAACTTTAAAAGCAAACCAGGGTTTGGGCTGTCTAGAACTACAATGTGAGCATTATAACGGCCTTGCTCTCGGAGCCATTAAGCCATCTCCAGCACTCTTTTGTACTACATTAAAATAATTCCCAGTAGGCAATAAACCTAGACCCCTCGTCTGTGAATCAGAAGCATTAAGTGGTTGACGGGCCGGCTAACAATGGCCTTTGTGGGAAGTCTGACATTACACAGGGGCTCATCATCATAGTAAAGTAATTAACAGATACTTAAAGGAATGTACATTTAAGCTCAGAAAACTTGTTAAGGGACTTCCTAAGTGGGCTGCTAAGGTTCCCCCCCACTTTCCACCTCTCCTTTTTTTATGACCAGGTAAAAAAGGAGTGCAGAGCTCAAATCCAATCTGAAAGTAGCTCAGCAGTCATTAGGTTCTCTATCAGCACAAGGCTCTCCCCATTCAACATTTTACAACTCTTGAGAGCCGCTCCTGACTTAAGATTTAGAGTAAATAAACAGTCCTGCTCCGACTTCTGTGAAAGCCAAGGAGCAGAGAGACCAGGGAGATACTTCTTCAGTAAAGAAGTGGTACTGAGCAAATTACAGGGGTGGGGTGGGGGGGGATGAGATTAACTTTTAAACAGACAG
Source organism: Zootoca vivipara (assembly GCF_963506605.1). Classification (NCBI taxonomy): domain Eukaryota; kingdom Metazoa; phylum Chordata; class Lepidosauria; order Squamata; family Lacertidae; genus Zootoca; species Zootoca vivipara. The sequence continues at coordinate 16,573,584 of NC_083278.1, forward strand.
AAAAAGGTATGGTCCAACTAAATCTCGTTCCCCATCCCTAGATACAACTCTCAGTCTGGCTGTAACATATCCACTGTGCATGTTTTGTCATGAAAGACCGTAGACTAATATATACTGGTGAGTTATAACATTATAGATGTGTTATAAAATGTGACACCGGGGGTCTCTGTACAGCAGTCAATGGAAAATTGCATTGAGAGCTATATAATGTAGTGGTTTTCTTCATAGCGTTTTTTTAGATCAGTGTAGATCCAGCTACCCATTTTTGACTCCTAGGTTGGAACCTTCTGAACCTTTTCACCACCACCCGCCATTATTGCTGCCCACCTATTATCAGTGAGCTTTCAAATGCTTATATTTAAAACAAACGAACTATTTTGTTCTGAAAAAGCAAAACATGCAGTATATTTATGGCAGTTACATACCTGGGTACAGCAGAAAAGGGGTTTCATGCGGGGTCCTTTCCATAGCCTTTTGCTATGTGGCAGTTGCACCAGAGAGACAGAGACGTAGTTTAGATAGCTAATGCTCAGTAGGTGCAGGAACAACGGAAGTTTGAATATAAAGGGATAGATTTCATTTTACATACTTGTAAAAAGCTGAATGTGGATTAAAAGCCATATAAGCAAACTTAGTAGTGTCAGTTGAGAGCAGTGTCAGTTCAGTGCTGGTGGTTGCTAGGTTGCGGAGGTCCTTGTGACACGCCCTTCATTGTGACACCTCCCTCTGCTGGCTCCTTGGTCACTAGGGCTCTAGAGGCATAGCCATCTCCTTTGGTTTGATCATTCAGCGAGTGAGAGAGAAAGAAAGAAAGTGGATAGAGATGTAAGTAGACTTTCTCATCAGCATCTGCATTCTGTGTTGGTATTGCTCCATGACAGTCTTAGGGAACATTTAAAAGATTAAGATGAGGAATGATTTAAATGCTTCAGCCAGCCCTTCTGGGCATCTTTTTGACTCCACCCACTGTTTTGTAACAGCGAAGTGAAGTGACTGTGGATTCTGCTTACACTTTAGGAAAAGGAAAACTAGTAAAACTAGAAAACTAGCCTTGGAAAAGGGCGTTCTTTTTAGGCTAGTGACACAAGAGTCACTTGATAACTTGCCATGGGAGCATTAAGCATGCCCTCTGGAGAGGGTAATATCTTGCATTGTCTTCCTCCCCTTCCTGGCTCCCAGGGCCTATCTTTCAAAGGACAGCCAAGGTACAAAACCCTTCAGCATGTTGATGTTCCTTCCATAGTAATATTAGTATGTGGTATTTGATGTTTCCCTTTTAAACATCCCTTCACCACATTAAGCAAACCCACCTCTTTCAATGAGATGATGCGAATTGTCTTAAAATATCCAGAGGGTGCTATTCTGGCTACAGGATTCAAGCACTCTCTTCACAGGATACCCATTATGATATGCCTAGGAAAGTGAAACCATCTTGAGCTTTGAGTCGTGAATGCCCAAACCAGTTTAGGGATGTAGATCAGGAGAGTACTGAGAGTCCCATTTCTCACATTTCAACAGGCCTTCTCTGTGGTGGCTCCCCATCTGTGGAATGCTCTCCCTAGGGAAGTTCGCCTGGCGCCTTCATTATACACCTTTAGGCGCTTGGCTAAAATGTTCCTTTTTAACCAGGCCTTTGGTTGATTAGATTGACATCCTAGGCCCTTTTAAAATGTGGCTCTTTTGGGGGGGGGTTGTTATTGTGTTATTGTTCTTATTTTGATTTTATACGGTACGTTTCCAAGCACAATTCAAAGTGTTGGTGCTGACTTTTAAAGCCCTAAATGGCCTCGGTCCAGTATACCTGAAGGAGCGTCTCCTCCCCCATCGTTCTGCCCGGACACTGAGGTCCAGTGCCGAGGGCCTTCTGGTGGTTCCCTCGCTGCGAGAAGACAAGTTACAGGGAACCAGGCAGAGGGCCTTCTTGGTGGTGGCACCCGCCCTGTGGAACGCCCTCCCACCAGATGTTAAAGTGAAAAACAACTACCAGACTTTTAGAGGACATCTGAAGGCAGCCCTGTTTAGGGAAGCTTTTAATGTTTAATAGATTATTGCATTTTAATATTTCTGTTGGAAGCCGCCCAGAGTGGCTGGGGAGGCCCGGCCAGATGGGAGGGGTATAAATAAATTATTATTATTATTATTATTATTATTATTATTATTATTATTATTATTATTATATTGTGATCTTTTTTGTGAACCACCCTGAGACCTCCGGGTATAGGGCATTAAAGAAATTTAACAAACAAACAAACAAACAAACAGAGCCATACTGCCCCCAACAAGTAAGGCAGAACATAGCCCTCATGTCTAGTAAGCACTTACACCCTTGTTTGTCTTCCATTTCGTCTTGACCCAAACACAATTCACAGCTGTCATGCATACAACCCTTCCATATAACATGCAGTTATAAGGACCATTTAAAAAGATGTGAACCACTGTAATTCCACTCCAAACAATGGAATTACACCCCCCAAGTGATATCATTTGTGGACTTGGGCCATGGGCGTTAACCTTAGTATGAATAATGGTTGAGGAATTCAAATTTATGCTGGAATCCAACGTTTTGGAGTCTACCTAGCATGAGATCTAAAGGCAGTTACATACCAGAGTTGAACATTTGAGAGGAGTTATTATGACGGAAGTCTCCAAAGCATGCCCGCCTTAGTTTTGTGCTGGTTTAGACATGCGAGAAAGGGAAGGGTGGAAAGAATAAACCTCGAAATGGGAAAAGGAGAGACAGGCCAGTGGTGGCGTGATTTGTAAGCCACTCTTTTTGAAGAAAATATAATTTTTATTTGAGCTCAGGTGGCCTCAGTGGCCTGGAGTGCCTTCCATCAGCTACGCCCCTATCTGGACAGGGATAGCCTAACTATTGTTGTCTATGCTTTGGGAACCTCAGGCTTAGATTACTGCAATGCGTTATATGTAGGACTGCCTCTGAAGACGGTTCAGAAACTTCAGCTGGTGCAGAATTCTGAGGCCAGGCTGCTCACCGGAGCAAGATGGTTTGAGCCTATTACACCGATCCTGGTCTGACTGCACTGGCTACTAATCAGTTTCCGGGCCCAATTCAAAGTGCTGCTTTTGACCTATAAAGCCTTAAATGGCTCAGGACCGCAGTACCTCAAGGACTGCCTCTTTCCATATGAAGCTGCCCAGACTCTGAGATCAGCTTCTGAGACCCTTCTTTGCATGCCCTCTCCTCAAGAGGTCCGTAGGGTGTCAACATGAGAACAGGCCTTCTCTGCTGTGGCTCCCCATCTGTGGAATGCTTATACACCTTTAGGTGCCAGGCAAAAACGTTGCTTTTTAACCAGACCCTTGATTGATTTGATTGACATCTTATGCCCTATTAGAATTTGGTTCTTTTGGGGTGTGTGCTATTCGGTTGTTTTTATTTTGATTATATATATATTGTGGTTTTATATTTTGATTTTGCTCCGTGAACTGCCCTGAGAGCTCTGGGTATAGAGCGGTACATAAATTCTAATGATGATGATGATGGTGATATTTTCATGATCAACAAGACAATCAAATGCCTGTTTCTTCCCCCGCCACATCAGTCAGAAGCAAGCTAGCTTGAGAGAGGCCTTCCATTGCACTCTAGGTCACTATGTATCATTCAGCCATTGAGCCCACCGCCCAGGGAATAAAGAACTTCCTCCAGCATTTCTTCTTATAATACTGCTCAGATGCACTTCTATAAAGGTTGTCCATGCAAAAGTCCCAGAACTGAAGCAGACAACCTGGAGGCAGGCGGCATTGGATGGTATTTGGTTGTGGCGGGGTCTTTAGCAATTCACGTGTTTCCCAAAAGTCCCCCCACTTGCACCCTGGGACCTTGCAAACGCTCTATGCAAAATATTCTGTGTTGCGTGTCGAGGTCCCCAGGACACCCCCCAATAAATCACACTTCACACATAAATTAAGTTTAAGGTATTTGGCATAATTTTGGCCACAACTTTATTTAAATACAAAAAATGTGAGTGGTTGCTTAGGCATTGGTTCCATACATACCAGTACATCCGTCTCTAAGACAGTACTAACTGACTTCCCCGCTTCCTGAAGTCAGTGCGGGGAAAGCATTTTGGGGAGAGAATGGAGCCGGAAGCCTGGCCCTTCGCCTCTCTGCCAAATGCTCCCAGGGGCTCTTGCGTGGCCCTAGCCTCTTGTCGGGGTTCGGACTAAAGCATGTCGAGCCCCTGGATTCCTTTAACGGAATTCACCCTTGCAGCAGCAGCATTGGAGGGGCCGGCACAACCAACAACCAATTCTGGCCCCTCCACAACCAACAGCATTGGAGGGACCGGCACAACCAATCGTGATCCCTCCACCAACCAATTTATGAACCAATGCCTAACCGCAACCTTACAAGTTGTGACGAATTGCTATGCAGTAGGCAAAAACCAAGTGGCACTAGCCAATCAGCCAAATGGAAAAATTCCTACCAGGCCCCTGCCTCAACATCAGATGACCCCATGACAGGCACAGCAAGGTCAAACGCAACAGCCTAAATAAAGAGGAGGGTGGGCAGGTGATCCGAAGCTCGCAGCAAGAGAAAGAAAAAGCCCAGGCAGCGAGCAAGGAATATAAAACCAGTGGACTGTCCCCAGATTGCAACATCCAAATCTACCCCACAACAAGAACCCACCAATTGCAGCCCTGGTCATCTAGTTAATCCCACCCAACAAAAGAGGGGAGGGTGTCCTGTTAGCCCTCACCGCAACCCAGGCTCTCCATGAAGGAGAACCTGATTTGTGCTTTTCCCTGCTTGATGCTCAAAGCGTACTGTGTGGAATATTTAGTATACGCTGGTCCAGTACTAATCTAGAGGATTGTCAGATACTTCCCCATAGCTCCTCTCCACCCTGTTATAAAAAAGGGTAAAGGTAAAGGACGCTTGGTGGTTAAGTCAAGTCAAGGGCGACCATGGGGCTGCGGCACTCATCTCTGCTTTCAGGCCGAGGGAGCCGGCGTTTCTCCATAGACAGCTTTCCAAGTCAAGTGGCCAGCATGACTAAACCACTTTTGGCACAATGGGGCACCATGATGGAAACCAGAGCACACGGAAATGCCATTTACCTTCCCACCACAGCGGTACCTATTTCTCTACTTGCACTGGTGTGCTTTCAAACTGCTAGGTTGGCAGGAGCTGGGACAGAGCAACAGGAGCTTATTCCGTCACGGGGATTTGAGCAGCCGACTTTCCGATCGGAAAGCCCAATAGGCTCAGTGGTTTAGACCACAGCGCCACTCACATCCCTGCTATATTCTCCCATTGTGGGTTTCTTAACAGACACGTTTTATAAGACCTTGTGCATTTCACTGAGTGCAACCCCCTAGCAATAGTTACAGTTAGGTAGTCATGTTGGTCTGGTGTAGTCGAAACAAAATAAAAAAAATTATTTCTTCCAGTAGCACCTTAGAGACTAAGTTTGTCATTGGTTAGTTGGTCTCTAAGGTGCTACTAGAAGAAATAATTTTTTAAAAAAAATCCCCCCCCCCCGCCTAGCAATAGTTTGTGGTCTACTGGGTGTCTGACTGCCCCTCCTCTTTCTGCACTCTGCACAAGCCATAAAGCTAGATTTATTGAACGTCATGGTTTTAAAGGAGCTGAGTTTGGCTTGGTAGTCAAAAGTCTTTGCAAATAATCCCCTCTATTCCAAATGTTCAGATTGCGAGTGCCATTGCTTTTGTAGCCAAAACAGTAGCACCCGTGTATGAGAGGGAACTATTAGCAGGTTTGAAGGGAAAACCCAAGATTTTTGGAAGTACAAAGGAATCTTTATAACAAAACCCCGAAAGGGGGACCCCAAATATGTCTGTAAATTCAGTGACCATCCCCATTTCACCTTTCAAATGCTGATTGAGAATAATGATTAATATGTATATTGCCTCTAAAGACTGACTGCAAACAAATGCAGTGGAGAATGGGAAAGAGGATTTCCATTGGGGCATCTGCTTGGCCACTTTGAGAACAGGAGACCAGATAGGCCTTTTGGTCAAATCCAGCAGAGCTTTTCACACATTCTATAGAAGACTATTTCTGGATCAGTTCAGAGGCGCATCTAGTCCAACCTCCTGTTCTCATAGTGGCCAACCAGATGCCAAAGTGGGAAACCCGCAAGCAGGGCATGAGTGCAACAGAGTTTAATTTGTTTTTTTTTTTTTAGAGTAATAGTAACATTCTTATAGGGACCCAGGTGGCGCTGTGGTTAAACCACTGAGCCTAGGGCTTGCTGATCAGAAGGTCGGCGGTTCGAATCCCTGTGACGGGGTGAGCTCCCGTTGCTTGGTCCCAGCGCCTGCCAACCTAGCAGTTCGAAAGCACATCAAAATGCAAGTAGATAAATAGGAACCGCTACAGCGGGAAGGTAACCGGCGTTTCCATGTGCTGCTCTGGTTTGCCAGAAGTGGCTTTGTCATGCTGGCCACATGACCTGGAAGCTGTACGCCAGCTCCCTCGGCCAATAATGCGAGATGAGTGCGCAACCCCAGAGTCGGTCACGACTGGACCTAATGGTCAGGGGTCCCTTTACCTTAACATTCTTATAGGCTATATTCTTTGGTGAAAAGTAAAGGTGGGGAAGAGTGCATTTCACGAGATGGTTTATTTATTTTTTAAAAATTTTTGAATTGATATACCGCCCTATACCCGGAGGTCTCAGGGCGGTTCACAAAAAAGATCACAATATATAAAATCAAAATAAGAACAATTACCCAATAACACCGCACCCTCCCTCCCAGAAAAGAGTCACATTTTAAAAGGGCGTAGGATGGCAATCAGATCAACCAAAGGCCTGGTTGAAAAGGAATGTTTTTTTCCCCTGGTGCCTAAAGGTGTATAATGAAGGCGCCAGGCGAACTTCCCTGGGGAGAGCATTCCACAGATGGGGAGCCGCTGCAGAGAAGCTGCTGAGAGGTTGAGAACAATTAACAGGGACCTGTTTCCTTTGTCTCTCTCTTGACAGCGGTAATCGTACCGGGCAACCAAAGTTGTTTCTGTGCCAAAACCAGGCCTAAACCCTGATCCAGAAAATCTGTTTCTTCCAAAAACATCTTGATCTGCTCCACAACCACTCGCTCTAGAACCTTGCCCAGAAAAGGGAGATTAGCAACTGGCTGGTAGTTAGTTATCCAGGGAAGGTTTGCAAGCACACGGGCAAAAAGAACAATAATGAAAGACAATGCATATTTGCAAATGCTCATATTATCATTTTTGAGATGGAAATGTTTCTGACTTTACTTAAGACATGCAACCCAACAGCTTTAGAATAAGTTATTGTTCCTGGACAAACGTGATGGCTGGCATTTTGTTGTTGTTGGTTTTTTTTTTTTTAAGGAAATCTAGACTGTCATGAACCAGACATACATAATTATATTATTTGCCTCATGCAAGTGAACAAGAATAAATTAAAAGTGGACATGTTGCAACAGGACTGTTGACATTATATACCAAGTCTGCTTATTGTCATAAGACACTCTTAACCTTTAAGCCAAAATCTTTCAAAACTATTAGTGTTAAATCTCACAGCTGTTGTCAAATTTCTCCAGTTCCCTGGTTTATGCATTGCGCTTTATTTGAAATGTTTGGTGTATTTGTGTATATAACTTTCTGCAAGCTGCCCTTTGAAAGCTCCAGGGATTTAACATGAAGGCTGAGCCAGATCAAAGGGAACAAAAAGTTAACAAATTAGGAGGAAAACGTTCCAAAATGAATGTTTAACCCATTTAAATATTTAGTGGTACTCGCATTGGATAGTTCCTCCCCCCCCCCATATTTAAACAAGATGTATTCCTTAAATAAATGGGGCTAAGAGAACGTTCGTTAAAACATTAACAAATGCTGATCTGCATCCTGTAAAGACTTATGAGCATCCTGAATTGTATGCCAGGCTTACGAAGCCTTTCACATGTTAGGGACCACAACTTCCACCATCTCTGATCGTTGACCATCTTGGATGGGGCTGATGGGAGATGCACTTCAAAATATCTGGAAGGCACCGGGCTGGAAAAGGTTGTAGCAAGTAATAGAATCTCAGAAGACATTGCATGGGGTGCTTGGCTCCTTCTGACCTGCATCTGCCCCAATACATCTTCCTGTTAATGTCTAATAAAGGAAACACATGATGTGATATCATACAAGCCCTGTATGCTGGAGCAAGGCCACACTTGGTAGGGGGTGCTCAGAGCAGACATCAGCAGCAGAACCTGCCATGGGGCCCTTGCAGAATTTTAGGGGATGCCAGATGTTGATACCAGTCTTGCCCCTTCTAAAGCAATCTAAGCTTGTGGCTACAACCACCTCTTTCGTCATGCGTTGTGTGAAGCCATGCTTTCTTTTGTCTGTCCTGAATCTACTGCTCATCAATTTCACTAAGTGATCCCAAGCTGTAGTATTAAGGGAGATCTTGTGAGTGATGTCTCTGTGTGTATCTCCACCCACACCCACACCCCTTGTCTAATTATATATAATCTTTTATCATGTCCTTCTTTAAGGACAAGGGTCAGGGGCCAGACTGTGGACAAAGATGCTTTGCTGATCAGAATGAGAGCAACTCTCATGTTCCTTTCAATCTAACAGGAAACTGTCTTATAAGGGAGCCAGAACAATGGTTCATCTAGCTCAGTGTTTTCTACACTGGGTGGCAGACAGTAGGGTCTTGGACATGAGCTTTTCCAGCCTTACCTACGGATGTTGGATATTGAACAACTCCTCCTCCTCCTCCTCCTCCTCCTCCTCCTCCTCCTCCTCCTCCTCCTCCTCCTCCTCCTCCTCCTCTTCTTCCTCTTCTTCTTCTTCTTCTTCTTCTTCTTCTTCTTCTTCTTCTTCTTCTTCTTCTTCTTCTTCTTCTTCTTCTTCTTCTTCTTCTTCATATACCGCCCTAAACGCAGAGGCATAGCTGCCAAGTTATCCCTTTTTTACAGGGATTTTCCCTTATGCTGAATAGGCTTCCTCGCGAGAAAAGGGAAAACTTGGCAGCTATGCCCAGAGGTCTCAGGGCAGTTCAAAGAAAAGATCACAACACATATAATCAGAATAAAACCAACAACCCAATAACACCCTCCCAGAAAAGAGCCACATTTTAAAAGGGTATAGGATGTCCAACAGATCAACCAAAGGCCTGGTTAAAAAGGAACGTTTTTGCCTGGTGTGTAACAAAGGTGCCAGGCAAACTTCCCTGGCATACCAGTCCCATTTTTTGTGTTGCCACTCTCCGGATCTCTTGAGGAGGAGGCACACGAAGGAGGGCCTCAGAAGATGATCTCAGGGTCCAAGTAGGTTCATATGGAAAGAGGCAGTCCTTGAGGTATTTTTGCCTGCAACTTGAGGGTTTTTGCCTGCAAATGTTGCAGAGGGCGAGGTGAAAAATGTTGTACTAAACATGAGCAAGGCAACACCCCCAGGCTTGTTGCTGGAGTGGAGCATAAGGAGTGATCTGAGAAAGGTCGGTGCCTTTTTATCCAGGACTGCAACCAGCGAGCCCTTGTTTGGAGCTGTTTGGAAGTGTCTGAATACCATGTGTAGAATTTTCCTTTGGCATCAGCTTGCAGGGAAATAACCAGAGTCATCACTTCCTTGTCACTGCATGAATTTGCTTCTTCTGGCCACTAGCTTTCCTTTCTTTTTTTTTAAAAAAAGTGCTTTCAGCCAGAACGTTTTATACCAATTTTGTGCTTGGTTGATTTTAAGATTTCTTAATGCACAGCAAAAGTAAGCAGGGGATAGACATGGCTGCCAATGGGAAATGGGAAACATCTCAACTCCGTTTGGTTAATTCCTAGAAGAGAATTTGTAATACCATTTCTATTTGCACTATTCATACGTTAGGTTTCATACATATCTTTCGTTTCATGGAACAATTTTTCTTTGCCATTCCTAGATATTAGGGGCGGTATGGCAGGCATCACAAGCCACTACTGTGTTATTCAATTACATGTGTACTTGCTAGGAAAATGTAATGCAATTTTCTAACATTCAAAACAATACAATAGAAATGTGTTGCTCACAATGTTGCATGAATGTATTAAATTGCTTTGGAACCGAGCTGCCAGTTTAAATTTTTAATCGTCTGCCAATCATTTTCAGTATCCAAATATCACAACACTTATTTCTTCCTTGTCTGGGGGTGAACATTTTGGCAAGGAGTGGTGAAAAATAGTCTCCCCCCTCCATTTTTAAGGAACTACTTCTGGCAATGCCACAAATGTTCAGGCAAAAGATAACTAGCTTTGGCTCAGGTCATATAATATGGGATAGTGGTAATGAAACCCTACAGCTGCTTTCCAAGGCCTAGTTCCATGAAGCTATTCTGATAAGTCAGCCTTCCGCCTTCCTCTGTCTTGCAAAAAACCAAAGAAATAGCCCCCTAAAACACACACACACACACACGTAATGGAAATTGGTTTGATGCTGTTTAAAACAAGACCAAAATTGGTTCTTTCCTATTTCTCTTTAGTTTTATGAGTCTCTAGACCATCCGATAGTCACATTTCTAAGCTTTTCTCCGTGACCAAGAGGTCGTTTTTAGAAAGTGAAATTTGAGTGTGTTCCTAATATTATCACGAACCAGGCAGTCTAGGGCCTTTTTATAAGGCCTTTGTGATAACAGCATGACTAATGCCACAGTCACATGGCTTGGCATGGTGAGATTCCTCCTGGCTAACAAGAGGAGCCAAATGTGGAGACGAGAGCCTGGGAGAGAGGATACAGTCCTGTCCAATCCCTTCTCTATATGCATTGCAACCATCCTTAAGGGACTGAGGCAGTACACCTCCAATAGTTAAAATGCAGTGAGGTCATTTCCCCCTGCTATGTTTCATGTCACATTTGCACATTGATGTACACACCAGAGAGGGGGTGGGGATATCTTCAACTGATGCACATTTCCTGTTTGGGTCCCCATTCCTGTATCCCCCAGAATTTCACGAACCTGTCATCTGCACAAGAGCTGCCTCAGATGTACATATCTCAACTTAACTGAGAGGTGTGGCTTAGAATAGATGCCATTTTGGGGGGTGGTGGTGGTTAACAAATCTAATACTGTACAGTGGAACCTCGGTTTTTGAGCATCTTGGAAGTCGAACATTTCAGCTTTTGAACGCTGAAAATCCGGAAGTAACTGCTTCGGTTTTCAAACACTTTTCGGAAGTCAAACGTGCCATGTGGCTTCCGTATTGAGTTTTCTGGATTTAAATGCTTCCGGAAATGCTTTGGTTTTTGAAAGTTTCGGAAGTCAAACAGTCTTCCAGAATGGATTACGTTCAAAAACTGAGGTTCCACTATATATAGTTCTATGCAGTAACAATAACAATAACAATAATTTGTATTTATACCCCACCCTTCCCAGATTAAAATCCAGTCTCAGGGCGGCTAACAGGAAATATAAACATTGATTAAAATGCGACTTAAAAACAGCATAAAACAGCATAGAATACAACATAAAATGCAGCATCAATATCACTAAAATTCAAAAATCCAGGGGCCATTTTTTTTGGGGGGGGAACCCCAGTCAGTAGACATCAAATGATCACCAGGGCTAACTGGCCAAGTTTGGTCCTACTAGGGCCAGCAAGGAGACCAGGGAAGAATTTAAATGTGGGGTCCCAGAAAGGGTTTCTTCATAGAAGAGGAAAGGGAAAGGGGAATAGAGAATTGAGGATCAGGCTAATTCAAATTGAAGGCCAGGTGGAATAGCTCTCTCTTACAGGCGCTGCGGAAGGAGATCAAGTCCTGCAGGGCCCTAGTCTTGTGGGACAGAGCATTCCACCAGGTCAGAGCCATCACTGAAAAAGCCCTGGCCCTGATGGAGGATAGTCTGACTTCCTTAGGGCCCGGGACCTTTAAGCTATTATTATTATTCATGGACCTTAGGGTCCTCTGCGGGACATACCAGACCTACCAGACCTAACTAGTGGAAAAGACCTAACTAGTGGAAAAGGCAGCTTAAAATAAAAAAGTGCAGGCTTAGCATATAAAGTGTGGCAAAGAAGTTAAACATGGACATACTGTGGGATATGGTTCTAGTTGAACATTTCAGCTTTCAGTTCAGTTTTAAATCAGTGAAAAACTAGTTCAGTTTGCACAACTAGAATGCAAGTCACAAGTTTAAGCAAGAAGGCAACTTTTACTTAAAAAAAAATACTTTTCATGCTCAAGTTTTGAAGTGCTACATATGTACTAAAGTGGAAGGGTAAATAATCCTCAATCCGAGTTAACAGTTCACCTTTTCATTCAGCTTTGAAACCACTTAAAAACTACTTCAGTTTCTAAATTCCACAGGGAGTCAGACCCTGGTATACCCGGATGAACTATCTACTGTTCACCTCCCCACCCCACCCCCCCGACAAAACAAACCACCTCATGTCCATGGGGCTAAACTGATGCAAATCCCTCTTTTGAATTTCTACTCACTGAAGCCCAGTAGTTGAGCCATATACCTCCTCATATTTTTCAAAGAAGGACTTCCTCATCTAATTGGTCGCAACAGCGGCTGGGGAAGCCTAGCTTGGGCTATAAATTCAGGAGAACCTAATGAGGAAGCCCTAGCTGACAAAGTGTCTCAGCTCCACTGATAAAGCATCAAGGTGACAACCAAGTTCAGTGGCAGGGCAAAGAGGCTGGGGAAGAGGGGGAAGAGTACTCCCTCCCGCTTCTTTGACCTAAGAAACCCCAAGCTCTAAAGTAAATTAATAAACTACAAAAACAGATGGGCAGGTAGAGAGACAGCAGGGGTGTGGGAACTAGTCAATGTGTGGGAAGATACCCCCCAAAGGCAGCAGAGGTTTAGGACCAGAGTTTTCCTTCTCCTGGATGGGCTACCTTCGCAGGTCAATGATCTCCATCTGCCCCTAGCACTTCCCAACAAATCTATTCTCTCTCATATATTGCATTGCTAGATGGCAATTTGTTTACGAAAAGCGGTTTGAGAGAAGCGGACGTGTTGGTCTGCTGATGAATTGTCATGAAGACTTTTTTAAAAATGGCAGACATATTTTGAATTGGATTAGGGGAAAAGAGAAAATGAGAGGAACCCAAACTGACAAAGAGTCACCTATCTCTACATCAGTCCTGGGCTGGATCTACACTGACCTATTTAACGTAATTTCCCCTCTATTGGAACAATATTAGATATGTCGTTCTAAAACATCACAGGGCATACTTGTTAATGAAAATGTCTTTTACCTTGTTTCCCCCCGTCAAATGTAGTAATACCCGGCCACACCATTGTCCAAAATGCTGTTTCTTTCACTGATGCTGGTCGCTGGTCGCCCCGCCCCGCCCTCTGTTGTCAAATTTTAATTCTCCCATTCTCTCTCCCGCCCTCCCATTGGAGGGGGGGTCAGAGATTGAATGCAGTAAAAAGAAAGAAGGTAAAACACCACATAGGGACATACTGTATGAGCCATGTTTCACCAATATAGCAGCATAAAACGATTGAAAATTAAGTGATAAAAATGACAAGGCAGTAGTAGTAGTAATTTATTTATACCCCGACCCCACCCATCTGGCTGGGTTTCTGGACAGCTCCCAATAGAATATTAAAAACATGATAAAACATCAAACATAAAAAACTTCCCTAAACAGGGCTCCCTTCAGGTATCTTCTAAAAGTCAGTAGTTGTTTATTTTCTTGACATCTGATGGGAGGGCGTTCCACAGCGTGGGTGCCTCTACTGAGAAGGCCCTCAGACCGCTGGAAGATCCTCAGCTCTTGACCTCAGTGTCTGGGCTGAACGATGGGGGTGGAGATGCTCCTTCAGGTATACTGGACTGAGGCCGTTTAGGGCTTTAAAGGTCAACACCAACACTTTGATTTGTGCTCGGAAATGTACTGGGAGACAATGTAGGTCTTTCAGGACTGGTGTTATATGGTTTCGGCGGCCACTCCCAGTCAACATTATGACTCCCAGTAACGCATTATGAACGTAAAAAGTAGGACTCTGTGTGTCCATCTACGTTAACAAAACCATTCCTTAACCTTTCCTTAATGTTAAAATCCATGAGTGCAGATCCACCCCTGGCCATCATGGCCAATGTTCAGAGAGGATGGAATTCCAAAACATCTGGAAGGCACATAGTTGGCTTTCCGTGCTCTAGGCCAAACTGTGAGAAATGCTGCTGGGGGAAAATGTGTCTAGAAAGAAAGGGATTTGTCAATGATTGTATTAAAGCCATTTCACCTCTGTTTGAACAATTCACTTACTGGCTGGCAGGCAGGCAGACAGACAGACACATACACACACACACACACACACACACGACCCGTTTGTGAGAGTCATGGACAAGGATCCCCAATTGCAGATTTCATTAGGAGATAAGGGAGCTTGTTTACTTAAGGAGAGAAACAGGAAGATATACTGCAGAAAACATATGGTTGCGATTTAATTTATGCTTTATCATTTTTCATTCTGACATTAAAGCTGCTATGCTGGTGGGGAGGAGAGCACTGTACACTGTACAATGTAATACAAAATGAGGGTTCCTTTCTCCTTGCCAGGGGAAACGTGATTCAGAAACAATTTGGGGGCAATTGTAAGGTGATATGGCACAGAAAACCAGAAGCTATTGTAACCTGAAAGATCATTTCTGGACAGTATAATGCTTGTTGGAAAAGGACTTGTGAAAATATGAAGACATGGCTTTCTAGGCCCTGAGAGTTCAAGAACTTGAAAATATTGGGGGGAAGCAATCATTCTTGAAAAGCAACACAGTTTTCTTTTTTCTTGCTAGTATTTCTTGTTAGCCATTTGTTTAACGTCTGCAAACACAACACACATACACAAAGAGGGTGAGAGGGAGAAAGATTAATTGCCTGTTACATCTAGGAAATGTGACTGGGATATATGATGCAGAATTTGACCTTTTAAATGCTTAGGTTAAAGAGACCGGCTTTTGGATATCCGAAAGCCGCACAACTGTTATTGTTCAATGCCATGCAAATTAGTATTTCCAACAGGTACAACAAAATTGTGATTTCTTGCCACAGTTGTGATTTTGCAAAAAGTGGTCTTCACTGAGTCTATGGAAAAATCCAGAGTCTATTGTGCTGAATCCAAAGAGGTCAAAGAATGGGTGGAGTGGGTTTAAATAGCTCCTGCATCCATCCCTCTCCCAACACAAGTGTGTTATATATCCACAAGCACAATGCCTCCCACCTCTGGATAGCCCCAAAGGCCTCACAGTGGGCTAGTGTCTTTGGGCATGATAGTGGAACATAATAGTTTTCAGTCAAGTTGGCTTTGGGTAGCAAATGTGGGGAGGAAAGAGGGGCATAACCATTGAGTTGGTTCCAGAGAGGGGTGGACTGTGGTAATCTTCCGTAACATGGCACCCTGTGCGAGACCAACACTTGGTTCCTCCAGTTGGGTCTTCTCAATTACGGATCTTCTCAATTTTGCACCCCATCAGCTTGGTGCCCCACACTCATGCTGTCCCAGAGTTATTGCATTTGGGTCCCATTGAAACCAGTGGGTTCAGTGAGTCAGAACTATTTACACTGATTTCCCTGTGACTTTAGTGGGACTAAGGTTGCGTTTCAGTATCGACTTACCTGGCAGTAATCTCCACTGAGCTGAGTGGAGTTTTCTTCTGCGTAGACATATCTAGGATTGCTTTGAAACTCGCTGTGATTCAACTTCTCGTACTTGGCACAAGATTGCTCTTTTCAGGTGGTATGGATTATAATCAAATAAATAAACCCTTCCTGATTCTAGCTCTCTCACTAACCCACCTGCATTAATAATACCCCAGAGACTGTGGACAATTATACTAAAATGAACTTGCCAGTGTCCTTGCTAATTTCCCCCTGGCATGCTCAACAGCTTTTTGTGGATGACGGTGCTTCAGAGAAATGCTGGTTCTGCCACATGCGATCTCCCCTCTGCAAAAAAGATTCAGATAGTGGGAGGAGAGACGGCTTAATCAGGAGCTCCAAATTTCAATGCCTCCTGATTGGGCGTGCTTTTCAACAGCAGACATTAGAAATGAGTTTTGCCAAATACAACTTCAGTATAAGTGTGTGAGTGAGAGCCTATGTGTGTGCAGACATCTGCGTGTACATGTACACTTTTCCATTGAAAGGCAGCAGCTATACTCAAAGGGTATGCCAGGTCAAAGGTTCCTTCGTCTTCCTCCTTCTCCTTTGTTTGTTTGTTTGCTTGTCTATCACCCCATCCTTTCTTCCAATCAGATGAAGGCACCACACATGGTTTGTGGTTGGGTTGAGAGACGGAGACGGACCCAAGGTCACCCAGTGAGCTTCATGCCTCAGTGGGAGTTTGAACCTTGTTCTTCCCCTTAGCAGCTCAATACTTTAAGCAACACAGCACACTGGGTTTTTCCTACACCACAGCATATCACAAAGGCTACTTCAGTCACTGCACCAGCCTCCCAGCTTGAGGTGCTGCTGCCTTTTAATGGGATGGGACAGGGCAGGGCAAGCACTGGCTTGGTGGGGGCGGCCTGTATTTCCCACCACTGGTTCCCCCTCACCAGCCTGGCGCTCCCTCCCTCCCCACCATCCTGCCCTGCCCCCTCCTGGTCCTGGCAAGTGGCTGCACTGCCATGGCCAGAGAGATGACAACGATGGTGGGGACTATCTCCTCATGGCTGTTCCATGTGGAGTGGTTCGCGAACACCTCAAATGCATTTTCATGAGAGCAAAATCGAGACTAACAGTAAAGGCCAGACTGTCCTTTGGATGGATGGGAAATCCTACTGGTACCATTTCTGCAGCTGGCAGTTTTCAGGATCTGGGAATGAGGAAAATTAATTTTAGCAAGCAGGACTGCAATCTGGACTCTCAGCTGGAGGAAAGGAGCATGACTCCATCACCCTCCAAAGATTAAAAACGTTTAAAGTACATGCAAGTTGCCAGCTCTATCCCCACTGGAACAGGGCCTGTATCCACTTGCCTTTTTAACAACAACAACAACAACAACAACAACCCTAAAGAGACTGGGCAAGTCTCTCCACCTCATCCTACATACAAGTATTATCTCTCTCCCTGCTTCCACAGCTGCGGCACTGGTCTATTTACTGCAGGAACATTATCGGCGTATGGTAGCTTCATTAAAATGGCAGATAATCAAGCAAGAGCTCTCTGGCTGTCTCTATACTTGGCCTTTCAGCTTAGAAGCTTTATTATATAAGCCCGAGATAAGTCCTTCTTGGAAGGATGTGATCCAGAGAAGCAGTAGATTTTCCATTCCTTAAAGTCTTAAAAATCCAACACCGTGGTGATAAAATGGACTGTGCACTTTGAAACATCTCTCTCTCTCTCTCTCTCTCTCTCTCTCTCTCTCTCTTTCTTTTTTACAAAAAAAAATCTGTGCTCACTTTCCTCAGAGCATAAGTCTCTTTCTCTGCCTCATCTCCACCCCGCTAGCTTGCAGCGAACTTCCCCATTGAACACCAATAAAAGTCTCAACAGATTTAAAGTCTGCCATTAAATATTTCCATGTTTGGGGGGATTTGATGGCATTAACGTAATAGAATAATGGACTCTAAGTACTTCCATCAGTAAATAATCTACAATTAGGGAGTTTGCAGACTGATAGAAAATAAATAGACGAATTTTGTATAATTAAGCCACAATCAAATACCTTCCTATATACGAGTGATAAAGTGTTCCGTTGGGCGATGGCCATATGCGGAGGCTTTCATTCCTTCCAAAGAACTAAATTCCCCAAGTGCCAAGTTTACACAAGAGGATAGTTAGCTAATAGAACTGATGGGTCTCTTTCTTTGCCGTAATTGCCTGAGCCAGGGGTGCTCTTAGGGTCCACTCTGCTCAGCGGATAATGGAAATGCAGACTCTTTTGAACCACTACTCACTGGGCGGTGGATGAGCAGAAATGCATTTGCGTCAGCCATTGCAACTTATATACAAAACACATCAAAAATATTTTATTTTATTTTTATTTTTTTAAAAACAAGACTGAAAGGTATAAAACTGTCAAATTAAATTTTATACTGATTAAGGCTCAGCAAGGGTCAGCAAACTTTTTCAGCAGGGGGGCGGCCCACTGTCCCTGAGACCTTGTGGGGGGGGGTGGACTATATTTTGAAAATAATAATAATGAACAAATTCCTATGCCCCACAAATAAAAGCACACATTCTACTCATGTAAAAACACACGGGCCAGATTTAGAAGGCTATTGGGCCAGATCTGGCCCCCGGGCCTTAGTTTGCCCACTCATGGCTCAGAGGCTACTTCTCAGCCTTTTTGGCTACGATCAAGTGTAGTATCCCTGTTGGCATTTTTCGTAACAACGCGCCACTTAATAAACATGACTGCAGGGTGTACTGTGAGTAAAACTGCTCTTACCTCTTCTTTGTTATAAATCACAGTGTTTTTCCTTTTCCTTTCCTTTCCTGAAAATAAAACAAAATGAGTTTTTAGCATCAACTTCTGCTACTATGGCCTCCTCTGTCACAAGTCACACCTGAATTGGGCAACCCAGCAACTTCACTCTGCTGATCTTCCACACATTTTACTTGCTTATATGCATCCAGAACTTCCAAGTGGAAGGTCTTGTTCAGCCATCAAAGCAGGGTAAATTAAATGCATGGATAGATAAAAAGGTAAAGAACCCCTGGACTGCTAAGTCTAGTCAAATGTGACTCTGGGGTGCAGCACTCTTCTGGCTTTTCAGGCCGAGGGAGCCGGCGTTTGTCCACAGACAGCTTTCCGGGTCATGTGGCCAGCAGGACTAAACTGCTTTTGGCGCAACAAAACACCATGACGGAAACCAGAGCGCACAGAAATGCCGTTTACCTTCCCGCCACACCGGTACCTATTTATCTACTTGCACTGGCATGCTTTTGAACTGCTAGGTTGGCAGGAGCTGGGACAGAGCAACGGGAGCTCACCCCATCATGGGGATTCAAATCACTGACCTTCTGATTGGCAAGGCCAAGAGGCTCAGTGGTTTAGACCACAGCGCCACATGGCACCTAGCCTGACCCCACACATTTAAGGTTCTAGATGTATTCATACTTAGTCTCTGTACATAAGCTGGAGTGAACCTTACCACCACCGCCACATGATCCCTCCACCTCCATGTCTTCAGTGTGACTCCTCCATTGTCCAAACAGGGTAATTATCTCTTTTCTAAGCAGCCTCATGTTCAGGTTAGGCTGCATGAGAACCAATGCAGACTAGCGGCGATGAGCCAAGCAACATGGTAGATATCAACACATTTGACAAAAGCCGGATGGCTCCTTCCTCTAAGGCAGGGTTCCCCAAACTTGGATCTCCAGCTTTTTTGGTTCTACAATTCCCATCATCCCTGACCACTGGTCTTACTAGCTAGGAATGGTGGAAGTTGTAGTCCAAAAAACAGCTGGAGACCCAAATTGGGGGACACTATGCAAAACAGCTTTAGGAGCAGGCAATTTGGAGTGGTGAAAACTGGAAGGTGCTGCTTCTTTTCATTGCTGGCAGATTTTCCACTGCATCAGCCCAATTCTGTCGTTTGAACTCCTTGTGCACCTCTCAGGAGCATGACGGGGTCCTTACTCATCCCCTGTGAGCCCCTGTTCTACCACTCCTCCTCTTCCCAATTATATTGCAGCAGCGAGAGGCCTGGATGAACCCCTCTTGTAAGACCTCTATTACTTGTTCCCTTCACGCTCCCTCCTTCATTCACCTTATGAACACTGTGAGAATTCTGGGCTCCCAGGACTTTGGGAAATGTAGTTTTGCAGGGTATCTGACTCCTTAGGATGAAGCATGTTTCTTCAGTATCATAGGACAAGGAGTCCTGGGATATGTAGCTTCTTAGTCATTCTAAAGCATCCTGGAAAACTGGTTTGCTGAAAGTATCCTTGCAAATAAAGGTTCAGACTGGCCACCTGCATGTACGGTCACCATTATTTACTTAATGAAGACCAATGCTGTAAAATGTCCGACTGTCTATCACCTCTTTTAAAACGAAAAAAGCCTGTTTATGCCACCACCACCCTGGAAAGTGCAGCTGGGGAGAGGACTATTGTGCTCATGTCGTGCCTGCAGGCTTCTCATAGACATCTGGTTGGCCACGGTGAGAATAGGATATCGGACTAGATGGGCCTTTGGTCTGATCCAGAAGGGCTCTTGTGTTCTCATCTTCACCCTTGCCCAAAAATGCTCTTTACATTTGCGTCTTCTTGCTGAATTTTCAACTTGCTATTCAAATTTACAGCTGTGGAACTGAACTTCAAATAGTAATGACTTGTCCAACGTCACGCAGGCAGTCCACAGTTGATTAGGAAAATCAAGCAGGCCAGAATTTTTTCTCTGATCAAATATGGCAGTAGATGCAGCTACAGAAGTTTTTGTTCCAAACCTGTTTTTCACAAAATCACAAAACAAGGATAATAAAAGGAAGGATATTTCTTCCTGGAAGTGTGTGTGTGTGTGTGTGTGTGTGTGTGCACATATGCACATACCCAGACTTTGTCTTCTGATCCTACCATAATGTGAGTTTAGATCAAATGCACTGATACTTTGATTTTTCTCCCAGTACAATGTACATAGTAAAATTATTTTTTTGACAGATATACTGCTTGACAGAGATAGGTCTATTTTTCAAAAAGCAGAATGAGTAATAGGGTGATTTATTCAAATACCCATGAGGAGAAATGGCTTAAATCAAAGGGAGGAAGAGTAGTTTGTAAAATGTCACGATGTTATGCGAAATCCAGACCTACCTCGTTTAGGAAGCCTATGCAAACCTATCCAGAAACAAGTTCCATTGAGCTCAGTGCTGCCTACTCCAAATGAAGCATCGCATATAGGATTGCAGCCTGGGGGTACAATACTGTTTTCATCATCCTGCCCCTCTAATATCCAGCATATTCTCTGACTGTTTTGTTCTTTAGTTTTCCCTGTTCACTTATTGCACCCTCGGCATTTCCTGAATGTGCCTAAAGCCTTCTGAATTTCCTTGTAATTGTGGCTAACATCTTCTAAAGTGCCAACCAAACAAGCAGCGAAGGGATCTTTCCTCGTCTGTTTTCCCCATTCATATCCTATATCAGAGACGGATAACGGAAGAGAAAAAACAGCTGTCTAAAAACCCTAAGGTTGCATTTCCCTTGGATTATGTTGCCTTTATGCCTTTATTTTGTGCAAAAGATTAATGTCCAAATAGTACAAAATAGTACACATGCATCCAATCATATTTCAGAAGGGCAACATGTAGTATATGTTCTCTTAAAAATACTCAGAAGATGTGATCGGGAAAGAATTGGGCCCTTACATCCATCTGTTCTCAAAGCACACATGCTCAGTTTTACTATGCTAAATCTCGCCTCCATTCACTTGAAACTGACCTGGCCACACAGCGAAGCCTGAAATTGCATTCTGAAATGTTGGCGTGCTTGTGTGTGCATGAGGCCTTGAAAAGTCTCGATGAAATGGGGTTCTGAAACATGAGAAGCACTTGCATGACGTCCTTTCATGGCTCACGGATCAGGGCTTAGGCCTCCACGATCCTCACCGAGAACCGTCTCCCTCCCTCAGGAGTACCAGCGGGTATAAAGTAAAAATGTCAATTATTAACACCAAAAGTAAGCGCAGCGGGAGGAGAGAAATAAAATAATTGTGCGGCTTAACGGGCTGCGTGGAAGAGAGAAGAGTTGTAATGGACGAGAAAGGGTCACGTTATGTTATTCTTCTGTTACCTAAGAAACTATCTTCAAAACAGAAGCCCTCATAAATACTCTGGAGAAGCATCAGACACTTTCGGCTGGAGGAAGATGTTGTGTGTATATGGCTTGGCAGGAGTTCATCTTGTAGAAGATAAACTAGTGAACAGAGCCAGGATTCTATTACTCTTGACCCTGACCTCTGGCTGCACACTGCTTCCAGTTGCAGTGTATCTTAGGAAGGAAGGAAGGAGACAGTACCCTTTCCCTTTGAACTTCTGCTTTTATATATCGTCCTCAACTAATCTTTCCTTGATATGCATGCTTCTAATATCATTCCCCCGCCCCAATTTTTTTAAAATAAATATGTGCACATATATTTTTAAAGACAACTTCTACACAGCTGGGATATATACACAGAGGCCAGCATATGCATATACATGTGACACCTGGCTTGAGAGCAGTACATGTGAAAAGGATCTAGGAGTCTTGGTAGACCACAAACTTGACATGAGTCAACAGTGTGATGCAGCAGCTAAAAAAGCCAATGCAATTCTGGGCTGCATCAATAGGAGTATAGCATCTAGATCAAGGGAAGTAATAGTACCACTGTATTCTGCTCTGGTCAGACCTCACCTGGAGTACTGTGTCCAGTTCTGGGCACCACAGTTCAGGAAGGATACTGACAAGCTGGAACGTGTCCAGAAAAGGGCAACCAAAATGGTCAAAGGCCTGGAAACGATGCCTTATGAGGAACGGCTTAGGGAGCTGGATATGTTTAGCCTGGAGAAGAGAAGGTTAAGATATGATAGCCATGTTCAAATATATAAAAGAATGTCATATAGAGTAGGGAGAAAGGTTGTTTTCAGCTGCTCCAGAGAAATGGACATGGAGCAATGGATTCAAACTACAAGAAATAAGATTCCACCTAAACATTAGGAAGAACTTCCTGACAGTAAGAGCTGTGGAATTTGCAGTGGAATTTTCTACCAAGGAGTGTGGTGGAGTCTCCTTCTTTGGAGGTCTTTAAGCAGAGGCTTGACAGGCATATGTCAAGAATGCTTTGATGGTGTTTCCTGCTTGGCAGGGGGTTGGACTGGATGGCCCTTGTGGTCTCTTCCAACTCTCTGATTCTATGATTCTATGTGTGCACTTTGGTTTCTCTGAGCTTTCTTAGCAAGGTCCTGTTGGGCAGGCCCGTCCTAGCCATAGAGGCTAGTGGCGCGGAGAACCACAGCACCGGGCGCTGGAGGGCGCTGGAAGGGCGCCAAGTGAGCGGAAGGTTCCGGAGATCTGGCCAGGACTGCGCTCCACGAGATAAGAGGCTGTGCCGCGTCTCTCTCCTTCTCCGAGGACTCCGCGCTGTGCCTCCTTCTCGTTTCCCCAGTGCTGGGTTCTGCTCAGTCGAACTTCGCCACCAGCGCACGCACAGCGCCCAAGCAGCTCTTGCTGGTCCCGCGGTGTGCGCGCTGGTGGCGAAGCTTGACTGAGCAGAACCCAGCGCTGGAGAAACGAGAAGGAGGCGCAGCGTGGAGTCCTCGGAGGTGGTCTTCCGCTGCTGCTGCGGTCCGCTTAGCACTCCCGCGTCCTTGGAGGGGCTCTGGAGGGGGGCGCTGGAGGGACCTTAGCGCCAGGGCGCTGGATGGGCTTAAGACGGCCCTGCTGTTGGGGACTTTCAATAGGCATCGGGTGTCAGGGACTGGCTGGATGATGAGGGGTGGTGGAAGCTGTCTGACCAACAGCTCCCCAGAGGGAGAGGACTTGGACCCTGGCTCCTGGTGGTGGGAAACCTGTCACAGCTGGGAAGCGCTGGGAGCAGCCCACAGGAACCAGACTTGACAACTCCACCACAGAGCCACCCTGACAGCTTCTCTGCTGGCAGCCCGCAAGCTGCCCCCCACTCCCAAAACAAGGTGTTTCCTGAATGTCACCAAGCAGAGAGCTAGGCAGAAACAGAGAAGGTCCCTTGGGGCTCTCCATAGACAGAGGGATGGGCCTGACACGAGGGTTAGAGAGTGAAGGGGGGAAGTTAAAAGTCAGTCCAGGCAACTGCTTCATCTAGACAGGAACAACCCTGAGAAGTCTCCTTGGGGTCCTCTGTACCGCTTCCTTAATAAAGAGACTAATTGTAAGTCAACTGGCATGTCCCCGTCTTTTTCTGTTCTGTGAACGACCTGTTCTCCCTTTCTGCTCCCTGACATCTGGTTGGCCACTGTGAGAACAGGATGCTGAACTAGATGGGCCTTTGGCCTCATCCAGCAGGGTTTTCCTGACATCCTTAACATAGGAGCATTCCAGCCACAAAGAAAATAATACTCTATAGCAGGCATCCCCAAACTGCAGCCTTCCGGATGTTTTGGCCTACAACTCCCATGATCCCTAGCTAACAGGACCAGTGGTCGGGGAAGATGGGGAATGTAGTCCAAAACATCTGGAGGCCGAAGTTTGGGGATGCCTGCTCTATAGGATGCTGGGCTGGTCTCAATTAAAGCGAAGCTGCCACCTCAGGCAGCTGTTTTGGGGCATCATGAAAAGGCATCTAATTGTTAGATATTTAATTTATATTTTTTTGTCTTTTAACTGTCAGGGCCAGAGAAAGGTGTAGGTGGGATATTATGCCTCAGGTACCAGAATAATTCGGATGGCCATGGTACTATGTGCTTTGACTCAGTGAGTGCCTCAGTGAGTAATAAAATGTCAAACATTAAAAACTTCCTGATACAGGGCTGCTTTCAGATGTCTTCTAAAACTTGTGAAGTTCTTTATCTCCTTGACATCTGGTAGGAGGGTGTTCCACAGGGTGGGTACCACTACAGAGAAGGCCCCCTGCCTGGTTCCCTGTAACCTCACTTCTCACAGTGAGGGAACCGCCAGAAGGCCCTCGGTGCTGGATCTCAGTGTCTGGGCTGAATGATGGGGGTGAAGACGCTCTTTCAGGCATACATAACCGAGGCCATTTAGGGCTTTAAAGGTCAACACCACCACTTTGAATTATCAGAAATGTACTGGGAGCCAATGCAGGTCCTTTACAACTGGTGTTATATGGTCCGGTGGCTGCTCTCAGTCACCAGCCTAGCTGCCACATTCTGCATTAGTTGTAGTTTCCAAGTCACCTTCAAAGGTAGCTCCATGTGGAGTGCACTGCAGTCATCCAAGGAGATAACCAGAGCATGTACCACTCTAGCGAGACAGGATGCAGGCAGGTAGGGTCTCAGCCATCCAGAAGAAGCTGGTAGACAGCTGCTTTTGTGGTAAAAACACACACACCTGGGAAGCATTGTCTATACAGTTTATCCACACAATATGTCTTCATTGGTCCCTTAAAGGGAAGCATGTTTATGGAAGCAGTTTTTGGCATGCTTCATCAATGTGGATAGAGATGGATCACAAAGGTTGTCTAAGTCCATTGGCTAGAGTTGTCTTTGGGACTGGCTGGATTTGTCTTTTGCTACAAAGGCATGAATTTATGCATCTCCATCTGTTGCCATTTGTTGTTGTATACTGCTGTTTATATTTATTTACTACATTTATTAGTCGCCCCATATATTTATTTATTGCATTAGTCACCCATATATAACCATAGTTCTCAACGGAATGAATAAGCTGTGCATGACTAGGCGTGGTATTTTACTGACTTTCAACTTCACTAAGCCATTAAAAACTTAGGAAAGTGCAGTTTGTACGAAGGGTCCCACAGAATGGGTATACATTTTGAATAAACACCCTCTGTGTAATTGTGGAAAAGTTTGGGAAGCTAATGCCTCATACCCCAGATAAAGATCGCTGCTGCATTGCAGTTAAAGGCAACAAATATGTGTTGCAAAAGACTTTGCCCAAATGTTTAGCTTTGTTCAGAAACAGTCAATGTTAACACGGTAATTGCACATTGTTAATACTGGCTCTCTTTTTTTTTATGACCTCGAATGAAATTGATATAAACAAACGCCTTCTGCGATGATTTTTCTCCATCCTGGCTGTCTGCTTTTGGCTAGCAGAACAGTGAAACATGGTATACCTAACAGAAAGGAGCCGTGGAAAATTTAAGGAGAAAGGATAGCTCTGTCATTGAAGCATGGGATAGAGCTTTTAAAAGCCTAGATTCAACTTTCAGGCATAAGATTTAAGTAAGTCTGCAAATTGGGGTAATTGTCGTCGTCCCTGCAATATCTCTCGGATTCACTTCTGCAATAGCAGATATCTCAAGCACAAGAGATACTGCAGGCAGGAGAGAGAGAGAGAAGTGTCTTTATTGCATCACCACCCGCCCGCACCAGATGTTACAATTAATTACATGTTTAATTTCCCCTTTGCCAAAGGACTCAGGAAAGAGCACATAGTGCTCCCCTCCCCCTTTATCCACACAGGTTATGCTGGGCTGCCTCATAGAGTCATAGAATCATAGAGTTGGAAGAGACCACAAGGGCCATCCAGTCCAACCCCCTGCCAAGCAGGAAACACCATCAAAGCATTCCTGACATATGCCTGTCAAGCCTCTGCTTAAAGACCTCCAAAGAAGGAGACTCCACCACACTCCTTGGTAGCAAATTCCACTGCCGAACAGCTCTTACTGTCAGGAAGTTCTTCCTAATGTTTAGGTGGAATCTTCTTTCTTGTAGTTTGAATCCATTGCTTCGTGTCCGCTTCTCTGGAGCAGCAGAAAACAACCTTTCTCCCTCCTCTATATGGCATCCTTTTATATATTTGAACATGGCTATCATATCACCCCTTAACCTTCTCTTCTCCAGGCTAAACATGCCCAGCTCCCTAAGCCGTTCTTCATAAGGCATCGTTTCCAGGCCTTTGACCATTTTGGTTGCCCTCTTCTGGACACATTCCAGCTTGTCTGTATCCTTCTTGAACTGTGGTGCCCAGAACTGGAGACAGTAGTCCAGGTGAGGTCTGACCAGAGCAGAATACAGTGGTACTATTACTTCACTTGATCTAGATGCTATACTCCTATTGATGCAGCCCAGAATTGCATTGGCCTCAATGCCATGCATTAAGTTTCATGGATGAGCTGAGATTTGAACCCCAGGTTCCCTTGGTCTGGGTTAAGCACTCTAGCCATTGCGACACACCATGGACTAAAGGAATGCAATCCAACCATCTGCAGGAATCACTCTTTTCTTCAGGGGTGAACATGGAAGCCGTGCTAATATCAAAGGCACTTTGTGGCTCAGTTAATGCCAGAGATATTTTGCCGCTGGATACAGAGGGATAGCGATGGAAAGTACAGTGGTACCTCAGGTTACAGATGCTTCAGGTTACAGACTCTGCTAACCCAGAAATAGTACCTCAGGTTAAGAAAATTGCTTCAGGATGAGAACAGAAATCTTGCTCCGGCAGTGCAGCAGCAGCAGCAGCAGCAGCAGCAGCAGCAGCAGCAGCAGCAGGAGGCCCCATTAGCTAAAGTGGTACCTCAGGTTAAGAACAGTTTCAGGTTAAGAACGGACCTCCAGAACGAATTAAGTTCTTAACCCGAGGTACCACTGTAGTATAAGGTGGAAGTTATTAACAAGGTCACAAATAGTTCTGTGTATGTGATACTGGAAAAATTAGCATACTCTCCAACATTTCTCCAGTGAAAACAGGGACGTCCTATTCCACAATATTATTAATAATAATTTTACTGTTTATACCCCAGCCACTCTGAGCAGCTTCCAACATATACATGAGCATAAAAAGGTAAAGGGACCCCTGACCATCAGGTCCAGTCGTGACCGACTCTGGGGTTGCGCGCTCATCTCGCATTATTGGCTGAGGGAGCCGGCATACAGCTTCCAGGTCATGTGGCCAGCATGCCAAAGCCGCTTCTGGCAAACCAGAGCAGCCCACGGAAATGGTGTTTACCTTCCCGCTGTAGTGGTACCTATTTATCTACTTGCACTTTGACGTGCTTTCGAACTGCTAGGTTGGCAGGAGCAGGGACCGAGCAACGGGAGCTCACCCCATTGCAGGGATTCAAACCACCGACCTTCTGATCAGCAAGCCCTAGGCTCTGTGGCTTAACCCACAGTGCCACCTGCACCCCATACATAAGCATAATAAAACATTAAACATTAAAAAAACTCCTTCCCTATGCAGGGCTGCCTTCAGATGGCTTGTGGGTTGGATAACTGCATACCCTCCACCATTTCTCTGATGAAAATAAGGACATCCTAAGGAAAAGCAGGGCATTCCAGGATCAAATCAGAAACAGAAACAGCTTTTGTAAATCCGGGACTGTCCCTGGAAAATAGAGAGACTTAAAGGGTCTGCATTAGTGAATCATATATCTGACCAAAGCAACACAGAAATGTTTTGATTTCTTTCTTTCCGTTCTGGAGTTAAAACAGCTTACTTTTTAAAAATGGAAAGCAGGGATGGCAGCAGTGGTATCTAGTCCCATGTGCTGTGGGTCCTCCTGAGGCTCTGACCTGGTTCAACCTTGCTGCTGGGCATGCTTAGTTGGCCCACTGGGTGTTCCTCAGTGAGAAGATCAACGATGGTGGACAAGCATCATTATTAATCTTCTTGCCAAGGAACACTCAAAGCAGACTGAGTTTTTAATTAAGATTTTAATGTTCTGCTATTGAATTTTACTGTCTTAATGAAGGGAAATTTAGAAATCGTAATAATAATAATAATAATAATAATAATAATAATAATACAGATCAGATATGGAGATGGTGCAGGGGAGGAGAAAGAGGAATGCCATTGCACAACACTAATCCTTTCACCAGTCCAAAAAATTTGCCCTTTGTCTGGAAAGCCCTTGCATAGAAGATGCTTAAGGATAGCTGTGTGATTAAGTACTCCATATAGTAAAATACTGGATTCATAAATATTTTGAATTTTGAAAGAGAGGTTTGTAATGATCGGCTAATACAAGTAGTACGGTGGTGTTATTTTAACTCAGGTGTGCTGCAACAGAAAGTGTAGAAGGCTGTGAATTGTTGGCAAGATCTCATATTAATTCCTGGAGGTGCAACAGGAAGAGATAAAGTTGCTTGGATTCAAACAAGCTGTAGAAGCACCTGCAGTTTCCAAGCCTTCTGGGGGGAAACAGTTCTTATTGAAGCCACAAAACTTTCATTTAGCAGTGTCCTTCAGCTAATCTGAGAAACAGAGGGAAACCACCATCTGAATGCTTAATGAAAGCATTTAAGTCTTACTTTAAAGATAGGCAGATGGACTACTATCTCCTAAACCTTTTGTTTTGAAGAGGAGACAAGGAAGAACATCTAAAGGGCATGTTGACCGATCTACTAACTCAGCGGAACTGGTAGGCTAGCGCATCATTGACAATCAGGTGTTATATACACTCTTCAACGTCAAATTTGTTGGACTGGTCATGTTGTGCGGATGCCTGATTATCGTCTTCCAAAGCAACTGCTCTATTCCGAACTTAAAAAATGGAAAGCGTAATGCTGGTGGTCGACAAAAGAGGTTCAAAGAGTCTCTCAAGGCGAATCTAAAAAATGTAGTATAAACACTGACAACTGGCCTGCGAGTGCTCCAATTGGAGAACAGCCTTTACCAAAGGAGTCATGGGCTCTGAAGACGCTCAAACTCAGGATGAAAGGGAGAAATGTGCTAATAGGAAGGCACACTTGGCAAACCCTTACCATGACCAACTCCCACCCGGAAACCTATGTCCCCACTGTGGAAGGACGTGTGGATCCAGAATTGGCCTCCACAGTCACTGTTAAAACCGTGTTTATGGAAAATAACCTTACTTGGCTATGAGTGATTGCCAAAGAAGAAGAAGAAGATAAACATGCAGACGATTCCTGCCAAGGAGTGGGACCATGACCACTAGTCTACTAGTCCAAACCCTGAGCTACTCAAGGCTCCCAATTTGATTGAAGAGCTCTTTGTACCTACCTATACATTTAAGTGCATAGAGCTCTTTCTCATATGCCATGGGGATATGAGGTTGAAGAATGCGCCAGCATTTGGCAGGGTACCCCAATTTTCCCCATATATGTTTGATCTGAAAGTGGAGGGGAGGGTGCCTGGACATTGGGGTTATAACTTTTTTAATGACCTGTAGCTTAGTTAGATGAACTTTTGTCTAAAAGCAAAGGAATCAATTGCCATTTCCAAATCTTTTGAAAAAGGTCACCCCAAAACCAACAAATAGATTTTTGTATAAGTAACTATTCCTGCCAACCTAGCAGTTCGAAAGCACGTCAAAATGCAAGTAGATAAATAGGAACTGCTACAGCGGGAAGGTAAACGGCGTTTCCATGTGCTGCTCTGGTTTGCCAGAAGCGGCTTTGTCATGCTGGCCACATGACCTGGAAGCTATACGCCGGCTCCCTCGGCCAATAATGTGAGATGAGCACGCAACCCCAGAGTGGACCTAATGGTCAGGGGTCCCTTTACCTTTACCTATAAGTAACTATATCATGTATTATGTAATTGGCACAGCACGCATTATAATACAGTCCAACCTTGGATCCTGAACACCTTGCGAGTCAAATGTTTTGGTTCCTGAATGCCTCAAACCTGGGGATGTTCTGCTTTGCAAACGTTTTTGGAACTCGAACATCAGACGCGGCGTCCGCAGCTTCCAATTGGCTGTAGGATCTTCTTGTGCCTTGGTTTCCAAACATTTTAGTCAAACCAACTTCCGGAACAGATTCTGTTCAACTTCCAAGATACCACTGTACAGGAAAAATAGAGCTTGCAAATTTGTGCATCACTTCTTATTGCTTAGAATAAATTGAGGCTGCAGTTTGTCTTTGTTTCTGTTGCAAGCACCCTAAAGTTCTCGCATCACTTTGATTATGCGTTCTTTCTATAGACCAATATTTGGATTCTTCTAGAATGTTTTAAACAGTTTTAGGAAGTTCCAGACAGCTGTAAAAATTCTAAATAGTTCGATAAAGTTTTTTTTAAAGTGCTAATACTTATGAGTAGTAATGTTACATATACGGTGATTCCAACTTTTCATTTCGGGGTGACCTTTTTCACAACTGAAAAGAATTACTCCCCTTTTCAGTGCTTCTAAGCAAAAGTTCGCCCCTTTATGATATAGGAAATCAGTTTTTTTGGGGGGGGGACTCAAAAACTTATAACTCTACTGCACACCCCTATTGTACAGCTTTTTACAAACCATCTATACCACCTGGATTTTGTTATTAAATCATGTGTGTATGTGTGTGTGGTTAAAAAACAAGGTTTTCCAAACCCAAAGCTCATTGCAAAAACAGCAGAAAACCCACATCAGCTACAAAATCAGCCCTCTTTGCACTGCATGTTTATCTGGTACTTATCCACTGACAATCCTCTTTCGCTCTGTTCATTCAGTAGAAACAAACAATTGCGCATTGAACTGTCACATGGGGCAAAAGGCAGCTGTTCTGTGTATCCCCCACCTCTTTCAGCCAAGCAGCTTGGAGAGACACCTTCCACCTCCTTTTTAAGATTTCAGAGAAATAGAAACTGGACTACCCTCCTTCCCCCTCTAATTAATCTTTTTTTTTCATTATGCATGTGTATACAGATATATATTTTGAGTAGCAAAATGACTACCGTACAGTAAATATTTTCATGCACAATTTAGTCATTGGAAATCTTTTGACTGGAGCAAAGGCAAGTTTTCTACTAGAGAAGAAAAAGCTGTAAAGGCCATGCAAATGGACGGATGTTTGCAGACTGAGTCACTTGCGTGGCGGCAAATTGTGCTTGTCTTGTGAAAATATTCTTGTAAATCTTCAGAAACAAACAGAGATACTCTCCCAGGACTGGTTCAGACAGTCCAAAAACATCTCCCCACAATGGGCCCTAAATGTCCCTCAGGGTGCTTTTGTGAGGAGAATGAAACACTTAAGCCAGGCTGCCCTTTTCATGGATAAAGTCACAACTTTCCGGGGGCAATTTCTTCTTAACCCCTCACCTCCACCACCACCATTATTTGTTGTTAGAAATGTATTTTGACCTTCATTTTATTGAAAACAAAACCAAAAAACCAACACCCTCAAAACAGGTCACAATTGAATGAACATCTACCGTAAATCTAGTGGCAATCTTCAAAATGTTAGATAAGAGTCAAGCGGCAGCAGATAGACAAGAAATCAGCTGGAACAGCTCAGCTCAACAGGCTAAAAGTCCATCTAAAAAGGGACATACCCACACAAACTTGCAGTCATCCCACCATCAGTTTCCTGGTGGGTTTTAAAAAACAACAACATATTTTGTCTCCCATCAGAAATGATGCTCAGAAGCATACCCAAATAGCTCTTGCTCTTTTAAAATTGTAAGTTGCTTTGGGCCAAACCACTTTTCTTCTTTTTGTTGTAGTAAGTGACAAATAAATAAATAAATAAATAAGCCATTGTTGTTGTTGTCGTCGTCGTCATCATCATCACTCCCTCCTAGGGACCATAGGATTGCAATCCAAGTTCATTTATCTTAGTATGCAAGTCTATGCTTAAGTTGGCTCAAAGATCTCTCTCTGGATTTTTAAAAGAACTGTTTTCACAGTAAATGATGTCTAGGGCCTTTGAAGGTCTTTTTGAGGGGAGATGGTAGATTCTTAAAAAGGTAAAGTTAAAGGGACCCCTTGACCATTAGGTCCAGTCACAGACGACTCTGGGGTTGCGGCGCTCATCTCGCATTATTGGCAGAGGGAGCCGGCATACAGCTTCCGGATCATGTGGCCCGCATTACTAAGCCGCTTCTGGCGAACCAGAGCAGCGCACGGAAACACTGTTTACCTTCCCGCTGTAACGGTACCTATTTATCTACTTGCACTTGACGTGCTTTCGAACTGCTAGGTTGGCAGGAGCTGGGACCGAGCAACGGGAGCTCACCCCATCGCGGGGATTCGAACCGCCAACCTTCCGATCGGCAAGCCCTAGGCTCTGTGGTTTAACCCACAGTGCCACCCACATCCTCTTAAAAAAGTCAGGAGAGGTAAACAAACTGTTCTGGCTAGTTTAAAGAGCCATTCTTTAAATATCCAATATTGTTAATAAATAATGATCTAATTTTGGATACACCCCCCCCCCAAGAATATGCCAACAAAGCTACTGAAAGAAATCTATAGCTCTGTGGGGCTAAAATGTCCCTTAATAGCCAAGGCTACAGACAAGAATGGAGGAACATACACTGAATGAGAAACTTGAAAAATATGTATTACCTAACCCATTTTAAATGCAGGCCATCTTTTAAAAATTAAATCTTAATTTCTATTTATATATATTATAAAATAAATGCAGTTGTACCAAGTATAAATATGTAAGGGTGACCTGAAATCATGGAAATATAGTTTATAGTGAGGCAAGGCTCAAGTTCACATATTTTCCTGGTTATACCTGGAGAATGTCAGCAGCTCACTGTAGCTTATCTTTAAAGGCAAATTCATGCAAATAATAAAAAGTAAAAGTGAGATTAAGACGCAGTGATTTCTCCCTCAAGAAAACATTTAGGATTACAGGCCAGCATGCCGTTATCATCCATGAGACTGGAAACAAAACCCTGATATAAACACAGTATCCAAACCACAGAACATGACTTGTTTAAAAAATTAATGTCTGTGAAGTAAGGCAGGAAACGAGATTTATCCTTCTGGGAATTTTTTGGCATGAATATAGAACTAGGCATGCTCAGAACCTGTCATATCCTTCATCTCTCACGGTGCTCTGAAGTAAATCAAATTTTACTCAAGTTAAGGCTAGGGGAGCACATTCACCATCTGAAATGTGTAGAGATCCTTCTGTTTGACATGGCATTAAACAGAAGAAGGCAAATTATACTGTGTTGCCTTAAGGATTATTGTTGCACATTTTGTGCCTCCTGCCCCTGACAGTTTGTTCCTCCCCGTGAAATGAACTGGGCACAAGCCTTTGCAAGAAATGTAAATGGTAGTTTATAGTAACTTAATACTCAACATTACACTTGGAGCAAGGTGCAAAGCCTTTCGAGCGCTTTCAGTCAAAGTGGCAATTGAGGCGCAAGGCCCGCTGTTTCTGTTGTATATCCATCGGTGAGTTTCATAGAAGCTCGCGCAAGTCTAAGCTTGGAGAGAAAGGGAGGCTGTAGGTTTGAGGAAGAGAGATTGCTCTCTCTTCAAAGGGTAGAATTGGGGTTTCCCCTTAGGATTGCCACCTGTCCTGTACAATACAGGATTGCCCCATATTTCACTGTAAAATGCCACGTCCTGTATTGATACAGTTTTGTCCGGTATTTCAGGTCTTCTCTTTCTCTCTCTCTCTCTCTCTCTCCCTCTCTCTCTCCCCCAAGTTAGGGATCCTCTCCAAATGCATGTGTTTGAGTGGGTGTGTGAAAGGTCATGTATTTAAGGTCTGGGTAGCAAAGCACAGAGAGATGGGAGATGGGAGATGGGAGATGGGAGATGGGAGATGGGAGATGGGAGATGGGAGATGGGAGATGGGAGATGGGAGATGGGAGATGGGAGATGGAGAGAGAGAGAGAGAGAGAGAGAGAGAGAGAGAGAGAGAGAGAGAGAGAGAGAGAGAGAGAGAGAGATGCCAGAGGGGGCTTCCTGTTAGGCTGCAATAGACTGATATTTCAGGGCACTGCATAAGGTCTTACAACAGTTTTGTTCAAAACCTGGTTGCATATTTGCCAGTAGATCCCCCCCCCAGTAGAATTCATATTAATGTCATTGCATGAAAATTATCATAATCTTCATTATAACGAAAATAACTATCAGAGTCCAAACATATTATGAAAGTATATTTTAATAGTGTCATCATTACTTTTACAGTTAATTTATTAACCACTTTCTAAACCACTGCCTCAAGGTGATTTCCACATAAAATAATTGAAAAAAGTAACCCCCGCCCCACAAAAGCAACAATTTTTTTTTAAAACAAGACCAAAACCCTAAGACATGAAGACTCATGATAAAGACCTATTAGTTCAACTGGGGAAGCCTGTTGGAGCAAAAGTTGTCTTCAACTGTTTCTGGAAAGGGCAAATAGTGGGCACTGTCATCTCTTGACAGGAAAGCTATTCCACAGAACTGGGGCAGCCACACTAAAAGCACTGGAGTGGGCTTCAGAGAACTCACAGAGAACTTTGGGAACTCACAGGAGTGCATCTCTAGCAGACTGCGTGTATAACAGATAGGTGGTCTCTCAAATAATCTGGTCCCGACCTGCATAGGAACTTCTGTGTTAATACCAACACCTTGAAGTTGGCGCAGTAGCAAATTTGCAGCCAGTACCCTCTGAATACCAATTGCTGGGAATCACAAATAGGAAACGCCATGCTTTTCTGCTTGTGTGCTTCCCACAGACATCTGATTTGCCATCACGAGAACAGGATGCTGGACCAGATAGGCGATTAAAAAAGCTCGACCACTTTCGAGGTGTCCTGGGTTTTACTTTTTGAAATAGGGCAACCCTACACTAGGTAGAACTTTGATATTGTGTATTCTCAAGCCAAGGTTTCATAATGATGCGAATTTGTCCTATCCTGTCACCAGTGTTGAAGTAAAGCTGCTCACTTTTTACGGTGGCCGGCGTTGCGGCCAAGGGGGCAGGGCCATGGGTGCCACGGCCAGGGGCTTGCCTCCCTCGCCTTTGTTTAAGGGGGGGGAGGTTGTAGCCTTCGCCTGCCCCTCCTTAATAAGGGTATCCGGGCGTGTGGGTCCTGCCCAAAACCTGGGTGTGGGCTAGGGCCAAGCCATGTCCCCAACGGGGATCCCTCGGGGTGCCCCTATTTGATACAAGTTTACCCCTAGTTTGGACTCCCTGAAGATGGGCGGGAGTCAAGATATAGCCTGTTTTCACCCAATTCCTAAGCTGACATCTGTAACCAATAAAGTTGTGGCCTGTTTTAGCCCATAATCCTAAATTCTCATGTCAGCATGTTTATTTATCAATGGGGAACAGCGGGGCATGGGGCCTTGGTACACCAGCTTCAACTGCCTTCCCAATCAGCTTCCACACATGGAATGGACGGTGTCATTGGCCTTTGCTTCAGGCGGCAAAATGACTTGGGTGGCTACATCTGCCACACTCACATTCAGACCCAAAAGCATAGGGGAGATTTTGTTGGGCAGGCAATAAGTGTGTCATCTGAGCAGCTCTGGATGAAAAGCATGGACAGGAGAGGCTTGTTTTAGATCAGGCATAGGCAAACTCGGCCCTCCAGATGTTTGGGACTACAACTCCCATCATCTCTAGCTAACAGGACCAGTGGTCAGGGATGATGGGAATTGTAGTCTCAAAACATCCGGAGGGCAAAGTTTGCCTATGTCTGTTTTAGATGCTATGAGGTGTGTGAAAAGAGAAGCGTATGCAAAGGAGCTTTAGAGACAAATTGCCCTACCCTACCTTTGGGTGGGATTCTCATCAATAATA
The DNA here is from genome assembly GCF_963506605.1 of Zootoca vivipara. Classification (NCBI taxonomy): domain Eukaryota; kingdom Metazoa; phylum Chordata; class Lepidosauria; order Squamata; family Lacertidae; genus Zootoca; species Zootoca vivipara. Next base: position 16,609,545 of record NC_083278.1, read on the forward strand.
AACAATTTACATGATTTCCCCCCCCCCAAAAAAAAACCTGTAGCATGATTTGTACATAATCAAGAAAGTGCCCCAAGAAAGATATTTGTGGTGATGTTGGAGCTACTAAAAAAAAAAAAAAGCTGGTGAAAAACTCCATATTTAATAACACTGCTAATAAAAGCACAGATAAATCTGAATAATTTTTCAAAATGACAGCTGTTTTGCTAATGAATCAGTGAAATATTTTTCATTGAGTCAAACAATATTGTAGAAATTGTGGTGTATGGAAAGGATATCCCTTGCTGTGCAGCGTAACATAATATGTGCTCCATGGAGCAGGAAACTTTAATGATATATGCAGTTTTGTTATTAAAAGTGAGTTATATATTTTGCTGTACAGTGGAAAATTGTGACCCAGTATAACATATCTTCACATTGTTTATAACTTGAGGAAAACCAACATTCAGGGTTCCCAGTTCACACAGTAGGAATTACATTTATGTTGGCCAAAAGTAATTTATATAACTGGAAGGAACAATAAAACATGAACTTTATAGCATTTTTTTTAAATGTAAAAATAATACAGAGCTTGTAAAATTGAAGAGATTATTATTGTAAAAGGAAGGACAGTAACTTAAATTTGAAGCTCATTTTACAGACATGATAAAAAAAAAGTTTTAAAGTGAATCTTTACCTTCCAGCTCTCTCCCAACCTCCATGTTTGCCCTTTAATGTGGAAAACCTTGGTAATAAAGCTTCACATCAGGAACAAGAAGCAAGGCTCTCACCACAGGTGAACCTTGTTTTATATTAGGCCATTTACTTCAATCCAGAAAATAATGAATTTACCTCAGAATGTTGGAACTGGTCAGACTACTTCCTTCCTTAAGAATGCTTGACTCTCATAAAAGAAAATAAAACCTACCCCCTTCCGGTAATAGTAACATGAAGAAAGTTACGGAGATTGGTAAACGAGAAATACAGTGAATGGTAGCTTTGATCTAAAAAGTATTAAACTGACTTAAGGCACCTATAAAACACATTTTAAGAATCCTGGGCACTGAAGTTTGTTAAGGGTAGCTGGGAATTTTAGTTCTGTTAGGGTTGAGGGGTAAACTACATTACTCACAATTCTTTGAGGAAAATAATGTGCTTCAAATGTGCTTGAAAGGTATAGGTGTGTACGCAGCCTGGGATAACTATTCCTGTTCTTGCATGCTTAAAGCAAATACATCTAGGAAGAGAGTAGCTATATCAGCTCACTTGTCTGCAGACAGCCTTTCTGGGCCAGGTGATGTTTCTGAGCAGATGTGGAAATGCATCACCGAAAATAGGGCACAGATTTCCACATGCATATACAGTGGTGCCTCGCTAGACGAATTTAATTCGTTCCACGGGTCTTTTCTCATAACAAGAAATTCGTCTAGCGAATCCCAAAGGAATGCATTGGATTTTTTTGGATTATTTTTTTTTTGCCCATAGGAACGCATTAATTGAATTTCAATGCATTCCTATGGGAAACCGCGATTCGCTAGATGAATTTTTCATAAAACGAATTAATCTAGCGAGGCAAACTCCGCTCGAAAAATCCTTTCGTTAAGTGGAAATTTCGTTAAGCAGGGCATTCGTTAAGCGAGGCACCACTGTATGTATGTGTGTGTGTATGTATGTGTGTGTGTATGTATATGTATATATATATATATATATATATATATATATATATATATATATATATATATGCGCAGATTTCTGCTATGAAGGGAGGATACAGTGCAACATTTTCCTCACCTTGTTCTTCTTCTGTAATGTCTGCTTCTGAATGACGAGATGATGATGATGATGCTATGTTTATTTATACCCTGCTTTTTCTCCTCACCGGAGTCAAGATGGCTTACAGATAAAATAAGAACTACATGGGGGGGGGAGGGGAGAAACAATGTTTAAAAATTGTGTCCTCCCTAAAAGAGGGCACATGTTGTGGTGAGACCTGGAGACTGACCTCCTGTGTTGTGGGTGGGTAAGATTGGCCAGCCACAACACCTGATTGGTAAGTCTCTCGATGTTGAGTTCAATCTGGCCAATGGGGCGCAGTACAAATGGATCGGGGGACCTATATATACCCATGCACGTGACCCAGAGCTTCCTCTTTTGGTCAGTGCATCGGAACACCTGCCCACCTCTCCCTATATTTAGGGCTTGCACGCATGACCTTGCTATGGCATCGTGTGTCGTTGGGACTGGGGCACGGCAGGAATTTTCCCCACTTGCCTGATTGGCAATTGCCATTTGGGTTTCACCTGCTGCATAGCAAATCGTCACAACTTGTAAGGTTGTGGATAGGCACTGGTTCAGGTGATAGAGATGGGAGAACACTCTCGCCATCCCTATGTGAAGGGTATTCCGTTAAAGGAATCCAGGGACTCAAATGGTTTGGTCAACCCCTGAGAGGGGGTCGTGCCGGGCCTGAGTCAGGGGGACATCTGGGTGGTGAACATAGTCTGTTCCCGGCTTTTCACCTATCCAGGTGTTCACCCTTGGCTGACCTATGCTGGTGCCCTGGGTCAGCGCTACCTGCAAGGGTGCAGGGAGCTAGTCGAACCAGAGCCTATGCAACCACTCACTTTCTGTAATCAGTAAAGTTGTGGCCTAAATTCTGCCAAAAACCAAACTAAAATTTGAGTTGTGTGAATTTATTTAGGGGAGATCTCTGGGTTTGAACATGCAAAACAATTAACCAGTAATAGAATGAAAAGTAAGCAAGCATCTAAAAAAGAGCAACTGAAAACATACAAACAATCACAAGAAAAGCAACATGGCACCAGCCCTTTCATTAAAAGCTTCCAGTTCCCAAAAGCCTGTTGGAACAAGAAGGTCTTCATCTGCTGGTAGAAGGACAAGGAGGGATCCTGTCAAACTTCTCTAGAGAGGGAGTTCCGATGCCTGGGAGCAACCACCAAGAAGGCCCTCTCCTGCATCCCCACCAAGCATGTCTGTGAGGGTGGTGGGACCAAGAGAAGGACCTCCCCTCAAGTTCCTTGAACCTGGGTGGGCTCATAGGAGGGTCTTTTGGACAGCTTGCACCTAAACCATATAGGATTCTGAATATTCTTCCAGAGATAAATATTTCAGCTTACTGTGGAATGCTGAAACTATAGGTCCTCTCAAGACCCTTATTATGTAGTCCAATATTACTGCTAACCCTCACTTGTTGTTGTTGTTGTTGTTGTTGTTTAGTCGTTTAGTCGTGTCCGACTCTTCGTGACCCCATGGACCAGAGCACGCCAGGCACTCCTGTCTTCCACTGCCTCCCACAGTTTGGTCAAACTCATGTTCGTAGCTTCAAGAACACTGTCCAGCCACCTCGTCCTCTGTCGTCCCCTTCTCCTTGTCCCCTCCATCTTCCCCAACATCAAGGTCTTTTCCAGGGAGCTAAATCTCACTGACAGCCCACAATTTCTCATGGGAAGATGGAGAAAATGTGGTTGTCGTTGAAGTGAAATTTCAGGCTCCCTGTGCTGTCAGTTATTTTGCTCCTTTCAGGCACCGTTTGCTTTACTTGACAGAGTCCCCCTAACACATTCACAAAGTCATGATCCGAGCCAGAGCTGGTCAACAGAAGGAGTTCACAACAGGGCAATCTCTTTCTTTCTTTCTCTCTCTCTCTGCTCGCCAGCAGAGTGGATGCTGTTCCCGGTTCCCAGGAGGCAAATGGTTCACAGAGGAATCCCATGGCTTTGGCGACATCCATGGAGGGCTTGTTCTTTTATCTTAAATGCTTTTCTCTGGCTCTGCTGGGTCCCCCCCCCATTTCCCCTGACAGCCAGAGTGTTATGGAAAGTACAGTAAACATGCAAGAATGCATAGTTATGCTTTCCATATGAACTTAATAAAAACACTGAGATCTCTTATTGAAATCCTGCGATAGCCTTCAAATACTGTATATAAAACAGAGGTTGGACGGGGAGGGCCAGTCAGTGCTCATAATAATACTCACCCAGGAGTGTTGGGAGAAGAGAAGACACCATCCTGGCTCTGCCCCCTTAAGCACAGTGTGAATTTTGTGCAAACGCAGCACGAGCGTTCACACTTATCTTTATCTATACATCTCTTCCCCCCCCCCACCCTGCACCCTCACATCTTAAATTATGCAGGAAATGCTCTGTCAAGCAATCAGGCTGCAATCCTACACATATTTTAGGCATCTGTGTAACATTATACACATGAGTTAATGTGAGTAAAGATTATGCAGAGGCACAGCCGCAGTGCAAGAGTTGGACAGAGCGCAGAGAGGAGGGGAGGGGGATGATTTTCCGCCATGCAATGTTTGGAAGCTGACAACGGTGCGGTTGTGTGGATATGGCATGCATAACCAGTTGGGCGCTGTGCCTTCTGAATTTCCTTAGCATGAACACTGAAACATGGGGGAAACAGCTTTTATTGTGATGCAGAGATCTGGAAGGCAAAGCAGGAGAGGGAGCCAAAGAGATTTATTTCCTGGTATAGAGGATGGAACAGGAGGGTGAACCCCCCAACCCAGCTGTTATGTACTGAGCTGAATCCTAGAACAATAGGATTCAGAATCAGCGGGAGCTACCCAATCCAACTCCAGGTGGAAGTGAATCCGCAACCTGATTGGCCTGCTGGAGCAGCCAATCAGGCGGCTGGCAGAAGTGAATCTGCTACCTGATTGGCCTGTAGGAGCAGCCAATCAGGCTGCAGGCAAAAGTCAATCCACAATATAATTGGCCCACAGGTGTAGCCCTGAAGTAGCCAATCACGCAAGGCCCATTGTGTAAATAATGTATATAAGCAGATGGTTTTGGGAAAAGAGCCATTCGTCTTCTCTTCTCCTCCTTGATGACTATGAGCTGAATAAAGAGCATGAAATTCACTCTTGACTCCGAGTATATTTCACCAGCAGTGAGGAATGCCTGGCCTTGTTGCTAAACTACAATGTCCATCATCTTTGACCATGGACTATACTGGCTGGGGCTAATGGGAATCTAGGTAGGTAATACTGAGTGAATGCGCGTGCACACACATACACACTCTTCATTAGGGACTACAACTCCCATCATCCCTGACCACTGGTCCTGTTAGCTAGGGATGATGGGAGTTGTAGTCCCAAAACATCTGGAGGGCCGAGTTTGCCTATGCTTGTGCTAGACTATAAAGAAAAAAAAGGGTTTTCTGGCCTATCCTTTATTTTTCAGCAGTCACACTCAGCAGCAGCCAGCCAGCTTCTTAGTCTTCTCAAGGAAACCTTTTTTTTTTTTAAAAAAAATGTCTCCTACCTTGTGGAATTCCCTTCTGAAAGGTATATGGCTTGCTCCATCAATCCAGGAATGTTGGGAATCATTTACAGGAAGCCTGTTGGGAAGTGGCTCAATGGCTGGTTCTCATTGGTTGGGAGAGGTGACTGGTATCCGTCAAAGGTGTGTGGAATGCATTCGCTGGTGGAGCCTGAGGTGTGGCTGAGATCCCATTGCTTCCTTCTCACTGTAGCTCTGCAGCGGGAGGAGAAAAGGCACCACCCTGGTTAGTGCTTTAGCTGAAGAAGCCAAACACCATATTGGCTGTGAGTCCTGGAAGACCTGCTCCCTGCCTTGAGCTGGCCTTTAACACCTGGCTTGGGAGGGAAGGGCCTGGACTGACTTTAGCTACAAAAGCAGAGGTTGCTGAAAAGACTCTTGGGCTGGGGTTTTGTTTTGGGTTTTTTGGTTGGGCAGGGGTTGTTGCTGTTGGTTGGGTTTTTTTTGTATTTTTCTTTTAAAATTTGTTGTGATTTATGTGGAAGTCGTTCCGTTTGGTTTTGCATTTCTTTAATGTTTTATTTATTGTTTATGACTACTTTTCTTATGTTGTAGTTATGTATTCGTTTCCTGTTGTAAGCCACCTTGAGCATGGATTGAACTGTGGAAAGGTGGCATGCAAATAAAATTATGTAAATAATAATAATAATAATAATAATAATAATAATAATAATAATAATTTATTATTTATACCCCGTCCTTCTGGCTGGGTTTCCCCAGCCACTCTGGGTGGCTCCCAATAGAAATAATAATAATAATAATAATAATAATAATAATAATAATAATAACACGATAAAAGATCAGACATTAAAAACTTACCTAAACAGGGCTGCCGTCAGATCTCTCCTAAAAGTCAGATACCGTAGTTGTTAATTTCACTGACATCTGATGGGAGGGTGTTCCACAGGGCGGGTGCCACTACCGATAAGGCCCTCTGCCTGGTTCCTGTAACCTCAGTTATTTCAGTGAGGGAACCACCAGAAGGCCCTCGGAGCTGGACCTCAGTGTCCAGGCTGAAGGATGGGGTGGAGACACTCCTTCAGGTATACTGGGCCGAGGCTGTTTAAGGCTTTAAGATCAGTACCAACACATGGAATTGTGCTCAGAAATGTACTTGGAGCCAATGTAGGTCTTTCAGGAATGGTGTTATATGGTCTCAACGGCCACTCCCATTCACCAGTCTAGTTGCCACATTCTGGATTAATTGTAGTTCCAATTCACCTTCAAAGGTAGCCCCACATAGAGCTCATTGCAGTAGTCCGAGCGGGAGATAACCAGGCATTGCACCACTCTGGTGAGACAGTAGATGTGAGAGAATCTAAGGAGGGCTTGTTGCCTGAATAAAGCCTCTAAGCTATTCAGCACCAAATTCTCATTTCTATCATTATGAAAGCACAGGATAAACATGGGTGGCACGAAGACTGATCCCAAATAATCTACCAAGGGTTCAGTAGCAGAACACAAGCTTTGAAGGCAGAACTTTAGCTAGCACCTCCGGTGATAGGATTAGGTAGCAGGCAACATGAAAGGCCTTTGCCCAAGACTGTGGAAAGCTGCAGCCAATCAAGAGTAGACTATCCCAGTTTCCCAAGCTAGCTCATAAAACTGAAGTGATGATTGGCCTGACCAGTTCCCACATACTTTTACAATCCACTGCACACCTTTGTTTGTGGAGGAAGGCAGCGTACATGATTTTCCCATATATGCTCCCATATTCCCATCTTGCTCAAGTAGCCAAGTATCTGGTATAGATCACCAGAACAATGTGATGCAGTGAATTCATGTGAAAAATATTCGCACATATTGAGAACATTTGGAGTGATTTGGCGAAGGAGGAGTAAGACCAGTTTGCAGAATTTTATTACCCTAACTACTTCCTGGCCGTCATTATAAACAACAGAGTCAACAGAGTTTGGGCTGCGCAGCACACCAGCAGCCATGCAAAAGGCTGGCTTCCAAAGGCTTAGCAAATATCTAAATCAATTAGTCATTTTTTTTATGAAGCAATTACAAGGTAAAGGAATTTATGTGAAAATAAATGTGGTTAAAATGAGAGCAGCATTAGACATTTACTAGAGTGGATGATACGATAAGAGCTATTGCACCATCCTGGATTAGTCCCTAGCTTTATCTTTATTGCTATATTTTTTGCAACATGCTCTAAGCAGTAGACTGATCTCATAAATATTCTTTGCATTTCATGTTGCTGCAGAACATTCTCACACTACCCTACAATGTTTGTTTTGTGTGTTTGTGTGTGTGTTTTAAAAAAAGAAACTCAAGATCGGGCATTCCCAAGGCCCGAGTTGACTCTTGTCAAGGAGGCTTTCGAGTACAGTCTTTATCTATGCTACTAACTTGAAGAGCTTGCATCTTAGGCTTTTCTTAATCAACAGTAGTGGATGGCGGTGCTCCCCTGATCTCCAGTTGCCTGCCCCATTGTTACATGCCAGGAGGGAGGGGGACGAGACAGTGGAGCGAGATATGCTGGTCTTACCTAGCCCCTCCCTGTCTCCATCCCAGTTTACAGTGGTGCAGGTGACCAGAGATTGGTGAATGCTACTGCCCCAACCCATATTGATTTCAGCAAGGCCTTTGACAAGGTGCCCCATGATATTCTTGTAAAGAAGCTGGTAAAATGTGGGCTAGACAATGCTACCATTCAGTGGATTTGTAACTGGCTGGCTGACCGAACCCAAAGGGTGCTCATCAATGGCTCCTCTTCATCCTCTTCATCCTGGAGAGAAGTGACTAGTGGGGTGCCACAGGGTTCTGTCTTGGGCCCAGTCTTATTCAACATCTTCATCAATGACATGGATGATGGGCTTGGGGGCATCCTGAGCAAGTTTGCAGACGACACCAAATTGGGAGGGGTGGCTAATACCCCAGAGGACAGGATCACACTTCAAAATGACTTTAACAGATTAGACAACTGGGCCAAAGCAAACAAGATGAATTTTAACAAGGAGAAATGTAAAGTACTACACTTGGGCAAAAAAAATGAAAGGCACAAATACAGGATGGGAGACACCTGGCTTGAGAGCAGTACATATGAAAAGAAGAAGAAGAAGAGTTTGGATTTGATATCCTGCTTTATCACTACCCGAAGGAGTCTCAAAGCGGCTAACAATCTCCTTTTCCCCTCCTCCCCCACAACAGACACCCTGTGAGGTGGGTGGGGCTGAGAGACTTCAAAGAAGTGTGATTAGCCCAAGGTCACCCAGCAGCTGCATGTGGAGGAGCAGAGACGCGAACCCGGCTCCCCAGATTACGAGTCTACTGCTCTTAACCACTACACCACACTGGCTCTCTAGGAGTCTTGGTAGACCACAAACATGACATGAGTCAACAGTGTGATGCAGCAGCTAAAAAAGCCAATGCAATTCTGGGCTGCATCAGTTCTGGGCACCACAGTTCAAGAAGAATACAGACAAGCTGGAACGTGTCCAGAAGAGGGCAATCAAAATGGAAACGATGCCTTATGAGGAACGGCTTAGGGAGCTGGGTATGTTTAGCCTGGAGAAGAGAAGGTTAAGGGGTGATATGATAGCCATGTTCAAATATATAAAAGGATGCCATATAAAGGAGGGAGAAAGATTGTTTTCTGCTGCTCCAGAGAAGCGGACACGGAGCAATGGATTCAAACTACTAGAAAGAAGATTCCACCTCAACATTAGGAAGAACTTCCTGACAGTAAGAGCTGTTCGGCAGTGGAATTTGCTACCAAGGAGTGTGGTGGAGTCTCCTTCTTTGGAGGTCTTTAAGCAGAGGCTTGACAGGCATATGTCAAGAATGTTTTGATGGTATTTCCTGCTTGGCAGGGGGTTGGACTGGATGGCCCTTGTGGTCTCTTCCAACTCTATGATTCTATGATCATCCATTTCTCTTTGTCATACATCTCTTGATTTTTGGAGCTTTCTCTATATCTGCCAAGTCCTCCAGTGTCTGTGAGAGCCCCATCTCAAGGTCCCATTGGCAGCCGTGCCTGCTTTATGGAGAAATCTGCCCCACATCAGCATCTAATACTGTAGCCATCATGGCACACCGCCTCAATTGACAACATATACGTCTTACATCTTGATTCTGAAACTTTGTGCATTAGCTCATTAGTGCTTAGTATGGGACATGACTATCAGCATCAATCCCAGTTGAACCCCAGCTCAGCACTGCAATGACTTTTCTTTTTTGGTGGTGTCCTGGGGAGCTAGGTGCAACTGTAGTGCAAAGATGTAGTTTTGCATGATTCAAATGTCTGCCCACATTCCTTTCATTTTCTTCTAGTTTTACAATGGTTCTTCTTTATTTATGTTCCATGCGAGCCTTTCCTCTATAATCTTTAGCCCTAACAGTGGCGGTGGCAGGGATGGGAGTCCCGTTCAGAAGTGATCAGCGTGAAGTTCTCTCCTTTGAAACATGATGTTTTGCTTCGAGTGGCTCTGCTGGACCTTGCACAGCTTGCGAACACTGCCTGCTGTCTCCGAGACTCCAGTTTCAACATTGTCTTCAAGAGGACCGTGTGGAATCTAATGGGCAAATGTAGGATATTAAGAAACAGAGATGGTGCTGTTTAAAGAACACACACACCAATTCTCAGCATAAAGGCGAGGACTAATTTAATGATTGGTGCTTAACTCTTTCCAGCAGACCACTCTTCACATTCTATCATAGATGGCCACATGAGCTTCCATGAATTTTATGGTACATCCAGTGGCAGAGATACTGGTTACTGTTCAAGGAATCACACGTTACAGGTGCAGTAGTTATGGGATTGTGCCTATGGAAATGTAACACATTTCAAGAAGACCAGTAGGAATGTCCTAGAAGAAGTTTGGATGTTAAATGTTCAGAGAAGCAGGTGGGTGTCTGCTGACTTTTTCCCTTACATGCAGGGGCGTACCCAGGATCAGGTTGAAATGTCAGGTTGTGACATTTCAGTACGGAAAAGGAGAATGAAACCAAAATTTTAAGAAAATTATATATAAATATAAATTATATATAATTATAGGAGAGGCAACTCTGGCTTACTTTCCTTTTTGGAAAAGAGGTTCAGAGATAAAATAAATGATCGGAAATAAAGCAACTGGGGAGAATTGGACGTGCATCCCAGAAGGAGCGAGGTCTCACCATTGCAGGGAGAGCAGCCTGGACCATGGTCCAGCTGCACCGCTGCTCATGTGGTCGGCTGCATCTCCTCCGCGACGGCTCTTCCCGGCCGCCGTCTCCTCTGGATAGAGGCGAAGCGGGCGTCTCACACGGCGGGGAAGGAGCGCGCCGCCTCAACCATTCACTCTGTCCCGCTTCTTTCACTCCCTATCCAGCATGGACATAGATTCCTCTACCGGTCGCTAGGTGGCTCTAGATACTTCTCGGTTTTTACACCATTTCAGTGTGGTAAACAACTGATTATTTGCCATCACCCTACCTAATTTTGTTTCGTTTCATCACTTTATAACCATTTATTATTATTTTTGCTTTGGGGGCAGCTGCCCCCCTGCCCCTCGCTGGGTACGCCCATGCTTACATGTCCTGCTAGAACTGTAATCCCTGTGTGTGACAGGACCAAGGAACATTCTTTATTGCCTTTCAGGGCATTGTTGTTGTTGTTGTTGTTGTTGTTGTTGTTGTTGTTGTTGTTGTTTTATTTATATCCTGCCATTCTGGCTGGATTGCCCCAGCCACTCTGCGTGGCTCCAACCAGTGCTATTTTTCTAGAAAAAGAGGTTCCAGAGCTCACCATGAATGCCTCCATCGTTCTCCTAGAAGACATTAGCACCCACCTGAGAGGTGCACTGGGTTCCGACAAGTTTCCACTGGAAAAAAGCCCTGCCTCCAACAAATGTAAAAACATAATAAAACATCAAACTTTCAAAACTTCCTGATACAGGGCTGCCTTCGGGAGTCTTCTAAAAGGTATGTAGTGTCTAATCTCATTGGCATCTGATGGGAGGACACCACTATTGAAAGGCCCTCTGCCTCCATCTACCTTTGAAATGGGCATCAGGGGTTTGTTCCTGAAGTTACCAAAAATAAATAAATTATTTTTGGAGGAGGGAATGAGGCTGGATGGCACTCGTGAAATACTTTTGTTGCATTCAGTTGGAGAGACATGCTAGAACATGTCTTCTTCATTCCTGGAGGCATGGATTCTATAGAGCTGGAGCAATCTGCCCCATGGGCCCTGACTCAGCATGAAAATAAGATTAGGGATCTAAAGAACTGAATCCAAAGAATTCAGTGTCTGGTCCATACACCAAAGGGATTCATGTTTCTCCATCAGTAGGGCAATATCACATCTTCTGAAACAGAGGGGAATTTTCAAAGCCATTTGGGATATCTAATGTGAGTCTGCCATTTTAAGAGAAAATGACAAAACTTCCACTGGCACCATCAACACAAATGTACTGAACAACCTTACATTTACAGAGCAGAATATCCTCTTGAATTATATACCCAGCACATCGAACCTTAAAAAAGGACAATACAAGAAGACTTTCCGTGCCCTTTCCACAGGAAGAAGACTGATACCGATGAATTGGAAAAATAAAAATGCATCTCCCTTCTACGATTGGATTGCAGACTTGCCATGGACAAATTCAATGATATTTGGAATCCATTCTTACAAATACTGTAATAGATTAAGATACAGTGGTGCCTTGACTTACGAATTCAATCCGTTCCGAAGGCACCTTCGTAAGTCGAAAAATTCGTAAGTCGAAAAACGCCATTGGAAACACAATTTCCCATAGAAATGCATTGGAAACGGAAAAATTCATAAGTCGAAGCAACCCTATCTAAAAATTCATAAGTCGAAAAATCCCTATCTAAAACCGCCACGGTTTTTTTCCGGATGTCGAGACATTTGTAAGCGTGTGGCCATTACCCCCATTCATAAGTTGAAAAATTCGGTTGTCGAGTCGTTCGTAAGTCAAGGTACCACTGTATGGTGAAGTACAATAACAACCTTGTAAATATACAGTTTTGGGTTCCCTCCCCCCCCTTCATTTTCCCTTCTACACAGGTTCTGTTTTTTCTTGTTTTTTCTCTCTCTTTTATTTACATCTCATCATGTCTAGTGCACATATAATTATGTACTTTTTGAACTTTCAATAAAGATGTTAAAACAAACAAACAAACTTCCACTGGGAATGCACAAATCCTTGGGTACATCCCAAAAAGGCTCTTTGGTTACCACTCCATAATGTATCTGTTGATTGATTATAAACTAAATCCTGAATGACAGAAAGCTTGCACTGTGTAATGTGTTTGATTTTTAGTGTGTTTCTACGCACACACACACACACACACACACACACACACACTAATTTAAACAGAAATACAAACACATTTCACTATAGCAGGTAAGCAATGGGCTGTAAGCCTATTCAGACCAGGTGGACATTTTGGCAAACTCTGCCTTAAGATTCATTTGATAGGCATCAAGATTCACTGTTGATAGGCATCATCTAAAGGTCTTGCTTTTCCTTTTTAGGGTTCTTTAGTTTTAAACTGGATTTGGAACCGGGCAGGCCTTCAGGCAGAGGAATGTAGTCTGTAAAATTAGACACCTAGCCACCACATTGCCACAATGACTTACCTAGCAAGATTGGAGCAAGGACAAAACTAGATAACGCATGCAAAACACTGTGAAGACTTGAAAGTGATTTTTTTAAAATAATAAGCAACAGTCTTCATAAACGGCTTAATATTTCAAAAAGAGCTAAGCAGTGTACGGACTGAAAAACAAAATCTTGTTAAAACAAGACAACATGGCCTAAAATGAATAAAACAGCAATATAGAAACACATAAAATCATATAAATGCAAATAAAACAGAAAATCTGAGTATTCAAATTTGCAAACAGGTAAGTTTTCACAAGATTTCCAGAGGAACTGATTATTGCTGCTTTAGGTTGCCTTTTTTAGGTTGCCACTCTATGATAGTCTGTAGGGCGCAGTGTCATGAGTAGAATTCCCCCAAATGATCTTACAGGTCTACAGGGGCAGGCAGACTTTCAGCTAACGTAGTGCCAAGTTGTTCAGAGCTTTAGATGCAAACAAGAATTTGAACATGGCTTATCGGCTGCCATTGCAGTTCTCTCTCAGCACAATTGTAAAATGTGCACATCGTGGTGTTCCAGTCAGCAACCTGGCTGAAGCATCCTGCCATGATCTGTAGCCTCCAGAACAATCCCAAAGTAGAGAACATTGCGGTAGTCCAATTGTGAGATTACCAACGCATGAATCATTGGCTAAGCTATCGCTGGCAAGGCAAAGGCGTGGTTGACATGCCAACCAGTAGAAATACTATACAAAAGGGAAGTGAATATGGGTTTCTATGAAGCGAGACACAGTGATAACAGCAATAGAATTTATTGAGCTAACAGAACTGAAGCGACTGCTTATATGTATTTCTGAAGGCCTGGGCTCCTCCCAACGTGATTGGCTGCCTAAATCCCCAAGCTGTGAATCATTACTCAGAGTTTAAGAGCCAATGCCAGTATCTCCAAACCTTATAATGCTATGTGATTGGTTACCATGTATCAAATCAGAACATGGGGGTTAAGAATCCTTAGTCCAGACTCAAGCTCAGGCAAACACAGAAAACTGAATACATAACAAAAAGTATTATTATTAGGTAGGTAAAGGTAAAGGTACCCCTGACCGTTAGGTCCAGTCGCGGACGACTCTGGTGTTGCGGTGCTGATCTCGCATTACTGGCTGAGGGAGCCGGCGTACAGCTTCCGGGTCATGTGGCCAGCATGACTAAGCCACTTCTAGCGAACCAGAGCAGCGCACAGAAACGCTGTTTACCTTCCCGCTGGAGGGGTGCCTATTTATCTACTTGCACTTTGATGTGCTTTCGAACTGCTAGGTGGGCAGGAGCAAACAACGGGAGCTCACCCCATCGCGGGGATTCGAACCGCCGACCTTCCGATCGGCAAGCCCTAGGCTCCCAATACTGGTTCAGAAAGGTACTGTGAGGTCCATTCTTGCACTTTTTCACAATACTTCACCAAAGCCTATTAGAACCCAAATACTTCAGCCCTAAGCACATCTGCTTTTCAATCAGACGTGGACACTTCCTCCTAAATATATTTAGAGGGATTCAGGTGCAAATATAAAAGGAAGATTGCCATGAAGAAAGGCAGACATAAGCAACGCTCTTCACTCGTTGTCTGCTGAGCTCATGATCCATTTTTAAGTCTATTCAGCTCTACTAAACTTTTATCCGATGAAGTCAGTGGCTCACAGTATGCATTAAACATGCAGCTCCTCTTCAAAGCTGTGGTCATTTGGCATGTTAACCTGATCACTGCAGGACAGCCTTATTCCGACATCAAAGAAAGAATAATTTCAGAGGATCCCTCTGCTCTCCCACATAAATAATAATGGCCTAAACATGCACTTCTACATTCAGAAGAGAATGGGGAAAACAGGGCTCTGTGAAAGCTTATATAACCCACATAACACAGCTGGTTTCTCATATTTTAAAGGGGATGCAAGCACATCCTGTTACGCACATCGATAATTCATTTGCGACTACTTGCAGCCGAAGGACCTGTCTAGATAACAGTGAGCTGCGCTTTTGCTTGGGTGCTTTAGTGCACACCTGGGAGCATGGGAAGTACTCTTATGAAAGGGCTAAAGTTGCCTTTCCCTCGATGCTTGCCTAGTCTCACAGCAAGGAGCCAGCTTGGCACACCCTGGCCATGCAATAGTCCAAGTCATCCCAGTGGGTTGATGAGGAATGAGCTTAGTTTGAAGCCTTGGAAACATAGAAAGATGCCTTATACTGAGAAAGATCATTGGGCCCTATAGCTCAGTATTGCCTATCAATGACTGACACCATCTCTCCAGAGCAGTGGCGTATCGTGGGGGAGGGGGACAGGGGCGGTTGCCCCAGACACAAAATTGTTAGGGGACAAAATCTCAACACCCAGTGCTGCCCAGCAAGCTTCTATTGCTGGGTTCCGTTGAAAACAGCTTCTCCATGTCAACCAGGAAGTGACATCTCCAGACAACAGAATGTCTCTTCTTTTCTTATCTCTGCAGCTGCGATCTCCTGGGTGATGCAGACGCCGTTAGGCAATGGAATGCACATGCGTACTTCTTCTGTTTCCCTCCCTCCGCGCAGCCCCAGGAGCTGGCAACCCACGCTATGCCACTGCTCCAGAGTTTCAGGTATATTCCCAGCCTGCCTGGAGAAGCCAGGCTTTTTGCTTATCAAAGTATGTGTTTTATTACAGACCCTTGGTCCCATCCCACAATCCATTTGGTGCACAACATTTGAAGCACCAAAACAGTATAACTGGGGTAGAGCTGACCCTGGCATTTTGGCTAAAAAGGGATAACACCTCCCGCCAGCCTCTTCCCCCCTTCTTTCACAACAGAACAATGTCATTCCAACCCTCCTGGAAATTGTTAGGATTCATGCAATCTGAGCATGTGAAGTCATGGGTAGCTTACAAACAAATCAGAAGCTGCAATTGCCTGTCAGCCCACGTCCTTCCCCCTAATCTTTGTGTTTTGAGCTCAATGCATATAACTTGCAAAGAAAATTCTGCTACAAGCTAGAAGTTGCTCCGTCGATTGCTTAAAATCCACGTCCCCCAAAGCAGGAAGAATGAATGAATACGACTTCTATGGATTCCTCTGACTTCAAGCACCACTACCCCACAGCTTTGGAGGGTGTGCCAGTCATCCAAAGCAAAGTGGGAGGTGGCACTGGGGGTTATGTGGCAGCATCCTCTAAACAGACCTCAACTCAAGGGATGTTCCTGGCCATGGGAGTGAAGTTTCGATTCAACCCAGGATAGGTAATTTCAGACTCGAGAAACTTAACTTTGCTAGCATGATACAATGTAACTAATGTAACTAATGAAACAAAAGGGCTAACTATGGAACATTCTTGGGATGTACTGTATATACTGAGCCTGTATTTAGTTTCAGACTTAACTGGAATCAATTCTCTTGTAATATCTTAAGGCTTATTATTTATTGCATTAAATGCCCAAGTGGCTAGAACTGAAAACAAAGGCAGCATATCAAACTACGAGTAAGTACAATTTTGCTGCCAAATTCACTGACCTTACACCAACTCACAACTTAGATCATAAAATTTTATTTTATCCTGTGTTTTGGCCACAAACACTCTTCATTAGCATGGGCTTCAAAATAATAATAATAATGTGGCTGTAAAATACTGGAAAGGAACATGAAATCTGAGTCCCAATACAAAGTAAACTATATATATATATATATATATATATATATATATATATATATATATAGTGTGTGTGTGTGTGTGTGTGTGTGTGTGTGTACGAGAGAGAGTTATATAGCCCATGAATGCCAGTGTTTTTGATTACTGAGTCTTATGTAATGCATTATCAATTAATTCAACATCCACACAAGAGTTGGCACAGAACACAGCTGAAAGAGATTTGGATCTTATATAGAATATCAATAAGAAATTGGGGGTAAACTCAGCACTTTGCAGCTTCAAGCACATTTCCATATCTACATATCTCAGAATACAAATGAGCAGGGTTATTTTTACCCATGAGCCTTTTCTCTTTCTAATTGAGGGACCATGACACCCTCACATCAACACAGAGATTTCAACCATCATCCATCAGTACAGTTAATCTATCCTTAATATATATTTGTCAGGAACCCTGATGGAATGATGTATGGGCGTGAGAAATATAAAGGTATGGCTGCTGAAACATTCAATATAAAGCAGGAACCTAAAGTTTGCATTCCACATTGGAGGGTTTGAGGTGACCGCAAACTAAGAGCCTACACTCCCAGGAGTGATTCAGATAACCCATTTCCTGTGAACATAATCTCCCATGAGGAAGAAGATCACATAGTCACACAGGTAGCTGTGTGGAACCATTCCTGATGTTTAAAATTGGAGTATAATTTTGTTAAAACAGTTGTCCTCTACTATTTCTGTTGCCCCAATAGGTAAACTAAAGGTAAAGGTAAAGGGACCCCTGACCATTAGGTCCAGTCGTGACCGACTCTGGGGTTGCGCGCTCATCTCGCATTATTGGCTGAGGGAGCCGGCGTATAGCTTCCAGGTCATGTGGCCAGCATGACAAAGCCGCTTCTGGCAAACCAGAGCAGCACATGGAAACACCATTTACCTTCCCGCTGTAGTGGTTCCTATTTATCTACTTGCATTTTGATGTGCTTTCGAACTGCTAGGTTGCCAGGAGCTGGGACCAAGCAACGGGAGCTCACCCCGTCACAGGGATTCAAACCGCCGACCTTCTGATCAGCAAGCCCTAGGCTCAGTGGTTTAGCCCACAGAGCCATCTGGGTCCCTAATAGGTAAACTATTGGCATGCATTTGCACATGTGTGCTTTTGGATTCATTTTATAATTAAGTCCATATTCCATCGGTTGAAATCTGTGCTTTCGGCCTTGCCATTGTAAGCGGTAGGTGGGCTTGGAGTTTATATTTTCTTCATTTTTTTTAATTGTGCGTTTATTAGCATTTGCAAAACTCCCACTTAGTATGCATCAAGAATACAAGGGCATAGAAAAGATTTGGTTTGCCACAAAAAGCTTCTATTAATATAAGTGACAATAGGAGGAAGTTGGCACACCTATTTAAACGGAGAAAGTGAGAGAAGGGATCAATGCTCTGAAGCCAACACAATTCTGATACAAAATTAAAAAGGTTTGTTGCTGCATCAGGTCCAAAACTAATACACCTACCTATAACTTCTATTGTAAAAGTGCCAAATGCCGATAAATTGGAATCACTTCTCCTCATACTTGTGTAAGGCTGGGTAAAGGGGTCATTCCTTTACACTCATCTATTCTTCTTGGGATGTCTTTCTCTTTAGCGATGACTCATAGTCCAGTAAGATTGTCTTCCATGAACACTTTTTAGACGTTCAGATCTGAATTCATACTGTGTGTCTCATGTATTTCTGTGTCAAAATGTCTCTCCATAAAGGCTACCGTTGATTCTAATATTAGGTTATCCAGGTGATTTTTTTAAAGGCATTGAGATTAAAATTAAGCCATGCTGTATTTCAACTCCATTACTCACACATGTAGGGTTCATCTGGGTTGATTAACATGTGGTTTGATCCATAGTAGGTCCTTAGAGATGCCAGTTCTACTTCCTACATTGTGCTGGATGACTCTAGGGCAGCCTTCTAGAGGACAATGGAGAAAGCACGGGGGAATCAGAATCAGCAAAAATGCCCCCCCATTCTGCCTCCAACAGGAGCATCCTGTGAGCAGAGGTTTGCTCATAGGAACTGCAAGTCCAATTCTATGCTGCATTTTGAAAACTCCCGTTTTCAGATTCAATCTGGAGATTTGCACTAAACATAGAGCTCCCTTTGTTTAATGTTTTAATGGCAGATTTTTTGCTTTATTTAGATTGTACACAGCTTGGAGATTTTAGAAATATGAAGCAGTTATAGGATCTTCCTTTGTGTTTTTAAAAAGAGCACATTTCAAAGTTGTCCCTGCACACCCTTGGTGTATCTGTTTACAATCTGGCTCCCTGAATCTAGCCTGAAGTGGCTGGTACACCTAGAAATGTAACAAATTTCTGTGAAAAGGAAAGGAAGTTGTAACTATTTTTAGATTGTCCATTATACTGAACAGGGGGGAAAAAGAGCTTTGCTTTTAACAGATCTACTTTGGCCTTGAATAAAGAGTTAAATTGGAAAGACGCAGAGTGATTCTGAAACAGAAAGGGCTGCTTCCCAGAGTACAGATGCTAGTCAAATCTTGTGGAGAGTGAACAGCCTTAGCAAATGTAGTCCTCACGGACTAGGTTTTTAATTTACTTTTTTTAAAAAGAGGAAATTCCCTTATTGTATGGCATGGCTCACCAGCAAATCCAAATTTTGAGAAAAGGCTTTTCTATGAGCAGATGACCCATGGAAATGTGAAAAGAAAGAATTTAGAATCTAAATATCCATCCCCACACCTTTGTGTGGTCAGTCGAGAGAGAAGGAAAATAGTTGAGCAATACATTAAGAGATACTGCTTCTTCTGTGAAGAAGAAGCTACTTCTTTGTAACATAGCCTTTGAGTGACCCATAAGATCCCAGCTTGCGGTGTCTTTAATAAATAGAATGATAGTGAATTCTAGTGAAAGCTATGACATAGAATTGCTGGCTGAGAGGCACTACACTATGCAGATTCAGCTGAAGCTCTCATCGTATTGCTGTACTTGGCAAGCATTCCCAATTGAAGCCTCTTGAAGTGTGTTTTGCTGGCTCTGCACTATAGCTATAGCATGTTTCAGGTTAGGATATTGAAGTCCTAGTGTACACTGACCACTCTCTTCTCTGTTTAAAGAAACAGAGCAGGACAGTGGTTGCGTTCTATAGATAGCAAAATAGCTTTCATAATTCCAGTTACAGGTAGGTAGCTGTGTTGGTCTGAGTCAAAACAACAACAACAAATTCCTTCAGTAGCACCTTAAAGACCAAATTAATTGCTCATCTTCTAACATTGTGTATGCCATCAAATGCCAACAGTGCCCTTCAGCTCTCTATATTGGACAAACAGGCCAAACCCTACACCAAATGATAAATGGACATAAATCTGACATCAGGAACCACAAGACAGAGAAACCAGTAGGAGAACACTTCAATCTCCCAGGACATTCTATACAAGATCTCAAAGCAGCTGTTTTATTACAGAAAAATTTCAGAAACAGACTGGAAAGAGAAGTTGCTGAATTGCAACTCATTAGGAAGCTTAAAACCATGGAGCCACCTGGAATGAACAAAGACATAGGATTCTTATCTCATTATACATGACGAAACTTTCCTTAGCACCTCAGCCCTTGCTCCCCCCCCCCCCGGCTAGACCAATTGCAGTCATCAACAGGTTTACCACTCCTATCAGCCCATCACCCATTCCCATCACCCCACCCCCACCCTCTGAATATACATAAGGGTCTGACTGCTTCTGTTTCAGTGTATCTGAAGAAGTGTGCATGCACACGAAAGCTCATACCAAAATAAAAACTTAGTTGGTCTTTAAGGTGCTACTGAAGGATTTTTTTTATTTCATAATTCCAGTTATGCTGGTATAGTTTCTTCCATGGCTGGAAGCAGAGATTATTACTGAAGATGCAAGTCTCAGAACCCCGAGAGGGGGGGGGGGACATGCTGCTCTGTGGTTTCCACACTTTTCTGAAACTTATAGCTATGTTTGCTCTATGTTTCTCTAGGGCAGGCCCATGGGCTTTGCAAGAAATGAAGCTGTCCAAAATGTTGACCCTGAGGTGTTGTTGTTTTTCCTTTATTAAAGCACAGCAGTTTCACTTAAGTTTTTTTTTAAAATGAAAACACACACACACTACTTTGCTTTAACAACAGACAAAAACATAACCCAGAGCTCTTCAGAACTCCACAAGCAGCTAGACACTCTCACACTAAGGCCTATCAGAGGCTTGTAATGCCCCTTGGAGGACACAAACAAGCACTGGAAAGGTGCAGGAATGTAAAGTAAAAAAAGAAAAGAAAAAAAGGAACAAGCAAACATACACACCATTTTGACATCTTTAAAACATGTTAAGGTAGGAAAGAGCAAGTGACAGCTCCTGCTCCCTCCTTTGAAAATCTGAAATATGAAGGATGTTGAGGTTTCACTTGGTCTAATAATGGAACTTCCCCATCCAGATTATTAGGAAAGGGGATCCCTTTTATTTCCCTCACAAAAAGAAGTGAGACTTATTTGTCTGCAATTTGGTATATTTATTGCCATCTGGAGGTCCTCCTGTGCCGGAAAATTCCATCCATTTTGGCCAAGGGGGGGGAAGCTATAGCCATTATTGGTTCCCCATTATACCGCGTTTCTCCAAAAAATAAGACACCATCTTATATTTATTTTTCCTCAAAAAAACAACAACACCATGGCTTATTTTCAGGGGGTGTCTTATTTTTTTCCTCCTCCTGCCGAGGCTGGCATTGCTGCCGCGCCTATCACTATGTCTTATTTTTGGGTATGGCTTATATTCCTTGAATGCTTAAAAATCCTGCTACAGCTTATTTTATGGCTACGTCTTGTTTTCGGAGAAACAGGGTAGTGAGGGGTGAACTTTGTTTAACCCAGAGTGGCTCAGAACCAGGAGCACAGATCAAAGTAGAGGAAGGGATATGCTTGCCAGCCTGCCATGCTATTGAGTTAAACACAAGGAAGACTGAGGCTGTCTAAATATAAAGGGATTTTGTACAATATTTTGGACCCCTCTATAAAGTGTGGAACCCTGGGTGGTTGTCCAGTTTGCCCATCCCTAAAGCCACCACTGCTCCATGATAATATTAAAATACTTATAGAACAAGATTCCACTCCTAGATACATGTACATGTCCTGTACATGTTAACTGGAATTATATGTCATCATGCATACGGGGCACATTTGGGTTGTAACTTGGAACCAAGTGGAAAGCCATGGTACAGCAGTTGTAAATACAACAACAACATGTTACATGGTTATAAGACATGGCTATTGTACCCACGTTCTGTTTGCTGGCTTCCCAGAGCCAACTGGTTGGCCACTGTAGTCTATTGGTGGAAATAGACTATCCTTTTGACTGATCCAGCAGCATGTTTATTGGGTTCTTAACTATCACGGCTACAGGAACATTGCCAATAACTCACAGTGCTTACTGTGTGTGGCCGTCTGATTTTATATATATATATATATATAAATATTTACAAGTGAGCAGTAATGGCTGGCTCTAATACTGATATCAAATGAGTATTCCAGATCCTAGGCTTCACATTTATTTCTCAATAAACAAAAAGCAAATGAAAACTGTGTATGTTCAGTGCATTTTTCTCAAATTTCAAAAATCAGTTCATAAAGATCATGGCCAACATCCCCCAATCTGTGTGGTTGGCTATGAATGAAATTTATTGGGAAACATGAAGGTGTATAGGTTCAACAGTGGATGCAGTTAGAAATATCAAATGAGACCCTTTTTTTTTTGCTTATAAAGCTTAATAATACAAACAAAAGAGACCTTTCCACCAAGTAGACATCTTAAATGGGCCTCTCTGCTTGCTTGCTTATTTATCAGTCACTACAGTGCTTGTGTAACTGTGCCTCAAAGGGTTTTACATTCCCTTTGAAGAATCATGTTGGGGGTGCTTTTAGACCCATCCTTTCTGCATCTATGGCCCAAACCAGCTTTCACCAACCAAGGCTTGTATGTCAGCCACAACTTCTCCTGGACCAAAGATAGCTTGCCCGTTGTGATCCATGCTCTGGTGGTATCCCGATTAGACTACTGCAATACATTGCCTGTGGGGCTGGCTCTGAAAACATCTGAGAAGCTTCAGTTAGTTCAAAACATTGCTGCAAGACTGTTGACCAGGATTGACCAAACACATTGCTGGTTCTTAAACAACACCACTGGTTTCTGGTCCAGTCATGAGCACGCTACAAAGTGCTGGTGTTCAACATTTCTTTAAAAAACAAGTTTTATTAAATATTTTCTTGGTTTACAAAAGTACATACATGGGATCTTTCTTCAACATTAATATTCTACATGACTTGGTACATATCTGGATACCTGACAGACCATGTACCTGCCCATTAGTTAAGGTCACCTTCTGAGGTCCTTCTTTGCATTCTACATTCCCTGCCCTGGTTTCTGCCATCCCTTCTCTCTCACTCTCTCATTTTGTTGTTGTTGTTGTTGTTGTTGTTGTTGTTGTTTAGCCATTTAGTCGTGTCCGACTCTTCGTGACCCCATGGACCATAGCACGCCAGGCACTCCTGTCTTCCACTGCCTCCCTCAGTTTGGTCAAACTCATGTTTGTAGCTTCAAGAACACTGTCCAGCCATCTCGTCCTCTGTCGTCCGCTTCTCCTTGTGCCCTCCATCTTTCCCAACATCAGGGTCTTTTCCAGGGAGACTTCTCTTCTCATGAGGTGGCCAAAGTATTGTAGCCTCAGCTTCAGGATCTGTCCCTTTATCCTCATTTCCCCCTTATTTCCAACCGCATGAAATTAAGCCAAAGCCTGCATGAAAATTAGTCTGAGAGCTTTGTGGATTTCTACGGCTAGAGGTTGCCCATGAACTAAACAGATGATTTCTTACTGAAGTCTGGACCTATTTGGCTTCCTCTCAGGAGTTTTGGTTATCCTTCTGAAGTGCTTTTGGACATGGTTATTCATGGGCAGCGTGTGTGATTTTGGGATGCAGAAAAGGTCTGCCTGAGGTCAGATTTCCCAACTTAGAGCAACTGTAAAAGGAGCTAAATATAATAAAGCTAGTGAAAGCATTACAAGCTGTAACATTGTAAAGGGCCGTGTGCAGTCTCCTGGATATATATATATATATATATATATATATATATATATATATATTTAATGGTTGGGATTAAATAACAAAGTTCTCCTGCAAATATTCTCAGCATTTTATCTTAACAGAAATATTTACAGTGCAAAGCACAAAAAGCCATCCATGGGCTTGCAACACAAAGCCAAGTCAATCTGGGGAAGTTCAGCATTTATAGCAAAATATACATTTTTTTAAAGAAAAGAAAAAAGAAAGAGACTGTCAGCAATTCTGACATGCTTTTGTAATGTGGAGCAACAAGCTAACAAAGTTTCTGTTATTGCAGTGTGCATTTGCAGGCATTTGTTTTCGGTTATATAGAATCTAATCAGTGGCATAGGAATCTGGTGATAAAGGCACTCTTTACACACTCGTAAGAGAGACTAGAAATAGTTCTGAAGTAAATGTTGTCTTTAAGCAGTACATTCTCTTTTTAGCTTGCAAAGTCAAGGCCAGCTGAGCAATTACTGCCTCGTGGCCGTTAATTTTTTCATATTTCTGAATTTAGATGCCTTTTGAAGCCAAAGCCCACACAAGAATAATGGCAAGAGATACATCTGTGAAAAGGATGAGGAATGATGAGCAGGAAAACACTTGAGACCTTGCAGAAAAGACGACATGTTCTGCCATTATGCTAAATGCATTCGGG
This sequence comes from Zootoca vivipara, assembly GCF_963506605.1. Lineage (NCBI taxonomy): Eukaryota > Metazoa > Chordata > Lepidosauria > Squamata > Lacertidae > Zootoca > Zootoca vivipara. The sequence goes on from NC_083278.1 coordinate 16,633,832, forward strand.
ACGTTTTGGGAGTTCTCAACTGTAGGCTCCCGCTGATTCCAGTAACCTGAAATGGGCTTCAAATTTCTGTGGGAGAGATCATAGCTGCCAAGTTATCCCTTTTTTTTAAGGGGTTTTCCCTTATGCTGAATAGGCTTCCTCGCGAGAAAAGGGAAAACTTGGCAGCTATGGAGAGATTGGTATTTTCTCTGACCTGGCTATTCCTGCCCTCTCCTTTAAAGGTTTCTCTCTCCCTGTTCTGACCCAGGATATATACCCTCTTTCTCATTAGAGCCGCTGCAGCTAACACAGGTGAGGCACCTCAAAGAAATGTTGGGCATTTGGTTGGTTGTTGCCACCTGTCTGTCACAAGAGGCAATGGAATGTGCCAGTCAAACTACTGCATTAGTGGCCCCCAAAGTGACCTTCCAGGGGCTCATGCCTGGGCAGTGTGTGTGGAGGTCCTGGGCTGCCCAGGTGATAATTTGGATGGCAAAAAAAGAAAGACAAATCAAGTGAATTGGTTGGTCAAGTATTTTAAAGCAATGGGGTGCATCCAACTAAGTTTGACTCGGAAATAGACCCATCAAAATGGATGGGTCTAAATTAGTCATGCCATTTAATTTTCATTTCTGCTCTGAGTATGACTAACTGGCAACAACCGATTGACGACTTCTTCTTCTTCTTCTTCTTCTTCTTCTTCTTCTTCTTCTTCTTCCTCTTCCTCTTCCTCTTCTTCTTCTTCTTCTTCCTCCTCCTCCTCCTCCTCCTCCTCCTCCTCCTCTTCCTCTTCCTCTTCTTTCTCCCCTTTCCTCACTTCTCCATTAGATTATGTCACTCTCACCATAGTTTCACCATTTTAATCGGAAACTTTTTTTAAAAAAAAACAAAATAAAACTCCACAAAGCATGTCATATTAAAGATAGTTTTTATTGTGAAACATGCCTTTAAATATGCACTTTCTTTAAATTCTGAACATATTTTATCCCCCAAACACACAACTTAAAATGCATTTCGGTTCACGGGGGTGGGGGGGTATGAATTACAAAATTCAGAGAATTAAAAAGAAAAGAAAAGAATCAAAACAATCAAGTCAGTTCACATCTGAGTCTGGAAATTGGATTCATTAAACTCTTGCCAGAGATGCTGAATGGGGCAATGGTAATCTGGCCTCTACTTTCCTCATTTGCAAAAATTACTTCAATCTGAGATTTACTCTTGAACAGCAGCCTATACAACCCTCAGGTGATGTGAGTTAAAGGATAGTTTTCTCTGGATAAGCGATTGTGTCAACAAGTCCTAAATGACCACAGTTGGGACATAAATTCTATGACTGCGAGTTCTACGAGATTGCATGGTGAAGGCAGTAACTGTCGTACGTACCAGATGCGTTTTGGCTTTCCGAGCTTATGCTTCCCAACAGCTCCCATTCTCCCCCAAGTAGATTCTGTTTCATTTCCATGGAGAGGAGAGGGAGTTATCACCTATGTTGGGCTAAAATAATAACTTTGGTTGACCTTGTCTCTCCCATTTAAAGTTTTAAGTGCTGCAGCTGCATACTTTCTGATCCATCAACCTCCAGGCTACACAGATTCGTTTTTGTTATATCCTGTCGTCATCGCCAGAACTGTAGCCAGAAGCGTTCCAGTTAGGAGAAAGGGGGCCCATAAACAGGATTGGACCTCTTGGGTATTGGCAGAAATGACAAGAGTTATGTAGCCTATTTCATGTCAAAGAAAATAAAATGTGGCTTAGCGTGGGAAGGTGGGATTGGAAGTGGGGGTGCAGAGAATAAACAGAACTGCCAGTGGGCTCTCTATGCTTGGCTAATGGCCCAGTTATCCTTCAACCTTTTGCTCTTCAGAGGAGCCTTGTTTCTCCTTGAATTTTTTTTGTGTGTGTGTCTCCAGTCACTTCTTTCTTTCTTTGAAACATTCCTTATATGTAAGAATTTTAAAATAGCAAACTAGACAGTGGTCCAGATAACCACAAAACAAAACAGTGTTGTGCATATGAAGCTAGAACCAACACTTTGGATAAAGATTTAGGGGTCGGAACGAGCACAAATCTGCAGTTTACTTTGAATCACAGTGCTGTTGTGGATTGGGTCAACCAAAACATTGTTTCCAAAATCGAAGGCGAGATACTACGGTTCTTCTCAGTACTTCTCCCTCGTACCTACGGGACCGCCTCTCCCGGTATGCCCCTCAGAGGACATTAAGGTCCACAAATAATAACATACTGGAGATCCCGAGTCACAAGGTGGTTAGACTGGCCTCGACCAGGACCAGGGCCTTCTCAGTACTAGCCCCGATCTGGTAGAACATTCTCTCTCAGGAGACTAGGGCCCAGCGGGAGTTGTCATCTTTTCGTAGGGCCTGCAAGACAGAGCTGTTCCACTTGGCCTTTGGACTGACGCAGTCGGACCCCGGGGTTACCCTCCCCTAAGGTTTTATCTTATAATGGTTTTATCTTACTTGTAGATTTTTAATTTTAAAATGGAATTTTAACATTGTATTAATCTGCAATTTAATTCAATTGTTTCTTTTATACCTGCGTTGATATTTTTGTTGTTAGCCGCCCTGAGCCCGGTCTTGATTGGGAAGGGTGGGGTATAAATAAAATAATAATAATAATTATTATTATTAGTTAGGCCCATGATCTAGCTTCGTGGCAAGCTTCACCAGGGGCTCAGTCCTCCTGGCACAGAGAGGCAAGAGGCAAATGGAAGGAAAACAGAGCTACCTTTGAAGGTGACCCGGAAACTACAACTAATCCAGAATGCGGCAGCTAGACTGGTGACTGGGAGCGGCTGCCGAGACCACATAACACCGGTCCTGAAAGACCTACATTGGCTCCCAGTACGTTTCCGAGCACAATTCAAAGTGTTGGTGTTGACCTTTAAAGCCCTAAACGGCCTCGGTCCGGAATACCTGAAGGAGCGTCTCCACCCCCATCGTTCTGCCCGGACACTGAGGTCCAGCGTCGAGGGCCTTCTGGCGGTTCCCTCGTTGCGAGAAGCCAAGTTACAGGGAACCAGGCAGAGGGCCTTCTTGGTAGTGGCACCCACCCTGTGGAATACCCTCCCACTAGAGGTCAAAGAGAACAACAATTACCACACCTTTAGAAAGCATCTCAAGGCAGCCCTGTTTAGGGAAGCTTTTAATGTTTGATGGATTTCTGTATTTTAGTGTTTTGTTGGAAGCCGCCCAGTGTGGCTGGGGGAGCCCGGCCAGATGGGTGGGGTATAAATAATAAATTATTATTATTATGCATGGGCTTGAGGACCAAGGGCCACAACAGAAACGTAGTCCTAAAATGAGGTAGGGATTCTGTGCTGGGTTCAGCAGACAAGGACTAAAGAGCCAGAGGAAATGATGCGTTCAAAGAAGAGCTGGAGGTCAAGTGATAAAGGTGAGGAGGAGAGGCAAGGCAAGGCAAGGCAAGGCAAGGCAGCCTATGCTAGTATACCATCTCATGAGTTACTCCGAGTAATATGGAACCAGTCAGGTCCCTCTTGCTTTCTCGAGTCACATGGTTGGACTGAGGAGCTGAAGTTGCAGCTCTGTGGCATTTCAGCAGAGTTGGGCTACTGTGATAATTTCTCGGCCAGACAGGTTTCCTGGTGCAGAGACAGATTTAGGACAGCCACGACTAGTTTTCCTGCACTAGGTGCCAAACCGAGAGTGGTGCGATAGGGTGACACTGCTATGATGCAGCACATGCGCAGAGCAGAAGGTGAGATGTGGGGGCACCAATTGCCCTCGCACAAAGTGCCACTGAACTTTGAAAGGCCGAAGTCTGCAGCGCCTTATTTTGGACAAAAGAAGGATTCCGAAGAGGGCTTGAAGTGCTGAGAAAATGTCAAGAAGGAAAGCCTGTGATGACCATATGAAAGAACGAGGTGTATATTTTGACTAGGAAAAGATAGATTAGTTGATCTGAATAATTTTCATGTATTTAAAAGCATCTCAGAGAGGTGTGGGGAGCAATCGTTCTCATTATCACTGAGGACTAGGATAAGAAGCAAAGGGCTTTGATTACAGAGGTAGGCAGGTAGGAAATCCGGGGGGATTTACGGGATTTTTTTCAATCCGGGCTGCCAGGGGGAAATGGTTTAAAATATGGGGGTTTCCTGCGAAAAACAGGAGACTTAGCAGCTATGGTATACATTTTATGAAATCAATAAATAAGTGCCTGCTTTTTGTCCATCAACTTCTCAGATTAGCATTAACTTGATTAAACCACCTTCTCTGACCCAGCTTTTGCCAACCCATTGCCCTCCAGCTCTTTTTGGACTACAGTTCCCATCAGCCATAGACAGAACGGCCAGCTTTCTGGGGCTGATGGGTATTTCAATCCCAAATAACTGAGAGGCACCACGTTGGTGAAGACTGCTCTGACCTTTTCTTTTTAAAAAAAATGAAAACAAACCATTGGTTGTCAACAGCAAAGACAATTCCTCTCCCCTCCTCACGGAAAACGGAAAAAAGATACTTTCAGGGATGTTTTCCTTCTTTTTCAAACCGACAAAAGTTATTTGGCAGATGTTCACATTTAAAGAGAGCTGTGAGATTTGCAGCAGTACCAAAGATGGCTACTGCCTACTCCCACCTTCCCTGCATTTGCACTTCCCATGGCAGCTGCCTCACTTGTCCCTGGCCAAGGTTCAGCTGCTTGCAGATTTTAATTAGAACCACATTTGATTCCCTGAGTGAACCCAGCTCCATTGAAAACTATATTATGAATCTTTTCAGGCTCCTCATGCCCAGTAAAAATATTATGAGATAGCACTTCATGGCCTTTCCAACTACCAAAAAAAAAAAAAACCCCACCCCAATCGGCTTTGAAAATTTAAACAAAGAAATCTAATATGGTATTTCAGGAAGGGGGAAAAAAATTAAAATGCATAGTTTGGTGACATGTGCTTCTTTTCCTGAGGGGCTGGGAAGAAGGATCAGGATTGGACCCATAGCATTATGTGGAATGGGGTCCAACTCTTTCTACGCAATGGTGATTGTTATCTCAAGCTTTCACAGACTGTTAGTTGTCCAGTCTGGAATGGGTAGTCCTTCTGTAGTTTAAAGACTGATGGTTGAATTTGTGGTTTAGATCTGCTCTTTTACTTTGCTATTATTTTATTCATTGAGAGTTTGGGTTTTTTTTAACTGTACCCCACCAACAGTTCCATCTCCCATCACACACACCCCAGACTAATCTGTCAATTGTGGTTTCCCGCTCTCATTTTCCCAATCTTAAGCTTCCTGTACATTTCTGCAGCAATTTGTATTTTGTAAAAAAAATCCTCATGAAAATTTTGACAGCATTTTAGTGCAAATATCCCAAACGCATTTTAATATGCAGCTTTCATTAATTTACTTTTTTTTTAACAATACATGCTTTCCCCTCAGAAATGCATTTATGCGCACACAGGTTGGACAACTGCATCACAAATTTCAAAGGATAGCTGTGTTTCAGTTTGGATATTGGTTCAATGTGTGCAAATTTGGAAATTTTCTCATTAAAATACAGTGTTGAACTTCTCCTCCATATCTTCCCCAAGCCAGCAAGTGCAGGAGTGATGGGAGATAGAATCCAACAACAGGCTGGGGAAAGATGTTCTAGATAATAATGTTGTCCTATGAATGTAAGTAGGGACGCGGGTGGCGCTGTGGTCTAGTTTAACCACAGTGCCTAGGGCTTGCCAATCGGAAGGTCGGCAGTTTGAATCTCCGCGACAGGGTGAGCTCCCATTGTTCGGTCCCTGCTCCTGCCAACCTAGCAGTTCGAAAGCACATCAAAGTGCAAGTAGATAAATAGGTACCACTCTGGCGGGAGGGTAAACAGCGTTTCTGTGTGCTGCTCTGGTTCGCCAGAAGCGGCTTAGTCATACTGGCTACATGACCCGGAAGCTGTCTGCGGACAAACGCCAACTCCCTCGGCCTATAGAGCGAGATGAGCACGCAACTCCAGAGTCATCCGTGACTGGACCTAACGGTCAGGGGTACCTTTGCCGTTACCTTTTATGAATGTTAGTAGCTCTGAATTACTTTGTAAGAAAAGTAACTAAATAAAACAATGATAATAATTCAATTTAGTAGTCACACAGCCCATTTCTCATGTTTAGACACAAACTTGAGGTGTTTTAACTGAGGTTGGTCAGGTCTGATATTTGGCAATCTTCTGATGTAGCTACCTTAAGGTAATGTTTTGTTAGCTTGATCCTGTTTGTTGCCAAGCATAAGCATTCTTAACGTTTCGGCTGATGAACTGGCATAAAGTTAGTTTCTGAACAGGGGGAAAGGAGCGAGTTAAGGACAAAAAAATCTCAGCCTTTCTATGCTCTACTCCCGAAGGTCCGCAGCTCATCCAACAGTGTACTGTCAGCAACTTTTACTAGCCTATATCATTTTTATAGATCGTGAATGGTAGAAGCCTAAAACGTTGACCCCTACCAGGCCCCTGTAAATCTGGCTTGCTGCAATCTAGCGTAGCTTCTCTGGTCCCCCCTACTTACCCTCCACCCCAACTGCCTTTTCCCATCATCGCTTGACTCACTCCCTTGTAGTTGCTACGTTCCTGGCAACTAGAGCTTAAATGGAGACCAGTAGTATGGAACTTAGTCAAAAACGTTCTGAAAACCCAAATAAATTATGTCTACTTCTTATCAGCTTTGTCTGTAACCTCCTGAAGCATCTAGTTAGCCAAGACCTTCCCTTTCTAAATCATTCTCATTATCTCGTGTTAGTTTAGCACTATGTATTTACTTGCATAAAAATGTCCTTTTACTGTAGTTCATACTAAATACCAAACTGATGGAGCTGCCATTCCTCGAGAATGCCCTTTTCAACTCTGAGCATAACGGCACTAGATGACTCATGGATTTCAGTCTTGTATCTTCGCAGGACAGCACAATGTTTTCCATAGATACACCAGCTGCCTTCATACACTCAAACTGATCTTTTTCTTTTTCTTCACTTACTTACATTGGTTTCTTACATTTGCATTCTCAGTAAGGGGGTATAGGTAAAGGCTAACCACAAGTACCAGCTTAGAATTATGTCAGGTAAGTCTTGCTAAACTGGTAGAATAAAAAAAACCATGAGGGTCAAGTGGGAGATCGTGCCGGCATAGCAATACCATTGCTATTGCTGGGCTAAGGTTGTGGGGCGATGACACTAGGCAGGGCTACGGGGGAAGAATCTTGATTCCCATCAGGACTTGATTCCTATCCCCTGCAATGGTATAACATTTTTTTGGTTTGTTTGTTGGATTGATTGATTTGTATAGGTCACTCCACATATAACATACCAGGGTGGCGTAGAACAGAGATAACATCAAGAAACAATGGAGTGTGCCATTGGGGGAGGAGGCAAACCACTGTGTTAGCAGTACCAAAGTGACTCTCTGTGGTCTCTAGCAGAACTCTTTTGCCAAATCTGATACAGTGGTACCTCTGCTTATGAATAACTCTACTTACGAATGTTTCTACTTACGAACGGAGCTCCATCCGCCATCTTGGATGTGGTCTAGATAGGATTTTTTTCTACTTACGAATTTTTAGAGAGGGTTGCTTCGACTTAACAATTTTTTTTCTCCCAATGCATTCCTATGGGATTCGACTTACAATTTTTTTCGACTTACGAATGTGCGTTCAGAACGCATTAAATTCATAAGTAGAGGTACCACTGTACTTGAAACCTTTTAACTGGCAAGGCCAGGGATGCCCAGACTGAAGCTAGCATCGTCTGAATGCCACTCAATAGTTCTGAGCTACAGAATAACTGACACTGTTCTTTACTGGCTCAGGTACTGGGAGCCTTAAAAAAAAATCTTTTGTTTGCTTTTGGTCAACTCTGTCTCCGTAATAACTGGTGTCTGGGACTCGGAAGAAGAGCAGAGAAACACCTGTCATTTTCACACGATTTACTTTGCTGTTTGACCAATGGTTCTCCCTTGCTGAACATGCAAATGTTGTGTTTGGAATAAAAATCCATCTTACTTGTACACGGTGAGTGTACGCAGCATGCATATGCGTACTATACCAGTGTGTTCACAGTGGTTACACGCAATAGGAGCTGCGATTGACCAGAGCGTCCTGGCATGCAGACAGCATGCAGTGAAATAGATACAGGTATGTGTTTCAAATGCGCTGGTGAAATAGGATGTGAAATGGACTCTTAAACCTGTGCCACTATCTTAACAAGAGAGAATTAGTGCAGTGCATTTGCAGCAGCTTTCCTGATAGCTAATGAATGCCTGTTGTTTTCAGTATTAAATTATCAGATCTTAGACACAGGTTAAATGATAGCATTAGATCCCAGTTTATTTTGTTTTAAGGCAAGCAAGACAAAAGTGGAGAAGGGGGGAAATGGACTGAGCTTAGTAGTCCCATATGGCCAATTGCTATAACTTTTTGGCCTGTTTGTGTGTATCTGAGAGTGAGTGAGAGAAAGAAAGAAAGAAAGAAAGAAAGAAAGAAAGAAAGAAAGAAAGAGACAGAGAAAGAGAGAGTATGTGTAATAACTTTGCACTGATCTATGGATTTCATTCTTCGGGGAAATATGAGTCAGAGATGCATATTTTGGAGACACTCTTAAAAATATTATCTCTCAAGTGTTGTGTGAAGCTTTACAGCCTTCTTCCTGCAAATCTTCCATGTCGCCCTCAGAGTGGAGTCCAAACTATTCACATAGAAACTTCTGATGGCATATGTCAATTAAAAGGCAGCCTGTTTCTAATTTTAATCTCTCTCTCTCTCTCTCTCCCCACTCTCCAAAGTGCAACTTTTTAAAAGTGCATAAACAGGAGTGAACTAGTAGCAGTCTAAAGTTGTCATCATTGACAGTTATGATTTATCTTAACTCTCCCTAGCCATTTGGCTAAAGTTTTAAGTAAACACTTTCAGTCTTCCTCATGTTCTCTTTACTGCCACCTCCCACTAATAAGAGATGTTGCCAAGAAAAGCAGCCAGACAGTTCATTTACCTCCCAAACTTGCCTGAAAGTAGCCTGCCTGGTTTAGACAAGGGTCAAAACTACTACTGCACATTTTCAACAGATGGAACAATGCTTCGAAAAGTGTATTTACATTTTTTAAATAAAAAAAAGGTAATTTGCTTTCAGGATGTGTGTTTAACAAATGGTTAGGGTTGAATGAAATATTATGGCCAAGACAGAAAACACACACAATTTGAGCGAGGCATTTGTGGTGATCGATGCTGCTGTAGTCTTTAGCATCCCTCTAACCCACTGATTCTGAAACTGTGTGCTGCTGGGGTACTCAGGAATGCTGCCTAAGGAGAAGAAACGTCCCTTGAAAAATCAAGCAACCATATTGGCTCCGACCGCCACTCCAAGCCCCTTAAAGTACTCAAGCCCCATATGATATAGTAAACCCCCTTTCTCTGCCAGTAAGTATGTACTGTGTTTTAGTGTTTGTTCCTGCTCTGATGTACAGTATTCGTTTCACTGTGAAGTTGCTACAATCAATGGCACTACCCTAAGAAAGCAAATCCCTCGATGCAACTCCAAATCCCAGAAATATCACCATTGTTTCATAGAATCATAGAATTGTAGAGTTGGAAGGGACACTGAGGGTCATCTAGGGCCCTGCAATGCAGGAATCTCAGCTAAAGCATTTGTGACAGGTGGTCATCCAACCTCTGCTTAAAAACCTCAAAGGAAGAAGAATCCACCACCTTCCGAAGAAGTCCTTTCCACTATCAAACAGCTCTGTCAGAAAGTTCTTCCTGATGTTTAGTCGGGAATCTCCTTTCTTGAATCCATTGGTTCGAGTCCGGCCCTCCAGAGCAGGAGAAAGCAAGTTTGCTCCCTCTTCCATGTGACAGCCCTTAAGATATTTGAAGATGGCTGTCATATATCCTCTCAGCCTCCTCTTTTCCAGGATAAACATACCCAGACCCTTCAACCATTCCTCATAAAGCTTGGTTTCCAGAACTTTGATCATCTTGATCGCCCTCCTCTACACATGTTCCAGCTTGTCAATATCCTTCTTAAATTGTGGCACCTAGAACACACTGTTTCAGATGTGGTCTGATAGAGGAATAGAGTGGTATTATTACTTCCGTTGATGTGGATATTGTACTTCTGTTGATGCAGCCTAGAATAGATATGGTTTGGGTTTTTTTTGCTGCTGCATCACATTGTTGATTGACATGGAGCTTGTGGTCTACCAAAACCCTTTGATCCTTTCCACATGTACAACTGTCAAGCCAGGTGTCCCTCATCTTATATTTGTGCATCTGGTTCTTCCTGCCTAAGGGAGGAACTTTACATTTATCCCTATTGAAATAAATTATGTTAGTTTCAGCCCAATTCTCCAGTCTGTTTTGATTGGTTTTAGTTTGGTCCAGTTCAATTTATTATTTATATCCTGCCTTTCCATCAAGACACTCAAAGCAGCTGAGAAAGAAAATAATACAATAATACAGTTCTTTCCATAAGTAAATAATGTTTTTTATTTTGTGCTGTCTTTAGAGGAGTTCTGTGAAGGTGGAACAAAGCCTTCATCTGCCTGAATCCCAACCATGTTTACTCAGAGGTATCCCATTAAATCAGGCTTCTTCAACCTCGGCACTCCAGATGTTTTGGTCCAACAACATCTAGAACAGGCATCCCCAAACTTTGGCCCTCCAGATGTTTTGGACTACAATTCCCATCATCCATGACTACTGGTCCTGCTAGCTAGGGATCATGGGAGTTGTAGGTCAAAAACATCTGGAGGGTCGAGGTTGAGGAAGCCTGCATTAAATTCCAGATAAGCCTTTGCACCAAGATTTTTAAATAATGGTACATACTATTGGCGGAGCTAACCGATGTGCTGAATTTACTTTCTTTGCAGTGCAAGCCTAGATATGTTTACCTAGAAGTCAGTCCAATTGAGTAGAATGGACCTTGCTCCCATGTAAATTGGTATAGTATAGCGGCCTAAGGCTTCACTCCTTTTTAAAAATAAATTTATTTATTTGTAAAACTTTAATCTGAAAAACCAATCACACATTCATCATACATTATAAAAACAAGATTTCAAAGAATCTCCCGGACTTCCCTCCTCCCATTTGTGGGTCCTATTGTTAATATGTCCTCCTGCATCTTTTATGATAATCCAAGTCTTTTACATCTCCATTGTATCCAAAATCCACCATTAAATTACAAGTGTTGTTCCAATCCATCTAACGATCTTAGCTGTCTAAAATGGTTTTTAAGATAAATTATAAATTTCCCCCACTCCTTATTAAAATTTTGGTCTTTCTGATTTCTGATTCTTCTGGTCATTTTAGCCATTTTGGCATAATCCATCAACATAATCTGCCATTCTTCTCTGGTAGGGACTTTATCTTCTTTCCATCTCTGGGCCAATAACATCCACACAGAAATGGTCACGTACATAAATAGTCTTTACTGCTCCATTGGGATTTCGGCACCTAGAATTCCTAAAAGGAAGGCTTTAAGTTTTTAAGAAAAAGTTTTTTAAACATTTTTTGTGTGTATTATACTGATCATCAAGGGATTGGCTCACTTGACTTAATTATTTAGAAGATTTATAGACTGCTTAATCTTGAAACTCTCCAAGCAGTGTGCATGCACAGAAAGCCGGAATATACAGGATTGCACTGAGCAGCTGTGATTCTCAGACAAGTTAAGCCAGAACACTTTGACAGAAGTAAACTTAAAAGTTGTAGTCTTAGGTGCTTACACCTATGAGTGGGGTCCGGTGAATAACGAAGACTTACTTCTAAGGAATCACCTGTAGGGTCAAACTTTAAGTCACATTTATTTAAACTCTTCTCCAAGCCAATTTCACCTATCTAACATTTCAAAGAACTTATATTTGCAGAAACTGACTCCCCCCCCTCTTCTCTGTAATTAATTACACCGCTCACTGTTCAAGAAGATGGTATCAAGGGACTCCACTGCTTTTCAGCAGTTTGTGTTGTGCACAGGCACAACATTAATTTTCCCTGGGTAAAAATGCTATTATTTTAATCCCTCCCTGGCACAGAGTGCTGAAATAAACAAATACGAAGCCATTAATAACCAAGGGTGATGTCATGGAGCTGGCTGCCCCCGGAGGATTTTAATGCAATGTGGGATACAGGCGGCCTCCTTTTGGTTTCTTCTTCCTCTGTTGACTCTACTCCTGGCCCCACTTATAGGACATGTTTGGCAGCTGCTTCATACACATGCGAGCGCTGGAATGAAAAAATCCAGCAGTTGGAAAATGAGTTGGCATGTACTCTTGGCTGAATCTCATATACCTGCTTCTGGGCCAGCTCAGAACAACCTGTGGGACTGTTTCCTAGCCAGGCTGCTGGTGGGCTGCTTTGCTTTATTTTGCTTTAACGTACCCATTATATTATGAAGGAATTTCCCTCTCAAAGGATGGGATCCAAAGGAAAGCAGAAAGCTTGCAGAGACACTATGTCATGAAAACACGCATGTGCCCCATAGGCATGAATGAACCTTTGGCCCTACAAGTGTTGCTGGAGCACAGCTCCTGTCATCCCTGACCATTGGCTATGCTGCTGGGGTTTTTAGAAATTGGTCCAACAACATCTAGAACAGGCATCCCCAAGCTTTGGCCCTCCAGATGTTTTGGACTACAATTCCCATCTTCCCTGACCACTGGTCCTGTTAGCTAGGGATCGTGGGAGTTGTAGGCCAAAACATCTGGAGGGCCACAGTTTGGGGATGCCTGATCTAGAAGGTCACGGGTTAGCTATTCCAGCTGTAGCCATTGACATCCCTAATACAACCACTTTTGGTGGGTAGGGATGCTTCGGAGAAAGTATACAGCAGCTCAGAGTTTAGTGGTTTGTGACTTCACACAGCTCCAATGCTCGGCTCTAACACTGAAAATGAGATTTTTTTAAAAAGAAAAAGAAAACCATTGATATCTACAGCATAAACATACAGACAGATCCAAATTACGGAGAGAGGGGACAAGTGCTGGTTGGTGTCTCATGCATGCTTCCCTGGGTACAAAAGTCCACAGTTAGCTCTCCATAACTGGTGTTCATAATAGGGCTGTGGACAAAAACCTAGCAAACTGAATCCAAGGTTTGTCCAGAGTGGGTTGAGGCAACCCTAGATTGCCCTGGATTGGGTCCACTTGGAGCAATCCAGGGTGGTCCAAATGGGGAGGCAGGCAGGGAGGGAGGAGAGGAGGTTGGAAGGAGGCAATGCGTCCCCTTCTCCTTGCCACCAGCAGGATGTTTAACTAGGGTTTGATACCTTAATTGAACATTAGAGCCGGGCAAGGACCCAATTTGGTTTGGGGCCCAAATCAGGCCCAACTCAGGTTGGGCTTGGATTAGTCCGGGTTGATCTGAGCCTCCGATCAGGATCATGACAATAGGCCCTGAGCCCGACCATTGAAGCCACTTCTGTGAGGCCCTCGTAGTCCACATTTTCTATCCCAAATCCTTGACACCCCCACCCCCACCATGCTACCAGGCCCTGCCCCCACCCACTCGCCTCAGGCCTGCTTGGCCTGCCACCCCCACCACCCGCCTACTCCCTTACCTTTCCTGGCTCTCAACCATGAGGCTGAGACCTCCTCAATCAGGCCCACCTTGATGTACTTCTGGAAGCCAGTGCTGTGCTTCTGGAAGTTTATACCCAGAAGTATGGCCTGACTTCCAGAAGTACACAGCTCCTGTCAATCCAGGATATCCCACATAAAGCAGGATGGTTGGCAGGTATGAATCTTTGTAGCCCGCTGGTGAGTGCGCCAACTGGAGAAATAGCCTTTACCAAAGGCATCATGGACTTTAAGAAGCACGAACTCAGGACAAAAGGAAGAAATGAGCTAAGAGGAAGGCTTGTTTGGCAAATCCCCACCATGATCAAGTCGCACCCAGAAACCTATGTCCCCACTGTGGAAGGACGTGTGGATCCAGAATTGGCCTCCACAGTCACTTACGGCCACACCATTAATACTGTGTTCATGGAAGACTATCTTACATGGCCATGAGTGATCACCAAAGATAAGATGAATCTTTGTGCTCCTATGTGGGGGCCCTTCACTTTCTTTAAAGATGTTGTAGATTTCCACTGAGCATTTAGCATTGAAGCATTTATCAAATGAATTTTGAAAAAACCTGTTGGAATAATTCAAATTCTGAAAACCACACTGAGGTTTTATTTGAATCCAATGGATCGAAACCAAATTGGGTAGCTAATTCTGCAATCCTTTGGCCCCTGAATGGGTGTCTAAAGTAATGCATGGAAAATTATCAGCATTCTTCACTCAGCTGCAGCTGATTGGACTACAGCCCCCAGCAGTCCCAGCAAGTGTGGCCAGTATAGTCATGGGTGATGAGAGTTGTAGTCCAAAACTGAGTTTTTTGAAAGGCTGATCTGGAGCCACTATGGCCGATGGTCAGGAATAAGAAGAATTGGAAGCCAACAACATATTGAGGGCATCATATTGACTATCCCTGCTCTAGTGAAAACTGTGTAGTCTGTGTATGCTAAAGAATACCAAGGACGACTGCTTTTTAGATTGGTTTACTACATCAGTGCAATGGGAGACTATATGCATATGGAGCAACACAGTCCTTTCACATGGAGAGAAACTGTCCACTTGTACATCACTTTGACCATATGGGTTTGTATCCTCCCCACTGTAACAAATAAAGAAAACTAAACATGTAGAAGCTCCACATTTAGGTCAACGAACCTACATGGTTTGGTCCCCCACCTCACCCTCCCCATCCTGGTGCACTGGGACGCAGGTGGTGCTGTGGTCTAAACCACTGAGTCTCTTGGGCTTGCCGATCGGAAGGTCGGCAGTTCGAATCCGTGCAACGGTGGTGAGCTCCCGTTGCCCTGTCCCAGCTTCTGCTAACCTAGCAGTTTGAAAGCACGTCAGTGCAAGTAGATAAATAGGTACTGCTGGGGCAGGAAGTTATTCTTTGTTTCCATGCGCTCTGACACTTGTCACGGTGTCCTGTTGTGCCAGAAGCGGTTTAGTCATGCTGGCCACATGACCCGGAAAGCTGTCTGTGGCCAAATGCTGGCTCCCTTGGCCTGAAAAGTGAGATGAGCACCACACCCCATAGTCGTCTTTGACTAGATTTAACCATCCAGGGGTCTTTTACCTTTACCTTTTACCTTAATGGGGGTGCAATACTTAAGAATATCCTTAACTGAAGACTGATATGCCCAGCCATCCTACTCATAGCTGCCAAGTCTCCCGTTTTCCCCGGGAAACCCCCATTTTTCCAGCTGCCCCCAGCCAAAAAAATGGATTTTTTTGTTTTTCCCCGGTTTATTCTGGCGCGGTGGCCATTTTGGAACTGGGCAGAGCATGCTCAGAAGTGACTTTTGATGCTGCTCTGCCCAGTTCCAAAATGGCTGCAGCGCGACTTCTGGTGCGGTGGCCATTTTGGAACTGGGCACAGCAGCATCAAAAGTCACTTCTGAGCATGCTCCACCCAGTTCCAAAATGGCCACCACGCTACTTCCGGTATGCTACTTTCGGTCCAGTCCCTTATTTTTCAGAGAGGAACTTGGCATGTATGATCCTACTGCACCTGTGGCTTTTGGAGGGGTCGTTAAAAATGAATTCTTTGTGGACCTTAAAACATAGTTTAAAGATAGAGTTAGCTTGGCAGTGAAGGAATACAAAAGATCGGGCAGTCTCGTAGCTAAGTAAGCTTATGTAAGATTCGGTGCCATTTGCAATCTTCCACCGCATTCATTATCAAGTCTCTCCCTCTAAGTAGCATGGAAGTTTCCAGATGCAGTGTGTCCCCAGAACAAAATGTGCAACCCAGAAAATGGCAGGCATCCAGCCTCCAGACGGAGCGCGTGCCACACGCTATGCTCCAAAGAAGCCCATTGAAGTTTCACTCAAAGGGGGACCACAGAGGAGCGTGCAGAATCTATGGCACTCCGGAGTCAAGTGTGTGTTTCTTGAACATGAGCAGCATTCTTTTCTATGAAGCCAATCCCCCCACAGCATTCATGATTACTTCATTCTTTACAGCTTTAAATGACAGAATTTCAATGGGGAGCTAATTAGTCCCAGAGCTGCTTCTACTGACTCCGTAATCCTTTGGTTCTCTTGACAGAGACTTATGTTCGGATTGGAGACATCGCCATTGGGGCGTTTTTGCTTGACATTTCTGTGTAGCAGAAGGCTGTTCTAGGTAAGTCAGGAACAGCAAGTCAGTAGCCAAATGGAATACACTTAACAATAGGAGACTTCACTTCCTCTCTCTTTCGCAATCCGAAGGTAGTAGACAATCTTCTTGGTTATCTCCTGCTTGGACTACTGCAATGCGCTAGCATGGAGGACACTAGGTATAGAATGTAATTTAGAAAAGGAGAAATATCAGGGCTCGTGCCTGTCTAACTAAGGGCTAAGCCCACTAAAATGGGACTACCTGTGGTTATTCCTTGAGAAGAAAATGAATGACGCTGAAGCATCACTCACATGCACTATTGTTTAATTATTATTTATGTCCCAAAGCTCAACACTTGCCCTCAAATCTTAGGGCTGAGCATGGGTTCAAATTCAGGGTTTATCTGCATTTACATTTTGCCCTGTCCTTTCTAGGCAGGCGTTTTCCATGGGCTGCCATTCAGTAGTAAACAACTGAACAACTCTCAGACACAGACCAGGAAATCACAGGACCGCGCCTATAGATGCAGAGGAAATGTAAGTGTGGATAAGCACTAAGAACTGGTTGAACATGATGAGAATTAGGAAACTGGGGGTGGGGTGAGGAATCACAGAATTGTGCAAGAGTTTGCATCATGCTATGACTGCTAAAGCTCCATAGCAGTTCTCGTGCTATTGCTTTTGCTGCCCAAACCACAGCATAGATGGAAGCATTGCCTTTGGATTTTCTTTTCTGTGCATAACAGTTATGGGTGAGCACATCTGACCACTTTGGTTTCTCTCCGTTTCTTGTTTTTCCAGGCTTCAGTTTGGTTCTCCATGTCTCCACATCGGTTTGTGTCTTCTTCTTCTTCTTTTTTTTTTAAAAAAACCTCTCATGAAAATTCATCGACATTTTAGTGCAATTTCCTCCCAACATGCACGTTTTTGAATGCAACCTTGCCTGATGTCAGGGGGCACTGACTTGCCCCCCACATGTGACGGAGGGTGCTGACCCCTGCCCCAAATTATTAGGGGAGCTGAAGCCCCCTCCGTCCCCTATACCCGGTGCAAAGCAATTTCCCCCTGATGTAATGCAGCTTTGAATGTTATTTCCAGGATTACACAAACCTCTATCACAGTATTTGCAATTTTGTATGTGTGTTACTTGGCTGGAGAACTGCTTTCTAGAATATCTGGAGAAATGTGAATTCCGAAAGATGGTCGTATCATAGAATTGTAGAGTTGGAAGGGACCCTGAGGATCATCTAAGTCCAACCCCAAAATGCAGCTGTCCCATATGGGGATCAAACCTGCAACTTTGGTGTTATCAGCACCATGCTCTAACCCACTGAGCTATCCAGTTGCTTCACTTTGTGTTTCAGAATATGTAAGTTTGGTAGGTTTGTTTTGAAATGTGAACTGATCAGTTTCTCTTTCATCCTGGAAAACAATGCTCAGCCATAAATTGGGGGAAAATAAAACAAACTTTTTATGAGCGAAGATCGCACATTTTGGATCCAAGTCAATTTCCCAAATCCAGAGGAAGTCAGTTATGTTTTAATCCAGAGGTCAGCAACCATTCTCAGCTGTGGGCCAGTTCACCATCCCTCAGACCATGTGGGGCGGACGGCGGACTATATTTTCAGGGGGGAAATGAACAAATTCCTATGCCCCACAATTAACCCAGAGATGCATTTTAAATAAAAGCACACATTCTACTCATGTAAAAACACACTGATTCCTGGACTGTCCGCGGGCCGGATTGAGAAGGAGATTGGGCCGCATCCGGCCCCCGGGCCTTAGGTTGCCTACCCCTGCTTTACAGTGGAACCTCGGTTTATGAACACCTCGGTTTACGAATTTTCGGTTTGCGAACACCGCGGACCCAGCTGGAACGGATTAATTCACTTTCCATTACTTTCAATGGGAAAGTTCACTTCAGTTTATGAACGCTTCAGTTTATGAACGCTTCAGTTTATGAACAGACTTCCAGAACCAATTACACCCATGCTTCCGGTTAAGTACGCTTCAGGTTGTGTACTCCACGGACCCGTCTGGAACGGATTAATCCACTTTCCATTACTTTCAATGGGAAAGTTCACTTCAGTTTATGAACGCTTCAGTTTGAGTACTCTGCGGACCATCTGGAACAGATTAATCCACTTTCCATTACTTTTGATGGGAAAGTTCGCTTCAGTTTATGAACGCTTCAGTTTATGAACAGACTTCCGGAACCAATTGTGTTCATACCACTGTACTCTTATTGAAAGTTAGTTAGGACTAATTAATATCAATGGGACTTTAAATTAGATGGGAATTTAAAATGACTAGGGGCTGCCAGCCCATTCATTTATATGGGAGCAAGTCCTATTGAACCCATTGGGATTTACTTCTGAGACTGGGCAAGTGGGATTTCCCTATTCTCCAGGGACGGTCCCAGATTTACAGAAGCCATCTCGGTTTCTGTTTTGAACTCCAAATGCCCCGCTTTTCCTTAGGACACCCCTATTTTCATCAGAGGGATGTTGAGGGGTGTGGAGTTATGTGACCCCCTGAGCCAAGGAGATAAGTAACTCTACAAGCTTTAGAACACATATGAAGGAAGCTTTTTAGTGTTTACTGTTTTGTTATCTATCTATCTATATATATAAATGTAAACTGGGCATGTCCGTTCCTCTCTAATGTTCAACAAAACCGGTTGACCGATAGCGTTAAAATTTGGACACAATGCCACATGCGAATAAGAGAGTAACCTAAGACACTTTCCGTACACAGATGTCACACTTGGGCCACGTAAAAAAAACCAAACCCCATGTTTCAGAACACACAACTCACCCAAAAGTGCATGCTGGGAAATAGAACTCAGAAGCTGACAGTTCCTTTTCCAAGGGTGGGTGCCAAGGAATGGAGATACAGGGCAGAGGCCTCGGCTTGCATTTACATACTAGGCCAAGCCAAGGCCTACAGACTAGGCCTCGGCTCTACTTTACAGCCTACAGACTAGGCCTCGGCTCTACTTTACAGACTAGGCCGAATGGAGCCCTGGGTGGGGGTGGGGTAAGGAGGTCATGGGTTGAGCCAGAGTGGGGGGGAGTCACAGGGATGAGACACAACAATGGGGGGGAGGAAAAAACACATAGTCCAGGGGGCACATCCTCCCCCTTTCCTGGGAAACAAGGACTCTGAGTCAGGCACAGCAACGCGTGCCCGGGCCGGCTAGTGTTTTTATATTTGTTGGAAGTCGCACAGAATGGCTGGGGCAACCCAGGCAGATGAGCAGGGTACCAATAAAATATAACAACAACAACAACAACAACAACAACAACAACAACAACAACAACAACAGACTCCCTAGTTTCATCAGAGAAATGTTGGAGGGTATGCTCTCTGGATTTACGCCAATGTCTTTTTTCTTTCTTCCTTTTTTACAAATCTGCAACAATTCTAAAATAGCACATTAGAATATGAGATGGGCTTCAAAGCAGAGTGGGGAAAAGAGATATTGCCTTGTGGTTAAGTCGCAGTATTTGAATGTTAGCTTTGCAAGAGTGTTATATGCCAATAGGGAAGTCGTATAACTTTGCAATGTATTTGTTTCCCTTCCTATTAAGGGGATGACGAGGGTGATGTTAAACTAGCTCACAGGACAGTTAACGCAGAGATAACGTTTGCCAACTTGCTCCAAATACTGTTCTTGAAAGGAATGAAAGCATTGACAGATGTGAGTGAAAGAAAGCTGACAATTTCATACCTAGCATGCTGGCTACTCGAGAAAATATTTGAGCGGTGATGTTTTACAGGGGCCTGGAATTTTTGTTTGTTTGTTTTGTTGAAGAGAATAAAATTTTTACAGCACTTTTCTGTTTTCAGAAACAACAATCTCCTCATATTTCCCAGGCTCCGGTATTGACCAGGATGTGACTTACCCAGTCATACCACATTTCACAACATGGACACAGGAGCCCAAAAGATGTCAGTGCTTCAATAAAAAAGGGGGACTAAAAGGTCCTGGACTTTGCTGTTGTCTCAGTTTCCCGTATGGATGATTTATGGCTCCTTATGATATAGCAAATCCCTTTCAACATTTACACCATTGTAGAATGCCCATAAATCATATAACTCACCATCAAATGCAGAACCGAGACATTTCATCATTGTTTTCTTGTTTTATTGGTGTGGGTTTTTTTAAAAAAATCTTATTATTATTATTATGGTTTCGGAGCTTGGAGTCTTTAGAAGGTTGTCAAGCTCCAAACTAAAATGAAACCCAAATTCTCCAGTGATTCTCCTAATTAAAGCCTAATTAAAGCCAATAATCATCTTCTTTCTCTAACATGCAAACAGAAATTAGGCATATTAATGCTTCATTTAAAAAACAAAAAATACCACCATCCAACATAGTCCTACTCAGAGCAGACCCACTGATGTTAATGGACATTATTTACTTAGGTTCATTAATTCCAATGGGCCTACTCTCAGTAGGACTTAGTTGCATCCCATCCCTTATTCATAGCTGCCAAGTTTTCCCTTTTCTCGCGAGGAAGCCTATTCAGCATAAGGGGAAATCCCTTTAAAAAAGGGATAACTTGGCAGCTATGCCCTTATTATTTATCATGTTTTCAAAAATTAAATTTCAAGTATGAACAACATAAATCTACCTCATTATATATAGATGACTTATGTTTTGCACATTTATTTTGTACCAGTCAGTTCAGCGGCTGAACAGATTTTTCATTTCAGGAAATAAAACAGCAGGGTTTGTAAGGTCAGCTTCTCTGGCCAAATAAAAATACCTGCAGCAGTTAAAATCACCCATTCTCCTCTCATCCGCCTCTCCCTGAGATTTTCTGGTTAGGTTCACATTTGCTCTAATTATAACTCTGTTTGCTCTTACACAACAATATTTCAAAATGTTAATTGCAAAATAGTTTCTAAGGATCTTTAAGGCTTAAAAAATAATAATCAGAGAATCCTGTGAGACATGAACACAGTCTCCGATGAAGTCACAGTTTACCTGGTTGTCGCCCAGTAGGGGATGGAAAAGCAAACAGCTTAAAATTGCATTTCAGACAAGTGCAGCTTAAAATTACAGAACATTGATCTAGTGAAGTAGCATACCTGAATAATACACAGAAGCTCCTTATCTAGATTTTTATATATATATAAAAAGGAGAGGCTATATTAAACCATAGCTGTCAAGTTCTCCCATTTTTTAAGGGAAATTCCCTTATGCTGAATAGGCTTCCTCGCGAGAAAAGGCAAAACTTGACAGCTATGTATTAAACAGGGTAGTAAAGCACAATACTGTAACTTTTGCTCGGTGATTTCTCCTTTATTATTGAATTCATTTATTCATTTCAATGATATACATCTTACTTTCAAATACAAAAATGTCTCCAAAGCAGTGGACTCTGAAAAATTTAGAGGTCCAGTGTTGTAAATGGGAAATATATTGCTTATTGATATTGCAGGGGCTTGGGTTAAATATAAAGGTAAAGGGACCCCTGACCATTAGGTCCAGTCGTGACCGACTCTGGGGTTATGGCGCTCATCTCGCGTTATTGGCCGAGGGAGCCGGTATACAGCTTCCAGGTCATGTGGCCACCATGACAAAGCCGGTTCGGGCGAACCAGAGTAGCACATGGAAACGCCATTTACCTTCCCGCTGTATTTCTCTACTTGCACTTTGACGTGCTTTCAAACTGGGTTAAATATAGTTTAGCTAAATAAACTTTTTTTTTCCTTGGCTCCTCCGTCTCTCCTTTATGGTTATAATAGTTTCTGGTTGTTTTAACATGTACAAGTGATCCTCTGCTGATGGTTTCAGTTTAAAACAACAACAACAACATTCACGTTATAAAACAACTCCAAGATTAGTGCTAATGCAAGGTGTTTCACCTTGGTTTTGAACGTTGTCCCCCAAAAATATCAGCTTGATCCCCGTCTTCGTCCTTTCCACACTTCAGACTGGATTGGGAGACCTTAGACTGCCTCTTATATTCACCAGTACATACCTTCCAAGTGTTCCGATGTTCCGGGGACAGTCCCAGCATTACCGAAGCCATCTCGCTTTCTGATTTGATCCTGGAATCTCCAGATTTTCCTTTTTCTTCCCCTGTCCGCTTGAAATTCTTCAGTTGCAATGCTTCAGCAGCCAGCTACGTTTTAGGAAACGGGTGCAGTGTTTATCCCTTTATTGCACACTGTCTACTCAAAAGTAAGTCCTGCTGTATTCAATGGAGCTTACTCTTAGGTAACTGGGTAAAGATGGCTGCTTTAAACTGCAATCCTAAGCATTTTTCATCAAAACTATGTCCCAGTGAGTTCAACAGGATTTATTCTCCGGTGTGTTCCTGATCGTTTTCACATTTTCCAGCATTATCATTACAGTGGTACTTTGGTTTTTGAACGTAATCTGTTCTGGAAGACCGTTCAAGTTCCGAAATGTTCGAAAAACAAAGCAGTTACTTCCATGTTTTCGGCGTTCGAACACCGAAACGTTCGACTTTCGAGATGTTCAAAAACCAAGGTACCACTGCATTGTTGTTGTTATTTCCCACTCAGACGTTGACTCAAGGCAGCTTACAGCTAAAATTTTATTTATGTTCTGGAAGACGGTTTGAGTTTCGAAACATTCGAAAACCGGAGCAGTTACTTCCATGTTTTCGGTGATCAAAAACCAAAACATTGGACTTTTTGAGATGTTTGAAAACCGAGGTACCACTGTATTATTATTATTATTATTATTATTATTATTATTATTATTATTATTATTATTATTTCCCACTCAGACAGTGACTCAAGGCAGCTTACAGCTAAAATTTTATTTCATTCTATTTATCTGTTGAAATTGTTGATCCCTTCCCTCACACATTTTTTCCTTTACAACAGTCCTGTGGGGTAGGTGTGGCTAAGAGATTGCGATTGGCTTAAGGTGACAGTTGTATACGTGCATCGGACGTATATGTGTCTGGGAGATCAAGCACAGAGAAGCTACCTTAGAATCTGAGAAATGTTGGAGGGTATGCCTTTATTTCTAAATCCTCCCTTTTGCTGATATGTGTAGTCAATTCACACAGCTACTGGAGACTTTGGAGGGAAGACATCAACTGCGGCAGTTAGTAAAAATTACCATTAAAAACTAACGAGGAAGAGTGGGTGGTCCTCCATTCTGTGGAGGTGGATAGAGTGCCGTCACCACAGAGCTCATGAAGGGTCAGTCCTTGGCCTTTGTCCAGTACCTATAAAAACGAGAAAGAAAATGGCTGGCAGCCGTTTTGGTATCATTTGATATTCCTATCGGTTTCATTAATCGGCTTAAGAGAGAAGCTTCCCTCCTCGTGTCCCAGCCACGTAGGAATTTGATTTTCAAATTGCACAAACTTAAGTAGCTGTCAAATAGGTTTCACCTTGGTAGACCACATATATATTCTCAGTAGGGTCCGTGGTAAACGCAGCGAGGACTTCTGAAATCCGAGATGTTTTCAGAGGGCTGCCGATTGCCATGAAGAGTGGAAAATCCAGGCAAGCTCTTTCCAGCAAACTGTTCCTAATTGACAAACCTGCGCAAGTACTTAAATGCTGGTGAAGAAAATTACATTTGCACATTTGGTTGTAAAATATTTATGTTTTATTATTAGGGCATTCCTGTTTTGCAGTCTATGTCACTGAGTGTGGCTAATAGGCAAAAGATTTAATTCCACACTTGTGCCTCTTTACCCAAAGTACCTCAGAAGGCTACAGAAGCAGAGGTTGGTGGTTGTCCCAGTGAAATCAATAGCGCTTAAGCATACATTCGCCAATAAAAATAGGGACGTCCTTTTCTATTATTATTATTATTATTATTATTATTATTATTATTATTATTATTATTATCTCTGCTTATCTGGCTGGGTTACCTCAGCCACCCTGTGTGGCTTCCAGCATATATAAAAGCATGATAAAACATTAAACATTAACAAAATTCCTCTACATGGCTGCCTTCAGATGGCTCGAGGGTCGGATAACTCCATCCCCTTCCCCATTTCTCCAATGAAAATAGGGACGGCCTAAGGAAAAGTGGGACATTATGGATCAAATTAGAAACCAGGACAGCTTCTGTAAATCCAGGACTGTCCCTGGAAAACAGGGACACTTGGTGAGTCTGCTGAAGTGAATAATTACTAACTTTTCACCATAATTCTGATGGGCTCCATATCAAGACTAATTCAGGTTGTAATCCTAAACAAACTACATGCCTAGGATTGGTGATTAGCCTGGGATTCAATCCAGCATCTCTTCTTACTACACACATAATGGAAGAATGATAGAAACCATCTCCCCTACACAATTTTGTTGGCTGATGTGAACTTTTGTATTTCTGTGATAGATTTGGCCCTCCCAATTGAAAGCTGATAGTCTAAAATGTATAGAGAGAGAGCCCCAATTGGCACATATTAAACTGCAGTCATTTTAGCCCCATTCTCCCTTTTAAACACCAGAACAAGCAGTAGGCTATTAGCAGGATAAATATTATTAAACCAAATAACATGTTAATAGCAGGGTGTGGGGAATTGAGTAGCGTGGCAAGGAAATTCAGCTTACAGAGGGATAAAGAGCTTTGATATTATCCAGCCATAGCTAAGCATTTTAAATCCTATTGAATTCAATGGGAGGCTTAAGTATGACTTTAAATCTTTCTTTTGAAATCCATCTTAAAAGCCCTTAACTTTGGCTGGGATATTCCCAAAGTGGAGTTCCTTTAAAACGGTCTGTTTTCATTATATGTAACGGTGAAATGAAACTCTACAGCAGGCACCCCCAAACTTCGGCCCTCCAGATGTTTTAGACTACAATTCCCATCTTCCCCAACCACTGGTCCTGTTAGCTAGGGATCATGGGAGTTCTAGGCCAAAACATCTGGAGGGCCGCAGTTTGGGGATGTCTGCTCTACAGCTATGTGTTGTATACATAACACACACGGTCCAAAAGCAGGCAGGCAGAGGGCCTTCTGGGCAGCGGTGCCCTCTCTGTGGAACGCCCTCCCATCAGATGTCAAGGAGATAAAGAATTACACAACTTTTAGGAAACTTCTGAAGGCAGCCCTGTTTAGGGAAATTTTTAATGTTTGACATTTTAATATTTTTTTATATTTTGCCGGAAGCTGCCCACTGCCCAGAGTAGGTGAGGAAACCTAGCCAGGTGAGTGGTGTATAAACAATAAATTAAAATATAAATAATATTAATATTATTAAAAATAATATTTATTTTTTGTTTTTTATTAATTTATCATCATCATCTGCATTCACCAACACACCACCAACATATTCCATCAATTTTATTGTTTATACCTGAGGGAGTATCTCCATCCCTATCGTTCAGCCCGGACACTGAGGTCCAGCTCCGAGGGCCTTCTGGCAGTTCCCTCACTGTGAGAAGTGAGGTTGCAGGGAACCAGACAGAGGGCCTTCTCGGTAGTGGCACCCACCCTGTGGAACGCCGTCCCATCAGACTTCAAGGAAATGCACAACTATCTGACTTTTAGAAGACACCTGAAGGCAGCCCTGTTTAGGGAAGTTTTTAATGTTTGATGCTTTATCGTGTTTTTAATATTCTGTTGGGAGCCGCTCAGGGTGGCCAGGGAAACCCAGCCAGGTGGGCGGGGTATTAATAATAATAATAAATAAATAAATAAATAAATAATAATCAAAAAATTTCACAAGGGAATATACAATAATCAAGTTTTACCTCTAACTCTTGTTAGCCATACTTCAGCGTTAAATGAGGGCCGAGGAGTCTGCAACCGAAGGAACTGACAGGATGTGTGGTGAGTCCTATGTTTCTAGAAAAAGAGGTGTCAGAACTCACCTCGTTTTCTTAGAACGACAATGGCGCCCGCCATGAGGTGCCTTAACTGAGTTCCGGCAAGTTCCAGCTGGAGAAAAAAAAAGCCCTGGTATGTTTAGGTCTGCATCCGTTTCAGCCCCTGCTTTGCCTGATGTTTGGCCAGTCTGCCTACAGTGGGAACCTACACAGGTACAAGTTTCAATTCCTTTGGCACAGCCCAGAAAGCAAGCTTGAATAAAGCACACTGTTTCGAACATCTGTAATTTAGGGAGGTTGGACCAGGATCTGAGGTTTGGTAGCTTGGGCACGTCTCCAGTGAGAACTTTCTGTAACTGTGACCTGAATTGGAAAGAAAGCAGAGCTGAGTGCTGGGCCTTACAGCTGGGGATGTCTTTTTTCAAGCTGCCTCAAGGTTTCTGGTTACACCCTCCGTGATTTATTTATTTTTTAGTAAAAATAGCTATGGGTAACTGAAATCGCCTCTACAAGTGCGAAGCTTTTTTTTTTTTTTGCCAAATGCAAATGCAAACCTTTCCCTGGTTATCTTATTAACAACATGCACCACAGTCAGTAGGGGGCGGGGGGCGGGGGAAGGAGCTCCTTTTCCATGCCAATGCAATGAGGACAATTTTCCACCTTACTGCCTAACCTGCATTTTTCAGAGCTTTGGATAGAATTATGCTGTCCAAATGGCATTAGCGCTTTGTTAACACCCACTTACGCCGCAATGCATATTCAACAAGGCTTCTCGCAACGGTTCTGTAATAACCTGATTGCACCAAAGCGAGTGGAGGACTTGTGGCCCAACAGATGTTGCTGGTTTGCAACTTCCAGCATCCTTTGACCACTGGCCAGGCTGGCTGAGGCTGATGGGAGCTGGTGTCTAACAACATGATAACAGCAAAAAGATGACAAAGGGTCGCCCTTTACCAGTGGCCCCAGGGTGAGTTCCTAGTGGATCCACATCGCAGGACTCACCCAACGGTGGTTAACCCTTCTCAGACTGTCAGCACAACGGGCTGGAGTCGGATATAGTCGGTTAGATCCAATGCCTAATGCCAATACCTCTCTACAATCCGTAATCAATAAAGTTGTGGCCTTTTTATGCCCATTAACCTTAATCACTGTGTCTTGTGTCTTATTCATTCGGGGAAGGTCAGGGTATCGCCACGCAACAGCAAAAAGATGACAAAGGGTTGGGAAACCAAGCCTTATGAAGAACAGTTGAAGGAGCTGGGTATGTTTAGCTTGGATAACAGGAGCCGGATTCTGTTAGAGTAACCAAACGAAACTTTAACACATGGTGTGATAAAAGTCAGGACAAGTTATTTGTTGTTTACTGTTATAACAATTTCCCCCCAAAATGTATCTGCTGTACCATGTTGTTGTTGTTGTTTAGTCGTTTAGTCGTGTCCGACTCTTTGTGACCCCATGGACCAGAGCACGCCAGGCACTCCTGTCTTCCACTGCCTCCCGCAGTTTGGTCAAACTCATGTTGGTAGCTTTGAGAACACTGTCCAGCCATCTCGTCCTCTGTTTCCCCTTCTCCTTGTGCCCTCCATCTTTCCCAACATCAGGGTCTTTTCCAGGGAGTCTTGTCTTCTCATGAGGTGGCCAGAGTATTGGAGCCTCAGCTTCACGATCTTTTCCTTCCAGTGAGCACTCAGGGCTAATTTCCTTCAGAATGAATAGGTGTGATCTTCTTGCAGTCCATGGGACTCTCAAGAGTCTCCTCCAGCACCATAATTCAATAGCATCAATTCTTCAGCGATCAGCCTTCTTTATGGTCCAGCTCTCCCTTCCATACATCACTACTGGGAAAACCATAGCTTTAACTATACGGACCTTTGTTGGCAAGGTGATGTACCATGAAAATAAATAAAAACTATTAAAAAAAGATAAGGGGAGACTGAGAGGAGGAGATATGATAGCAATCTTCAAATATTTCAAGGACTGCCACATGGAAGAGGGAGCAAGCTTGTTTTCTCCTGCTCTTAGAAAGGAGATTCCAACTAAATATCAGGAAGAACTTTCTGACAGTAAGAGCTGTTTGACAGTGGAACGGACTCCCTCTAGAGCTGGTGGGCTCTCCTTCCTTGGAGGTTTTTAAGCAGAGGCTGGATGGCCATCTGTCATGGATGCTTTATCTGAAATTCCTGAATCGCAGGGGGTTGGACTAGATGACCCTGTAGACCCCTTCCAACTCTACAATTCTATGATTCTAATATCTACCAAGCTTCAGGTCCCCCACTCCTGGTATACATGGTCCAGTGGTCCAAAAACAGTGACATGGAATTGAAATCTGATATAAAGTCTCACCCATTTTGGAGAGAAACCTGCATTTACTGTGGGACCTTTTCCTCTCTCCTTTAATGTTGGGATTCAATGTTACTTTTGAAAAAAGCTGTAGGTCCTCCAACGAATGGATTTCCAACCATGAATAGGTAAGTGTGAAATCTGGCACCTCCTGGGGTATACATTCACACTTACACATTTACTGAAGATTTACAGCCATTAATGTGAGATGAAGTCATCAGCCAATGAATTTTATTCCCTACTTTGTTTTCCCAAAGAGGGGTTTATATTGTTTACCGACTGCTGGCTGTAAGATAATGAGCAAGGAAAAAGTCAGAAGAAGTGTTCTAATGCAGGGCCACAATTCCAAAGTGGTTAAAATGATGAGAAACCTAAGTATCAGCATCTTGTTACAATCCAAAATATGGTCCCCACATTATTAGCCAAGTTGGAGGTGGGCTTGTGTGTGTCAGTTTGACCATAACTAAAATATTGCAAAAGCAAGGATTAGCTCAGTGAACATGAACCAACACAGCTTGAAAAGCTTAGTTTTTTTCTTTCTGGTGTGCCCAGATGATCCAAAAGGGGTTCTGGGTGTAAATTACCATTGCTGGCTTGGGTCCTGAATTGTCCTGCCAACTGAAAGGGGTTGGGGTTGTACATGGAAGGGCGGCTGATTTGACAGAAGCTCCAAATGGCAGGTGGATTCTCACCAATTCTCTCTTGCTGCAGCCCCCTGTGCTACCACCCACCTGTTCTCGAAAGTCTCTCATTGCTCCAGAGAAGATTTTGCAGGGATTGACACGTGTGTTGTGTTGTGTGTGTCTGTGTTGTGTGTGTCTGTGTGTGTCTGTGTGTTTGTGTGTGTATGGAGAGAGAGAGAGAGAGAGAGAGAGAGAGAGAGAGAGAAACTGGCAAAAACCAACAACACCCAACTGATAATTAGCCACAACTAGCAGGGGCAGTATCAAACTATTTTTAACACCAGTACACTATTCCTATGTGGCTAATGATATGCTTCAAAATGTTAATGTACCAGCTACTCTGGAATTACAGAGTACTCTGTAATAACTAGAGTGGTACCTCTAGTTACAAACTTAATTCATTCCGGAGGTCCGTTCTTAACCTGAAACTGTTCTTAACTAGAGGCGTTCTTTCGCTAATGGGGCCTCTTGCTGCCGCTATGCCGCCGGCACACGATTTCCGTTCTCATCCTGGGGCAAAGTTCTCAACTCGAGGTAACTCTTCCAGGTTAGCAGAGTTTGTAACCTGAAGCGTTTGTAACCTGAGGCGTTTGTAACTCGAGGTACCACTGTATATTAAAAAATGTATTTCCCATAACACCAGCAAGCTAAATTAGGACTTTATTCAACTCACAGTATGTAACAAGGATGGAAGTCTCAGTTTCAACGATCCAGAGAGCTCCAGGGGAGTGAGGGACAGCTAAAGAGGCTTCTTCAGAGAAGGTGAACTGCAAAGGGATCAATGCTCTACATTCATTGAAGGTGGGTATTTCATGTAACAAGGGTGCTACTTTTTTGTACTTCCTGCCAGTGCTTTTTTTCTTTAAAAAAATGGTTTAGAGGTACAGTGGTACCTCAGGTTAAGAACTTAATTCATTCTGGAGGTCCGTTCTTAACCTGAAACTGTTCTTAACCTGAGGTACCACTTTAGCTAATGGGGCCTCCCGCTGTCGCCGCATCGCTGTTGCACGATTTCTCTTCTCATCCTGAAGCAAAGTTCTTAACCTGAGGTACTGTTTCTGGGTTAGCGGAGTCTGTAACCTGAAGCGTCTGTAACCCAAGGTACCACTGTATTCTCATTTTCTTACCCTTATTGAAATAGTGCCCCTCAATGAGGCCAAACTTAGATTCACAAAATGTTTAGGGGTATGCGTACCCCCTGAATTATGAATTATGGTGCTGGAGGAGACTCTTGAGAGTCCCATGGACTGCAAGAAGTTCATACCTATCCATTCTTAAGGAAATCAGCCCTGAGTGCTCACTGGAAGGACAGATCCTGAAGCTGAGGCTCCAATACTTTGGCCACCTCATGAGAAGAGAAGAATCCTTGGGAAAGACCCTGATGTTGGGAAAGATTGAGGGCACACGGAGAAGAGGACGACAGAGGACGAGATGGTTGGACAGTGTTCTCGAAGCTACCAACATGAGTTTGACAGCGGGAGGCAGTGCAAGACAGGAGTGCCTGGCGTGCTCTGGTCCATGGGGTCACAAAGAGTCGGACACGACTAAACAACAACAATGCGTACCCCCAGAAAAAAGCACTGCTTCCTGTCCAATCTGCATTGCTGCAATTCCATATAGGGAGAGGCACCATACCATTTGAGGACTTAGACACATGAGAGGTCCAAAGGATGCATGGCTGCCTTCTCCTTACTTACATGCTTTTCTGGTGAACACCTGTGCACCTCACCTCTGATAACAGGCTTGTCATTTTCTTGCATTGCTTGTTCATGCAAGTACAAGAAAACAGGAAACGCAAGACCGCTCTGTCGCTCTTCCTGTTTTCATGCAACAGTCAGAGTTGCACTAAGGCTGTACTGTTGTGAAGCACTTAAGAAAAAGATAAATACTTGGTGCTATCAATCTGGTGCCTATGCTTGGTCACACATCTTCACAGGGCAGGAGATTCCATTGCCTTTGTGAGGGTGTGTACATCCGCATTTCAGTACAGTGGTACCTTCGTTCTCAAAATTAATCCGTTCCGGGAGTCTGTTCGATTCCTGAAACCATTCAGAAACCAAGGCGCGGCTTCCGATTGGCTGCAGGAGCTTCCTGCACTCAATTGGAAGCCACGGAAGCTGTGTTGGACGTTTGATTTCTGAAAAATGTTTGCAAACCAGAACACTTACTTCTGGGTTTGCGGTATTCGGGAGTTATTTGTTTGACAACTAAGCCATTCGGGAACCAAGGTACCATTGTATTCATTTTGATACCTTACCTTGTTTGCCTGAAGCAAATGACATACTTAAATGAAGGTTACAAATGCAGACCAACCATCATACTATTGAAATATACAGGTGTCTTCATCCAATGACATGCACAGTAGTGTAAGAATACAAGTCTATTGCTGAACTGCGGAGCTTCTGGATCATAGTTCATGCTCTTAATCACTGTGCTTTAGGTTATCATGGGCCATAATTTACAGACGATGATCTTCTGTTTGAATAGCTGTCCAGTCCAAGCCTGGTTTAAAATACCCTAAAAGGGGAGAGCCGGGGCCTTCTGTTTGCTAACATATCACTTGGTCACAAGTCTTCTCAGGTATAGAATCATCACCCAATGCGGGGCTCGAACCCACAACCCTGAGATTGAGTCTCAGGCTCTACTGACTGAGCTATCCACTTTGATACATTTTATTTCTATTTCAATAATGATAAATAATTCTAAATTTTCATGCAAATCTTTGTGTTCTTTTGCCCTCTGTTTTAGAAGATGCACTTACTGTGTTTTTTGACAATGCATTAGTGAACCCAAGCTCTCTCTGAGTCCCAGGGACATGAGGGAACTAGAAGCTGAACGAAGTGCCCCTTTTACATAGTCCTTTGAGAAGCCACTGTACTGCAAAAGCTTCAGCCTGCCCAGGCAGACATTATGTGGGTGGTCAGAGGCCCAGTTTTGCTTGTGCAACCTTAGTACTGTTTGTGAGACAGCTATGCACGGTCTGAGTGTGGGATACCAAAGAGGAATGCAGAATAGATCTTAATCTTTTCCGAGCTTCCAGAGAGATTTGTAAAGAGGGACATTTACAATCATTTTTATGGACTTTGAAACATCCCAGCAAAGACGGAAAGCAATAAAAACTTCACCGCTCCTTTTCTTCATATCTTACCAGCCGCAGACTCATTAATCGATAACTTTAGATCTGCCATATTCCCACAGCTGTTAATGTGCGCCAGCAAATGCTGGGGTGCAGTTGGAGATGATTATGAGAAATGGATGAGAAAGAGGGGCTGAGCGGGCTCAGAAATGGAAAAAGCCGGGAAGTGGAGCATGGGCCAAGTTAAGAGGAGAGAGAGAGAGAGAGAGAGAGAGAGAGAGAGAGAGAGAGAGAGAGAGAGAGAGAGAGAGAGAGAGAGAGAGAGAGAGAGAGAGAGAGAGAGAGAGATTGGCTATGTTGTGAAATGGCCCTGTAATGTCATTTCCCATGTGTTCTTGCCTGCCCCTCCAGGGAGCTACTGCATTGACATAACTACATGTTATAAAGAGGGAAATGTTCCATGCATGAAACTCTCCTGCCAGGAGCTGTGTATTTTTCAGATATCAACATTTTCATTGTAGTTAGAGGAAGCAGGGTGTGATTATTTATTTACTTATTAATAAACAAAATAAACCAAAGATAAAGATCACAAATAAATGCTGTTACAGCTGGTTGAAAGCAGCAAACATTTGGACATTATCATTGAACTTGCTTTTTCCAAAACATTCCATTTTTTTAATAAAAAACAACAACTATAAACCTGCTAGGCTGATTCTTTTGTGATAAGTCAGCTTGATTATATAATTTAATATAGTAGGGAATATACTCCCTCCTCAATTTTTAGTTATTATAATATTAGCAGCAGTTATAAGGTTAAACACAATTTCTTGACCATTTTCCAGTACGTATATACTTTTTTGATAAAATGAATCCCCTCTGTCCTCTGTCCCAGGCCTATAGAGGAATGTTGGGACATTTGGCAGTTCATAAAGGATTAAAGCTGGAGATAAACTCCCCCCCCCCACCTGATCCAGTTCTCTTCACACTTGGCAGAAGAGCTTGCCTTTCAGCAAGGAAACTTGCTTATTGGCTACTAAACTCAAGAATGTGAACCTGGCTGAATGGAATTACAATGCTGTGCTCACAGAGAGAACCTCAAAATGTTGCACACTGCCAGGAAAAGAACTATCCCGGATTTGCTATCAAGTTATTGGGCAGCTGATAGGAAAAGCCACCAAGCATTTCTCTTTGTTATCATTGTATGGTCCAGCCTTCCTTGATGCAATGTTCTGATTTTAATATATAGTTCAATGTTTTTATTGCTGAAAACCAGTTGGATATATATATATATCCAACTGGTTTTCAGCAATAAAAACATTGAGATATATATATATATATATGAATGAGATATAGCAGTATATACTGTATATAAATAAATATACCCTGCCCAAGACCCTGGAAAGCCACTGAGAGTCAGACAAAACTGGGCAAAGATAAGGCAACTTCCTACGAATATAAATATGCATTATTATTATTATTATTATTATTAACTTGCCAGGCCTCCCCAGCCACTCTAGGCAGCTTACAACAGGATATTAAAAACACAATAAAACATCAAACATTAAAAACTTCCCTAAACAGGGCTGCTTTCAGATGTCATCTAAAAGTCAGATAGTTGTTTACCTGAAAACACTGAGATATATCTACCCATTGATTACAAATTGTACTTGATCCAGTAATGAATAATCAGATGATTATCGGATTCCCTTTTGCTGAAGATGCAAAAGATTGCATAGCTTTCGGCTCATCCTTGCTTCATCCTTTACAAATTCCTTTACAGTTTCTCTAGAAATTGATACCTGGACATTTAACTGATTCTGAAAACTGGGTGACTTTAGCCATAGGTGCTCATTATCCAAACAGATAGCTCAGTTTGTTAGAGTGCGGCGCTGATAATGCCTAGGCTGCAGGTTTGATTTCCATGTGGGACAGCTGCCTATTCCTGCCTTGCAGGGGGTTGGACTAGATTGTCCTCAAGCTCTCTTCCAACTCTTGTGATTCTATGTTTTCACACACTATAAGACAGTGTGGAATCTGATCGAAAGAGGTTTACATTGACGTAGAGCCAATTGAATAATCCTTGTTGCTGCCTGTTTCAAACTCCTTGTTGCCATATTTTATTTTATTTTTTAAAAAAGACATAAAAATGCACTACTATCAGCAACAAAGATATCAAGAGTTCTGTGTCATATGTTAATCCCTTGATCACAAATGGGGCAAAGTTGACTGACCTTAGTGGGTTCAAAGATTGTCCTTCTTCCTCAGAACATGAGCAGCCCATAAATCTTGCAAAGCTGGATAAATCCCAAGGCTAAGGAATACTCAATTATGTGGTAAAATATGAATACGACAGTGTTAACCTTTTCCCTCCTTTACTTTCTCCAATATAAGATACCCATTAAAATGTCTCATTTGGGATGCTGCTACTGAAAACTGTTCAATTGCCTCCATCGACGAGCCGCTTCCAAGCATCCTCTTAACAATGCTGGAAACTTATACCTACCGTTACGGAACCTGCTCGGAAGGGAACATTTGCAAAAGTAATTGTAAAGAAGAAGAGAACGAAGAGAGAAGGGAAAGCTCCGTCAGATTTGTGTGCTGAATTTGATTTTGCACCAAGGAGAGTATCCATTTCACAAGCTGGGCTATTTTCGTTGAAGGCAAAGAACATTCTAAATTAAAGGGAAGGCTGAAACCCTTGAACACAATACCCTTGACATGTGGGAATCTTTGAAAATCAAACCATGACTGCATATTGGAAAAACTGCTAAATGATGAAGACTTTCAAGGGGCAATTTCCCCCCTTTTCCTCCTGCCCCAGATGCAGATTTTTCAGTATTCACATCCAGATGTTTGAAGCCTACATGAAATATTGTTCATGCAGGCTTTGGAATCTTTTTAAAACCAAGTTATATTCTAACTGACTTTGCTGCTGGACTTGCAGTGGCATAAGTGGTATGTTGTTGTTGTTGTTTAGTCGTTTAGTCGTGTCCGACTCTTCGTGACCCCATGGACCATAGCACGCCAGGCACTCCTGTCTCGCACTGCCTCCCGCAGTTTGGTCAAACTCATGTTCGTAGCTTCGAGAACACTGTCCAACCATCTCGTCCTCTGTCGTCCCCTTCTCCTAGTGCCCTCAATCTTTCCCAACATCAGGGTCTTTTCCAAGGATTCTTCTCTTCTCATGAGGTGGCCAAAGTATTGGAGCCTCAGCTTCACGATCTGTCCTTCCAGGGAGCACTCAGGGCTGATTTCCTTAAGAATGGATTGGTTTGATCTTCTTGCAGTCCATGGGACTCTCAAGAGTCTCCTCCAGCACCATAATTCAAAAGCATCAATTCTTCGGCGATCAGCCTTCTTTATGGTCCAACTCTCACTTCCATACATCACTACTGGGAAAACCATAGCTTTAACTATACGGACCTTTGTCGGCAAGGTGATGTCTCTGCTTTTTAAGATGCTGTCTAGGTTTGTCATTGCTTTTCTCCCAAGAAGCAGGCGTCTTTTAATTTCGTGACTGCTGTCACCATCTGCAGTGATCAAGGAGCCCAAGAAAGTAAAATCTCTCACTGCCTCCATTTCTTCCCCTTCTATTTGCCAGGAGGTGATGGGACCAGTGGCCATGATCTTGGTTTTTTTGATGTTGAGCTTCAGACCATATTTTGCGCTCTCCTCTTTCACCCTCATTAAAAGGTTCTTTAATTCCTCCTCGCTTTCTGCCATCAAGGTTGTGTCATCTGCATATCTGAGGTTGTTGATATTTCTTCCAGCAATCTTAATTCCGGCTTGGGATTCATCTAGTCCAGCCTTTCGCATGATGAATTCTGCATATAAGTTAAATAAGCAGGGAGACAATATACAACCTTGTCGTACTCCTTTCCCCATTTTGAACCAATCAGTTGTTCCATATCCAGTTCTAACTGTAGCTTCTTGTCAGTGGTATAGTGGTAGAGTTATGGATGTATTTGCCGTGTTTCTCCGAAAATAAGACACCGTCTTATATTTATTTTTCCTCAGAAAAAAACCACTATGGCTTATGAATCTTACACTTCCAATTTTTAGGACTTCTTTAAATGTGTAAACCCCAGACCCATGTGGAAGTGTTCGTGTGTCCAGCTTTCCAGACTAAGCTAGAAAATGGAACCCCCAAACACTAAATGGAACCCCCAAACACTAAAAAGACAGCATTGTGTTTAGCTAAGAATGCAAGAGGACTATACATTTTTAGCATTTTTTATTTCTATGATTATCTTTTCATTTCGATGACCTCAAAATATAGATTTCAAAAACCAATCTTTTGAATAATGATTCTAGAGACAAGACACATTTCCAGGGGAATCTACTCCATAATGTTTTCCTAGATTCAGTACCTGGCTTTAGCAGAATTCAAAGGCAGGTGTGAGACAAAGAATTCAGGTGTGAGACAAAGAAAGTAGACAAAGAAAGACCAGTAGACAAAGAAAAAAAGTGTACAGGGAGTATTCAGTGGAGATGGAGAACATGTGGTCAAATTAAATCTACAATCCTAAGCATGATTAATGGGAACTCATTTCTGGTAAACTTGCTTGTAGTTAAGCTGTAAGTATATTAATGGAAAATGAACACACAGCATTAAACTACTACTGAATTAGATGAATAACTGATCTGTTGCTTCAATTTGTGTCTGATAAGTCTTACCTTTCAGTGAAAGTTTTTACAGCTTTCAGGATGGGGGACACTGTTTTATGCAATATATGAACATTTTGAATTTGTGACTACTTTTAAATATCATAAATATTTGAAACAGTTTCACTTATCATTTTAATATTTCTTGTAAACTGCTTAGAGGTTTCATTACAATCAAGCAGCATATAACTTTTGTAAAATAAATAAAATGAAATAAACCATATACTATTTGATGTGACACTAATATCTCCACTTTGCAAAAGAATCATAGAATTGTAGAGGTGGAAGGGACCCTGAGAGTAATCTCGTCCTACCCCCTGCAATGCAGGAATTCTTTGCCCAAAGTGGGGCTCGAACCCACAACCCTGAGATTAAGAGTCTCACGCTCTTCTTATCTAATAATAATACTATTATCTAATAATAATGGTGATCTTTTAAGTCTGAGGGGAGGCAGAGAATTTATAGATGTATACTTTTGCCTGGAATTTCTTTGCATTGTGTGTTGGCTTATAAAAACTCTAAGCCCCCTTCCTGCAAAAGAAAGAAAAAACAAGATATGAAAAAGCAAACAATGAAGAATAAAGCTAGATTTTAAGAAGAGAAAGATTTGTGCATTTGTACAAAATGATTTGACTTTTCAGTGTATTTGACAGGTACCTGTCATGTGCTGGAATATTGCTTTTTATTTGGCTACAACTTCATCCTCCGAAAAGAGAAGCAGATGCCCTTATCTAACCACTATAAGTACTCACTTTGGAACTGAGTAATGTTACATGGTATTCTGCTGGGACCATTTGTTCCAGAAGGAAAGAAGCAATAATATTGCCCTGTTTCCTGCTTTTCATTAACATCATCAGTAGAAGAATTACTGGCCTTGGCCCATAATAATCTTTACAAGGCCAATGATAAAATCTGGAGATGGGGAGAGACACCAGTTGCAGTCTTGCTTTCTGTTAGGCAATATATGCTGTACTTAACCATTCCCACAAAGACCGTGAAAGGCACAAAACTGGATTATAAAGCCTGTTCTTCCTTGCTCCAGGTTCAACTCCACTAATGGCTCCATTAATGGCTACCTGAAATCATCTTTGGACTTGCATTGGCGCAGGCAATACGGATGAGTCCAATCTGACGACAGTATTATGTTCAATCTCCTTTCTGTATTCAGAAAAGTTGTGGACAGAGAAATGAACTCTGGCTGATCTTCCTTTGGATAAATAGCTTTTTAGACTGTAAGGTCTTTGGGGGATGAGTATGTTTTTGCTTGCTAAAGAAACAATGAATTACTTTAGTAGCCTAGTTTGGGATGACCATAGTTCAATGGCAGAGTCAGCTCTTGAATTATGAGGGGCTCCTAAGATCCACCTTTGACTACCCCAGTTTCAGCCAAATAATGACCTTGTAGCTGCCTAAAACATAGAGGGCCATCGCTTAAGGTAAGGAGACAATCACAACTGCCCTCAGTATTTTAGGCACTGGGTAAGGCATGTGGTTTGCAAGCAGAAGGTTCCAGGTTCAGTTTCTTGCATCGTCAGGTGAAAGGGATGTCAGGCAGGAGGTCTGGAAATGAGCTCTGCCAGGGACCTTGGGCAGCCACTTCTAGTTCTAATATAATTTAATAATAGATCACAAAAATGGAAAGAAAAATCTAACATGAAGATATAGGAGATCAGAGAAACGATGCTACATGGGGAGGGGAACTACAGAAGCATTATGTCCAAACTGTAATACTACTACTTAAAGGTAAAGGTAAAGGGAACCCTGACCATTAGGTCCAGTCACGGATGACTCTGAGGTTGCGGTGCTAATCTCGCTTTACTGGCTGAGGGAGCCGGCATACAGCTTCTGGGTCATGTGGCCAGCATGACTAAGCCGCTTCTGGCGAACCAGAGCAGCGCACAGAAATGCCGATTACCTTCCCGCCGGAGTGGTACCTATTTATCTACTTGCACTTTGACGTGCTTTCGAACTGCTAGGTTGGCAGGAGCAGGGCTCGAGCAACGGGAGCTCACCCTGTCGCGGGGATTCAAACCGCCAGCCTTCTGATTGGCAAGCCCTAGGCTCTGTGGTTTAGACCACAGCACCACCCACATCCCATATTACTACTTAGTAATGGTAAGAAAACAATAAATGGTTCTGTGATGCTGTTGAAGGTTGAAAAAGAAAGGGTAGCAGAAGACTGATTCTAATTAAACAGTTAGCAAAATCTTCTTAACTGTATGGCAGATAGATTCATAGAGTTGGAAGAGACCACAAGGGCCATCCAGTCCAACCCCCTGCCAAGCAGGAAACACCTTCAAAGCATTCCTGACAGATGGCTGTCAAGCCTCCGCTTAAAGACCTCCAAAGAAGGAGACTCCACCACACTCCTTGGCAGCAAATTCCACTGTCGAACAGCTCTTACTGTCAGGAAGTTCTTCCTAATCTTTAGGTGGAATCTTCTTTCTTGTAACTTGAATCCATTGCTCTGTGTCTGCTTCTCTGGAGCAGCAGAAAACAACCTTTCACCCTCTTCTATATGACATCCTTTTATATATTTGAACATGGCTATCATATCACCCCTTAACCTTCTCTTCTCCAGGCTAAACATACCCAACTCCCTAAGCCGTTCCTCATAAGGCATCGTTTCCAGGCCTTTGACCATTTTGGTTGCCCTCTTCTGGACACGTTCCAGCTTATCAGTATCCTTCTTGAACTGTGGTGCCCAGAACTGGACACAGTACTCCAGGTGAGGTCTGACCAGAGCAGAATACAGTGGTACTATTACTTCCCTTGATCTAGATGCTATACTCCTATTGATGCAGCCCAGAATTGCATTGGCTTTTTAAGCTGCTGCATCACACTGTTCACTCATGTCAAGTCAGGATTCCAAAATCCTTTTCACATGTACCGTTCTCAAGCCAAGATATTGGGCGATTGGGCGAAGAAATGCTTAGAAAACCTTGGTGCCATCTTCAGTTATGATGCCTTTTTGATATTCTCAAATGATCCAGTCAGATGAGGGGAGCCTAGAATGTCACTTTCCTATGGAATAAGCACACACACACACACAGAGAGAGAGAGACAGCCCCCTGGCATGTGTTGACTTTCTGGGAATGAGCTAATTGATGGCCTTGTCCACAAAGGCGGGTCATTTTAAAATTCTCCCAGCCACGTGAGAGCCACCCGGAGGTATAGTGCTGCTGTCAGGACAGGATTTGGGGGAATTAGTCCAGTGCCCTGCTTAGCAGAGCAAACAAAAGGGCCCACAATCTTACCACATTTTGAAGTGAAGTAATCTAAAGATTAGGGACCCAGGTGGCGCTGTGGGTTAAACCACTGAGCCTAGGGCTTGCTGATCAGAAGGTCGGCGGTTCGAATCCCTGTGACGGGGTGAACTCCCGTTGCTTGGTCCCAGCTCCTGCCAACCTAGCAGTTCGAAAGCATGTCAAAATGCAAGTAGATAAATAGGAACCGCTACAGCGGGAAGGTAAACGGCGTTTCCATGTGCTGCTCTGGTTTGCCAGAAGCGGCTTTGTCATGCTGGCCACATGACCTGGAAGCTATACGCCAGCTCCCTTGGCCAATAATGCGAGATGAGCGTGCAACCCCAGAGTCGGTCACGACTGGACCTAATGGTCAGGGGTCCCTTTAATCTAAAGATTATCCCTGCAAGACTCATCACCACTGCATAAATATCACCTGATAATCAGCACCATATAAATATACAAGCGTGCAGAATTCTTCCTGGTGAAGGCAAATATTGGACTAGGTTGCCTCCATAATTCTGGATTTTTATAAGAGCACCTCAAATCCAGCTGAAACTCTGAAAAAACGTCTTCCCAATCATTGTCTAAAGTGATGCTCTGTCTCACTTGACACAAATGTTTGACAAGATGTATGAAACCTTGTTTGGACAGGCAGAAGGCAATTCTTGAACTAAACGGGACAAAGAGAGTACTCTGGTAGCAAGAGTTTGACATTTAGATAATATAAACAATGGAAGCTCCCTTGGACTGAGTCAGGTTATAAGTCCATTGAGCCTGTTGGA
Source organism: Zootoca vivipara (assembly GCF_963506605.1). NCBI lineage: Eukaryota > Metazoa > Chordata > Lepidosauria > Squamata > Lacertidae > Zootoca > Zootoca vivipara. The sequence goes on from NC_083278.1 coordinate 16,674,543, forward strand.
TGCATTTGGACAGCACAGCTAAGGATTTAACCTGAGACTTTGTGAAGTCAAACCAATCTACCCCTGAGCTAGTAGGAAATGATTCTTTGCTTTATCAATTAAAGAAAAGGATAGATAGAATAATACCAGGGCTTTTTTTTCAGCTGGAGCTCACCGGAGCCCGGATCCAACAGCTCTCAGGTGGGCACCATTGTCATTCCAAGAGAACAAAGGAGACGTTCATGGTGAGTTCCGGCACCTCTTTTTCTAGAAAAATAGCATTGAATAATACCATATGACAATCAGTTTATGAATCAACCCTGGCAAGAATCAGGCCACACCTATTGATCTAAAAGAGTCAGTGTGGTATAGTGGTTAAGAGCTGTAGACTCGTAACCTGGTGAACCGGGTTCGCGTCTCCACTCCTCCACATGCAGCTGCTGGGTGACCTTGAGCTAGTCACACTTCTCTGAAGTCTCTCAGCCCCACTCACCTCACAGAGTGTTTGTTGTGGAGGAGGAAGGGAAAGGAGAGTGTTAGCTGCTTTGAGACTCCTTCGGGTAGTGATAAAGCGGGATATCAAATCCAAACTCCTCCTCCTCCTCCTCCTCCTCCTCCTCCTCCTCCTCCTCCTCCTCCTTCTTCTTCTTCTTCTTCTTCTTCTTCTTCTTCTTCCTCCTCCTCCTCCTCCTCCTCCAGTCCATTCTGAATTCCTCTCTCATGATCTTGGGCCAGTATAACTCTTCAATGCCAGCAATGTCCCCTACATTTTGGGTCGAACTACAATATGACTATTATAGGAAGTTTCTTAGCAGAAACAATGAGGTTTTGGGAGAAGGCAGACTTTAGGAGGTATTTATCGCTGGAGGCAACTGAGTCTTTTCCTTTTTTAAAAAAAACAGGCTAAGCATACACTTGCATTGTTCTGTGTGTTAAAAAAAAGTTACACAACGCCGGGTTATAGTAACATTGCTGGGAGCAGCATAGAGAGCTATTGTGTCAGAACAGATGCTGTTGAATAGCATAGTTGAGATTTACAGAAAAAGCTTTGAATGAGGAGCATTGCATCAACATGTCTGCAGGACAGTGCCGCGCCCGCCTCGATTGCTTTTTAATGAGAAAGGATATTGAATTTCCAACGTGGACTGTTCTGATCAAGCCGCTGAATGCTAAAATCTAAACAGCACCATTGTGGGACAGAAAGCAACTTACTGCTTCCCATTTCTTGAAGCCAGCTAACAATAAAATGAAAATAGTTTTCATTCATCCGGCTGACTGAGGTCCTGGAATGTGGTACAGTTGCCCTAGGGATAGCTGGAGAATAACATTTCCAGGATAGGGAGACCTTGTCGTGAAGTTATGTGGTATGTATTTTGACAGCAGAATCAGGAAGATGTTTGAAGACACCACTGGTAAATTCTTAAAACAATAAATATAGGCGTGTGTGAAAGTGTGTTTTCACACTGCCCAAGCATTGGGTTCAATTGCATACTAGAATGAACAAGTTTGATAATGTGCAACAGGGGAAATGAGACTGACTCTTCAACTTGTAGGGGAGAGGGCATGTTGTGACCTTGAATCGTGTACTATTTAGACCAGGTCACATTAGGTAATATGATTTCATGTAAACGCTCACAACTACAAGTTTTAAGTAATCTTCTGTCTAAGATGGGGGGGGGGAATCCATCTCGATGCATATTTCAACGTTTATGACCCTTCTCACATCAGACTCACTTTCTGAGGGCCTGCTTTTCGCACACATAATACAGTGTGTCTGTTGGCAACTAACTCCCATATAGAAAGCATTTTCTGAGGAATGCTCTCCCCAGAGAGATCCTCCTGGCACCATCACTACATTTCTTTCAGTGCCAGGCAAAAGCATTCCTCTTTACCCAGGCCTATAACTCTTAAATAATCCATGGCCTGTGAAAGGACTGTTATTATGATGATTATTTTACTATTAGGTTGTGTGTCGTTATGTATTTTATTATGTTTTTATCACTGATGTTCTGTAATGTGTTTTTATAATGTTGCACTGCCCTGGGATCATTTGATAAAGGTTGGTACAGTGGAACCTCGGTTTATGAACACCTCGGTTTATTAATTTTCGGTTTACGAACGCCGCGGACGCATCTGGAACGGATTAATTCACTTTCCATTACTTTCAATGGGAAAGTTCGCTTCAGTTTATGAACGCTTCAGTTTAAGTACTCCGCGGACCGTCTGGAACAGATTAATCCACTTTCCATTACTTTCAATGGGAAAGTTCACTTCAGTTTATGAACGCTTCAGTTTATGAACAGACTTCTGGAACCAATTGTGTTCATAAACCAAGGTACCACTGTATATAAATTGAATTATTATTATTATTATTATTATTATTATTATTATTATTATTATTATTATTTCCCCCCAAAAAACAGATACACACTGCAAGGCACTTAGGCCAAGCTGACACACTTAACGAGGAAGCAGTCCTTTTCTTGTCCTCTTCATAACACACATAGTGTCACATGAGAGGTGGAAGAGCCACGACTTGATTCATTGGACCCACCGCTCTTCCAAAAGAAAAATCACTCCAGTTGCAATTGGGTACAAATGAAACTGCTATGTGATATTGTTTCTATGAGACACAGGAAGAGGTTGGTCGTGCCTGCTCAGCCGTGATGTCAAATTCCTGATCCTGTAAGTGTATGAATTCATGTCTCTTGCCAAACCATTTCTTGCTAGATCCATGTACAGAAGACTGGTGAAGAAAGCGTTGGACACTTGCTCAGCTTAGAGCAGCTTTCTCCAGCCTGGTGCCCCCTAGATGTTATTGGGTTACGACTCCCCATCACCGCCGACCATTGGCCATGCTGGCTGTTTGCTGATGGAGTTTGTAGTCCAACAATGCCAAACTGGGGAAGGGCCAGAGAGTGCATGTTTTGCATCATTAAGGTCCCAGGCTCAATCTCTGCCAGGTAGGACTGGGAATGGCCCCTTTATGAAATGTGGAGAACTACTGGTAATTGGTGTAGAAAATGGACCAATGTTCTGACGTGGCGTAAGGCAACTTCATATGCTCCTCCTCTTACTTCCCATGTCCACAGTCCAGAGAACCAGCCAGCCAGCTCCTGTTAACCTTTGACTTTATTTTTCATCAGCAGCCATTGGCAACATGGAATGCTGCTTTTGCAAATCATAGGAGTTTGCGATAGCGCTGCAGTTCAAAGAAGGAAAAAGTGTCATTCTGTGTGTATGCAGACCCTTGCATGGACATCTGTGGATTATGGCTATTACCATCCAACTGTCCTTCCTTGGGGGAGAGAGAGAGAGAGAGAGAGAGAGAGAGAGAGAGAGAGAGAGAGAGAGAGAGAGAGAGAGAGAGTCTTTCAATAAGCACGTACAATTGAACTCAGGTAGAGTTCTCTCCAGTGACTGGGAACAAATTCACACACATGAGCTTCCTGATGTTCAGCTGGGATAGAGCTTGTAGGTGTGAACCAGAGGTGTTCCTCGACACTTAAAGGACTCAGGGCACAGCACAAATCTGCATGATGGTATTGAGACGGTATTAATCTGGGCAAATTAATGGAAGGTGGTGAGGGTATCGCCAGCGCTGCACTTTGCAGTGTGCCCAGCTGCCCTGTATACAAAATAAAACTTTTTTTTTAAAAAAAGAGCTTTACAATGGGATGAGGGCCAGAGACAGAGCACAACGAACCCAGGATTTGGGCCTCCCGGACCACCCCTAGCAATGTCCCTCCTGCTTTCTGACTGCTACCACCGCAAGCATTCATCAAATAGACCACAAGGGGAAACAGATGCCCAGGGAAGAGAAAGAACAGGAATTCTTAAAGCATGGAAGACATTGTTATGCTTGAGAATACATCTTTCTGCAGTTGGCGTGCCATTGCGAGATGAATAGTGTTACTGGTTGATAGCACACCTCTAAAAGTTATACTTTGAACAAAGGATTTGTTAGGCATCATGGCCTCAGTCCAAGAGAGGAGCAATGCTTAAGCCCACCAAATCAATTGGCTTAAACTGGCTTCACTCAGCGTTGGATTATAGCCCACGTGCAAATCTTAAGAATATACTACTTTCTATCTCCTAAAGCTATAAAAGAAGATGCTTCCAAGTTAGCAGCTAGCTGACGACGATGACAGCCGAAACATTTGCCGACTCACACAGCCACCTCAGATAAACAGTGTTTTTCCCCACTATCAAAAGAAAGTCTAGAGTTCCATTCAGCAGCTGTCAACGTCTCCATTCTCATATCCATGTTATGAAGATTGCTATCTAGGAATAAACTTCCTCTAAGATGAACCAAGAAGACTGGGAGCTATGCATACAATGGCAAGATTGTCCCAGGTTGCTGAGGACACTAATCCTGAAATATTGTCAAGCGGATCAGCTAGTCTTCGAATTGTACCTAACACAATTAGACATTGTTAAAAAAAGCTGGCTTGAGGCATGCAATGGGGAGACTATAAATATGTGGGTTTTTTTTTTTTAAGGTAGTCTGTAAGCTAAACTGTGCAGTGATTTTGCACCTTATTATTGCAGGGATCGAGAGATAATCACACTGGTGTAAATGAAGGCATCATTTGCCTCTATGGTCTCCAGTCCTTAGAAAGTTTCGCTGAGATATCAATTCATGAATGGAGTCTGAGGGGCAGGCCTGACTTTCAACGGCTGTAGCTTACACAAATGAATCGCACCATAGAGTTCAGAGCTATACATCATGCCTATAAAAAGGAAAGAAACTGGAAGAGCAAAATGACTGCTTTGGCCAGTATTACAGCTGGCAATGCAGCTGTGACATTGCAGAAACTCACTTTTATCTCCAGTTTCCTTACTGAGAGGAACAATTAAATAAAACAGAACCATATGCTATTGTTGATGGGAAGGGGCTCTTTGAAAATATTATTCTCCCCCCCCCCATGATGTCTCTATATGTAGGAGTTCTTCAGATTTTCAAGTAAAGAAAATGGATGATAAGACATAAGATACAGCAGTATGAGGTCCATAAAACATAATTGGCTCCGCTGAGCTTGTACTCCAGCTCTACTCAAACTATTCATATAACAAGGACAGCCCTAACGACTACCAGCTTTTTGTCCCTCCATGCCCACTGTTGTTTCCTGTTTATGAGCTAACCTCTGCTATGCGGGACAGAAGACCACGAGCACACAAGCACACAATCCAGGACCAGCAGCTACGTAGATTCCTACTGATTTTGCTGCTGTAAAGAATGTTCCAGACCTTTTAATGAGCATTCAAATTTAGATTTCATAACAGGATCCCGAGAGCCCCTTCTCGCTTGATCTCAGTGATGTGGGAGGCACTGTGACGGGGCTTCTCTGTGAGCCTCGGCCGCCCAATGAATGTTGGATGATTCAGATTAGCCAAAAAGAAGTACTTCTTCACAAATGTGGAATTTGTGGGAATGTTCAGGGATGCAGGAGAGGATTTATTGTTTAATGATATCCTTCCTAGCTTGTGTTAGCAAGTTCTATATCTTAGCAGAGTAACGTTCCCCTTTAAACACACAGCGGTTTGCTTGTTGCAGGCTCGTCTCAATATAAGATTCCTGGTAAGATCCCTTCCACGCCCTCGTAAAAAGAATAGACGCGGCAGTCTTATTAAAGTCAATGTAAAAGTAGTTTACTCACAATCATTCAGTTCACAGTTGGATCCCTGAAGGCAGACTTAGGTTAGAAAACTATATACACATGTGGAACTATCCCATAAGGAAGTTAGTTCCTAAGTGACCGCGAACAGGCAGCCACTTCTCCTCACACATAGATAAGCAAAATGGAGAAGAGAGCAAAAGAAGGAGCTGTGCTCCCTTGCCCAGGTTGGGCTTCACACAGACAAGCCTCTAGTCACATGCAGAAGAAGTTTGTCACAGCTCAGGAGGAAACAGGAAGTTTTCTCCCGACTGCATACAAAGCATTCCCTAGCATGTTCATTCTAGGAATGTTGTACTTGACTGCTATGTCGAAACAAAATAAAAAAAAATTCCTTCCAGCAGCACCTTAAAGAGCAACTAAGTTTTTGGTCTTTATAAGTTATAAGGAATTTTTTTAAAAAAAATTATTTTGTTTCGACTACATCAGACCAACACGGCTACCTACCTGTAACTTGACTGCTATGTGTTTCACATCCCAAATAATTTGCTCCTACAGGATGTAGTGATGTCCAGCAGCTTTGATGGCTTTAAAAGAGGATTGGAGAAATTACTGGAGGATCCGTCTATCTGTGGCTGCTAGCCATTATGGCTATTTTCTTCCTCCACTATCAGAGTCAATACTCCTCTGGATACCAGTTCCTGGAGAGGACAAGGGAAGAGAGTATTCTTGCATTCAGGTCCTGCTTGTGGGCTTCCCAAAGTTCTCTGGGCAACTGTGAGAACTCATGATGGACTAGACAGATCTTTGGCCTGATCCAGAAGGATTCTTCTTATGAAGGGAAAGCTGTACCCTGGCAAAGTGGGAGCATAGCAGGCAACAGTGGATTCCTATTAACACACAGGAAGTGGTCATTTCCTGCGTGAGGTCATAATGTCTGTGTGAGGTCACAGTCTAGCCATTGTGGAGTAAGCTGCCACTGATTAGATGCTCTGCTGAAAAGTAAACATACTAAGGATCTAAGGATCACGATATCAGATGAAAGATGCATGTATATTCCATCGCACTTACCAGTGCGCAAAATAGATCGTGGGATTTGCTTCAGGGGCTCAATGTTTGCTTTGCTGCACGAATGATTCGGTAATGCTGAATGCTGAATATTCATTCATAGGTCCAGATGTGTTGAACTCCTGATTTTATTGCCACATTTTTCGTTGCTGGAGCTCCATATGAGAGTGTGACTTGGACAAAGAATGAGTCTCTTGGCACAGTTGTGCCGTTCACATGACATGCCTCGGAAAATAATTTATCTGAAAGAAATGTCAAGGGCGCACATTATTTCTGTCACAACTCTCTTGCCACGGCCTCGCTTATTTTAGCGCAAACGAGAAGCTACCTGGAAACATGCATTTCTCGTTGCCAATGTAAAGGTTCAAGGGCAAAGTTTTAGATTCTGTAAGATCAAATGGATTGGGAAGAAGCACCAAAGGGTTTTTGTTCTTGTCAGCCTATAACTTAGCGTGGCCCTTTCCCATGTGCTTCATATTATTCAAAGGAAAGCTGGATCCATTTACTTCAATAAAGAAGATAAACATGGATAAATGTAAGAAAAACAATGTTAGTGACTTCTTCTGAACATTCAGACTTCGGGGATGAACAAAGAGGAACTCTCCCTGCACCCTACTCCCCCAAGTAAAAACTTAAAAACAAGTGCAGTTGAAGGCCATTCTACATCCACAGCATTTCATGGGGCTTATAGGCGCATGTGTTACAAAGAAATAGGAGTCACATCAAGGGAGAACCAAACGGGGACTGTGGTTCATGAGGAACCTCCCCCATCCTTCTGTCCCAAATGCCAGACCTGCTCTTCCTGTATGCCATTGTCGCAATCAGGGCCGGATTTAGGTTTGATGAGGCCCTAAGCTACTGAAGGTAATGGGGGCCCTTTGTATGTCCAGCTGTCCATTGTCAACAACAAATTGTCACTGCTTTTGTGTGTTGAATATATGCTATATGGTAATTTATGGGCCTAAGAGGTACCTAAAGCCATTTGCACATAACAGAATATGTATTTTAGCAAAGTAATTGTTGAACTGAAATACAATTAATAAGAAGTATATTAATAGTGAAATACAATTAAGAAGTATATTAATAATAAAATACAATTAAGAAGTATATTAATAGTGAAATAATTCTTAAGCTCTAACTTAAAATTTTGGAAATGTACATCCAGGTTTTTTTTCCCCTTTAGATTTTTTTGGGGGGCCCAAGAGAGTAGGGCCCTAAGCTATAGCTTCTTTAGCTTATACATACAGTGGTACCTCTACTTACGAATAACTCTACTTAAGAATGTTTCTACTTACGAATGGAGCTCCGTCCGCCATCTTGGATGCGGTTTAGATAGCATTTTTTCTACTTATGAATTTTTAGATAGGGTTGCTTCTACTTATGAATTTTTTTCTCCCAATGCATTCCTATGGGATTTGACTTACAATTTTTTTCGACTTACGAATATGCGTTTGGAACGCATCAAATTCTTAAGTAGAGGTACCACTGTAAATCTGGCACTGGTCACAATCAGAATCCCACAGCCATCACCAAATGTGGCTTCTGTTTCTTAAAAAAACAAAACCCTGTCCAGAATCCACAAGCAGGTCGCAAATAAGGTTGCCAGGTGTCCACTATTTGAGCGGACGGTCCGCTTTTTTCACATTATGTTCACTATTTTTTCCCCACCAAATAGTGGACTTTTTTTATTCAAAAGCTTTATGATGAAATGGTACATAATCTAAAGCTGTACAGTCGAAGAGAATAAGGATAGGAGAATCGCGTTTTGTATTTTTTTTCATAAGTAAGAATGAGACAAAAATCGAATATCCATTGAACTCGATTCTCGGGGAAAATTATGAATCATACTCAGTTTCACAAGACATTTAAAAAATGGGTGGGGGGGAGGCGCCTCTTGCCGGAGTTCTGCCCCGCCTGTTCCTGACTCGTGGGGAGAACAAAAGGGAGAGGCGCGAAAGAAAAAGACACTTCTTCCTGTTCCTGACACGCAGCAGCAGCAGCAAACCAGCTACCGGTAGAGGCACGAGGAGGAAAGGCGGGCTTGGAGGAGACTTGCCCGACGACCTGAGGGAGCGAGATCCTTGCCCCAAGGATCGCCTCCCTAATACAGGAACGTTAAGAAGGAACCCCTGTTGGGAACCTGGGTAGCTTTGCCCCAAGGATCCCTAAGAAGCATAGAATTGTAGAGTTGTTGGAAAGGACCACAAGGATCATCTAGTCCAACCCCCCTGCAATGCAGGAATCGAACATATGGGGGCTTGAACCCATGACCCTAAGATTAAGATTATAAAATTAAGATGAAATTAAAATTAAGATTGGTGACCCAGGTGGCGCTGTGGGCTAAACCACTGAGCCTAGGTGATCAGAAGGTCGGCGGTTCGAATCCCTGTGACGGGGTGAGCTCCCGTTGCTTGGTCCCAGCTCCTGCCAACCTAGCAGTTCAAAAGCACGTCAAAATGTAAGTAGATAAATAGGAACCGCTATAGCGGGAAGGTAAACGGCGTTTCCATGTGCTGCTCTGGTTTGCCAGAAGCGGCTTTGTCATGCTGGCCACATGACCTGGAAGCTATACGCCGGCTCCCTCGGCCAATAATGCGAGATGAGCGCGCAACCCCAGAGTCGGTCACGACTGGACCTAATGGTCAGGGGTCCCTTTACCTTTACCTTTAAGATTAAGATTATAAAATTATGTATAGTATAACATTTTTAAAATGTATTGTAGCTTGTGTCGACTGACCTAAAATGGCGTCGAGTGATGAGAGTGACAGCGGCGAGATTTCGAATTCTTTAAAACGAAAGAGAGGAGTGTGGAAATACAACAAAGACTGGGAAGCTACTTTTGCATGGATTACCAACAACGAAACCGACAGAACAAATACGACAGCCTACTGTAAATTGTGTCAGAAATCATTCACAATTGAATATAATGGTATAAAAGCTGTCACACAGCATGCAAGCACAAAAAATCATTTAGATAAGGAGAAAATAGCTTCCAGAAACAAGCGAATCAATTTGTTTTTCATTGTTAAATACTCCTCTTTCATTGAGAAAGTGACTGTAGCTGAAATGGCTGGAATTTACCATGGGATCAAACACCATATTTCTTTCCTGGCTCAAGATTGCGGTATTAAGTTAATGAAGCAAATTAAGTTAATGATTCAGAAATTGTAAAAAAAAAAAGATGTATTGTGGAAGAACCAAATCATCAGCTATTGTCAATGAGGTTTTGTATCCTTATTCTATTGAGTTGGTTCTCAATGATCTTGAAACTGGAATTCCATTTTCCTCTCTCCATTGACGCATCAAACAAGGGAAATCACAAAATGTATCCCGTTGTTGCACAATATTTTACTTGTGAAGAAGGACTGTGTGTGAAAATTTTAGACTTTTATGGGGATTCTTTCGAAGATTCTACATCAATAAAAAAATCAGCTGTGTCAAATTCTTAGTGATAACGAATTGGAAATAAATAATGTTTCAGCTTACTCAGCAGATAATGCATCGGTCAATTATGGAGTGAACAAATCTGTTTACCAAAAATTATTTCTGGAAAATGACAATATTGTAGCTGCTCATTGCAATAATCACATTTTACACAACAGCACAAAAATGCATTAAAGCAGTTATCTTTTGATATCGAACATGTAGTGCTGAAGGTTTTTGCCAAATTTTTGAATTCTGCGAAGAAACGAGAAGAGTTGAAATCATTTTCTTGAGTTTTGTGAGTCAGAATTCCATGAAGTTTTGCGCCATGTTCCAACACGTTGGTTAAGTTTGTTTAAAGCGGTCAAAAGACTACTTTTAAACTGGATACCTTTAAAATCGTATTTTATTTCTCTTGGATCTGATGAGTGCCATAAGGTTATCGGGAACCTTATTTCGGATCAGGAAAATGAACTCGCAAAGGACGATGAACCAACAATTTCAGAATTGTATTTATATTTCACGCACTTCTTCATGTCAATAATGCAAGATGCCCTACTGAAGCTGGAAAGCACGAAAATTCTTGCATGTGATCTTCACATTATCATGTGTAAGCTGCGTGATTGATTCTTTGCAAAATAAATAAATACGATGAGCAGTTTTTTGGAATGCAAGTTTTATTTGCCTTACGTAAAAAACATTTGCCTGAGAATGCCGTGCAAAAGTTCAAGGAAGAAGCCATCAATGTGTATCAAAAAGCCATTGCGTACCTAGGAAAGTGGTATAATTTCACCGATTCAGTATATGAGATGCTAAGTTGTTTCAATCTAATTGATCGCAATAATCCTCCAACTTTAGAAGAAATGGCAAACACCTGGTTATCATCACCATGGCGAGAAGAACTTCCACCCAACAATCCCTTCGATGAAATTTCTGCCTTAGAAGAAGTTTATGTTCATCTGCAGGGCAATTCATCTCTTGAAAAGTGGACGTACTTTTTCAAGAAAGACCAGCTCCGTCCGAGTTTACTGAAACTGTTCCAGTATTGTGCATCAATTCGGGTATCAAATGCAAACGTTGAACAAATTTTCAGCGTCATGGGAAATTTGTGGACTGACAAACGTAACCGACTGCTTGTACCATCAGTTCAAAGTGAACTCTGTATATTTTTTTAATATTTCTCAACGTTGTACTGAAATTAAAGAATTATTCCTGAAACACAAAGAATTGATCAAAGCTGTGCAGTCAAATAAAAAATACAGACGACAATATATTTGATGTTTTGAATTTTAAGTAAATTTTTGAAGTGCTTATTTTAATACGTGTTAAAAGAAAATATATAATTTAATTTAACACACACACACACACACGCTTGTCTGCTATTTTTTAGAAGCAGACCTGGCAATCCTAGTTGCAAACATATAATCTATTACCAGTATAGCAGCCTTTCTATACACAATGTATAATGACTGGGCTAAGGGGAAACAACCTATTTAGATTGCAAATGCTGGGCTATTTCTTTTGAATAATAGTAAATTATTTTGAATAATAGTAAATAATAGTAAAACACACACACACACACACACAATTCTTTGTATATAGCAAACTTTCACATCAGAGAGAAAGAGTAGTGATTATCTCAGATGTGACAGATTAATAAAGGCAGAGAACTTTTTACTTGGGATGACTAAAGTTTCAGCTAGACACTGGCAAGGAGAGAGAAAGAGTCCAGCAGTGATTAGTTTAGTTTATTATTTCTATCCTGCTGTTCTATTTAAAAAAAACAAGCAAAGCAGATGACAAAAAGAGATGCAATATGATAATACAAAACATTTTTTTAAAAAAAATAGCACATCTAATTAAAATAGATTAAAGTAAGATAGCAGTAGTTAAAAGATTGTCAAGGTAGCAACATTACACTTCCAACAATTAAAAAATATAACGTTATAAAGCAGTAGAGCCAAACAGGATAAAAAGATCTGTACCAGGGGCACGTCAAAAAATGAGAAGAGAAGAGAGAACAGCAAATAATAATAATAATAATAATAATAATAATAATAATAATAATAATTTATTATTTCTACCTCGCCCATCTGGCTGGGTTTCCCCAGCCACTCTGGGCGGCTTCCAACAGAAAAATAAATCACAGTAATCTATTAAACATTAAAAGCCTCCCTAAACAGGGCTGCCTTCAGATGTCTTCTAAAAGTCTGGTAGTTGTTTTTCTCTTTGACATCTGATAGGAGGACGTTCCACAGGGCAGGCGCCACTACCAAGAAGGCCCTCTGCCTAGTTCCCTGCAACTTGGCTTCTCGCAACAAGGGAACTGCCAGAAGGCCCTCGGTGCTGGACCTCAGTGTCCGGGCAAAACTATGGAGGTGGAGATGCTCCTTCATGTATATGATGACCAAGGCCATTTAGGGCTTTAAAGGTCAGCACCAACACTTTGAATTGTGCTCGGAAACGTACTGGGAGCCAATGTAGATCTTTCAAGACCGGTGTTATGTGGTCTCGGCGGCCGCTCCCAGTCACCAGTCTAGCTGCCGCATTCTGGATTAGTTGTAGTTTCTGGGTCACCTTCAAAGGTAGCCCCACGTAGAGCGCATTGCAGTAGTCCAAGCGGGAGATAACTAGAGCATGCACCACTCTGGCTAGACAGTCTGCAGGCAGGTAGGGTCTCAGCCTGCGTACCAGATGGAGCTGATAGACAGCTGCCCGGGACAGAGAATTGACCTACGCCTCCATGGACAGCTATGAGTCCAAAATGGCACAGTTACCCCATTCAGGACCAGGGAGTCCTCCACACCTGCCTGCCTCCTGTCCCCCACAAACAGTACTTCTGTCTTGTCAGGATTCAACCTCAATCTGTTAGCCACCATCCATCCTCCAACTGCCTCCAGGCACTCACACAGGATCTTCACCGCCTTCACTGGTTCTGATTTGAAAGAGAGGTAAAACTGGGTATCCTAGTAGGATCCTTCCTAGTAGGAAATTCTACTCATGGAGCCACCACTGAGAAGACCTTTGGGTTGAAGTGATATCGTCCACCACCCCAGTTTATAGACTGTGCAGAACATAGGAGCCAACTCCTAGGGGCTGAGATCCCTTCAGCCCCACAATAAAATATTTGAGGGGGCTGGGACCCCCCCCCAAAAAAAGTTGATGGGGTTACCTGCCTCCCTCCTCAATATTTTCTTCAAGTTGGCACCCCTGGCGCAGAACAGTTTGGATGGACAAAAGTGGCAAGAGGAGAAGCTTGAGATATTCCTGCTTCCTCCTCCCACATTTACCTTGATTCTCATGTGCAGGAGAGAGTTGTGTATCTACTTACTATGGCACTGCAAGATCCATGCAATAGCACCATAAAATCATGGCTTGAATTGGCACATCGGTGCACATTCTGACAAATTTCAGAAAGCACTATAGTACATGATACATGTCGCATTTCCATTGTCTGCAAAATTAAAAGGGGACAGCGGGGAAGCCAATGTATTGGCAAGTCACCTTCCATGCCCTACTGAAGCTTGGCCCGGAAAAAGATTGAACTGCATAGAGGTGAGGGCAATAGCATCACTTTTAGTAATGCAGAGGATCACCAGGGTATGTCTGGGTTGGAATCCCATCAAGTTTATTGGCCAGGATGGCTGTGACTGACAGGAGTTGCAGTCCAACAACATATGGAAGACACCAGGTGCTGCAAGGTTCATAGATTCTATTTATTTAATAAAAAATATACACCGCTTGATTGTAACCCCCATCGTTCTGCCCGGACACTGAGGTCCAGCGTCGAGGGCCTTCTGGCGGTTCCCTCGCTACGAGAAGCCAAGTTACAGGCAACCAGGCAGAGGGCCTTCTCGGTAGTGGAATGCCCTCCCACCAGACTTCAAAGAGAACAACAATTACCAGACCTTTAGAAGGCATCTCAAGGCAGCCCTGTTTAGGGAAGCTTTTAATGTTTGATGGATTTCTGTATTTTAATATTTTGTTGGAAGCCGCCCAGAGTGGCTGGGGGAACCAGGCCAGATGGACGGGGTATAAATAATATATTATTATTATTATTATTATTATTATTATTATTATTATTATTAAAAGAAGAAGAAGAAGAAACCCTCAAAGTGGTTAACAAAAAGGTAAAATGCTTTGTATGTTACAAAGGTTAAAATTCCCAAACAGATTAAAATTACCTTAACTGTATGAAATTGGGTATTCCTGTCTAAACAAGAATGTTTTTCGCTTTTTGCACCATACTGTGGTGCTTTGCTGTCAGCATGCTGTATTTTTCTACTATCATTTTTCTTCTTTGTTGATTTATTCATAATGGGAGAAGGAACTACCGGTAAATTTTTAAACAATTTTAGTTTCTTCTCTGGCATGGTGAATCGTCAGTTCCGTTGCTACCCTCAATGGCGGCCTCATTTCCTGTCACGGTGTTTCCTGAGTCTCAGGCGGGAGCGAGCGTTTAATGTGTGAAGTAGGAGTTGGAATCTAGCACGGTGATTGGTCAGTTTTGTTGTTACCACCTCCAATGGCAGCTTCCTTTTCTTTCCCGGTGTTTCCTGACTCTCAGGCGGAAGCATGTTTTTGTACTTTTTGCCCATTTACTGTATTTATTTTTCCCTATTTGAACTATAAAATGGTGGTTTTCTTGAATCAAAATGAGAGTACCCCTAAACATTTTTTTTAAGAAAAAAAGCACTGGACAGGATCATAGCGCAAGTCAATACTTGCACCAATCCATAGGGTCAAGGGCAAGAAACAGCATTTTGAGATACTGATCTTGGTTCTATTTGTAATGTAATGGATAAATTTTGTGAAAGAAACAAAGATATACATCTTAATGCTTGAGGTAAAGCTTTGAAGGAGAAGTCTACTAAACTTCTCATCATTTTTTCCCTAACTGTGTCATTTTTGAGGAGTTTACCATGGATGTAGAATATATTACCTCTAGGCCTTCCCAAAACTGTAGGGAGCTTTTCCCCACTTCTGAACTATATACAGTAGGCATTAACTTTAATGAACCAAATCACAAGTCTACGTTCAAGAAGAGTGCAGCTTTGGTGTATGGAGTTTATCACCTTCTGTTTAGCATACAAGGAACGCTTAAGTAGAAAGTGTTTGCCTTTTCAGACAGTCATTTTAAACCCTTCATCCAGATATGCTTCTGGAAACTGTCCCTATCCAAATGTCACTCTCATTTTCAGAGTTCTAAATTAACTGGGATTGTTTCCATTGCAGAAATGGTGCATTAGTAATTCTCCTCAGCTTCCTTTTATCCCCCCCCCCCCAAAAAAAAATGTACAAGCATTCTACATTAAGATTACCAGATTTTTTTCCCCAAAAAAATCCAGGGACGCTTTTAAATAAATAAATAAATAAATTTGTTTTGGAAAAGAGAAAAAAAAAATTAGAACAATTAAGAAAAAAAGTCAACACCACAGATCAAAGTTTGCTTTAAAACTGTGCTGGCGAGAAGGTCCTCTCTGCAAGCGGGCGGACAGCACCCAGTGGGGACCCCAAGATGCGGCTGAGCCTCCTGCTCTCGCTGCAGGGCTGCCCCAAAGCTCCCAGCCGCTGCTGGCTGAAGTGATCCAGCTCTCCCTGCTGCTGCCAGATCGAGCCAAAGCTTTTGCACGAACACACACACACACACACACACCACTTCTTTCTTTTTCTCTCCTATTATTATTATTATTATTATTATTATTATTATTATTATTCCTTTCTCTCCCCATTGCTTTGAGCGTGACCAGCTTTGCTCTTGATCTCCACTCATGGGGCGGCAGCAGCAGCATCAAAGAGAGGGGAGAAACAAGGGGGGGGAGCGAAGCTTGAAGAAGGGTTGGAACTGGATCCTGCCAGAGGCCAGGATGCCATCCAGGGAGATGTAAAAGGGGATCTTCTTTCCAGTTTTTCCCTCTCTTGCGTGTGTGCCTATGTTTTACAATCACACCGCCTTCTCTCCACTTCTTCTCCCCGCCGAACTATTGAGTAGATTCCGGCTGCTCCTGCTGGCGTCCCTGTTTCCTGGGGACATTTAATGAAATCTGGGGACATTCTGGGGATGGAATTTGTCCCGAGACACATTTGCAAATTTGGGGGCTGTCCCTGGGAACTGGGGACATCTGGTAACCCTACTCTACATGCACAGCTCTTTTACAATTTTCATGTCTTTTCTACACTGGCAGTGATTATATACATGTAGATACAGCACTGCAAAAATAAACAAAGCACATCAGAATTAATGTGCAGCTAGAACTCAGTTATCCACTGGCTCTCACACTTTTATCAATATATATTTTAAAACGTGTACTTTGAGAGAAAATGCATGAATGCATAAATGCCCAGTATACCTGAAGGTGCATCTCCACCCCCATCGTTCAGCCCGGACACTGAGGTCCAGCTCCGAGGGCCTTCTGGCAGTTCCCTCACTGCGAGAAGTGAGGTTACAGGGAACCAGCCAGAGGGCCTTCTCGGTAGTGGCACCTGCCCTGTGGATATCAAGGACATAAAAAAACTATAAACTTTTAGAAGACATCTGAAGGCAGCCCTGTTTAGGGGAGTTTTTAATATTCTATGTTTTATTGTGTTTTTCATATTCTGAGAAGAGAAGAATCCTTGGAAAAGACCCTGATGTTGGGAAAGATTGAGTGCACTAGGAGAAGGGGACGTCAGAGGACAAGATGGTTGGACAGTGTTCTCGAGGCTACGAACATGAGTTTGACCAAACTGCGGGAGGCAGTGCAAGACAGGAGTGCCTGGCGTGCTGTGGTCCATGGGGTCACGAAGAGTCGGACACGACTAAACGACTAAACAACAACAACAACAACATATTCTGTTGGGAGCCGCCCAGAGTGGCTGGGGAAACCCACCTAGATGGGCGGGGTATAAATAATAAATTACTATTATTATAAAAATGTATTTTGACTTAAAAACACGTGCTAAGGTACATAGCTAAATGCACTGCTTCTGTGTGGGTGTGGGAGCCCTATGGCGAAATATGAGCAAAAATAGCCTCCTTCCTGATACTGGGGCCTTATGTGGAGCTTCCCAAGAAAGTTCAAAATTCTATCCAGTGACTTTTGATTTCCCACCCCCTTGTTTTAAACGTGTCCTGTATAAAACTACCTCTCCACCCCAGTTGTTCACCCATCTTGGACGGTAGCAGGCGAGAAGCTGAATGTAAATATGAATGGATTTGCTTGGGTTCTGTAACACAAGCTCTTTTATCATGGGTGTAACAGACATTCTTTCTCTTTCTATTACTGTTCCCATGTCACTTTGCAGTGATAGGCCAACAAAAACACCTCCTTACAAAAGATGAACTATACCATTGCTGTCTCCTTGGCTACTCTACCGTTTTATTTCAGTTGATAAATTTGCGCTTAGCGCTTAAGTTGTTCAGCATGGCTTACTAATTTGGCAATATTTATTTTGGCAGGGAATGCACAGGGCAGCTGCTCTAAATGTCCTGCAGAGTTCTTTGTTGTGTTTTGGGGTTTTTTGGGGAGGGGGGGAGATGGGGGATAGCATTTTTTTTTCTCCACCAACCCCTCCCCTTCATAACAAGAGTTAGGATATGAAAGGGGGGGGAGAGCTACAGTGTCATGGACGGGACTGAGCTTCCTGTTTATGAGTCACCATAAATACAAAAGGTGTTACATGACATTTCTCAGCTGAGGGATTCGGCCCAACTCTGCGTCAGATGAGTATCCCAATGCATATTCCTCCCCAACCAGGGTGGTCTTACGCTGACTTACTGACCTTGCACAATGGTGCGTGGGATTGCTTGAAAGGAACAGTAGTTAGAAGGAAACTCTAGGCTATTTTAACAAGCCTTTTTAACAAGCCATACAGCATCACTGTCTGAAATTTATCATTTAATTGTGGAGTTAAAAGAGGCATCAATTATCCAGGACATAAACAGATTTATTCCTAACTCCTAGATTTTCTTTTCTTCTCTCTTTTTTTTGCCTGTAGTATGGTTATACACCAACCCAACTAATTCCCCTTCTGGGTACATTTCAAACCTGATAAGATGGGTGACATTTGAAGAAAGAAACGAGGATGTTTGATTTATTATGTGGAAAGACACAGGTCTCTGTCAAGTTGCAAATTATGTACTCTCATGCATATTTCTTCTGTATTTTAAAATTTTAGTACTATTATTATTTATAATGCCCCCCAAAATAAATTTGCTTCTCTGTACAAAAATGTAAAAAGAACATGAAAAACCCTACAGAGGCCCTGCCCTCATGCTTTCATTCTAATGGGCACAACACAAAAGGAAAAATGGGCATGGAAAAAGAAGAAAACCGTCTATTCTCATTGTCATATATTTGCATCATCTCAACTACAACCTTATGGTGAGAAGACAAGCTGTTCCAGGAATGGGGCAGTAGCAGGGAAAGAGAAAGTCTTTGATAGGTTGACATACAATAGCTGGTGGGATTCATTCATACCGATGTGGCACAATTTGTTTGGGCCAGAGATGGGGCACACAGACCCCTCTAAGTTAGTATAGCCTAGTGTTTCAGATACTGTATTTGTGAAACAGGCAGCTCCTGGTCAAATCTAGCCTCTGCTATAAGCTCATGAGTTAGCCTTAGGCAAGCCACTCTCTATTAATTCCAGGAGAATACAGTGGTACCTCGGTTTATGAACACAATTGGTTCCGGAAGTCTGTTCATAAACTGAAGCGTTCATAAACTGAAGCGAACTTTCCCATGGAAAGTAATGGAAAGTGGATTAATCCGTTCCAGATGGGTCCACAGAGTACTCAACCTAAAGCATACTTAACCCGAAGCATGGGTGTAATTGGTTCTGGAACCCTGCTCATAAACTGAAGCGTTCATAAACTGAAGTGAACTTTCCCATTGAAAGTAATGGAAAGTGAATTAATCCGTTCCAGATGGGTCCGCGGCATTCGCAAACCGAAAATTCGTAAATCGAAGTGTTCATAAGCCGAGGTTCCACTGTAATATCAGTCTACCTTACAAGGTTGTTGGAAGGGTGACTGAGATTCATGGGAAATGCTTTGCACACTCTGAAGTGCTATATAAATGTTAACTGTTATCGGTGCTGTTCTGCAACTCCTGATTATTTCAAAGGAGCTGTTCTGCAGCTCCTGATTACAGTATTTCAAAGGGGCTTTCATAGAAGAATGTCCTGGTAGCATACAGAAAATTTGCTTTGAGGTCCTGTGTGAATACATAAAGGTGAAACTCAGAAAATTAGAATATTGTCAAAAAGTGCATTTATTTCAGTAATGCAACTTGTGTGGCGATACCCCGATCCTTCCCGGAATAAATAAAGACGCAGGACACATTGCATAAGGTTAATGGGCGTAAAAAGGCCACAACTTTATTGATTACGGATATAGAGAGGCATTGGCTTAGGCATTGGATCTAACCGTCTATATCCGACTCCAGCCCGCTCTGCTGGGAGTCTGTGAAGGGTTAACCAATGTTGGGTGAGCCCTGCGATGCAGATCAAGTAGAAACTCACCCTGGGGCCACCACTAGGGGGCGTGCCTTAGGCCCTCACCTTCAGACATGGTCACGCCCCCGGATTCCTTAAGGGAATACCCTTCAGCATTTTGGGGGAGGTGATGGCAGCAACCTCCGCCCCCCACCTGTACCCTTTCAGAGATAATCCAATTGCAACTTATTATTTATTATTTTTCTTTTAATTTTTACAAATGCTTTCTTTTGGAAATTCCACAGTAATAAAACAAATACAGTGGTACCTCGCTAGACGAATGCCCCGCTAAACGAATTTTTCGCTAGACGGATGGGTTTTGTGATCGGAGGTTGCCTCGCAAGACAAATTCGTTTTGTGAAAAATCTGTCTAGCGAATCGTGGTTTCACATAGGAATGCATTGAAATTCAATTAATGCGTTCCTATGGGCAAAAATAAAAATACAATAAAAATTTCAATGCATTCCTATGGGATTCGCAAGACGAATTTTTCGCAAAACGAATTGACTCACAGAACGAATTAAATTCGTCTTGCGAGGCACCACTGTAGTTACAATAATACAAAAAGAAACATCGCTGTTACATTTCATTAATTACACTCCATTTATAAATGACCCGCCTAACGACAAATAATTACAATTACAACAAATAAAGGCTTGACATATCTTGCTTTGCATGTCATGCATCTATCTCATATATTGGTTTCACCTTTTAAGTTGCGTTACTGAAATAAATGCACTTTTTGATGATATTCTAATTTTCCGAGTTTCACCTTTATAAGAAAAAGTCTTTGCAGCACCTTACCTACCAATAAATATACAGTATAACAGCATAAGCTTTTGTGGAAGCCCACAAGACTACTGTATCAGGTATCAGCAGGTGAGTTACCTGGGCAGTTGAGTTTCTGGGGCCAAAGCTGATGTGGTGACTTAAAAAATGCTGGGAGGTTGGGAACCACTGCTTTAATTTCCCATGATGCTCCAGAGCTATGCTACATCAGAGGCATTGTGGGACATTGAAATGGTAGTTCCCCGTTGCCATCACTAAGGTAGCAGTGGGGCCATCAGAATAAACTTTACCAAGGGCCACCTCAGAAAGATGGTCCAGGTGTACCTGAAAATACAGGTGGACATATTGGCGTAAATGTTCAGGACCAGTGAGTTTTAAAACTTCCACTGAAAACATATTCACCTTGGCTCAGAAGTTCCGGACGTTACATGTGAATTGGTCCAATGTGACATTGACTTCTGTGGAAGCAGGGGGTGATGCGCCCTGTACTCTACCTGCACAGTGAAGATACACAGGTGGAACATTCCCTGATATGAAAAAAGGGGGCAGCCCTTGTAACGCTGAAGCCTGTGTGTGTGTGTGTGTGTGTGTGTGTGTGTGTGTGTGTGTGTACATCGGAGGCATGTTGGGTTATGCGTTTCCTCCAGCCTGGCTTCAAGGGTTGTTCTTTCCCTCCTGTGACTTACTGTAAACAGTATCGGCATAATCTTACCCCTGCCAAATGGCTCGCTTTGCCAAACTTTGCTTCCATCAAGTCAAAACCGCTCAAGACCCTGTCAAAGTTTGAAATAGGCCCATTATTTGAATTCTGTGCATTTGTTTCCCCACCCCCAGATTCTTGGTCCACATTCGGAGTCTTGGCAAATGGAGATCAGCAGTGTCACAGATGGGTGTTGGCTACTCCCGAGTAAGCACTCCACACTTCCTCTGGATTTTCAGAGTTTTATTGTGCATGCTATATACAGTGGTGAGATGACTCAAATCATGTCTGCTCTGCATGGGGCAGAAGTCCGCAATGGCGTCTGGCGGGCTCTGATCCCCCCCTTTAAGACTGGGTATCCAAACGCCCCTCCTCCTGGCTCTACGGTTCCTCCGTGGTCCCAAACTAGGCTCCTGAGGTGCCGTTCTACCTACCCCCTCCTTTCCAGCCCCTGCTGAAGCTAGCTCCTCCCCTGCTTCCCTGCTACCAACCTGGAGCTGAGCCTCCAGGACTCTGCAGAGCCCTGGACCCGTCTGTACCACTTCCTGTTCCTGGTTTTCCCTCCCAGACTTGCTGCTCTCGCTGCTGCTCTCCCAGCTGGTGGAAGTAAGCAGAGTGGGCTGCTCTCTGCAAGCCCTCTCTCTTACAAGCAGGTTTTCAAATTGTTTTAGGCACTTGAAATTCAGATATCCCATTGCAGGGGTGCGGGGGGGGGGAGCATAGGTGGTCAACCTCTTATTTATTTTATCATTTATTAAATTTATATACTGCCCTTTGTCAAAAGATCCCAGGGCGGTTCACAGAATAAGCCTAGCTGCGAGGATGTCTATCTCCAATACTCTCTTAGTCTAGGGAAAAGTCCACATTAAAAAACAAACTAAATGAAAACTACAGCAATAGTAATAGGAGGAATTAAAGAACCTCTTAATGAGGGTGAAAGAGGAGAGTGCAAAATATGGTCTGAAGCTCAACATAAAAAAAAACTAAGATCATGGCCACTGGTGCATACTCACATTGCTAGTGTAAAACATACTCAGCTCCTTCAACCATGCCTCATAAGGCTTGGCTTCTAGACCCTTGGTCATCTTGGTTGCCCTCCTCTGCACATGTTCCAGCTTGAAATAACTAAAATAAAATAAAATAAAATACAGGAGGGAAGAAGCCTGCTATTTCCCAAAATCTATACCCATCTTAATGGAGTGGGGATAATTACTTTTGGGGTTCTGTGGCCTCCAGCCTTGCTACGTTGGCAGGAAGCACTTATTATTATGGCTAGCATAAGCCTCATGCCTTTTGGGGGGCTGACAACTAAAACATTATAAGATTAAGTCCCAGCATGCCGCATCGATATGAACCATAAAAGGCACACTGTTCTATCTTTTGTTTGTATTCTTCGTTTTATTATCATTCTCTCTGCTAAGGTCAGCTGCGCCGGTCTCATGGAGACCATTAGGACGCTTTTGCTTATTTAATTCACTAACTGCCGAAGTGCACACTGCTTTTCGTGGCGTTTGTACAACTCGGAGCAACGGAAGGTTGGGTTTCATGTACTTGAACTCCAGCGACACAAATATTTCAGTGGTGAATCAATACTGGGGGGAAGGCGGCTGGTAAGGTAGGGAGTGTTTATAGAAGATGTTTCATCACTACTAGTAAAACATGTCTTATTGTTAGTTCAGGAGGTGCTGGTATTCAGCTCTTTGAAGGAGACTTCTGACAGGCCAACAGCTTAAAGCCTACTGGTAGATGTATTTTCATAAGAAAACACAGGTTAGGCTGATGTTCCTTCGCAAAAGGGTCATGGGCCAACTTAACAGATTCCCCCCCCCCCTCTCTCACAACAAGCATAAGAAGAATTTTCCTAACAGATGCAGTTGAATTAAAACTATTATTAATTGTAATGGTACTCCAGATCACATGCCCGACCAACATTACTCTGATGAAAATAGGGACATCCTATTCAGCAAATAATAATAATAATAATAATAATAATAATAATAATAATAATATTCTTGTCCGCACATGCGTAGAAGCGACTTTCAGTGCCGCTCTGCCCATGCCTGGGCACTGAAAATTGGGGAGGGCGGCACTGGAAGTTGTTTCTACGCATGTCCAGACATGTGTAGAAGTGACGTCCGGTGCCGCGCCGCTGCTGATCCTGCATTTTTCAGTGGGAGTCTTGGCAGCTATGGTCCTTGGAGAAGAGTAAGAGCGGATCCACACACAGGGGAAAAACATATAAACAAGTCAGAAATGAAATATGGTATTTATAACAAAAGGGAAAAAACGCTATGGAAAATCACAAATAGTTTTTGTTGCTCTCCAGCACCATCTGGTGTTGCATGTTTATAATGCATTCAAAACACTGTTTTTTGACTAATGTAGCTGAGTGGGAGAGAGGAGGGAAAGCTTCATGGGTGTGGATGGACAGTTTTCATATTCACTACAACTGACTCTCCAACCATACCATTCAACAATACTCTTTAGTCAAACTGTACTGGAGAGGATAGTGTCAGCAAGAATGAATAAGGACACTGGGGTGGGCGGAGAAATGGTTTCCTTCTTTGGGAAGACATCCAGGCAGAGTGATTAAGAACTGAATGCAAACAATCCAACTATTTTTGGCCCTACAGTAACATCCCCGGAGCTATGGAGAAATGGAAGTCCTCAGAACTCACTTGTGGTTAAGCTACAGCAATATTTCTGGCACAGGGACCAGAAGAAGAGTTCACATTTAGAAGAAGAAGAAGAAGAAGAAGAAGAAGAAGAAGAAGAAGAAGAAGAAGAAGAAGAAGAAGAAGAAGAAGAAGAAGAAGAAGAAGGAGGAGGAGGAGGAGGAGGAGGAGGAGGAGGAGGAGGAGGAGGAGGAGGAGGAGGAGGAGGAGTGTGGGCCATCAAGAGTCCTTTGCCAAGAAATGCAAACAAAAAGGAAATATTTTTAAAAATAAAATAAACAAAGCTACTGAGTAAAACATACACAAGGAGGAAAAGGAACAAAAGGACGTTTGAGTTCTGGATGTTTTAACATTTTGTGGCATTGCATGCAATAGTGTGCCTGAGCATTACAGCTGTGTAAGCCGGGTAACATCCACACTTGCCCTGAGATCCTCAGAGCATCAAGGAAGCCCACCTAGTATGCCCAAGCTACGTGGGTCACTGTTGACTTTGCTAAAAAATAACAAGCCCCATACACAAGGAAGGCCCCAACAATTGAGAAAACCAGCCATGAAGAAGCAGCAAGCAACTGTTTGCAAAAGCTGCTTTATAAATGGGAAATGCCATTCCTTTCCTCAGAGGATCTGTTGCTCTGCTTTTCTCCGTTGATCATAGCAGACGGACAATCTTCTTCTGTTCGGCTCCACAGTCCAGCCTCAATGGCTCTCAGCCGGTGACCATTAGAAAACAGAGCAGCATCTTTGAAATGCAGCTAGTTGGGAAGTCCGGGGAATGGCAGACAAAACAATAATAGTAAGAGCTACGTAGATCTCTAACATATCCTCCCTATGTTGGCTTTCTAGCAGAGCCTCTGGGTAAGACATTTCTGTTGCCTTGGTCTTGGATCGTCATCTTAAGTCAAGAAGGCTGGAAGTGAATCTTGCAGGTGTCTAGCCCTTTATCTTCAACGTGAGCTGAGGCAATCTAGAACCTTGAATTTCAGAGAGGCTTAGCCACGGTCTGAATACGTTCCATGAAATGTGTAAGATACCCTGTAGTGTAGCCACAGTGAGGTGCATCCGTTGTTGGCAGTGAGGAACATTTGCTTTGATGGAACTCTAAGGCTAAAATCTACACAGACATTTGGGGGCTTTTGCACCTTGAAAGTTATTATTATTATTATTATTATTATTATTATTATTATTATTATTATTATTAATTTATACCCTGCCCATCTGGCTGGGTTTCCCCAGCCACTCTGGGCAGCTTCCAACAGAAAAATAAAATACAATAATCTACTAAACATTAAAAGCTTCCCTAAACAGGGCTGTCTACCATGTAAACAGGGTCGTCCTTCCCATTGGGCTGACCGGTACAGTGTGCCAGGGTGCCCGACCAGCAGGGAGCACATCAAGGAGGCACACGGAGCCGTCCGCACCTCCGCCTCGCTCCTTTCCCGGCAGTGGTGGCTGAAGCAAGGCGGCAGCAGTGGCGGCGGAGCAGCCTCTGTCGAGGGGTGGCAGGGAAGAGGAACAGGGCTACCTTCCGCCCACACTCCTTCAAGTCACAGCGAGCACAGACAGCGCTGCCCCACACTGCTCCGCAGCACCTCATTTGCATGCATGCAAATGAGGTGCCACGGAGCATTGTGGGGCAGCGCTGTCTGTGCTCGCTGTGACTTGAGTGTGGGCATGCGCTGTCCACAATGCTCTGTAGGCAAACCTTCTGTTGGGGCGGAAGCTAGGGCTCCCTCGACTGCAGCACTACTCCGCCGCTTCAGCCGAGCAGGCAGAGACAGAGCACAGCTGGCAGCGTCCCTGCCTGTTGCGCCTCGCCCTCCGGTTGCCCGCTGCGCCTGGCGCCTGATTGTAAATACAGTGCAACCTTGGTTTTCGAACGTAATCCATTCCGGAAGACCGTTCGACTTCCAAAACATTTGAAAACTGAAAATCAAAGGGCTCTCGGCAATTTCAATGGAGGGAAAAGAGAAACACACCTTGGAAGCTGTTCGAGTTCTGAAAAACATTCGAAAATGGAAGCATTCACTTCTGGGTTTTCACCGTTCGGCTTCCGAAATGTTCAACAGTCGAGACGTTCGAAAACCGAGGTTCCACTGTATATGCCAAATGGAAGTTATTTTCTAACATTCATTTTAAATCAAGGCGGAGTGGGCTTAGCTGAAACTATAGCATGTTTTTGGTATGCTGAGGACTTTTTGGTGCATTACGGCATGTGAGTGCGTCACGTGTCTGCTTTTTGCTGTAAGTGGCTTAGTGTCATCCCAAAAAGAAAGAAAGAGGGAAATAAAGAAAAATGTGTACATCTTGCAGGTAAAGGTAAAGGTAAAGGTAAAGGGACCCCTGACCATTAGGTCCAGTCGTGACCGACTCTGGGGTTGCGGCGCTCATCTCGCGTTATTGGCCGAGGGAGCCGGCGTACAGCTTCCGGGTCATGTGGCCAGCATTTCTAAGCCGCTTCTGGCGAACCAGAGCAGTGCATGGAAACGCCGTTTACCTTCCCGCTGTAGCTGTTCCTATTTATCTACTTGCATTTTGACGTGCTTTCGAACTGCTAGGTTGGCAGGAGCTGGGACCAAGCAACAGGAGCTCACCCCGTCCCGGGGATTTCGAACCGCCAACCTTCTGATCGGCAAGCCTTAGGCTCTTTGGTTTAACCCACAGCGCCACCCGCATCCCACATCTCGCAGGGGAGATGGGCTAATTCCCTTTTCAGACTAGACAACATGTGTCAAAAAGCAAAGGCCTGAGTCATGTGCATGTCTCCGTGCCTCATATAAACTGTTAAAAATTCAAAATTAACAAAAAGCAATTTCACGTTAGCAATTTGTACTTTTATCGGTTACTTTCTGTAATAAACGTTTAAGTATGTCTCTGTTTAAATTCTGGAATGAAAAGTAATACCGGTATAGGATCAAGACAATTCATATTTCTCTGAGGGGAACTATGTCTGCAGCTGGGGCCAGGAACACTCGTGCTTGAAGAGCTGGCAAGTGCCACAGCTGGATTAATTGGTATGCTAACTATGCTACAAAGCAAGGCTCTAGATAAACGAGGGTCTCCACTGTAGTTTAGTTATATGGGAGTTTTCTAAGGAAAATATTCACTTTCACTCCTCAGAGATTAATATTATCTTCACAATTTATTTATTTATTACATTTTTGTCTCGGCCTTCCTCCAGGGAGCTCTGAGCCGTGTACATAGCTGTCTTCCTTTCCTCATTTTACTCTCAAAGCAATGCTGTCAGTCACTGTCCCACGTAACCCAGCAGTGAGCTTTATGGCTGAGTGGGAATCTGAATCGAGGACTCCCTAGTCTAAGTCAGACACTCTCACAACAGTGGGTGTGATGGGAGGAAGGAGACTGGGCCGTCTTAAGTATATTTGGCGCCCTGGTGCCGTGGTGCGACGGATCCCTCCGGCGCCCCCGCCCTGCCCCGTTTCCCAGCGCGGTGGGCGGGCAGGCACCCTGGCACCCTGCGCCACCCAGCCTGGCCGTAGGGCCAGCCCTGGAAGGAGAGAAAGTGAGAGAGAAGAGGAGAAACAGAAGAGAGAGGGAGAGAGGGGGGAGGAGAAAGAGGGGGGAAATAAGAGGAGAAAGTTAAGGAATGGTGGAAATGAATCACAGAACTATAGAACTGGAAAGGACCTTCGGGATAATCTAGTCCAACCCCCTGCAAGGCAGGAATATGCATCTGTCCCATGTGGGAATCGAACCTGCAACCTGGGTGTTATCAGCACCAAGCTCTAACCAACTGAGCTACAGCTGCCACCTTTGGCTTTAGTCCCACCCACCTCTGCTATATGCCTCCAATGAATTGCCCCCCCACCCAGGTGGCGCTGTGGTTAAAACCACTGAGCCTAGGGCTTGCTGATCAGAAGGTCGGCGGTTCGAATCCCTGTGACGGGGTGAGCTCCCGTTGCTTGGTCCCAGCTCCTGCCAACCTAGCAGTTCGAAAGCACGTCAAAATGCAAGTAGATAAATAGGAACCGCTACAGCGGGAAGGTAAACGGCGTTTCCATGTGCTGCTCTGGTTTGCCAGAAGTGGCTTTGTCATGCTGGCCACATGACCTGGAAGCTATACGCCGGCTCCCTCGGCCAATAATGCGAGATGAGCGCGCAACCCCAGAGTCGGTCACGACTGGACCTAATGGTCAGGGGTCCCCTTTACCCTTTTACCAGTCCTACACAAACCACTGTACGGCATTCTCTCTCTCTCTCTCTCTCTCTCTCTCTCTCTCTCTCTCTCTCTCTCTCTCTCTCTCTCTCTCTCATTTAAAGAATAAACTGTTCCCCTCTCAGATCAACAGCTTGTTGAGTCCTAGAACACTGAAAGTTGAACCCAATGGTGTCCTTCCATTTGAAGAAGGGGGCTTGATCCAGCAAAGGCCTCTACTAATGAAACGGAGGAGGTGATTTTCATACATTCTCAGCCACCACTGTGGCATCCTCGCCATCACCATGAAAATCAGAATGGCAGGGTGGGGACCTGCAGAACTGGATGAAATCGCCTTCAAAAGCCCACGAACAATGGATGCCACTGGACCTTGTGATTCTATGCACACTTACTTGAGATTAGAGATGGATCCGTTAATGCCAAGGTGTCATGGGCAACTTACACCTGCCCGGAGCAACTCCTCAACACCTTCCACATGCACCGGGAGAGGAAGATTTTGGGTATCGTATGGCAGGACAGTCTCAAGCCAAGAAGGGCTCTTCCAAGCCCATCTCAGCGATGTCTATGCTGGCTTGGTCAAGCACACAGAATGGAGGGTGGCAGGATCCCCACGGATGTGATCTATGGGGAGCAGGCTTTTTGCACCAGAGGAGGAATGGCAACTTGGAGGAGCGCAGAAAGAAGAAACGCCATCGGACAACTGCATCAGTGCAACCGGGGCTCCTACATCTGCCCCAGCTGCAACAAAACATATTGGTCTCTACAGTCACAGCAGGTGCTGTAACTCTCTGACAGTCAGGGGCGTAACTAGCGGCTCCAGCACCTGGAGCGGTGGGGGCAGGGCGATCTGCCCAAGGGGATGCCACGGCGATCCACACACTGGGTAGTGCGGAGGTAGTGCGGAGCCCCAAGCCACCACGTCACTCCCAGGAGAACTTGGTGGGTCTTACTTTTATTTGACAAAATTTATATACTGCTTGATTGTAATGAAACCTCCAATTGGCTAAACATCAATAGGATTGCACAGTCCATCAATACGCTGAGTGTGATATCTATAGTCTCATCTAGGAAATGTTGATACAGTTGTACCTTGGAAGCCAAATGCCTTGGCACTCGTATGTTTTGGCTCCCAAATGCCACAAACCCGGAAATTAGTGTTCCAGTTTGCGAACATTCTTTGGAAGCCGAACGTCCGACACAGCTTCCGCAGCTTCCGATTGCATGCAGGAAGTTGAACGGACTTCCGGAACGGATTCTGTTCGGCTTCCAAGGTATGACTGTATATCAGTTGAGCAGCAGCTGGCATTAGATAGATACATCTTTTAACACATTAAAGAAAAGATTTGAATATTGCATGAATTCTACTTTCTGGACCACAAAAAGCAAACCAGCCTTTTAGCTTTCTGGCCCCTTACAACTAATTATGAAGTAATTACCCTTGCAAGCATGAATGGATTGCAAAACCATCATTCCTCTAAGTAAATTTAAACAGCACCCTTGATCTGTATCAGGAAGATCCCCCCTCCTCCTTTAAGTAATAACACATTGCAGGGAAGCTTTCCCCTTCCATCTGTTCAAATGGAAACATGTGGTATTAGAGTTCTAATACCATGCCCTTGGTACAGATATACCTTAGAGACTTCTCTTGGAAAACTTCGTCGTTAGAGAACAATTTGCGGGCAGTTAATTCACTCCCTTGTTGAGGACTGCATTCCCTCGAGTTAAATATGCTATTCTGACGGTAACAGTAAATTAAATGAACCAACGTGATCACATTTACATAATATGGTTTTTATTTTCACAGCAAACGCATGATCATCTGGCAGACAGTAATCGTAGAATGGAAGAGAATCCTGCATACTTCCTGTCGGTGTAGACCTAGTGCAGAGAAACTAGATGCCCCGGGATCATTTTGGTGAGGGTCCTATTCTTTCCCAATTCATAAACCCAAGATCAAGTCACAGAACCAAGATGAAACATCAGCTGCTGCAGGATGCAGCCATCAGATTGCTTGCGGGACCCAAGTCAGAGCATATCACATATACCAGTTGCTAGTATGCTTCTGGGCCCAAATTAAAGTGCTAGAGATTGCTTTTGAAGCCCTAAAGCGGGCATCCCCAAACTTCAGCCTGCCAGATGTTTTGGACTACAATTCCCATCATCCCTGACCACTGGTCCCGTTAGCTAGGGATTATGGGAGTTGTAGGCCAAAACATCTGGAGGGCCGCAGTTTGGGGATGCCTGCCCTAAAGGGTTTGGAAACAGGTTATATGAAGGAGCACTTGCACCTGTATACATCTGCTGAGGCCTTGAGATCAGCTGCAGGGATTAGCAGGCATAAGAGACAGGGGCTTTTCCATGGTGGCCCAGTACCACTGTTGAACTTCCTCCTGTAGGAGGTGTATCTGGCTGTGGCTCCCTCTCTGGTTTTGTTCAAATGAGCTTTAAAAACTGCTTTATAATTGAACGGAACTGAAATATTCGAATTAAAGATGTAACATGGCTCAGACCAGCTACTTCATTTATAAACCAAGCTGTCATCGATAGCAGCCCAATTTAGTGTGCTTTGCAATAATTCAAACCAGAAGTTATCAGAGTGTGGATTACTGTGGCCAGGCCATCTCTGTCCAAAAAGTGGCAAACCAGTCGTAGCTTGGACAATGAAAATAGGGATGTCTTCTTCTTCTTCTTCTTCTTCTTCTTCTTCTTCTTCTTCTTCTTCTTCTTCTTCTTCTTCTTCTTCTTCTTCTTCTTCTTCTTCTCCTCCTCCTCCTCCTCCTCCTCCTCCTCCTCCTCCTCCTCCTCCTCCTCCTCCTCCTCCTCTTCCTCCTCCTTCTCCTTCTCTACTAATTATACTCCACCCATCTGGGTGGCTTCCAACCAATATAAAAACACAATAAAACAATAAACATTTCAAAATGTCCCTATAGAGGGCTGTCTTCAGGTGGCTCAAGGGTCAGATAACTCCATAGCCTCCAACATTTCTCTGAGGAAAATAGGGACATTCCTATGGAAAAGCAGGATATTCCAGGATCAAATCAGAAACCAGAACGGCTTCTGTAAATCTGGGACTGTCCCTAGAAAATAGGGACACTTGGAGGGTCTGCATAAAAAAAAAACACAAAACAATAAGCTCTCTCCACGTGGATATTTAGCCTACCATTAATGGTCCACTCTGCATTGAAAAACTGAGCAATCATTTTTTAACAAAATTAAGAGCTCATCTTTAAACAAACAAAATTCATGTGTTTACAAGGCAGTGCAGCTGCCTCAGCGCAGCTCATTGCTGGATGTTAGTACGCACAATTTCTGCTAATTGAAGTTGCAGCCTTTCAAAGTTATGTGTGAAACTCATCTTCATAATTTTGATTTTGATTAAAAACTGCTCTTGCTGTGCACTTCCTTCCATTCCTGTAAAGTAAGGGTAAAGGTACCCCTGACCGTTAGGTCCAGTCGCGGGTGACTCTGGGGTTGCGGCGCTCATCTCGCTCTATTGGCCGAGGGAGCCGGCGTTTGTCCACAGACAGCTTCCGGGTCATGTGACCAGCATGACTAAGGCGCTTCTGGAGAACCAGAGCAGCGCACAGAAACGCCGTTTACCTTCCCGCCAGAGCAGTCCCTATTTATCTACTTGCACTTTGATGTGCTTTCGAACTGCTAGGTGGGCAGGAGCAGGGACCGAACAACGGGAGCTCACCCCGTCACGGGGATTCGAACCACCGACCTTCTGATCGGCAAGCCCTTAGGCTCAGTGGTTTAGACCACAGCGCCACCCATGTCCCTCCATTCCTGTAGTAGACCTCTAACAGGACTTTCAGATTTCTGCTGCTTTCCAATTCAAAATATGTGTTGCTAGCACAGGCTTGGCACCAGTTTACCCTGACTTTCTCTGGCAAGCTCGACTCTAAATCCCTGTGGATTGTTATATTGTAAAAAGAACATAATATACATTGAAACTATTTTTACAACTATCATCTTAACATCCGCTATTTTTCTGTGCTGGTAGAACTCCATAACATTTTCAGACTGGCGAGTGGGGAGAAATGAAAATACAATATGTAAATGTTCCTGCATTTCAAGAAGGAAGGGAGAGTCCTAAGCACATTCAAATTATCCTTTCAATGGAAATATTTTTCAGAAATATAAATGACACATGAACATAAGTGAAAACAGGCCAAAGGATTATTTCATGAATTTAGCTCTCGGGGCTAGGAACAATTCCTGAAAATACTTATAATACCAAACCTTTGCAAGGAATCTAAACAGAAAGGTGCTTACAATAGATATTTCCTCTGTTTCTTTTTAATCGATGGTCTGAGTGTGTGTTAAATGAGCACTGTTTTAATACCAAAAGCCCAATTGTTATATATATATATATATATATATATATATATATATATATATATATATATATATAGAACTGGGCTTTGGGTATTTAAACAGTGCTCATTTAACATTCTTGAATAGAATAGTCGAGCAAATAGAGAAGTTGAAAAAGCCACATATTTCATGAAATCAAATTGGACCTAATGGAAAGTTAGTTTGCCTTTTCATTCCCAGGATATAGGCTCCCTTTTTCTGCTTTATGAATAGCCCCTGCTCATATGGGACAAAAACTTCCACCATCTACCTTGTCACTCTCAGAGTTGTTGTTCCACGCAGGTTACATGCATCTGTCATGTGCTGAATTGAGCTTTTTGATCCACCATCACTGAGTAACACCATGAGAAACTTGTATTAAAATAAAATAAAGGTGTGTGCTTACAGGTAAACAGATACCAGTGCTGTTATGTACTGAGCTGAATCCTAGAACAATAGGATTCAGAATCAGCGGGAGCTACCCAATCCAACTCCAGGTGGAAGTGAATCCGCAACCTGATTGGCCTGCTGGAGCAGCCAATCAGGCGGCTGGCAGAAGTGAATCTGCTACCTGATTGGCCTGTAGGAGCAGCCAATCAGGCTGCAGGCAGAAGTCAATCCACAATATAATTGGCCCACAGGTGTAGCCCTGAAGTAGCCAATCACGCAAGGCCCATTGTGTAAATAATGTATATAAGCAGATGGTTTTGGGAAAAGAGCCATTCGTCTTCTCTTCTCCTCCTTGATGACTATGAGCTGAATAAAGAGCATGAAATTCACTCTCGACTCCGAGTATATTTCACTGGCGACGAGGATGGGATCCTGCTGAGCTGACCGCCACCACGCACTGCACCGCAGCACCGCCACCTGCTGCACCGCTGCATCGCACCGTGCATCCAGGCTTCAGCTCCAGGACCCAAGGAACCCAGAATGGCAACCGACAGCAGCTTCTCGCCATTCAAACCAGCATCAGGAGACTGGGAAGGGTACGCCGCCCGTTTCAACTTCCTCCTGCAAGCGAAAGAAGTCACCAACGATGCCATGAAGAGGGCGACATTCTTCAGCGTCTGTGGAGAGGAGACGTTTGAAATCGCCCGGGCTCTCCTTGCACCTAGAGATGTCGCTACCGTCTCTTACAAAACAATAATGGAACGGCTGAAGGAGCACTTCTCACCACAGCCCTCGGTGGTAGCTTGCCGAAATGCCTTCTACGCAAAGCGGCAAGCCCCGGGGGAAACCATAACTGGGTTTGTGACCTCCCTCCGCCAAGCCGCCCGGTTATGCAACTTCTCAGAATTGGAGAACATGCTTTGTGACCGCCTCGTCGGTGGCCTGAGGGACGAGATGTTGCAACGACGCCTCTACGCCAAAAAAGACCTCACGTTCCAGATTGCTCTGGAGGAAGCCCTGGCAACCGAAGCCGCCGAGAGGTCAACGCAAGAGGCACGACCGGCCCCGCCATCCCAACCGAGGGTCTACCACGAAGACCTCACCGACGAATCCGAATCTGACAGGGAGGAAGTACACCGAGTACAGCGGCGCACTCAAGCAGCACACACACCACAGCAGCCTCGACGAGAAGGAGGGAACTGTGCAAGCTGCGGGGAGAACCACGAGAGGAGGACCTGTCGTTTCCGCAACGCAGAGTGCAGGCAGTGCAGAAAATTGGGACACATCGCCCGGGTGTGTCGGGCTCGACTCACCCGTCGACAAGCATCAGATGACCGACCCAGGAGCCCCAGGTCACACGGCACCATGCACCAAGGCAACTCAACGGAGATCACGGACTACCAGGTATTCCAGTTGCCCCATCCCAGCACAGAGAAAATTTATATAGAGGTACAGATAGAGGGAGCCCCATGCCGCATGGAGCTGGACACGGGTTCAACTCTATCCATAATCTCGGCCCGAACATTAAGGGAACTGTGCCCTAATGGGGGTCCCAAACTAAGGCCGGCCCCATTCACCCTCCGGGACTTCCAGAAACGTAAGGTCCCTACTATGGGGGTGGGGACCTTCAGGGTGCAATATCGAGGGCGAAAGCAACAATTGGACTTGCTGGTAGTTAAGGGCCCCTACGTTAGCTTACTGGGACTGGCATGGTTTGGACCTCTGGGGCTAGCCGTTACCGGGGTGAACCGCACTAGCTTACAAGTGGACGTGGACGCCATATGCAAAGAGTTTCCAGGGGTTTTCGATGGGGCATTGGGACGATATACAGGACCCCCCATTGCCCTACAGCTAGACCCCGCTGTACGACCCATCAGACACAAGGCCCGCCGGGTCCCGTTCGCCCTGAAACCCCGCATAGACGAGGAATTGGACCGGCTCGTGGAGCAAGGAGTGCTGGAGCCGGTGCCCAACGCCCCCTGGGAAACTCCAATTGTCACACCCGTCAAGCCTAACGGTTCGGTCCGCATCTGTGCAGACTACAAATGCACCATAAACAAGGCTCTCACGGCCCATGCATACCCAGTGCCAGTGGTCAGCCATGTCCTCGCCACCCTGGCTGGGTCAAAAATCTTTGGCAAACTGGACTTGGCCCAAGCGTATCAACAGTTGCCTGTGGACGAAGCCACAGCAGAGGCTCAGACGATTGTGACGCACAGAGGGGCATTCAGAGTAAAGCGGCTGCAATTTGGCGTTAGCGTGGCACCAGGCATATTCCAGAATCTAATGGACTCTCTCCTCAAAGGGATTCCTGGCGTCACCCCCTTCTTCGATGATGTACTGATCGCCGGGCCCACACCAGAGGAATTTGAGGACCGCCTCCGCTCCGTCCTGCACCGTTTCCAGACGGCGGGCCTCAAGGTGAAGCGGGAAAAGTGTTTACTGGGAGTGCCGCAGGTGGACTTTCTGGGATTTAAGGTGGACGCAGAAGGGGTCCATCCAACCGGTGACAAGGTACGGGCCATTTGTGAGGCCCCAGCGCCCAAGAGCAAGCCCGAACTTCAGTCATTCTTGGGACTATTGAACTTTTACCATGCCTTCCTTCCACATAAGGCAGCGGTAGCGGAGCCCCTACACAGACTCCTAGATAAAAGGGCCCCTTGGGTGTGGGGCCAGCGACAAAGGGCCGCATTCCAGGCAGTCAAGGACTTGCTCGTCTCGAACTCGGTCTTAGCACACTTCGACGAGAGGCTGCCAGTGGTGCTGGCATGCGACGCCTCTCCCTATGGCATCGGCGCTGTCCTGGGACACCAACTCCCGGATGGAAGAGAGGTGCCGGTGGCATACTTCTCCCAGACGCTTGCTGCAGCCAAACGAAACTACTCACAGATTGACAAGGAGGGTCTGGCAATCGTGAAGGGCGTAAAAAAATTCCATGATTTCTTGTACGGGCGGCCCTTTACCATAGTGACTGACCACAAGCCGTTGCTTGGCCTGTTTGCCCCTGAGAAGCAGACCCCCCAAGTGTTGTCTCCACGTGTCCTCAGGTGGTCAATTTTCCTTGCCGGCTACCAGTATGCACTAATCCACCGCCCTGGGAAGGCGATGGGCCACGCAGACGCCCTCAGCAGGCTACCACTACCAGAAACAGGCCCCGACCCAGCGCCTGCACAAGAGGTTATGACCCTGGAGCTGCTTCCCGACCGACCCATTCAGGCACAAGAAGTTGCGCACCATTCCACAAAAGATAGGGTCATCTCCCGGGTCCTGGACTGGGTGTGGCGAGGATGGCCCAGCAGCAGCCCCGGGCCAGAATTCGCTGGCTACACAAACCGCAAACATGAACTGTCGGCCCACAAGGGGTGCCTGTTATGGGGAAGCAGGGTTGTTGTTCCCCAGCCCCTCCGCAAAAGGGTCCTCACAGCCCTACACGAGACACACCCAGGGGTAGTGAGGATGAAGGCCCTTGCCAGGAGTTATGTGTGGTGGCCGGGGATTGACAGAGAGATAGAGGCCTGGGTCCAACACTGCCAGACCTGCCAAGAATCCCGCCCGGATCCCCCAAGGGCCCCAGTCCAGCCCTGGGAGTCCGCCCGACATCCATGGTCACGCTTGCACGTGGACTTCGCTGGCCCCTTCCAGGGAAAAACATTCTTCATAGTGGTGGATTCCTACACCAAATGGCTGGAGGTCGCACTGGTACCATCCACTTCTACGGCGGCAGCCATCAGGGTACTACGTAAGCTGTTTGCGACCCACGGGCTCCCTGACACCCTCGTCTCGGACAATGGAACCGCATTCACGTCAGAGGAGTTCCAGACCTTCACAGCGCAGAACGCCATCCGCCACATCCGCTCAGCACCATTCCACCCTGCCACCAATGGCCAAGCGGAGCGCATGGTGCGGACCACCAAGGACAGCCTCCGCCGCATGACACAAGGGGACTGGGAATACCGCCTTGCCACATTTCTTCTAGCACAGCACAGCACCCCAAGCACAACGACGGGCCGGAGCCCAGCTGAATTACTAATGGGCCGGCGCCTTGCAACTAGACTGGACCGACTTCACCCCGACAGAGCTCAGGATGAGGTAGTGGTGGGGAAAGGCAGGAACCCCCGGACATTTGTGGCCCAGGACCCAGTGTATGCAAAGAATTTTGGGGCAGGCCCAGCATGGGTACCCGCCACAGTCACCAAGGTGACCGGTCCCGTGTCGTACGAGGTACTAACGGAAGGGGGGCAATGTTGGCGCCGCCACTGCGACCAGCTACGGCGACGATTCCCAGGAGGAACCCGGGAGGAGAGCGGGACAGAGGGGTCCCAAGGGGACAGCAGGGCAGTGAGGCCTGTAGAGCGAGAGGGGTGGGCAGGGGAAGCAGAAGCAGTAGGCACAGAGGGGCGCCCCGAGGCTGGAAGGACACCGGAACCAGAGCTACAACCTAGTGGTTCAGTGGCGCCAGACCAGACAGCCCCGGCACAGCCAGCAGCCTCGGAACAC
Source organism: Zootoca vivipara (assembly GCF_963506605.1). NCBI lineage: Eukaryota > Metazoa > Chordata > Lepidosauria > Squamata > Lacertidae > Zootoca > Zootoca vivipara. The sequence continues at coordinate 16,711,692 of NC_083278.1, forward strand.
GAGCCAGAACCAGAACCCCTGACCAAGGAACACCCCAGGCCACAACGCACACGGAGGCGGCCAGCAGACCTTGGGGACTACGAATGCAACTTCCCGGGCAGGACTGGAACTTAGAGGGGAGGGGTGTTATGTACTGAGCTGAATCCTAGAACAATAGGATTCAGAATCAGCGGGAGCTACCCAATCCAACTCCAGGTGGAAGTGAATCCGCAACCTGATTGGCCTGCTGGAGCAGCCAATCAGGCGGCTGGCAGAAGTGAATCTGCTACCTGATTGGCCTGTAGGAGCAGCCAATCAGGCTGCAGGCAGAAGTCAATCCACAATATAATTGGCCCACAGGTGTAGCCCTGAAGTAGCCAATCACGCAAGGCCCATTGTGTAAATAATGTATATAAGCAGATGGTTTTGGGAAAAGAGCCATTCGTCTTCTCTTCTCCTCCTTGATGACTATGAGCTGAATAAAGAGCATGAAATTCACTCTCGACTCCGAGTATATTTCAAGTGCGCATGCTCATAATGACCTCAGGCAAGGCCAGCCCACCCATGAAGTGGCGTGAAGTAGCTGCCTCGGGCAGCAGAAGCCCCCGAGGCACCACCCTCATGGATGCCTCCTGCCAGTCCCCCACCTCTGCCAGAGAAGTGGTGCCAGGATAGGTGCTGATTTCCGGCTGGTTTCCTGCAAGATCTTGTGGGGTCTCATCAAAGTCTTGCAAGATGGCCTGCGTTCTGCCCAGGCCCGTGTGAGGAAACAAAGCAACAGGCAGCCTTTCACGTGAACCACTCCAAATCCTTACCTAATTTGGAGTGAGGCATTGCTTATTTTTTTTTTTTTTGGACTGCTCTTTTGTGCAAGCATGGTAGATCACAAATCGGGTCCTCCCTAACAAGAGAGCACGTGTTGCGGTGTGACCTGGCAACCAGACCCTGTGTTGTGGGTGGGAACATTTGGATGGCCACAACACCCTATTGGAGGTCGCCCAATGCTGGGTGCAATTAGACCAGGGTTCAGCAAACTTTTTCAGCAGTGGGCCGGTCCACTGTCCCTCAGACCTTGTGGGGGGGGCGGACTATATTTTGGGGGAAAATATGAACAAATTCCTATGCCCCACAAATAACCCAGAGATGCATTTTAAATAAAAAAGACACATTCTACTCATGTAAAAACACCAGGCAGGCCCCACAAATAACCCAGAGATGCATTTTAAATAAAAGGAAACGTTCTACTCATGTAAAAACATGCTGATTCCCGGACCGTCCGCAGGCCGGATTTAGAAGGCGATTGAGCCGCATCTGGCCCCCGGGCCTTAGTCTGGAGACCCCTGAATTAGATCAATGGGACGCCAGTGAAATTGTATCAAGGGATCTCTATATAAACCCGTGCACATGGCCCCGAGCTTCCTCTTTTGGGCCAGTGCATCAGAACACCCGCCCACCTCTCCCTATATTTAGGGCTTGCACGCATGACATTGCTATGCCGTCGTGTGTTGTCTGTCGTTGGGACAGGGGTATCGCAGGAATTTCCCCCACTTGGCTGATTGGCTGGTGCCATTTGGGTTTCGCCTGCTACGTAGCAAATCATCACAACTTGTAAGGTTGTGGATAGGTTCTGGTTCAGGTGATAGGGGTGACAGAGCTGTCTGGCCATCCCTATGAGATGGGTATTCCGTTAAAGGAATCCTGGGACTCTTGGTTGGTCCTCCCTGTGAGGGGTTGTGCCCTGAGCCTGAGTCCAGGGGGGAATCTGGCTGGTGGACTGGCTTGACCCCGCCTTCCACTATGCCGGGTGTTCACCCAAGGCTGACCTATGGTGTGCCCTGGGTCAGTGCTGCCTGCAAGGGTGCAGGGAGCTAGTCGAACCAGAGCCTATGCTACCACTCACTTGATTTTAATCAATAAAGTTGTGGCCTAAATTCTGCCAAAAACCAAACCAAAATTTTGAGTCTTGTCTGAATTTATTTGGGAATGGTTAAAGGGTCTACACACGCAAAAGGTGTATGTGCACATATAGACAAATACCCACGGATCTCAGCTTTCCTGTCCTGGAGCAACACACACACACACACACACACACACACACACACACACACACACACAGGTCTGCTGTTTTGTGCAAAACCGGTAGATTTGTGGTGCACCCAAAGCTGAACTGCAGTTCTTGACAATGTTTTGGTGTCTGCTGAAATCTGCAAATTGAGGAATGAAAGCTTTCCCCCAGAAGCTACTATGCAAGTAGGTAACACCCAGCATTAATGGCTTGACTGCACATAGTTTGTGCACGAGGAAAATACAAAATCTAGGTTGGTCTATTGAAGCTCCATTCCTGCCTCTTCCATGGACTTTCCTAGATATTCATGCTGGAGCTAGCATTTACAGTAGAATCAACACACTTTTTTTTACACCAAGGAAAGAAAAAGCATATTTATGTGACTAGAAAATACAAAATCTAGGTTGGTCTATTGAAGCTCCATTCCTGCCTCTTCCGTGGACTTTCCTAGATATCCATGCTGGAGCTAGCATTTACAGTAGAATCAACACACTTTTTTTACACCAAGTAAAGAAAAAGCATATTTATGTGACTAGAAAATACAGACCTACTGGAATTCTAGGCATTGTAAAGCATGGGACTGATAACTATCTAACACATACTTGCTGGATCTGCTAAAGTTCCTTTTGAGCTTCACAGCAACTTTTATAACTGCAGTCATTTCCTCTTATTTATTGCCATTCTGTAATTCCTCATGTAATTGCTTTTGTGGTAATAACTTTGTCCCTTCTTTCCTGGATATTAACACTTGGGTAAGGTATTTAAAGAATGTCACAACCAAGAAAAATGGGTTATAAAGTCAATAAATGAACGTTGCCAATATAATTGCAAACCATATCTATACAAAGTTGGGATACAGGCCAACTCTGGCCTGCTTCAAACCTCAGCAATACAGAAATTCTCAGCCATGGGCCTTTCCACGTTGTTGTTGTTGTTGTTGTTGTTGTTGTTGTTGTTGTTGTTGTTGTTGTTGTTGTTACCCCACCCATGTGACTGGGTTTCTGCAGCTACTCTCCTTTGTGCAGGATTTGGGAGGGGCTTAGAGTCCTTACAATCATTTTTGTGAGCAACTGGCATCCATTTTGTGTCCATTTGCTATTGGTTGTTCTGCACAACCTCCACAGCAGTGAACAAAAGTACACAGCCAAACTAAACAGGATTTCACCCTTGCTCTTGAGTTAGGAAGGGGCTAGGCTTGCATTACGACTCCCTGCTGAAACAGAGATTTCCCCATATTATCTTTGCAGAGGTTCCCATGCAAGCCTGCATGGGATCCCCTCCTACAACAATGGGGGAAAGCCTCCCTTTTTGCAGATGATTCTGAGGCATGCCTCTCCCTGATTAATATGTGAAAACTTTATATGTAACATAGGACCTTTAAAACCCTAAACGGCCTTGGTCCTGTATACCTGAAGGAGCGTCTCCACCCCCATCGTTCAGCCCGGACACCGGGATCCAGCTCCGAGGGCCTTCTGGCAGTTCCCTCATTGTGAAAAGTAAGGTTACAGGGAACTAGGCAGAATGCTCTATTTTAGTATTACTGCTCTTCCGGTTGCCTATATGTACTGAATATCTTACATACATTAGCATTTTTTGTTTGTTTGAATATTTCTAAGCCAAATCCAATTTGTTATTTTCTGCCCGTAAATTTTTTAAATGTTTTTTCCATTTTACAATATTTTAACAACAAAAATTAAATTAAATCTAAGCAAATTCAACCTGCTTTTCTTTGCCTCCCCCCCCTCCCCCTCTGTGGTTCCTTACTGAATAACCAATTCCAATCTATTTACAAGTTTAACCTTTTTACTCCCTTTAAGTTAATTCTTACTGCTCGTGTTTATGTGAATCCTGCTAATGTTTTTGATTGTTTATCATTTGTTTTCATATATTCAGCAAATTTTCCCCATTCTGTTAAGAAAAGTGTCTCAGCTTGATCTCTTATTCTTCCAGTAAGTTTCACCAAATCTGCATACTCCATCTGTTTTAATTGCCAATCATCTTTCGTTGGAACTGCTTCTTCTTTCCATCTTTGGACACATGCCATTTGGTCAGCCATGGTGGCATCCATAAATAAGTTTTTTTCTGATCTTTGCATAGTTCTTCTGCAAATATACCTAAAAGAAAAGCTTATTTTCAACATTTTTAAAATTCATTATACAGTATATCATCTCCCAGAACGTTAACCTTTGACCCGAGCAGCAAAATGTCTTGGGCTAGCCCTGAAGCCATAGCACCACGATTATAGTTGTTTATACTTATTTATAACCGCAAGACGATGCTTTTATCCAAGCAGGTTTAAATCAATTGATTGGTTTCCTCCACTGCTGTCAGTCACATACACACACACATGGAAAAAGTGTGGAATATAACCTGCAATAGCTTCGAATATCCCAAAGCCATAAAAAAAGGCTGCCAAGCAAACAGCTGAGGTATAGGAAAGCCTAGAGAAACCATTATCTTTTCATTGGAGCCAACACAATAGCATTGCTATAGCATCACACTATTTGCTCGACATTACCAATCAGCCATTTGGGGGGGGGGGTGGCCAGCAAAGACCTTGGATTTGGTCCTCAAATCTCCCCAAAGAGGTGTTCAGAGCAGTCAAAACCTAACAGTATATAGCATCTGTTAAGGAAAGCCTCTCTGGACTTCTTCCAGTGAGATTCGCATTGCTGATCGCAGCCTTGGCTTCTGGAGTTCTTTACCTCATATCACACCTGCTCTGTGGACGCAGGTTGCCCTCACTAGACAAGCAGACATATCTCATTGCAACTGCACACTTAACTGATGAGAAGTTTTGGCAATGTTGTGATTTAAATTGATCTACAGCAACATTAAATGTAACATTGGGGACATGTGTTGTCTCAAATAACTTGCGAATAACATTTCCTGCAAATCAGTGGGATTACTTCAGAAAACATGGTCTGAGAAGCCTGGCTTCCCTTTATGCTCCATGTATTATTATTATTATTTTTTAAAAAATCACTTCCAAGAAGCCCCAACTAACCTGATTAGAATGAGATCATTCATATTATGTAATGTTGATATGATCATGACAACGCAAAGAAAACTATGTCCATATTGATATATCTCGGCCAGAATAATTAGGTTGCTATCCAGCCCATAATTCTCTGCTGGAGGGAGGAAAAAACCCATAGTCATAATCATTCTTAAAGCTGATATGCTCCTAAAGTGAAACACTTTGCCAAATGTTAAATTAATTCAATTTGGGAATTTTTAAATGCTCTGGAATTCATAACAATTATTTTACAAACTTTCAGCAAGAACAATAGAATGCTTCATACTGTGCGGAGATATATATTTTAGGTAGTAACTATAGTAATATTTGCTTGTAATAATGAATCCCAATTTTAGGATTTGTGAGATTTACAGCTATATGAGAGAGAGAGAGAGAGAGAGAGAGAGAGAGAGAGAGAGAGAGAGAGAGAGAGAGAGAGAGAGAGAGAGAGAGAGAGAGAGAGAGATATTTGTGCATTCAGTATGCTGAGTCTTTATGGGAGAGGGGTAGGATTTGATTTACATACAGTATATGTCTGAAAGATTCAAGCCTGCTTTTAATCAAATGACAGTTTGATGTCAAACATGAAAGCAAATGGGTTGACATAGCCAGTAGCATCACAAGTGGCAGTGAGCTGTGTCTTACAGGGACTGCATAGAAGGAAAACCAATAATTTTTTAAAGCCAAGAAATAGATTTCCCTGAAGCATATGATGAGACTAAGGAAGTTATTCTTCCCATTCATCCTACTGTCCCATATCTTGGGTTTCCAAATTCTCCATCATTGCTGAGAGGTGAACCAGGTTAACAGGTGAGATACTGCATGTGAGCAAATATGGTATTTACAGAACAAAGGGAGCAAATTTCTTCTAAGGAACTTTGGGTTGCTCAGGGCCTTTCTTGGGTTTCTTCACAACCCATTGTCGCCAACATTGGGCAGCCACCAGAGAATATAATGCACAATCTCTAAGGTGTAGTCTCAGTTCACCTAGAACAGGCATCCCCAAACTTCAGCCCTCCAGATGTTTTGGACTACAGTTCCCATCATCCCTGACCACTGGTCCTGTTAGCTGGGGATCATGGGAGTTGTAGGCCAAAACATCTGGAGGGCCGCAGTTTGGGGATGCCTGACCTAGAACAACAGTGAAGCAACTAGAGAACTGGTTCCCATGGCAACTTATCATAACATGCACCTCATAAAGGATGTACCGGGCCAGACCCAGCCAACTGGTTTCACCAACTTTACTGTGCACCCTATAATATACACCAGAATCCTTTGCAATATATAGGTGATTTTATGACAGACATTAACCTGTTCTTCAGCAGACAAACTAGAATGGAAAGAATTGCCTGAAGATAGAAAGACTGGAAGCCATTACCTCAAGTTACCAAGGTGATAATGTAGGCTATTACAATACTTTTACTTTTCTGCAGCACACTTTTATATGATGATGGTGATGATGGTGATGATGATCAACAACAACAACAACAACTCATTATTTATACCCCACCCATCTGGCTGGGTTTCCCCAGTCACTCTGGGTGGCTCCCAACAGAATATTAAAAACACAATAAAACATTGAATATTAAAAACTTCCCTAAAGAGGGTTGCCTTCAGATGTTTTCTAAAAGTCAGGTGGTTGTTTATTTCCTTGACATCTGATGGGAGGGCATTCCACAGGGTGGGTGCCACTACCGAGAAGGCCCTCTGCCTGGTTCCCTGTAACCTCAATTCTCGCAGTGTGGGAACTGCCAGAAGGCCCTTGGAGCTGGACCTCAGTGTCCGGGCTGAACAATGGGGGTGGAGATGCTCCTTTTGCCTTATTATTGGGCTCCTTGTTCTCTCATGAAGAATTCAGCTATTCATTTTGAAGGTATCTACATGCCCTTTCATTGACAGCTAATAACCCTTGTATTTCCAGTTTGCACAAAATGCTTGCTCCCACCCTTTCATGCAATAGTGCAATAATCTAAAAGAGCCACCCTAAACACTGTGGTTACACTGGAGTGATAGGAAACACAGCTTTTGAATTAAATGGGGGTGGGGACTGTATTCAAGAATGACACATTACTCAACTATTTTTTGTAAAGAGTTGTTCTGAATCCAGAAACCATTTCATTTGAGCACTGAAGCATGATTCTACTGGCGCGTTGGGTCTTCCTTCAACAACTAAATTGGATTTAGTTCTGAACTATTCCTAAGGAAGCCGCTGGAGTTGAGACACTGCCAGTGATAAACATTAGCAGGAAACTAGTGATAAAATGCTGGTGCAAATGCTTGACTCCTTGACGCTTTGAGAGAAAAGGGGAGCCTGATCTTTGGCTGCTTTCAAAGAGAACTAAAGCAGCCTTAATGATCTAGTCTAGTGTAATCATTAGTGGCAATACTGTGTCCCACGTTTCTTAGATCAGCAATATGAATCTCAGCAGCTCACAACACTTGTCTCAAATAATAAGCGGAGCATTGTGGCCCCACAAGCTCTTATCCAGTTCAGATTTTACTCTGATCCAAATCAGAAGCCCCGCCTCTCGCACACTGATACCTACTACCTCTAAACACCCTCACCTTTTCCATCCATGTTTGTGGGGGAGGGGTACACAGGGATGGTTGCCCCAGGTGCAAAATTGTCAGGGGTGCAAAATTTCAACACCCAGTGCTGACTCAATACAGCTGTGCACTGTGTCTGGGCTCCATTGACAACAACGGCTTCTCTGTGTGAACCAAGAAGTGACTTCTCCAGACAACGTGTGCTCCGTCTCCCCTCCCTGCCATTCACGTGGCCCCGGTTGCTGGCAACCCACACTACGCCACTGTGCCACATTGTTTACAAGAAACTAAGTACAGAGAAGAGAGTTTTATGGCTTTCTAGAAAACAGCACTGAGATACCTTCTCAATATAGACCAGAAACATATTGTTGCATGCCACCCCAATCTCCAAGCGGTGTGGGATTCCAAACAGTTACCCAGGGTGCATGTTTCCTTCTGGGAATGAGGCACAGCAGAGACTATGGTGTCTTAGTGATATATGGTTTATTCACACATATATACATCCTGAGCCTACAATGGAGGAGTTCAAAGCATCAACACTCAAAAAGGGTCTTGTATCTGTGAGTTGAGGGAAAGCCCCTTCTCATTTGTTGTCTCCCACAGAGCCCATTTCTTTCTCCTTACACCTCAAAAAGTGGTGTATAAGTAGAAGTAATATGCATACAAATAATACATTGTTGTTGTTGTTTAGTCGTTTAGTCGTGTCCGACTCTTCGTGACCCCATGGACCAGAGCACGCCAGGCACTCCTGTCTTCCACTGCCTCCCGCAGTTTGGTCAAACTCATGTTCGTAGCTTCGAGAACACTGTCCAACCATCTCGTCCTCTGTCGTCCCCTTCTCCTTGTCCCCTCCATCTTTCCCAACATCAGGGTCTTTTCCAGGGAGTCTTCTCTTCTCATGAGGTGGCCAAAGTATTGGAGCCTCAGCTTCATGATCTGTCCTTCCAGTGAGTGCTCAGGGTTGATTTCCTTCAGAATGGATAGGTTTGATCTTCTTGCAGTCCATGGGACTCTCAAGAGTCTCCTCCAGCACCATAATTCAAAAGCATCAATTCTTCAGCGATCAGCCTTCTTTATGGTCCAGCTCTCACTTCCATACATCACTACTGGGAATACATAAGCATAGGCTAAACTCCCTCCTTATAATACATAAGCATAGGCTAAACTCCCTCCTCTTGAAATGGAGGAGCGTAAAATGTGCTTATACGAGTATTTGGCTTGGACCATGCAGCACTGTTATATCAGTTCTGTCACTCTTGGCCCACCATAAGCAGAAAAGTCAATATGGTTATAACAGGGGCAGTAAATCTGTGACCTGTCACATGTTGTTGGATTACAATGCCCCCATCATCCCTGACCATTGACCATGCTGGCCATGGTTGGTGAGAGCTGAACAACCTTTGGAGGACCACAGGTGCCCTATGTTAAGGATAAGGGTTCAACCTCTTGGAATGGGAATGTTTGCTTATGTTGAATTGCTGTGTATTTTTAGCATGGGGTTTTTCCTTTGGCAGTAGCTCTCTCGTGTGATTGGCTGACTGTGAGTCACATGAGAGAGGCGTTCCGTTCTGTTGTTACTGTTATTCAAGTAACTGTCATTTTTAACTGTTTTCTATTTATGAAGGAGAATGGCTGATGAGAGAGGTTTCCCTGGATGCTGCAGAGGACGGTGTGTGTCAGTGTGGTCTGTCTGGGGTGAAGCAGACAGAGGAAGATCCCTAAATGTTAACAGGGAGAAACCTGTGTTGTCTATAAGGAAGAAAGTGAATAAGCATGAGATTGTAGATATGCTCTTCTCAGTTATATGTTTATGAAAGTAAACTTCTTTTGAATATAAAGAGTCTGAGCACTGCATATAATCAAACTTTATATATATCTCTATCTCTATCTCTATCTCTATCTCTATCTCTATCTCTATCTCTATCTCTATCTCTATCTCTATCTCTATCTCTATCTCTATATCACACACAACATATCCTACCCCTGGGTTATGAAAACTGTCATCCTGTTTCAGTGTTTCCCAAAAGCAGTTCTGCTCCATCCTAATTCTTCTTTCTTTTCCAGGCTATATTTATAGGACGACTGTAAGCCATAGGAAGAGAGATTCACTGTCAACTTCAATGAACTACCTGGCAAGCCCTATTGATGTTACATATCTAAGCAAAGACCAAACTAATTGTGGAAAAACACACATCTTTATCTGGGTCATTAATACATCAAGCGAAACTCCATCAATATGGTCTCATTCGGTGGCTTATGATCTCCCAAGGCCTCTTTGGATTTGGCACACCAAGGCAGTATTTATGCCTCTTTGGCATATCCTTAATACTTCAATGGTGACATTGTCCTTATAGTCCTTCAGGTTCCCTCCCTGCCATAAAAGGGAAGCAGGTCCCAAAGCTAAGCTAAATGTATGAGGACTACAGACATGAAGCAGACACACATCAGGTGCAGCAGGAGGCCTGCTTTGCATCAGCCTTCTACCTACTGCCTTTCAAACAGGCAGCAAGACAATCCTTCATTTTACCTGTTTGGATGCTGAACAGGCCTCCTTTCATACAGCAGACATTAACCAGTGAATGTGTACAGGTGTTCTCCAGAAACATTTGGATCAGGGACGTTAGGAAACTTGCTCGTTATTTGGCAATCAGAGCACAAACATGCAATTTATCCCCCTGCCTCCCTATATTCCACTCCTCAGTCAGGTGCGGGCTACTTTGACATTTACGGGATGGGTCATGGTTCTGCCAAAATCCCATTCATTCTAGTGGACTGAGATGGAGTTTTAAAGTACAGACCACGGCTGTGAAGAGAAAAGAGAAAAGGTATGTATGGATAAGCCCCGTGTCTCCTTAGCTGAGCCCATTATTATTTAAACAGTGTCTATATTTCTGCATGAAATCTCCTCTGTAGTGTTGAACAAGACCCAGATACCAAAATCCGTAAACATGCATTGCTGCAAAATGAGAGAAGTGGACTCACTTCCAGAAATCATAGTCTCCAGATCTGGGGCCAAAAGCTAAAAATAGCTAAAATGAACAGGGATAAATTATTTCAGTGAAGGCCATTTAATGGATACATGTAACTTTGGCAAAGAGATGTTTTTAATGGTAAATGAAGAAAAGCAGTAACAAATTAGAAATCGGTTAATAAAAGCATCTTTCTCCATGCAAGACATTATGATTGTATTTAAACAATTCTCATTTTTAAATGTTGCCTTTGCTGCTGCTAGTCTGAATCCAAGTTCACCATATGAACACTTAGTAAGGAATAAATCCCATTGGGCACAGTAGGATTTACTTCTGAGTAAACATGCATAGCATTGTGCTGCATATGGTATGAACGTGTGTGTGTGTGTGTGTGTGTGTGTGTGTGTGTGTGTGTGTGTGTGTGTAGGGGGGAGAACAGGATTATGTATTTCAAGTTGGGCCCAACACATGGCAAATATCAAGTTAGGAATGCAGTGTCTACATTAGCTAAGAATGTCGTAAATGTGGGCCAGATCCCAATCTTGCCATAATAAGACAATTCAGAGGAAAGGATTAGGACAGAGAAAACGGACTACTACATCTATTCCTGGAAATTAATTTCATATGAAAATTTATTTAGCGAGTGATATAAATAACATTACCCTTCACTGTTATTGTGCCACACCATAGACAGCAATTATGGGCCTTCATAAATCTATGAGAATTCAGACAGATATTGAGGGACAAGCATCTCTCTTCACTTGTTCACATTAACTCATAAAAACTAACAGAGCTATCTTCTTTTGGCCACTAGGCCAAAGATCCTCTCGCTCTCACTTGTCCCAGCCACTGTTCATGTGCTGATCTTCAAGCTGTATATGAAACTGGCTGATGATGAGCTCAACAATTTTGTGGGTATTGGGCAGGGTCCCCAAACTAAGGCCCGGGGGCCAGATGCGGCCCAATCACCTTCTCAATCCGGCCCACGGACGGTCCAGGAATCAGCATGTTTTTACATGAGTAGAATGTGTCCTTTTCTTAAAAATGCATCTCTGGGTTATTTGTGGGGCCTGCCTGGTGTTTCTACATGGGTAGAATGTGTGCTTTTATTAAAAATGCATCTCTGGGTTTTTTGTGGGGCATAGGAATTCGTTCAATTTTTTTTTTCAAAATATAGTCCGGCCCCACACAAGGTCTGAGGGACAGTGGACTGGCCCCCTGCTGAAAAAGTTTGCTGACCCCTGGTATTGGGCATATTACTTTTTGAAATATGGCAACACTAGGGCCAAGCCTACAGCATCTTGCGTTCCTGTCTCTTTTTCTGCCCTTTTTTTAAAGATGTGGCAGCCATTTTTGTGTTACGTCACATACCCTGCAACAGTCATTTGGTGACTAGCACCTACCTACAACATTTTCTCCAAATTTCAAATGTCCTCCCTGGTCCAAAGAGGGTGGGAACCCCAGCTTAATCACTTGAGGTTAATGAAATTGGATGTTTTCCAAAGAATCCATGGATTCGAACATTCCCAAAGGAACAAAGCTTCCCAGGTTCTCGTTTTAAAATGTCAAAGATGATTTGTGTATCTGAAGAAGTGCATCTGAAGAAGTGTGCATGCACACGAAAGCTTATACCCAGAACTAACTTAGTTGGTCTCTGGGGTGCTAATGGACAATTTTTTAATTTATTTCAACTGCGTCAGACCAACACAGCTACCTACCTGAAAGATGATTTGTGTCACAGTCTATCCATTGTTGAATGCAAAATCCTACATATTAATAGCAAACTCATTAATATGAGTTTGTGGGTAGGCAAAATGGCACCATCTATACAGAAGAAGGAGAGATGGTTGGACAGTGTTCTCGAAGCTACCAACGTGAGTGTTCTCGAAGCTACCAACTGTGGGAGGCAGTGGAAGACAGGAGCGCCTGGCGTGCTTTGGTCCATGGGGTCACGAAGAGTCGGACACAACTAAACAACAACAAATACAGAAGAGAGAAGTGTCGGCAGGCCTGGAGAAACCTCAAAGTTTGCAGAAATGCCACAACTTTTTTTTAAAAAAGATCCTAATGTGGGTGAGATTCCCAAGACAGCGCAGTGGTGACTGAGCATGCTCGGTGGTCACAGAATGATGTATGTTGGGGGGAGATGGCGAAGTGGAAAACAGGTGAGAAGAGTGCTCAGGTCCTGTTTGTGGGATTGCCATACACATCTGGTTAGTCGCTGTTGAGAACAGGATGTCAGAACAGATGAAGCTCTTAGGCTCAAACTGGGATTAGCATTCAGATGGCATTGCACATATTTAGTTCATTAAAAGATGAACTAAATAGGATATTGCCCCCATGGGAATCTCTTATTTGGGGTCTTTATGCTGTCTACCATGGGCAGGAATACCAGCATGACTTCATGAGAACCATTTTTGTCAGACACACCAGGGGGCTCCACAGTGGTTTGGAGAGTTTTCACCGGCAGAGTTTGGTAGAAGCAGGTAGCGGGTAGGGATGGGGAAGAAATTGGATTCATTTCACATTTAAAGGCGAACCTACCTAATATGTGGTCTGAAGCTCAACATAAAAAAACTAAGATCATGGCCACTGGTCCCATCACCTCCTGGCAAATAGAAGGGGAAGAAATGGAGGCAGTGAGAGATTTTACTTTCTTGGGCTCCTTGATCACTGCAGATGGTGACAGCAGTCACGAAATTAAAAGACGCCTGCTTCTTGGGAGAAAAGCAATGACAAACCTAGACAGCATCTTAAAAAGCAGAGACCTCACCTTGCCTACAAAGGTCCGTATAGTTAAAGCTATGGTTTTCCCAGTAGAGATGTATGGAAGTGAGAGCTGGACCATAAAGAAGGCTGATCGCCGAAGAATTGATGCTTTTGAATTATGGTGCTGGAGGAGACTCTTGAGAGTCCCATGGACTGCAAGAAGATCAAACCTATCTATTCTGAAGGAAATCAGCCCTGAGTGCTCACTGGAAGGACAGATCGTGAAGCTGAGGCTCCAATACTTTGGCCACCTCATGAGAAGAGAAGACTCCCTGGAAAAGACCCTGATGTTGGGAAATATTGAGGGCACTAGGAGAAGGGGACGACAGAGGATGAGATGGTTGGACAGTGTTCTCGAAGCTACGGACATGAGTTTGACCAAACTGCGGGAGGCAGTGCAAGACAGGAGTGCCTGGCGTGCTATGGTCCATGGGGTCACGAAGAGTCGGACACGACTAAACGACTAAACAACAACAACCTAATCTGCACGTTCCAAAACAATACAAAAACTGAAACAGCCATCCTTCAAAATTTGCAATTTTCCAAATTTTGTAATGAAAGTGTATTCTTGAGAAAGGTTCTTGCAGGTAAAGTCTACACCCGAGAATTTTTTCTGCGGGTAAACATACCAGTCTTAATGCAACCGAGTTCAACTTCATTGCAGTGATTTTATCATCCTTGAAACTGCGCTAAAAGGAGAGAGTGGCTGTGTGTATCTTTCTTGAAGCAAGAGTTCATCCATCAGGAAAGAGATCGGATTAAATCTTTACAGAATGCATTATAAATATTTTCATTAGAACAGCTTGAATATCTGACGTAGATAAAAATTAAGCACATATTTAGCCATGTACTCTTCCTTAACCTTTTACAGATCAGATGCTTCATGCTGTTTATCAGCTTTAATCAAATTATCAAGCATGTGTAAATGGAAAGGGGGGGAAAAACCGGTTGGATCCTCTACTGCACATTGATCAACAATGAACCTTGTTCATTTCAAGGGCCACTTCACTGGCATCCACGTTCCATAAAACAGCAATGGCGTGAACACAGAAGACATTCATTTATATAAGGGATTAAATGCAAAGAGGTTCGTGGAGTTTCTTAGGTAAAATGCTTTGGTGAGAATTATGTCTGAAGCTTGCTAGGCACAGTAAGCTGGGGCAGGGAGGTAGGACTGCTTGAAATGATTATATTGTGTGTAATAATAATAATAATAATAATAATAATAATAATAATAATAATAATTTATTATTTATACCCCGCCCACCTGGCCGGGTTCCCCCAGCCACTCTGGGCGGCTTCCAAAAAAACAGAAATTCTAAAATACAGAAACATAAGAATTGGTTATGTTTTGCTGTTTGTTGGGCCTGTCGGGGCAGTTAACAAACCTTCAGTTGCATATGTGAGTCCGTATTCCAAAAAGGGGGGGCAGACGTTTTTAAGCCCAAAGGGACCTAGTTCATCACTGGCAACCTTTCAGGGCCTGCATGCTGTTGGTGAGTGTGGCCACAGTCAAAACTGGGCAAAGCAACAGAAGTGATTCTAAACCATACAAGACCTTGCATTCGAGCTGCATAAAGGTCAGAAGTTTCTATTAGGGACGGGAAAATCGGTCGATTTCTGACTCTCCCAGTTTCTCATTTTTCCAACCTTAAATTCATTTATCCACATTTCCATATACGTTTGAAGGTTCCTGTTTTCTAAGTTCCCGTGAAACTTCATCGGCATTGTTGTGTGAATTTCTCCTCATATTCACATTTTAAACATGCAGTTCTCCCTAATTAGTGACAGCAGTTTCCCGCAATATAATGCATTTTGGGGTGTTCCTTTCACTAATATGTATATTTTAATGCACACTCTACTCTAGTTCTCTCATTATTTTTTTAACACATTGGTTGGTTGGAGAACTACATTACAAAATTCTGGGTTCGGCCCTGGAAGCTTATGTAGTTTCTAGACCTAAGGGCAATCAATTGTACAGCTTAACCTGGAACAAAATAGGCGTCCATGGGAGCGACAGAAGAGTAAAGAGAAAAATGATTGACAAGTATGGCAGGGCAAGAAAATAGAACTCTTAAAGAATTTGGTATGCAATGACTACTTGCTCTGGGTGCTGTGTTCTCTAATTAAATATATGTTTATATTTTAAGTGTCTGTGTTCTGGCCTGGATAGATTCTAATGTAAATATAGCTCACCCCATGTATCTTGTGTAGAAGTATTTGAGTAAGAATAAAAATGGAGAATCATACTGCTTTTTTGCTCTCTGTTAGTAGGCTGCGTAGGTTAGCAGGTATTTTTTTAGGGAAGTCGGGCCTCAGCAGAGTAGCTGAGGCAGTTAACTTACTGACTACCTGGGGACAGGCCCCTCTGGGAGAATCTGGGAACATTGCAATGGCTATAAGGTTGTGTCCGCATCAGTTCACCTCCTGAAATTAGTTTGGAAAAGGGGAGGGGGTCTCTTGGTAGAGTTCCTATCCTGCTTGTTGTGTTTTTGTAGCATATACACACAAAGAGAAGGATATGAATCACAAAAAAAGTATCCCAACTGACATAGGGATGCGGGTGGCGCTGTGGGTTAAACCACTGAGCCTAGGGCTTGCCGATCAGAAGCTCGGCAGTTCGAATCCCCATGACAGGGTGAGCTCCCGTTGCTCAGTCCCTGCTCCTGCCCGCCTAGCAGTTTGAAAGCACGTCAAAGTGCAAGTAGATAAATAGGTACCGCTCCGGCGGGAAGGTAAACGGCATTTCCGTGCGCTGCTCTGGTTCGCCAGAAGCGGCTTAGTCATGCTGGCCACATGACCCGGAAGCTGTACACCAGCTCCCTTGGCCAATAAAGTGAGATGAGCAACCCCAGAGTCGTCCGCGACTGGACCTACCCTGTTTCTCATATTTTAAGACATACCCATAAAATAAGCCATAGCAGGATTTTTAAGCATTCAAGGAATATAAGCCATACCCCAAAAATAAGACATAGTGATAGGTGCAGCAGCAATGCCGGCCGCGGCAGGAGGAGGAGGAAAAAATTAAGACATCCCTTGAAAATAAGCCATAGTGTGTTTTTTTGAGGAAAAAATGAACATAAGACATGTCTTATAATATGAGAAACACGGTAATGGTCAGGGGTCCCTTTACCTTTACCTTTATCCCAACTGACCATGTCAAGCAGCAATGAAACCTCCATTGGAACCACAATAAATTCTTCTGACTGAGTGGACTGGATCCTGAAGCTCTTCAGGACAAGTTGCCAATCCATTGCCTCACTCAAGCAAAAATCATCATGAGTACAGCAAAACTCCCAAGAAAAAGAAAATGACATTTCCCTCCCGTGTGGCTTTAAGAGGCCATGGGCAAGGGGGAGAGGTTTTTAATTTCCAAGTCCTGGATTTTTCCTGGTTCCGATTGAGAAAGATTCCAGGCTTGAGTGGCAAGCAGGAATCTTCTCAGTGCAGCAAACATGTAAGTGAAGAAGGCCTCAAACCTACTTGGTTTTCTCTGTAAATCTGCTAGTTGAGGGACCCACAATTGAAAATTGTCTGGTAATATTTTAAAGAATCTAAATAAAGAATTTTAAGTATTAAAGAAAAAGAAAAAAGTCTGGAAATGGATCTCCTCTGTGCAGCCTTTGCCCCTTGGTGAGAAAAATCATATTAGTCAAGCCACAGAAATAAGTCTTGAAAGCACTTTAGACAAGGGAAATATGCTAATAAGTGATGTTGATGCAGAGGATCTGAAGGAAACTTTCATCCAAGTAGTGACCAGGTGTTTGCTACTGGTTCACCTAAATGGAAGCCACCATTTGGCTCTCTTTGGCAGAAACTTCTACCTTCAGAGCGAGCAGAAGGGTCTCAATTCAAGTCTTAACCACAATAATATGGAAGGAGCACACAAAGTATATTTAACCTCCAGATGAGGGAGGAAGGCAGTAATTGGGTTTGTCTGTTCTCATGTCTGGCCACCAGCTGACAATTCAACAGCTGACCTCTCTGAACCAATCCTGACTGCAAAAAGGAAGGGCTGGGTTGAGGTCACTTTTGGGTGGGCAAAGGTGTGGGCTGGTTCCTATTTAGACTGAACTGCTTCACCCATCTCTAGTTACTCAATGTCATTACAAAGTACTCAAATAACATAACATGCCACATGCTGAGAACATAAAATGCACTCGGGACTGTAAGGTTCCCAAGTGTCCAATGTGTTTGCAACATGTAGGGGAAAGGAAACCTCTGAATGCTTGAACCAAGTTCAGTGAATCCAAACGCTTTTTGTTTGACAAATGTTCTGAAGAAATGCCCATTTTTGGTCGCTCACCTAGGCTTGCTACCTGTTCTTGTTTTCAAGAAATGGCTTTTCCTTTCCCCTTAAAATAGATCCTTTAAAAATATTTTTATTTAAAAAAAACCACCAGCTGCTCCAGAGGTTCATATATAACACAATGTGACTGCTATTTCCATTCTGACATATATTAGCCTGAGAAGAGCTGTGCTCGGGCATTTTCCTGAACACACAGTGTTGGAAACAGAGGAAGAGGTCAACATAGCTGCCAAGTTATCCCTTTTTTACAGGGATTTTCCCTTATGCTGAATAGGCTTCCTCGCGAGAAAAGGGAAAACTTGGCAGCTATGGAGGGCAGGGGCATGCACATAAGTGCACCCACAACATCCCACAGGCACATGCACATAGATATCTCCCTATGATCTGAAGCCCCAACTAATCAGCAAACCTGATTTCCAAACACATGCAACTGAATTTGCTTAGAAACATGTGCCCATCCATGAAATGACAACAGTACATTCTCTGTCAAAGAACCCATTATAATTATTGGTCAGTCCCCAATATTCCACTTCTGAGTATGGTGCTTGAGCATTTAGGGATTTATGAGCATGCCTCAATGCATTCCACTATTCTGTTGCATTTCCATCTGGTATTCTCCATTAAAATATATGCAATCAACAGATATTTGCAAACCAATTACTTTTCCTATGTGTCTCCTTTCAAAATTAATGGCATGGCTAACGGTCCATCTCAAAGTCATATATTTCTTCAAGCATAACTATTTCTAACCAGAAGTACATCACATTAATTGAATGGGGCTTGCTCCCACGGTACGATTCCAGCCACTCTTGCTACTTTGATTTCATAATTCATAGCCCTCCAGTTGTCACCCTACTTTATTTCCCTCACTCAGGCATCAGGGAGGGGCAGTTTAATTATAAGTCAAGTAAACTCTGGTGGGGGGGGGGAAGAAACGTTCAATTTAATTTTACTTTTTAAATGAGGATTTAGGGTGCTCAAAAATGAGCAGTCAAATCCAGATGGTTCTCCTCACTTTGACAGAGACAAAGGGGTGAGGGTACTATTTTGTGCTGCCTCTGGCCTTTCTTTGTAGGTAAATCACAAAAAGCAGTATTGGGGAGACTTGTGCTCAATATAGGTCTATTGGGTCCCACAAGATTTCCTATGCTATTCAACATTTACATAAAACCACTGGAAGAAATCATTAGGGAACAGGAATGATGGCCATGGGATGGTATGCTAATGACACTAAGCTCCATATCTCTCTTCTATTGTGGCCTATGGAGCCTGTGGAGTTTCAAAATCAGCATGTGATATGTTGGAAGAAGATAAACTGAAAGTAACTTATATTCCGGCATATAAGACGACCCCCAACTTTTCCAGTTAAAATATAGAGGGTTTTGGTATATACTCGCCCTATAAGACTACCCCTCTTCCACCGCACCGCACACCAAATACAAATTAAAGAAACATCAGATTTGATTTCACTATGATAGTTTTACTGTAATTCAGTTTTACTGTAATTCAAATGCTTATGACACGCAGGTACTTAGCAGGAAAACTGTCACTTATAAACATAAGGAGAAGGGAGGAGGGAGGAAAGCCCAGTGTGTCCCTTCTCCCTGCATGGAAAGAAAGCGGCAGAGAGTCCGGCTCGTAGTACCCGGAGTATAAGACAACCCCCGACTTTTGAGACGATTTTTCTGGGGTTGAAAAGTCGTCTTATATGCGGGAATATACAGTAAATCTAGATAAACCAGAAGAGTGGTCATTTAGGAAACCTACCAGTCCAGGGATTGGATGCCAGTCTGTTCTAGATGGGGCTGCACTTCCCTTAAAAGATCAGGTGCATAGTTTTTGTTTACACTTGGAACTGACCTTGCTGACAGAAGAAGAAGAAGAGTTTGGATTTGATATCCCGCTTTATCACTACCCGAAGGAGTCTCACAGAGGCTAACAATCTCCTTTCCCTTCCTCCCCCACAACAAACACTCTGTGAGGTGAGTGGGGCTGAGAGACTTCAGAGAAGTGTGACTAGCCCAAGGTCATCCAGCAGCTGCATGTGGAGGAGCGGAGACGTGAACCCGGTTCCCCAGATTAGGAGTCTACCGCTCTTAACCACCACACCACACTGGCTCCCAAGAGGCTCAGATGTCAGCTTTGGCCAGGAGTTATGTCCACAACATGATGTACTATTTATTTATTTATTTATTCCACTCTATTCGTTTCACTCCAGAGGAACCACAATACAAATGGGGTAAGGGAATGTAAGTGATTGTTTGTGGCCTGAAAGCAACAGCAACAATGCATGAGTTTGCTGAGTTGATTTTCATTCCAGCCATAGATATCAGTGAACACTGGCAATTTCTGCTTCTGTTTTCATCAATTTTTCAGATGTCCATAGTGATAGTTGAAATAACACAGAACTTGAAAATCAGTGGGAGATAAGGTATACATTGTGTTTGTTTGCTAGGACAAATGAAAGGTGCTCACTTTTTACCCTTTCAGGATTGTGCAGGTGTATGTCTTGAGGATTAAAAGCCCAGGGTATTAATTCAAATGCACTCGGCATACTCGTACTGTAGAGTGGAATAATCTTATTATCCCCTTCCATCTTGTGATGCGGGGGGAATGTAACAGAGGTCACTGATCTGAATTCTGAGCACATAAACCTGCATGATTCTCATCTGGCAAACATTTTAACTTCCCCATTTCTAACTGTAATTTTATATATCTGTTTTACGGAGTCACTTGTTTGGCGATTATAAATTATGGTATTTGGGAGAGGCCTGGTGAAGATATTCACCTTTTAGTGGCCCAGACTTTTATGTGTGTGAGAGAAAACATGTTTTATGCTTCGAATTTCTCTCTCTTTTCTTTTTTCATTGCTAACAGATGCAGCTCTACTCAGAGCCAAGCAACTGCACGTAACACATCCATGCACAGAGAAAAAGAAAGGGAGCAGCCCTACCAACAACATAAAACTAAGTTGAGTGTGCTTTTAACTGACATGAAGAACAAGTAATGAGCTATCACAAAGCAGAACTACAGCTTCTATATTTAACAGATAATTCTGTATTTTGCTTTCTTAGATTAATCCAACTTCTCTCTCTCTCTCTCTCTCTCTCTCTCTCTCTCTCTCTCTCTCTCTCTCTCTCTCTCTTGTAACATCTGGGAGAGGAAAAGATGAAAGCTGGTATGAAGAGCCGAGAAAACGACTACATGTTTGACAACTTCTTGCAGGACAGAAATGTCTGGTCTTTTTGGCATCTGAATGCAAATGATTAGCCAGTTGCCAAGAACAGTCATTCCAGTCTCAATCAGAAGGCTCCAACCCCACTCTCAGCCAGAGTTTCAAGAGACGTTTTGTGTTTGGTTGGAATTGAAAGGCTCCCACATTTTTTTCTGATGTTAGCATGCAAAGTTGTTGGGGTTTTTTGATGGGGGAGGGGAAACCAGATTAGGGAAGCTATAAAAACCGATGGAGCCTGTTACTTGCCACCTTCTCTGTTCTTCAGACACCCAACCTAGTTCCACCTCTAAAGCTGAGGAGGCCTTAGATTGAATGGGAGATCACCTAGAAACTCCATTATGTGCCACCTTGACCTCTTTGGAGGAATCACAGGATAAAAATGTAATAAAATAAAATAAATACACTCAACAAAATTAAGTACAAAACACGACAATCTGTTTATTTATTACATTTTTAAACTGCCTTTCAAGACAAGAACTCCCGGAGCAGTATGCAAACCTTAAAATAGAATATTGCCCTTGACTGGGAATTGGGTAGACGACATGTTCTTGATGGAGTTGCATTTCCCCTGAAGGAACAGGTGCATAGCTTGGGAATATACCTAGAGACATTATTGTCATCAGGGTTGATGAGAGCTGTAATCCAGTGCCATCTGGAGATCCAAAAGTTAGCTTCTACCTGATGTGTAGATTCCCTATACCTGTTGCTTTATGCTGGCACCATTTTAGGGGGTGACATGGCAGCCACAGACTAAGGAAGAATTTGACTGCCTGAATTGTAGCTCTTGAAACAAGGGGACCTGTAAGGGTGACTCCCTACAGGGAGCCAGCCCCCATCATCCTGACGTCCACCTCGTCAAGTACAGAGAGCACCAGTGGTTCTGAAGCAGCCAGAGGGGGAGGAAGAGACTCAGAGGGGGAGAGAAATCAGAGTGAGGAACAATGGGAAAGCTTGGGGGCAGAGAGATGCAGACAGAATCTCAGGGATGTTGAAGAGCCATGTTACCGACCGCTCAGGGAGGAAACTGAAAGGGCATCGCTCCTTCCGGTGCAAGAAGTAAGGAGAGCGCTGTGACGCAGGTCAAGGGGGAGGCATTTTGGGGTGCCCCGACTACTTTGCTGGCATAGGAACAGACGTACGCCATTGTCGGATTCTGATTTGGGATGAGAGGTCATGTTTTAAGCTGTCTCTGCACTGTAAATAATTAGCACAATAAACGTCTTTGAAGACAAACTGGACTCAAGCGAAGTTACTCTAGAGTAGCCACGACAACCCTCTGACAGGACTCAAAGAGCAAAAGAGCTGTATGTAAAACTTCAGCTGTTCAAACCCATAAACCTTACCACTACTGCTTCTTCTTCTCTATGACCCTTCTCTCTCCTGTCATTGCCTCAATAGGACTTGTTCACACACCACCTGTGACCGACAGCTGGAAAACAGATATGGCAGTACAGAGTTATCAAAATGATGGCACCGTTAACATTAAACAGTAAGGCTTAAAGCAATTCACTGTATGCCAAAATGGCATAACTGACTGGAAAGCTCAGGAACCAAGAAGACCAAAACTTCAATAAAGAACCGGGGGGGGGGGATTTAATTTACTTGAGAGACCACTGTAAGCAGATGAAAGCATTAGCAGGATTACAATAACACTTGCAATGTAGAATATATTATGGACAAAATGGAGAGACATAAAATTTGGATGATGAAATAATATGCAGTTGAAAAGGTTTATAATAGGACCCATGGAGGGGAAAGTGGGAAGTCTGGATATTCAGAGAAATCTCTAAATTTGGATATGCATTTTGTATTGTTATAACTCTACATTTGTAAAAGCAAATAAAAATTATTTCAAAATAAATAAATAAAGCAATTCACTGTAGACCGTGTTCCAGTTAGGCATGCATACATTCTAATTACATCAACAGATGTCCATGTACACAATTGGATGCACGACTGCAACTTAAAGGAACAGTGTATTATTATTATTATTATTATTATTAATCCTGGAGGGACCTTGGGGTACTTTATTAAATATTCTAGAATGCCACAAGATTGTTAGCAAGGCCTGTGGTCATCTCTCCATCCTTGACTGAAGTAGATGGGGAAACCTTTAGAGGCCTAAAGTGCAGCGCAGCACCAGAGGTATCCTTCAAAATGGTCAAAATAAATGAGCAAAAACCCATACTCCATCTATAACACCCCATGCCATGTGCCATTGTGATCTCACATTGCGGATCCCATGCCAAAGCTCTTGGAAATTTGAACACATTCATGCTCAAGGATATCAGCTGCACAACTGTTCTGTACTTTGACTCAAAGGGATATGTGATCAGTCTTTTCAAATATTGCCCTAGAATCCAATTTGTCTCTTGGCAGACACTCCGCACTTCTGCAGGAAACGAAATTTAAATCCTTAGGCATAACATCTTAGTTGTGCCGGCCTGTTTTGTTTGTACTCCTTGAATAATATCTGTGCCCTCACACTTGGCTCTGCTTAAGTCCAGATATGATCTCTGCTTCCTCTTCATTATTACTTCATAGGAGTAAAACTGCAGAGTTAAATGTAGGGTTATCCATTACTTAAATGAAAAAACCTACAACTTGCCAACTCTGGGAGCCCTGTTCATTGACTTCCACACAGTGTTTACCTTAGGATTTCCACGCAACTGGCTCCTAATGGTTCTGTTTGAGCAGCTCTATAGAACTGGTCTTTGTCAGCCTTGGCTTCCTCAGTCCACAACAGGTGGACCAGGCAATGGGTGTTCAGGGAATAAACAATGGAACAAGATCATATGTTAAAAACAAAAACAGAGTAGTGGTCGAGCAATCAATCAAAAATACGATTCCCAAATAAAAGAGGGGAAGGGAATAACAGCCGAAATGGAAAGGTTTTCAACATAAATGATGCATAGCAACGTACAGCTGGAAATGGTGAAAAGAGAAATTCCGGGCAGCTTCCATCAGATATGGAATGATATTCAGAACCACTCTGCACATTGCTTTTTTTAAAAAAAATACAGTGGTACCTATGGTTAAGAACTTAATTCATTCTGGAGGTCCGTTCTTAACCTGAAATTGTTCTTAACCTGAGGTACCACTTTAGCTAACGGGGCCTCCCCCTGCCAACGCGCTGCCGCCAACGCGCTGACACCGCACGATTTCTGTTCTCATCCTGAAGCAAAGTTCTTAACCTGAGGTACTATTTCTGGGTTAGCGGAGTTTTTAACCTGAAACATCTGTAGCCTGAAGTGTCTATAACCCGAGGTACCACTGTAGATACATATACTTACCTTCCAAGTTCCGGACTGCAGAATCCGGGACCGGCAGCCATTTTACACCGGAAGTTGCGTCGATGTAACTTCCGGTGTTGCTTTGCCCTTCTATGGGCACCCAAAATGGCCACCGCCGGCTTCAAAAGTCGCTTGTACGCATGTCAGGAAGTGTGCCGACGCAACTTCCGGTGTCGCTCCGCCCATCTATGGGCACCAAAATGGCCGCCGCCAACACCGGAAGTCACGTCTATGCACTTCCGGACATACGTAGATGCGACTTTTGAAGCTGGCGGCGGCCATTTTTGGTGCCCATAGAAGGGCAAATCGGAAAGAAAAAAATGGCTGCCGGTAGGAGAAAATAATGGAGAAAAACGAGAGACGAAGTGATACGGGGGACCACCGGGAAAAGGTAAGAAAAAAGGGGTTTTCCCGGGGAAAACGGGAGACTTGGCAGCTATGCATATAAAAAGCTGCATGTGTGTGCATGACAATGCAATGCTCACACAAGAGCAACAATGTTTGCAAGTGTGTATCAGCCAAAGGCACACGTTAGGGATCTAAGATTGGCTAGAGTCCTCATGTCATATGTAAGCATGCCTGCCAGATGTGATGTGTGACGTGTTCCTGAAGAAGGAGAATCAAAATGGCTAGATATGGATGCTGTGTTGTGTGCCTGATGTCCTGGGATGAATACCTGAAGGATGAAGGTAATGACTGTTGGAGTATTAGTCAGTTAAACCTAATGAAAGAAAACTGAAAGCTGTTGCGTGTTGAGGTCCCCAAACCACCCCTCAAATAATTCACACCACAGACAGAATTTTTGTTTTGGTTTTGTGGCATGAATTTGGCCACAACTTTATTAAAATACAAAATATGTGAGTGGTTGCGTAGGCATTGGTTCACCAACTGTTCCCTAAGGACAGAACTGACCTTAAGTCAGTCAGGGGAAACCCTACCAGGAGAGACAGGGAACCAGGTATGCTAGCCCTCCCCTCTCCCTTCAGGCTCCCAGGGGCTCTTGCGCGGCCCTGGCCCCCGACTGGGGGTTACGGACATAGCATATCAAGCCCCTGTATTCCTGAACGGAATTCCCCCAACACAAGGGCATCAAATTGAAGGGGAAGACACAGTCAATCATAACCCCTTATACAACCAACAAAATAACCAATGCCTAGCTATTTCCTATGTTGTTGTTGTTGTTTAGTCGTTTAGTCGTGTCCGACTCTTTGTGACCCCATGGACCTTAGCATGCCAGGCACTCCTGTCTTCCACTGCCTCCCGCAGTTTGGTCAGACTCATGTTGGTAGCTTCGAGAACACTGTCCAACCATCTCATCCTCTGTCGTCCCCTTCTCCTTGTGCCCTCCATCTTTCCCAACATCAGGGTATTTTCCAGGGAGTCTTCTCATGAGGTGGCCAAAGTATTGGAGCCTCAGCTTCAGGATCTGTCCTTCCAATGAGCACTCAGGGCTGATTTCCTTCAGAATGGATAGGTTTGATCTTCTTGCAATCCATGGGACTCTCAAGACAAAAACCAGATGGCACCAGCCAATCAGCCAAATGGAAAAATTCCTACTGGGCCCCTGCCCAAAAGCAGACGACCCCATGATAGGCACAGCAAGGTCAACACAGAGGCCTAAACATAGGGAGGGAGGGTGATCCGAAGCACGCAGCCAAAGAGGAGGAATAAACCATGCGCCTGCCTTTTATACCCCTGGGCTGTCCCTCTGAAATTGAAACATGCTTTGTTCCCCAACAACAGCCTGGGTCCAATCAGAACGGTGGCCAACTCATAGCCCCCACCCCAGCAACTCAGGAGTAGTTTGCTAGGCCCCCACTGCAACACGTGCTCTCCATGAAGGAGAACCTGCATTCTACCACCAAGCTGCAATCTATCCTCTAGGTGCCTGAAGGGAACAGCCCAGCTAAACATAGGCGGTTTTTGATTCACATGAATTTTAAGGCGAGAGCTTAAAATCAAGCTTCAGTCTCTTCTGTTCTAGTTGATGTGTTTGGTTGGATCATGCCCAGAGCCATATGCATTCGACTCCAATGCAGTTTAAAGCTGGGTTCTGTTTTCTCCTCTCTTTATGTGGGTGGGCCGTGCTGTTTCATTCCATCTAGAATCCACTATGCTAGGCCCCTCGTCTGCTGGTAGCAGCAGCATGCACATTATAGTGATTTATAATACCTGCCTCCTTGGGGACGGGTGCATTACACTGGGCACAGAAAGGGGCTAGTTGTGCAGGTGGAAATCTTGTTCAAACAAATCTGAAGTGAAGTTGGGATATAAGGGAGGTCAGCAGCTCAACACAAGCCCAGAGGACAGTAGGAATGGCTAAAATGTTGTATAATAATATACAAAATCTTATCGGAGACTCTTCAGAGAGAATCTCCTCTTCCTTCCCCCCAAAACAAATCAATGTCTAAAAACAGTTTAATTGTGTTTTCTTAACATTTATGTGAGGGGTCTCTTGGTTCTGGAATCTCCAAAGGCCATCTTGCTGCCTGCAAAATCCAACCTGGAAAGGCAACCTGATGGGAGGCAAAACAATGTCCATGCTTAACTGAATATAATTTTTGTCCATCAGATGGATATTGTTTTCTTGTGCTTTAAAACAGCTCCTCCAAAGCAGTTCAGAGATCATGTTTGATTTTTGAGAGCTGCATCCAAAAAACCCTAGCTGCTCATTCGAACGTCTCTGAATCCCTTGGGGCTCTGAAACAGCCTGGCACCCTCATAAAAACAAGCATTTCATGTGAGATTTCTGGCTCTTGTCTCATAGGATCCAAGCCAGAAACATCACTCTGTGAAGTTATGGCTCCAGCCCTGGATACAGATTGGAAGCATAAAAGTCAAAAAACACTCACTCTAAACATTTCAGGGCCTCAGAGAAGCCCAGGTCCTATTTGAAGTAAAGGAAGTTTGGGTGTTCCATTACTTTTCCTCTATATATTTCGAACCGTGTCTCACCACTGAATTAAATATTAAAATACGCCTGCATTCTGTGTGTGTGTGTGTGTGTATTTGTGTGTGTGTGTGTGTGTGATGTTGTTTAGATGGCACTTTAAACCCTGATCCTAACAACACACATACGGTAGTCACAGAATGCAACATTGCAACCCTGCAGTGCTGAATGAAGTTCAGGCTATGAACTGCTTCAGCCCTGGTCACTTGCCAGCAGCAGCTTTGACAACCCAAGAGAATGCAGCCCTCAGCAATGGGGCTTACTTCTTCGAATACAAATAAAGGACTGCACTGGGAATGCCTTCACACCATCCTTTTACATGCAGAGTTCGGCTTCGGTTTTCCTTTCCTATTTTGTTACGTGGATTTTGACAAAAGCTCTGCTAACTTTCACAGCTCAGCCACAAAGCAAGCTTCCAACTCTTCTGGCTTATGCAACCAACAGTGAAACATAAATCTTTAAACAATTGCTGAAGTGTTGGGGTTACCTTGACCCCACATCAGTTAAACTAATTACTTGTTAGAAGACGTATCACCACTGCTGTCGCTGCTACTAAGTATTTATTTGGGGAAGCATGGAGGGGGTTTTTTTTGGGGGGGGGGTCCATACACTGCAGTGCAAATATAATGATAATAATTACCTCTTGTAACGGACTTGTCTTTCCTGACGTGTCTTATTAGGGTGGCCCATTTTTCATGGCGTAGATTCAAAACATGTCGTTATGGGACTGTTTTAGTGGGGTAAGGCGGATACTCACCTACTCATCTGTAACAAAGGGACAACTTCAGACTGTCAAATGAAACACCAGTGAAATAACAATGAGAAGAGGCATGGCAAGCATTGGCCATGTGACCTGCTCTCATGTGACCCATGAGAGCAGCAAGATAACCAGTCTGTACAAGGGTGATGGGATAAATCAGGCCAAATATTTATTGACAGCAGCAGGCAGGCCAAGGGTTGACATGGCATTGGGTCCCAGGATCAGGACACCATTCCACTATCCCATGTTGATGGAATGGATCCACTCCAAACCTGTTCCTTGGGAGTCAGCCAGTATTGAACCTTGCCATGGTGCAAGCCAAGCAAGCAATGCCTCACTGGGGGACCTGGGTGCAGATTCCAAGCAGGCAGATACCGAACCCACACTTGGGTTTGCCGTGGTCAATCCTCCCCTCAGACCCCTTATGGGGTGGGGTGGCCTGTACTATGTTGATCCTGCCCAATGCCATTTCTGCCCTTATACACACAATGTTCTTCTGTCTAACAAAGGAAAGCCATAATATCACTGAGGGAAAGGCGGGAAAAACCCAAGCAAGTGCCAGTCAGATTGAGAGAGAAAAAATCCTTTCCGGCCCTGTCAACCAGCAACCCAAAATTGCTCAGTGAAGGGTCTAATCCAGGGGTAGGCAACCTAAGACCCGGGGGCCGGATGTGGCCCAATCACCTTCTAAATCCGGCCGGTGGACGGTCTGGGAATCAGCATGTTTTTACATGAGTAGAATGTGTGCTTTTATTTAAAATGCAGCTCTGGGTTATTTGTGGGGCATAGGAATGTGTTCATTCCCCCCCCCCAAAAAAAATATAGTCCCCCCCCATGGTCTGAGGGACGGTGGACCAGCCCACGGCTGAAAAAGGTTGCTGACCCCTGGTCTAACCCGAGGGAGGATGGGTGGGAAGCTCTCAAAGCAAAATGGCTGTGAACTCCGGGGAAGAAGCCATAGGCTCTCCCGTGAGCCCATTGCATAGAGAGGATACTGAGTAACACCTTGCCCAGTATTTTGCTGCAATCTATGGGCCACAGCACCACCGGGCAAAGACATCCCATGCTTCTTAGGCATGGAACAGGGCATATAGCATGCAAGCATCACCTGTAGTGTCTCACTAAGGTCTCATGATATGAAAGTGAAATGTGTCTGTGTATATTCAAGTGTGTACATCTTCTACACTTCACATGCTTGCAGTGGTAAACACTGATGTGCAAACATGCAAGAAAAACATTTGCTATGTAAGCTACGTATGAAGCTCTCCTAAGCCTCACTGCTTGGGACCAGTGCTTTTTTTCTATTAAAAAAATGTTTAGGGGTACTCTCATTTTCCTACTCATATTGAAATACTGCCCCTCAATGAGGCCAAACTTAGATTCACAAAATGTTTAGGGGTTATGTGTACCCCTGTGTCCCCCCCCCCCCGGGAAAAAAAGCACTGCTTAGGAGTAACTTCCAAGCAGAGCTGTGCCAAAAATCATGAAAAAAATATTTGTTGAATAGATGGGGGAGTAAAATAAAACTTTCCTGAAAAATCATTGGCGGCAGAGTGAGACGTTTTTGGAATGAGATTGCCACTTAACTTTATGAAACAGTCAAAGCTTTTACTTTTTTTCTTCCTTGTAAATAAATAAATACACACACACACACAGAGAGAGAGAGAGACACACACAGAAAATGGCAAGCATAAAAAACAAAAGCCCACATATTCTCACTGCAATACAGATATCAAAGAACCTTTTTTTAAAGCCCCACACCACCCACAGTGCCACAGGCTTCTCACCACAAGTTCCCATCAGCCACACCTCATTTAATGCTTTGGGAGTGGCAACTTCTCACATCATATCATGTTGCTCCCAAGGCATCCCAGGAACTGAGGCCCTCTCTGCAGCTCCCTGAGCTTTCTGGTGAGCACAATAAAGTTAAGGGCAACCCACTTTCAAAAACTTTACAGAAATTTCCAGTTCCCTCTTCCCTCCCTTAAGAAAGAAAGAAAGAACAAAAAAACGAGCCCTTGTTTTCGCAGAGGAAGAACATTTCCAGGAAACAGAGACTGGAGAGGTTTGACCCAGCCTTACTTTCAAGCTACTGTGTTTAAGATTCCAGCCCCAGCTTTCCCGCCATTTTCCCTCAGCCAAGCTTCTGTGGACGTCTATGCAAAAATATGGAAAGTGTTAAAATATTTATGTCCTCAGATTTTGGTGAATGGGATTACTTCATAACTAAGAAATGAGTGTGGGATTTGTGATTTGTCCCAGAGTTTTCCTGTTTAGGTCCTGAGGCATTGTTTTAATGCCGGACACATGTAGGCACTGGCAGGGAGCAGCTAGCACGGCTTGTTTGACATCTGTCAACCTCATTTAATAATTATTAATTTTGTTATTTCAATTTCTTTTTCATTGCCGCAGGGTTTGGAAGGTGATATTTATGCCCTCTGGTGGCTATCTGTGCAACAGAAGGTTCGCTGGAAATGCCGAGCCCTGAAAAGTAGGTCAGAAGTCTTGACTTGCTTTGTTCACACATCTGAAGCCTTTCATGTTGTGGGGTGGAAGCTCATCTGCAAAAAATGCTCCTAGCCTGGCCTAGTGAGTTGGGGTTGCTGCTGTTTGAAAAGGCTGAAACTCAACCTCAACCGAATTTTACAATAACAAATGGGATTAAAGAAATGAAGTGATTTAAATACGAACGAAGTGCCATGAAGTACGGAACCCTGTGACCATTTATGAGGTGCTAGATTGAAACGAAATTGTTGGTTAAAGAAAATGCACAAGGGGCTCAGTCTCAAGTTAGGGAGATGCTGTTTGTATCGGCCACAGAGCTGGATTCTCATAACGTAATGCCCTGAGCTGCACTCAGAGTTAATGGGAAGCCTGTTCTCATGACCATCTCAACATGGGGTGGTCCCAAGAAAATGTCCAACCCACACCCACATTCCAGACAACGTCAGACCCATGCACATATCAGCACCATGGCTTGAATTTAGACCAGATTGGCTTCTGGCACACAAAAACACTAGGCTCGCAATGACCCACTGAAACTAAGGAGCACGACTAATTTAGGTCATTAATTTCAATAGGTCTACTTTGAGTAAACCTCTGTGGAGTACCACCCACATGAAATAAGTACATATATTAAGACAATTTAACAAATCCAAATACAACTAACACTTTTTATAATTAAAAAAACACACAACCATATATAAAACCAGTTTCAAATCCAGTAGAGTACGGACATCAACTAGGATAGCCAACTTCACTTAGAAGGCTTGTTGAAAGAGCAAACTCTTCAACAAGTGCCCAAAAGGCAACAGAGATGGGGCTTCTAAAATGGGATGGAGTTCTAAGGGCCCAGTTCCAACATTGTACAGAACGGACTTGCTGATAAGATGATATCTGCAGGGTACTCTCTCCCACAACACACAGTGGTTGATTGAGTACATAGGGGATAAGATGATGTTTCAGGTATCCTGGTTCCAAGCTGTGCCAGGCTACAAAGGGCCGTATACACCAGTACCAACTTGAACTTAGCCGGACAGCTAATTGGCAGCCGGTACAATTCTTCCTGAGATATTCTGCCCCAATGAATAGTCAAGCGGCTACATTTTGCACTAGCTGCATTTCTAGGTCAGCTTCAAGGGCATGGGTAGGCAAACTAAGGCCCGGGGGCTGGATCCTACCCAATCGTCTTCTAAATCTGGCCCACGGACGGTCGGGAATCAGTGTATTTTTACATGAGTAGAATGTGTCCTTTTATTTAAAATGCATCTCTGGGTTATTTGTGGGGCATAGGAATTTGCTCTTCCTTTTTCCCCCTCCAAAATATAGTCTGGCCCCCCACAAGGTCTGAGGGACAGGGGACCAACCCCCTGCTGAAAAAGTTTGCTGAACAACCGTGATTGGGGTTGAGGACAGAAACAGCTGCAGCTGTCTTAGCGGTAAAAGCTTGGAAAAGGCATTCTTAGCTACTGAACTCACCTGGGCCTCAAACTTCAGAGACTGATGGGGGAACACCCTACAACTACAAACCTGCTCCTCCAGGGAGCGTATGCTTAAGATCCACATTAAGATCCACAGCTTAAGTATGTGCAACTAATGTCAGGATTAGGGTTCTGACACCCCCAGAACTTTCCTGGTATGCATGCCTGGTCTCTCAGACCCCGGGGCATGTAAAGAGTTCAGCGGAGTAACTCAGCAGAGTGTTGGCAGCAAATGAATCGCACGAACAGTTCACTCCATCAACTAATATGCTTTACTGAAGCATTTCAATAAATATAGTGGTTACAAGTCCTCAGCCAGATCCCTGGCTGGGTGCATAACTTAAAAGAAAAACAAAAAACAGTCACAGAGAGATGCCAGTGAACTGCATAGCTTGAAAAACAAAAGACTGTAAGACTGACTGACTGACTCTCACACCTGTCTGCAGCTATACAAGAAGGACTCAGACAGCCTGGAACCTTCCGGTCAACAATGAATACTAATGAGAAAGGACTTATGAGTCACTAAGGTAAAGGATACAGGTAGGTAGCCGTGTTGGTCTGGCGTAGTCGAAACAAAATAATTTTCTTCTTCTTCCAGTAGCACCTTAGAGACCAACTAAGTTTGTCATTGGTATGAGCTTTCGTGTGCATGCACACTTCTGACAAACTTAGTTGGTCTCTAAGGTGCCACTGGAAGAAAAAAATATTATCTTGTAAGGTAAAGGTTGGTTAAGTCCAATCAAAGGCGACTATGGGGTGCTCATCTTGCTTTCAGGCTGAGGGAGCGGGCGTTTGTCCACAGACAGCTTTCCAGGTCATGTGGGCAGCATGACTAAACCACTTCTGGTGCAACAGGACACCATGACAGAAGCCAGAGCACACGAAAACGCCGTTTACCTCCCCGCCACAGTGGTACCTATTTATCTACTTGCACTGGTATACTTTCGAACTGGTAGGTTGGCAGAAGTTGGGACAGAGCAACAGGAGCTCACCCCATCGTGCAGATTCGAACTGCTGACCTTCTGATCAGCAAGCCCAAGAGGCTCAGTGGTTTAGACCATAGTGACCACTAAGTCACTACAGACTGCTGAGTCACTATAGTACATTTTGCATCTAGGAAACACTCTAGGCCATGACAACAAAAACAATTTCATATCTGTTCCCTATATGCTCCACAATTCTCATCCTTTCTCTGGATCAGATTTCAGACTGTTAGCTCCTTGGGACAAGGACCTGCCATTTTGCACTCTGTAAAATCCCATGCACACTGATGGTGTAACAATAACAACAGATACAACCTGGCACTCTTAAGGAGAGGAAACTAAACAGCAACTTCATTGCAACAGTTAACAGAGCAACCCTATGCATGACTATTCTGAAGTAAGTATCCAGAAAAGTATTGCACAGGCAAGCGCATTAAGTGACCCATGTGAGCAGCAAAATAACAAGACTGTACAACAGTGATGGGATAAAATCAGGCCAAATCTTTATTGACAGCAGCAGGCAGGGCAGGGGCGTTGGGTCCCAGGATCAGGACATCATTCCACAAGCCCCATGTTCATGGAATGGATCAGCTGGGTTTGGAGCACTCCCAACCTGTTCCTTTGGAGTCAGCCAGTGTTGAACCTTGCATGGTGCGAGCCAAGCAAGAAAGTTCACACTTGGAGACCAGAGTGCAGATTCCAACCAGGCAGATACTGAACCCACGCTTGGGTTTGCCATGGTCAATCCTCCCCTCAGGTCCCCCCTATACTATGCTGATCCTGCCCAATGCCATTTCTGCCCTCATACACACAATGTTCTTCCTCCTAACAAAGGATAGCCATAATTTCACTGAGGGAAAGGTGTGGGGTTGGGGGGAACCCAACCAAGTGCCAGTCAGATTGAGAGAGAAAAATCCTTTGACTGAAACCAGGGATTCAAAATTGCTCAGTGAAAGGTCTAACCCAGTGGCAGGAAGCTCTCAAAACAAAATGGCTGTGAGCTCTGAGGGAAGCAGCCTTATATGGACTTTTCCCTCCCCTTTGCAAGAGCTCATGGGACAGCTTTTTCCCATGAGCCCACTGCACAAACAAGATACTGGGCAAAACCTTGTCTGGTATTTTGCTGCAATCCATGGACCACAGCACTACTGGGCAAAGGCGTCCCATGCTTATTGGGCATGGAACAGGGCTTAAGTAACCTGGTGCTTATCAGTCCTTAATCTACAATTGGAGACGCCAATATTTAAATTGGCTCTTAAAGCAAAAAAAGTAGAGTTGATAAATAGTCCTTAATTTTTCAAGCATGTTTCCCACCCCCTTAAAACACACACATATATTTTAATTTTTCATTTGTGACATTCAGTTTAATAGAATCTGACAGTTTCTTCAGGCATAGAATCAAGGATATCTTTCTGGATGCAACATCGACATTACAACTGTTCTTCTGTGTAGTTATATAAACACTCTTCCTCATTGTTTTTGGCTGTTATAGCTGTTCAGGGTTGAATTCATGAAATGAAAATTGCTGGTGGACTAGCAATCTAGACAAACAAAAGCAAGATTATAATAACTATTTACTTTCTTGTGTTTCTTTCGGTGGGAATCATCATCATACAATTATTTCATAACTGTGTTCTCTCTCACTCACACACGCATTCCCCAAGAGCGGTACTAGCATTTGAAAGCAATGCAAATCCTTTCCACCCACCCCACAAGCCCATATATTTGAAACAAAACAATTAAGTTTTATAGATACTCACCAGAAAGGCTTTGAGTTTGAAGCAAGAGGATAGATTTATATGGAGGATGTAGGTTATATTGTCCTGGGAAAGTTTGCATGGGTGATTATATTAAATAACACAACTGGATTGGGAAACCCAAATTGACAGATTCACTCGTCCCTACCCTGAGGTAAGGATTTACTCAACTTATCCTACCTTCTGAAGTCATTGCAATGTAGATTTCCTCATTCCTATTACCATAGGAGTCAACGCCTAGGGGCCAAGGTCCCTTCAGACCCCCAATAAAATATTTGAGGGGGTCAGGGCCCCAAAGTTGATGGGCATTGCCATTCAAATGGTAAGTGCATGCCACGTATTGCGATCAATTATGCGAGGTGGGGCTTACGTGCCCCCCCCAATATTTTATTCAAGTTGGCCTGTTACATATCATTGACTTCCACAGGCGGAACAGGAACTAAAAGGCTGCATTGATGCCAGGATACATTGAACTAGATTTTATGGCATGGAAGATGGAAGGAGATTCTTCTTCTTCTTCTTCTTCTTCTTCTTCTTCGATCACT
Source organism: Zootoca vivipara (assembly GCF_963506605.1). Taxonomy (NCBI): domain Eukaryota; kingdom Metazoa; phylum Chordata; class Lepidosauria; order Squamata; family Lacertidae; genus Zootoca; species Zootoca vivipara. The sequence goes on from NC_083278.1 coordinate 16,746,852, forward strand.
CGTAGCCAAGTAAGATTGTCTTCCGTAAACACGATTTTAACAATGGGTCTGTAAGTGACTGTGGAGGCCAATTCTGGATCCACACATCCTTCCACAGTGAGGACATTGGTTTCCAGGCGGGAGTTTATCACGGTGTGGATTTGCCAAGCGTGCCTTCCTCTTAGCACGTTTCTCCCTTGCGTCCTGAGATCGAGTTTCTTCAAAGCCCATGACACCTTTGGTAAAGGCTGTTCTCCAACTGGAACGCTCGCAGGCCAGTGTTTCCCAGTTGTCAGTGTTTATACTACATTTTAAAAGATTTTCCTTGAGACAGTCTTTAAACCTCTTTTGTTGACCACCAGCATTACGCTTTCCATTTTAAAGTTCGGAATAGAGTACTGAAGTTGCTTTGGAAGACGATCATCAGGCATCCGCACAACATGACCAGTCCAACGAAGTTGATGTTGAAGAATCATTGCTTGCTAAACACTTCGTGAATGTGTTCAGCCCATGTTCTCAACATGGCAGATTGGGTTATCTAAGCTCCTAGTCCTTACTGGGTTTTTTAAAAATTACTATCCTGCTCTACAGCAATTTATAGTAAGAAGCCAATTGAGGCAAAAGTGGCTAGGAGACATTCCACTGCTACATCAAAATATAGCTTCCCTTTAGCTGTTTAAGCTGCACCCCTAAACGTGCTTAGCTGGAAGGAAACCGACTTCCAAGTAACAGTATTGGCAACTTGCATGTATGCAAAGTATATATCTTAAGGTAAAGCACACACATAGATCTATGCATTAATAAAACCAGTCACGTTGCAATTGTGATTGTGGTATGTATCATTGATCAGAACTAAATATAAGACTCTTTCGGGAGTAGTTACCCTTAGCTCAGCGGTGTCTCTTTCACTCACCGTGTTTTTTTATTTTATTGTTACAAACATCTGCTAGGAAATTTAAAAAACAGGTTTTAAAATTTCCGAGGGATGGCTTTGGCTCAAAGAACTCTCCCTCACTCATGTTATTTAACAAAACTTAAGTATAATCAAATATTTAGTTCCAAAAACATTACAGCAAGACACCTTTAAAGATCTGATCTACTGTCAAACTTGCCAATTAAAAAAAATAAAAATAAAATGACAGCTATTGTTAGATCAGACAGATGAAAAATTAGCTTCTTTGTAGAGGCTTCGTGCTCTTTTTCTAAGAACTTTGGCTTTTTCTTTTGTAATTTTTCAGACTGTTTCATTCCCGCTGCTGTAATAACAGCAAATGAACCTTATTACAATATGCTGTTTGCTTACCTCTATTCCCTACATAGGCTATTTGCATTAATCCCATGAAACTTGCATTATGGGATAACGCACAAAAGCAAAATAACTGAGGAATCACTGTCGGAAAGTTCCTTATAAACTTTACAACTTGGTATTTTATTGTGAAATAAACCTCAGGGCTTGTGGGGAGAAGAAAATGATGGTTTATACTCATACAGATGACTGCAAAAAATTATGCACCATCTCTTGCTTACCAGTGTGTGTGTGTGTGTGTGTGTGTGTGTGTGTGTGTGTGTGTTAGTAAAATGCAAAGCATGCTCTTTTACGGGGAGTATATACTTTTTCCAGATGTGGCTTCATAATTCTCCAAAGACTATCATCGTTATCACATGATTTATGCAGGGTAATTTATTAATCACATTTTTTAAACTTTAAAAATCTCTTTAGTAAGATGAAAGCAAACTTTAGAACAAGTCATTTTAGCCAAAGGTAGAGGGCATAGTGCTATCAAATTACCTTTATATTTGTTTCAGATTATTTTAGCGGCTTCATTTGGTTTATGGCCTCCCAAAGTCAGCATCCACTCTGTACTAATGGCATATATTGTCAATCTCGAAACATTTCAAAAACCAGCATAGAAGCCCTTCTCTCTCACCCTTCTCCACCCCCAAATGCTAATTAACTGAACTTTGCTATGCATTTGTTATAGTTCATTTAGGGATATGTAAGCCACTTAAAGTTCGTTTTATAAGATTTGAAGGAGACAAAGCTTATAAAAATTGTGGTTCAGTGATTTAACCCAGCTTCCTTAATGAAAGGTTATAAGTTGATCATGTGTGTAAAATCCAGTAAGGAAGGAATTCTGGCTTAAAATACATATTGCCCAGTTGAGTTTATATAGCTGAAGCATTTTAATAAATCTCCATTGAGCATTTAAAGTCATAGCTTTCCGTTGGATTCTGAAGCACAAAGGGACCAGTCCAAAGCACAGGGAAAGTAAATGGAAAACCATTTTCTTGAGCAAAATAGACGTTTAATCCTTCCCTAGATTCCCACTAATTTATTCACCTACAAGTTTTCCATATGGTTGAAGCCCCACTATTGTTAATAGGAATATTGGGGCTGCATCATTGACAAATAATGCATTAGCTAAGAGACTGACCATCGAGTCCCAAGTTAAAATCTCTGCCATGACCATCTGCTGTGGGTTTTATCAAGCCACAATCTCGCAGCTCCAGCCCCCCAGAAACATATGGGGACAATAATAACAACAATACTGACACCCACTACAGTTGTAAGGATTGCTGACAAAATTGACCACGGACGCTCTACAGCACTGTGTGAATTGTGGTTTATTTAATGCTACCTGGTGGTAGACTTTCTGAGAGATCTACCTGTGCAGCGATTCTCAACTGTATGAATGGCACAAAGTTGGAATGATGCTACAGTAAATTATGTTAGAGACAAAATACACCTGTCATTATAATAGCAATGGACCCCTCATTGCACAGGTTCACAACTTGGGAGTCACCTTAAATTATGGAGTGCCACTTGATTTCAAAAATCCTAAGCAGAATGCTAGGTGTAAACTAGACTGGAGCTTCAATCTTCATATGTGCAATGTCTACAGTGAGTGGCCCTTGGAAAGATCCAGAAGAAGAGGAAGAGGAAGAGGAAGAGGAAGAGGAAGAGGAAGAGGAAGAGGAAGAGGAAGAGGAAGAGGAAGAGGAAGAGGAAGAAGAAGAAGAAGAAGAAGAAGAAGAAGAAGAAGAAGAAGAAGAAGAAGAAGAAGAAGAAATATTGTTATTATTATGCCACCCATCTGACTGGGTTGCTCTAGCTATTCTGGATGGCTCCCAGCAGAATATTAAAAACACAATAAAACATCAAACACTAAAAACTTCCCTGAACAGGCCTGCCTTCTGATGTCTTCTTCTAAAAGTCAGATAGTTGTTTATTTCCTTGACATCTGATGGGAGGGCGCTCCACAGGGCGGGTGCCACTACCGAGAAGGCCCTCTGCCTGGTTCCCTGTAACCTCCCTTCTCGCAGGGAGGGAACCTCCAGAAGGCCCTCAGAGCTGGACCTCAGTGACCGGGCTGAACGATGGGGGTGGAGACGCTCCATCAGGTATACTGGGCTGAGGCCATTTAGGGCTTTAAAGGTCAGCACCAACACTTTGAATTGTGCTCGGAAACGTACTGGAGGTAGCATACAGTATGCTCCCATTAAGATAGTCAGAGGAAAGAGATGGCAGGGATCTCACACCATTTAATAGTTCCTTGTTCTGTACAAGAGACCTGGTCTCTTTTTCACCTGGCCAACCTAGTTCCTAGGCTGCTTCTCTTGCAGGTGCTCACCAGTCATAGTCCATCAAGGGCATTTAGTATTTACCAGTTTATGGAGAGAGAGAGCACAGATTTACAACTAACATTTGTTCAGAGTACTTCTCTGTGCAGTCTGCTCAAAAGTAAGCCTGCTGAGTTCAACAGCACTTACTCCCAGGTAGGGATAGTAGGAGCTGTCAATTTCAGTTCTCACAGTTTCTCATTTTTGTAATCTTCAATTCAGTTCTCCACATTTCTATAGCAATTTGTGATTTATTTTTTTTAAAAAAGAAATCCTTGTGAAAATTCTTCAGTATGTTAGCGTGAATTTCAGAACATTTCAATGCAGTTTTTACTGAAGTACACATTTCTGCAAGCAATGTCCCAGCTATAGTTAAATTTTGCATGTTGTTTCCCTTAACAGAGACATTTTTAAAACACCATTTGGTTAGAGGGTTACATTGCAAAATTCGGGTGTGTGAATGTCAAATGATGGCTGTCTTTTGGTTCTCATATTGTTTTAGAAAGTTCAGACTTGATAGAGACTGGAATTCCCCAACCCCCATCCCTAGGATGGATTTGTCAGTTATTGTTCTCATTTTTCCAAATTTGAATTCAGTTCTCTACAGCCAGCTGCAAATTTTCTTTAAAAAAATGCTCATAAAAATTCATCAGGATTATAGTGTGAATTTCTCCTAGTAAACACATGTTTATATGTTGTTTTGACAAGCATACACATTTTTGCAAGCAATTTTCATATTATAATGCCTCTCTGTGTAATTTTTACTAAGAAATTCATTTTAATGCATACTTTTATCTAATTAGGCATTGGTTGGTTGGAGAACTATATCGTAAAATTCAGATAAGTGTGAATTTCCAAGGGTGCCTGTATTTCGGCTCTCATATTGTTTCGGAAATTGCAAATTGGATAGATTTGGCTTGTAATGGGAACTGAATCAATTCTCCACCAATCTCTATTCCCAGGTAACTGTGTGGCCTTACATACATTATGTCAGACCCACAAAGCAGGTTATTAACCCCATACTGCAGAAGAGATGGAGGGCTGGGGGAATGGTTGTCACCTGCATAAGATTACATTGAATTCATGACAGAGGAATTACCTGTATTGGAGACCCTCCTTGTTTACAGCTCAAGTCAACTAACCAGTACAGTCCTCTAGCTCTCACAGTGTAAAATGTGTGTGTATGTGTGATTCTATGTTTTGTTATTTTGATCAACCTTGTTCGGAGAGAGTTAAAGCAGGAAAGCTGGAAATGAATTGTTTCCTACCAAAATTATAAACAAATGGCAAATCAATTTAGGTCAGTTTCCACAAAGCTAGTAATACGGATTGAATGAATGCCGCTTCAGTTTGAGTGCAATATTATAAGCAAACATTGACTAGCTGCTCAGACCAGAAGGTTAGCCTGTCTTTGAAGCAGAGGTTAAGATATGTCACCTGATCCGCCTTAGCCTATTGCTGTGAGGAGACTTCATTGGCTCATGTGTCTCGTCTCCATACATGTTTCCTCATTTGGTCAAGCTTTGTTGTGGGACACGGGCTAAATTACACTAATCCAAGCCGCAATTCATAGGTTTCTTTCCTTTGATCTTCATTTCAGCCCAGGGTTTCCCAAACTTGAATCTCCAGCTGCTTTTGGACTACAACTCCCATCATCCCAAGCTAGCAGGACCAGTGGTTAGGGATGGTGGGAACTGTAGTCCAAAAACAGTGGGATACCCATGTTTGGGACACCCTGTTCCATCCCATCTTCTGGGTTGTGTGAGCAGAGTTTTGCACATGACACGAAACAATGCAACATGTGGTATAACAACATCCCAATGTGCATTTTGGAGAGAAATGCACATTCCATTTGTGTTTAGAAATCATATCCATTCTAAGCAAGAGGCACGCATTCCCCCTTCACACTTTTCATCAGAAGAAGTTACTGCTTCCTCCTGCAGTTTTCACAACTTGTAATGTTTGAAGCAGATGTGGATCAGTTGTAATAAATAATGCAGAAGTTAAAACTGGTCTACATATTATGATCACCACATGGGTGAGGTCTGAAGCCTCTTCTGTATACAGATTGATTTGCAGAATGGCAAATATATATGACCCCCATCACGTATGATTTCCACCTGAATTGCAAAATTCAGATTTGCTTAAAAAAACACCTCTAATTACAACTGATCATAGTTCTTCTTAATTGTATATGAAATGCACAAAAGGAGGGGGTGATCTCCAACATGTGTCACAGGCAGAGTAGAGCCATAAATATCAAAGGTCTTACATTACTTATATCCATTTATTTTAATAGGTTTACTCTGAGTATGGCTGATATTGGAAACCACCCATTTAATTTCTCCATAGGGTAGATATACTTGGTCTGTTCAACTCTACAAATTAACAATACTATGAACTTTTCACAGTACCATTCCAGTGTTATGAGATATGTTTTTTAAAAAGACTTTAAATAAACGTTTCCATCTTTTTAACAAAACTGTAAAATATGACCTGATTACTTACAAGAAAAGCTATTCACAGACACACACAAAATCAAACAAATGAATTATTGTAGCTTGCTTTAACATTATTTTGGAACCTTCCCATATCCAAGAGAACAATTCACCATTTTCGTTAGTATAAGCAAGATTAAATAGGCATTCTTGCAAGATCCCGCTGGAAACCGATCAAATGAAGGTGCAGCTGGCCCTAAATTTGAGATGTATAAAAGAAGGACACCTGAAAGCAGACAAGCTGTAGTACTTAGAAATTCATTGATATATAACTGATTTAAAAAAACCCAGCTAAAACACTGTTGTATAGCTAGAAAGTCTATAAAACATTATTACTGCTGGTTTTAACTAGAGCACAATTTCTTGGGCCTGCCCTTGCCTCAAAAAGGCTAATCAATAAAATTAGAAAAGAACACTAGGATGAATCTTAGTCCGAGGCATAATCTTCCTTCTGCAGTAGCCAATAGTTATCCTCATATTCTTGGCCTTTTCGCACTGGAAATGGGCTGAATTGTAAGTTGTTGATTCTGGATGGAGTGTGGTTGAAGAGAACTTTTTAGCAGAATTGTGGGAAGGAGAAACTTCAAAAGCCACAATGGTGAAAAGGGCAAGCTTCAGGTCCTGCAAACAAGGAATTGTGTATGGTTGAGGCAAATATACTCATACCCAGATGTATACAGACATGTGCCTTTTTTCATCCTTCTCAGTGTCACTTCTTGTCTGCTGCTGCAGCTTCCGTACTATTTCTCCCCTGCTGTTTCCTTCTCCTCCTTGGATCCCATGAATGAGTCACAAACTGAATTGTACGACCTCACAATGCTAGAGAAGTTGCATCCAGGCTGCCAGTAATTTGCGGGAGGAATCCAAGCACAAGCCAAGACATTTGTGTTTTCACAACTGGAGTGGATCAAAGGGCTCTGTCACACCAACACAACCAGTGCTTTTTTTCCTGGGGGGACGCAGGGGTACGCATACCCCTAAACATTTTGTGAATCTAAGTTTGACCTCATTGAGGGACAGTATTTCAACAGGAGTAGGAAAATGAGAGTACCCCTAAACATTTCTTTTAGAAAAAAAAGCACCGAGCACAACACATCCACTTTATAAAGAAAGCGACCCAAAGCAATGGATTCAAGTTACAAGAAAGGAGATTTCAGCGAAACATTTGGAAGACCCTTCTGACAGCTAGAGCTGCTCAGCAGTATAATGGACTTCCTCGGAAGGTGGTGGACCCTCTTTCATTCCAGCTTTTTAAGCAGAGATTGGATGGCCATCTGTCATGGATGCTACATTGTGGAGCTTCCTGCATTGCACACAGTTGGACTAGATGACCCTCAGCATCCCTTCCAACCCTACAATCTTGTGATTCTATGTTCTTGAAGCTGACCTATCAATAGAAATGATGCCATGCCACTCCTAGTTCTTACAATTTCGTCGCATGTAATCTAAAATAAAAGTTCACCATTTCTACGTTCATTTGTTTTTAATCCTTTCTTTCATTTTTTTACTATTTCTGGATACATCACTCAGTGCACAGCCCTGCACTAGGTTTGTACATGTGTTTGTTTTGATTTCTAATGGCAGGAGGTTTCTCATCTTCAGAACATCTTCTAATCATAAATTTTCTACGAACTATGGAATGTTTCCATTTGAAAGACTCATGAAACCAACACATGCTGGGTACTGCTGAGGAAGACCTATGCAGATAGTGTAATGTTACTTAGCAATTAGAGGGTGGGGGGTCTCGTGTACACATTCCCAAGGTGTTTATGTGTTATTTGTGCTATCATTGATGTATTCTCCTAATACTAGTAGGAATAAGAATGCCTCAGAGCATCACCCATTTCGCTTATTATGTCACCTATTAAATTCAGGAGGACGAACCAGCCAAGCAGGGTAAATCTTTCCAGTACAATCCTTTGTGTGTCTACTCAAAAGTAAGCCCTGTGGCAAGTGTAAGATGGACTCTTGCTTTCCCCATAACAATATTTGGAAAACATATGCTAGCCTCTGATTCACACCTCCTAAAATGGAGACAGAGGCTCTATTACTTTGCTCATCTGGCCACCCCAAAATTGTGACGATAGACTTCTCTGACCATTCATTGAGATTCCGTTCCCGTGGCTATCTAGTAGGCTAACTGCATCTTAGCAGTTCTTATGGGGATACGAGTGAGTGAAAAGTAGTGTTCCTGTCTCCCCATCTCAGCTGAAGATGTAAGCACCACGGAGACTGCCAGAAAAAGAGGTGGACATTCATTCACAATGACTGCATAATGAATGATCAACACAGCCAACTCTTGCAGTCAGCAGCTAGAAGCAGGGAAGTGCAACCAAAGGTTATGTCTTAGAGGCATAAATTTACTCTCTGCGATGAAATGTAATCAGATCTCACCAGTTTCCACTTTGAAGTCTTCCTGAAATCTGTGAGGTTACAGGCCTGAACATATCTCTACTCCCAGTCAACAGGCTATATATATATATATATATATATATATATATATATATATATATATACACACACACACACACACACACACACACACACACACACTGTGCATTTGTATAGAAACTAAAGCAAACAAATGCACAGTAGGGTTTTCAAACACCCCCTCTAAGAAAAGGGGTACAGCTACATCTAAGCAGTTAGCATTTTTCTTTTTTAAAAAAAAAACCTCAAAACAGCAATCCAAAACCACCACAGCAGAAGAATCCATCCGTGACATTCCCACCCCCCTTCCCCAGCAAATAAATAAGGAAGATTTTGTCTTTGTTCCCTCTCTTGGAGTAAATTACGAATCTCTTCTTCCATGTGCACCCATTAGTGCTTTTTAAAAGATCGGTATTTGTGCTCATCTTGTCTTTAAAAGTGCACCAAGTCCAATGTGAGCAAACAATCCGGGGGGTTTATGAGAACTGCTCAACTACTAAAAATGTCTGCACTGTTTTACTGGAACCTTTTATCCAGGACATTGTGTTTTTGCTTCCATGGGAAAAGAAAACTAGCCAACGACAGATGGCAAAAAGTGGTGAGCCTAAATATGCACCAGAGACACGCTTTATCTACAGCGAGGCCTTAAATTTTCTGGGACCAACGCAGCCGTAAAACTCGACACCGTGCCAAATCCCGATGGCCATCGTTGTTCGAGAGCAATTTTGGACCAAGGCCTTCCCTTGAGTACTTTATGTGTCACAAATCAGCACACAAGATTCTTCACACCAAACTGCTAGTGGGGTTGGTGTGGGGGGGGAAGGGAAGGGGAAAGTTAGGACATGAAAAAGTACCCAAAGGGTAATAACAGCTTTGTTCCCATGTGGAGCAAGGAACGAGAGGCGGCAAGGTGAAGGGAGGCTACAAACCAAAAGGTGGCCAAAAAAGGTGGTTAGGATTCCTCAACAATGTGTCAGGAGGGATAATGTGTATGTAGAAGTTCATGGCAAATTTAAGGACATTTAATGACCGTTGCTCAATCTCTATGAACACTAGTAGTTGGCCTTCCTTAGAAGACAATGGTGAACATCAATTAATTCTGCCTCTTTAGAGATTCCTTCTCTAGTCATTCATTTTGCAATATTTCTAATGAAAATAATAGTCCATGGTTTGTTCCTTAAACTTTCCCCTTTTTATTTCTTATAGAAGTCTGTCAGATCTGACATCAATGGGACTTGATTCTCAGAGAACAGGTGGTTAAACATGAGGAACTTTTAGCCTATTTCTTTTACAAACAAAAACTTTTGTTTTCTGAATGTGATGGGGGGGGGGACCATTGCTCATGGCCACGGATGTGTGTTCCACAAGATTGATTCAAATAAGGTGTAGGCATAGACATGATTGAAAATATGGACACCGCTGACGATTCAGTTAAAAGGACCTCTTTGTTTAAAGTTTTCATCGTTGAGCCATATGGTTTCCTTACCATAACAAAAGCCTTATCAATTGTGAGATCCAGATATTTAAAAGAACAGCAGTTTGCTTTGAACGTCCTTGATCCGAGATTGGAATAAACTCTGTACACCTTTTTTCAGTGTTTTCAAGAATCTATTGTGTTTATCAAAGGCATTTTTATTAGACACCTAGGATTTTCGGGATTGGCAATATGCATGATATAAAGACTTTCGCAGAGGTTAACACAAGTTGCTTTTGGAATGGGATCAAAATGCCCAGCCAATGCTCTGTGACCCTGCCTCCCACACACCCAATCCCTCCTCTTCTTCCTCCTCCTCTGTGGCACTGCTGTTATTGTATTTAGATTTGGATAAACTTTTCTCTGGAAGGTGATTGCTCACAGCAGTTAATTTTAAACTCACAGGCTTAGATCAGGCTTTTTGTGTGTGAACAGGCCTGTCATCAGACATTCCAGGTCGCTCTCCAAAATGAATGCGGCTTTCCTCAGCGTTTGCTCAGCGTTTGGGCAGCAGACATTCCTTCTGCTCTGCATTAATCCAATTACTAAACACCTGCAGACATGCAATAACAGTTTCGAAGCCAAGTCCCTTAGAAATGGTTTTATGGGAGAATGTAATCTGCCACCCTGCTATCAGGAGTCGCGTTACACACCTGCCAAGTCCTGTGCTTTGGGGGTCAGGAACCCAAGAATTCATGGCAAGAATTCATGGCAATAATGTTTTGTTTTTTCTTCCTCCTTTGTGGCGGGGGTGGGGAAGAGGCATGTTAACCAGACCAAATAAAATAAAATAAAATAAAAAAATACCCATACTTTTTAATTTTACTGCCATGGAGTCCATTAAACATTATGAACTCCTAGATGAATTTTATTAAAAGCCAATTTTAGTTTTCAAATATTTACAGAAGAGCACGACAGAAAAGCACATCTCAGGGCCCACTCAAACATGTTCCAAAAGGTCCATTAAAATAGAAAGATGACTCACATGCACACACTTTGCCATTCTGTCGCTGTTCTCAGGGTTTTTAATCTGATAACCACCAACATGCATTCCAAAGTGATGTGTTGGAACTATGAAATAATTGCTTTTCTTGCCCAAATTTCTTATTTTCTCTCCCCTTTCTTTTAAAATTTCTGCTGCTTTCCAGAGCCTTAATATTTGGTGGCAATTACCATGTATGCTTTGTAATGCATCAGGTTGGTGCCCGTAATTATAGGTTCCTCTGTGGTCTATCATTCATTTTCATTTCTTATATTTCTAGGCTGCTTTTCATTTGCACGAATCACAAAACGGCTCACAGACAATAAATGGCAATAACGTAATAGGACATCGCAAATACAACATACATCAAATGGAACAATTAACAAATCATCTGTAAAACAATTTCAAAGCATCAGTAAAACAACCACATTGGTATTAACAAAACAACTAAAAAAATAGCCTAAGCAGCATGACCACAACAAAAGATAATATAACTGCTTAGGTTATTTTTTTAGTTTCACAGAGGCACTGCAGCACTCATAATCCACAAAAGTTGGGTTGCCATATTTCAAAAATCCGGACACAAAAGTTGTTGAGCTGTTTTTTTAGTTTTGGCCAATGGGAATTGCCAAAATCTACACTGCCAACATGGGCTGCCATATGTCCGGATTTTCCTGGACATTTCAGTGATTTCTGCCTGAACGCTGCTTAAAGGGGAGTGAATACTGTCTATGTATACTAGCAACCGAAAGAAAACTAAGCACTTATAGAATTCACACACACTCTCTCCCCACCTACATCAGGGAGCAACACTGAAGTTCTTGCTTCATGCCCAAAGCTCTTTTGAAATCATCCACTCAAGGACACCACTGGGGAAGGATGTGGGGGCCAGTCGCCCCCTCCTCCTTGCCAATACATTTCAGTCCATGGTGGTTATTCCTTAGGAGCGGCTGCTTTCGGTTATTTGACATGTTCTTAAGATCACTTTTGTGGGGATGGAAATTTTCTCGGTGCTTTAATTTTTCTACAGAAAATGTCCATTTGAAAACGGTTTCATAAGATTCATTAGTAACAATGCATGGTTGCCAATACAATACTGGATGTCCTTGGAAATTTCAACCCCATAATTCTTTGTTTGTTTGTTTGTTTTCCCAGATGGTTATCCCTAGCAAATGTGTGAGAGAATACATAAATGTTTTCCTGATTAGTAAAGAGGGAGTGGGGATGAAATAAAACCATAAATACACACCCAAAGCCAAAGCAAGTTATAAATTCTTCTGACAGGCTACATAGGTGAAATGAAAACCATTTGAAAGTTTATTCTTACTTCCAGGGCTTTTTCTGTGACAGTATTCAGTGCTGCTAACGCAGCGTTTGACTTTACCTCCGAAGACATACTCCATTATCTCTTGAGGCAGACAGATGCCAATAACATCATCAACAACATTCACTGGAATTGAATACACACACATCTTTTTGCTGCCCATGGCTGGAACTCACATTGCCTTTATCAATATGTGAGTACCGTCACCTCATTTTTTTACGGGGGAAAGTGCTGATTATTTCATTTCAGGCTACAGGCGTTTTTAGTTTGGTTTGCTAAATATAAGTCAAATGAGCTAAATTAGATCGCACTCTGATTAGGACAGAAACTCTTACAAATTCATAATTTTCTGGAAAACCCACATCACTGCTTAAAATACACCACTTTTGCAAACGTAACGTTGACAAGAGGTCTCCTCCGAGGAATTCTGCCACTCGTTTTCCCATGCACTTAGTAAAATCTCTTTGACCCACCTTATCAAAACGAGAAAGGACCTCCAGCTTCAACATTGGAGGCCACAGGGATTTATCTTAGAAATTGATGAGGATGCCTTGCTCTGCATCTAAACTGTGGGGAAATCCAGAATGATAATAGCCAACACACTATGATTTATGGTCTCTCCCTTGTCTGTTGCTGCTGTGGATATTATTCCACCGTGCCTCCTGCCATGCTTTAGGTTTAACATCCACACTTGCACAATATTTGGATTTTTACACACATGTGCATGGAAGGAAAGAACAGTGATGACACAGGAGAAGGCAAGGTGTTTTTTAGAGCAAAGGGTAGCCAGCAGTTTTGGCTATTAGAGGCTCACAGGCAAGGCAAGGCAAAATCTAGATCACATGCAGACTTCATACAGATTAAAAGAATTTGATTTCATAAAGATTAAAATAAGCCAATAACCTCTGTCAGAGGTTCTTGTGACTACTCTAGAGTAACGACGTTCCGCATGCTTGTCTTTAAACAGTTTTTATTAGTGCAGTCTATTTACAGTGAGACAGGTGTGTAAAACATGTCTGCTCATTCCGATGCAGAATCCGACACTGCCCCCCCCCCCCACGTGATCTTCTCCAACATAGGAGTCTCGGGACAGTGAATCTCCTCCCTTTCTTTCTCCTGTGTAATTCCGGAACTGGAGGGAAGGGTCTATGCTCCATGCTTTCCTTTTCTCCCTTCTCCCCCTCTCTTTCCTCCCTCCTGTGTAGCCGGGGCTCTTCCATGCTGCTGGAGCCCTGGCCCTCTCTCCCCACTTCCTGACTAGCCTCCTCAGAGCCCTCGCTTCCATCACTGCTTGGGGAGGAGCTACTTCTGATGCAAGGGGGAGGTTCTCTGTACTTTCTCCCCCTTACACCTCCATATAAATAGGATCCTACAAACTTCCAAATTCCCTCCTGCCCCCCCCCCCACCAGTCCAATTTAGAAATCTTCCTTCCAAGCACCTCCTTACAGGAAGAATATGAAGCAAGGGAGGGAGGGAGGATCCTATGATAGAAGAAACAAACATACCCTCAAATGAGCGGCTGGGAGAGAAGAAGCAACAACATTGATCAGAAGATGGGGAGCGGATGAGGATGCCGTCTTACAACAGCACCTGCAGAATAAAGCCTAATCCTTCATTATTTGCATACATTACAGTGGAATGTCACCTAAAATGTTTTCATATATGTTTGAGACATTACGTCTTTATATATAACCTTCCCTTAATAGCCAAGTCTAATACAGTCTCTATCCAAATTTCTATGGTTTGGAGTATGTCTGGATTTCCTGTGTATCACAATCCTTTTTTTCTTTTTCTTTTTCTTTTTGTTACCAGAGTGGCTTGATGTATCCATGGCAGATGTCCTGAACTTTTACTGCAAGCCCCGCTGCAAAAGTGTATTTGCTGAAAGCGCGCCTCTCGTCAAGCGAAACGACACCCTCGTTACCAGGAGCCCATTTTCCGATTGGATTTTCGGTCCTTGAAGCATGGTTTTCGTGGAGCTGGAGCTCTTGGGCTTCCCTTCGTATCTCATTATGCTTTTAAGGGCCATTTCATATGTGGATTCTAAGGCAACTGTGTCACACAATCCCTATAAGTTATCATTGCTGTTTTCCTTGGCAGCAGACATGCTACAGTGATAAATATGTGCGCTGTTCAAGGAAGACAAGTTGGACTGGACTAGGAGCCACCTGCAGTTTATAGCATCACAGTCACCGTCAAGGGCTATACAAAATGTCCTGTGGGGTCTTCTGCACAGCTGTAGGCAAGGCAGCTACAGAACTTTAGCCAACGAGAGCATTCCAAGACTCCACTCCTGTGCCCTCCCAAACAACTTTATATTCCTCTATCCCATATGTAACCTTCAGCCCCTACCCAGAGCAGACAATCTGACAATAATAATAGTAGTCACCGAGAAAAGGTAACCTCTATCATACTAACCATTTCTGAAAACTAAAACGCTTAGGATATGATTTGAATTAAAATCCACATTGTTTGACTTGTCTCTCTTGACAAAATGTCTTCACCTATACTCTCTCGCACGCAGAAACCTGCAGTCAGACCAAGCCCATGAGCACTGACCTCTTTGGAGGTCAATATGCTTTCAAATAGCCCTATTTTCAGGGAGTTTTGATCCTGGGTTTATTTATTTTCCAATATAAGTGAGGAATCAGCTACTTTCTTTTTCTGCTGCTGCTGCTGCTATTTTCACAGTGATCAATAACTAAACGTAACTGGAAGATTAACGGAAATGGTTTTGATTTTTTGTCCCCCCCCCCTTTTCTGGGCAAAGCATTTAAGCAAATACGTTAGTTATGAGTAATTTCACATATTAATATTTTTATTATTTAAATGCCGGGAACAGCTGCCATGAATCAGTTATCGTAGAGCATTATTTCTTATCATGTCAAGCAATTTTCCAGAAGTCCAACCTAGGAGTCAATTAGTTTATCACCTGTTCAAACTACATCTGTGAATTTATCTTTTCTTACCGTAAAGCATGTATTAACAACATCAGACACAGGGAAAGGAGTGATGTCAAAAGACTGTAGAAGGGACACAGTGGGTTTATTTTGGGTTTTTAATCTACTTTATTCATAAAATATAAAAAGTGCACCAATAGAAAAACCATTATTCAATAACAAATCAGTTGTGGAGGAAGTAAAAGTACTTTATATAATAATAATAATAATAATAATAATAATAATAATAATAATAATTTATTTATACCCCGCCCATCTGGCTGGGTTTCCCCAGCCACTCTGGGCGGCTTCCAACCGAATATTAAAAACAGTACAGCATCAAACATTAAAAACTTCCCTAAACAGGGCCGCCTTCAGTTGTCTTCTAAAAATAAAACAATTACGGTACTTATTGCCTTGACATCTGCTGGGAGGGCGTTCCACAGGGCAGGTGCCACTACCGAGAAGGCCCTCTGTCTGGATTCCCTGTAACCTCACTTTCAATATTCATCATGAATGTTCATGTCTATATCCCCAAGAAATGTGCATAATACATAAATCCAGACTTGTATTCAACAACTCATTTTTTTTCCTATTACAATATGTACACACACACACACACACACACACACAGTTTTATATGCACAGTATAAAAGTACAATAGATTAGATTAGACTCCTGGTTCACCTTTCTGACAGTTGCCACTGACAACCCTAATAGAAACTCTTGATAAACTTTCATGGAGCACAGTTGGGAAACCAGTGGATTAGACAGTTCTCATGAATTCCCTTTTTATTTCAAAAAATGTATTACATATTTCTATAAAAGAAAGGTTACGTGTAAACTAACTATATGCATAACACATCCAACTGTAACTGATTTCCTATAATCCTATATTCTATAATGTATTTTATGTGCTATATAACCAAATGTGTTATTGCTATAACAGCCACATCCTCATATATACAGAAACAATACTTGCAGAGAAACCATAAAATATATTTTACAAGCAATCTCAATATGATATACAGTGTAATCGGAAAAATATTCCATTTGCATGAGCAATAAAAAATATTATGGACTCACTGGGAATTTTTCTTGAATACAAGCTTCGGGTCTAGTCAACTGAAGTCAACAGGATTTGTGATTTCAACAAGAGAAAGCCTTGGCTGCTGCAGGGTTCTGTTATGACAAAAGTGATGGGTCTTTTTAAGTAATAATAATAATAATAATGTATAAGTGCCTGCAATGGTGCCAATGAATTACTTTCGTTCTAATAAGATTTAAGCACCAGGAGGGTCAAAATCAACGCTTAATATACATTGTCTTTCCACTTCTCCCAACGGCCAAGGGAAATCCCTCAGAGAGCTATTATTCATTTGTGTGGTTGTCAAATAACCAACATGTGTGATTTAAATACGTTGAAATCCAAGGCCAAGTTAAAAAAGAAAGAAGGGCCCTTCATCCTGGCTGTGCAATATGCCCTGTGTGGGTGGGTCTACACTTTGTGATGCTATTAGAGTAGACTTGTGTTGTGAGACTTCTCCAAGCCTGTCCCACTCTGCAAGGAGGGTCCAGTGCTATGAGCAGACAGAACACTCACCCCACCCCACCCCACCCCTGACTGTTGGGTATATTTTCCCAGGTTATCTGGTCATTTCTGGTGCTGGGAAGAAATGTTTGTGTGCCTCACAAGGTTGGCCAGTGTGACACACATTTTCCACCTTCCCCAGGGGACAGAAAGGAAGTAGGGCACATGAATTGCTGGTGTGGTTAATGTGCTTTTGATTTGTTGTCACAATCTAAAAGGTGGAGCAGTGATTGAGGAAGAAGCTGAGGCAGATGGAATTGGACGCCTTCAACAGAGGAGAGGACATATTAAGACAGTTCCACACACACACAATTCCAAAGGCTACTGGCTTATTCACAGAAGTATGGATCGCTCTGTTTTTCAGACTTGCTCTTCATATTAGTGCCCAATGCAGAAAATTCAAATACCACCCTACTGGCAGTTTGAAAGACCAAGATTGGCTCCCAGTACGTTTTCCGGGCACAATTCAACATGTTGGTACTGAGCTTTAAAGCCCTAAATGGCCTCAGACCTGTATGTCTGAAGGTATAGCCACCCCCGTTGTTCAGCCCAGACACAGAGGTCCAGTTCCAAGGGCCTTCTGGCATTTCCCTCACTGCGAGAAGTGAAGCTACAGGGAACCAGGCAGAGGGACTTCTTGGCAGCGGCACCTACACTTGTGGAAGGGCCTCCCGTCAGATGTCAAGGAGATATAACCCTTAGAAGACATCTGAAGGAAGCTTTTTAATGTGTAATGTTTTGTTATGTTTTTATGTGTTGGAAACCAGCCAGGCTGGCTGGGGCAACCCTGTCGGATGGGTGGGATACAAATAATAAAATTATTATTAGTAGCAGTATTTTGTTGCTTTAAAAAGGATGCTGGATGATTGAGAATTTGCTTCCCGTTAATTGCCTTCTCACCTGCTGCCTGAGGAGGGCCGCCCCATAAATATACCAAGTTTGAATTTGTTACAGCATGTGTCATTTGTTCCTTGAATTAAAATAAAAAAAATTCCTTCAGTAGCACCTTAAAGACCAACTAAGTTTTTATTTTGGTATGAGCTTTCGTGTGCATGCACACTTCTTCAGATACGTGTGCATGCACACTTTTTCGTGTGCATGCACACGAAAGCTCATACCAAAATAAAAACTTAGTTGGTCTTTAAGGTGCTACTGAAGGAATTTTTTTTATTTTACTTCGACCCAGACCAACACGGCTACCTACCTGTAACCGTTCCTTGAATTGTTACGGATCCTTCGAATTCCTCCTGTTCTGAGAAATGCAGATAAGTATCCAACTTGCTTCTTTTTCTGCTTTTCTAAGTCATAAGAGTAAAGAAGATAATGGCCCAGATTTACATCGAGCTGTCAGGAAGCAGGTGAAGGGCCGAATAAATTGTCATCCCGCCATCCCATTATACAGCTGCAGTGCATAAACTCTCATTACATTCAGTAGGGGTTGCTCCCATTCAGCTGTTGCATATGCTTCCTGCAGGATGGACAGAGCTAAGTGTGCATCTGCAGGTCTCCACAACAGGAAGTGAAGGAAAGCCCAACTTCACAGAGAAATGAGTGATGAAGTGAAAGAAGATTATATCGTAATAACAGGGAAGGTTGGATTTCAAAATCATCAGTTTATAAGTTCAGGGCTGCGAACAAGGTCATTCGGTACAACCCGGTTGGACAACTTCAAAATGAGCATTCAAAAGACCATTCTAGAGCCACTCTTTTCATATATAGATTCATTCTCTCTCTCTCCCCCCCCCTCTCTCTCTCTCCATTAATAAAGATTGGTATGCGCAATTTAAATCCAGCAGGAAAACAATTGCAGAAACACAACTGCAGGAGTCATTGAATAAAAGCATTTATCCACCTGGCACACATATAATGACATCGTAAAGCTCAGTAGGGAAAATGCATTTTTGGACATCAAATTCATACATTAAGATCTATCGCAATGTGCTTGGGATATAGGATATAAAATGTCCAAAGAATGAAAACAAGGGCTTCTTTTACTAACGTTCTTAGCAAGTGACAAATAAAAAAAGAGATACTTCTTTTTAAAAATATTCAGCATTATAATCAGTTGAATAATAACGTAGAAATTGGGGAGGCACACCTGGATTCAAATCTCTTGTTAACTGTGAAGTTCACTGAGTTGACATCAACATTTTTTATTTCTTAGCTTCGGGGATAGTCAATATGGTGTTCTCCAGATGTTGAGCATAGATAGAATCGTAGATTGGTAGAGTTGGAAGGGCCCCTGAGGGTCATCTAGTCCAACGCCCTGCAATGCAGGAATCTCCACTGAATCAATGCATGACAGAGTACCATCCAAACTATGCTTTAAAATCTCCAGTGAAGGAGAACCCACAACACTCCGAGGGAGTCTGTTCACTGTCAAACAGCTTCTACCACCAGAAAGTTCTTCCTGGTCTTTAGTCAGAATCTCCTTTCTTGAAACTTGAAGCCATTGGTTCAGGTTCTACCCTCCAGAGTAGGAGAAAACAAGCTTGCTCCATCCTCCATGCGACAGCCCTTTAGATATTTGAAGATGGCTATCATCTCTCCCCTCAGTTTCCACATTACCTGTCTAAACATACCCAACTCCCCCAACAGCTCCTCATAAGCCTTGATTTCCAGACCCTTGGCCATCTTGGCCACCCACCTCTTCCCATATTCCACCTTGTCAATAATCTTCTTAACTCGCAGTGCCCAGAACTGGACACAGTACCATAGCTGCCAAGTTTTCCCTTTTCTCACGAGGAAGCCTATTCAGCATAAGGGAATTTCCCTTTAAAAAAGGGATAACTTGGCAGCTATGCACAGTACTCCAGGCATGGTCTGACCGATACAGAATAGAGTGGTGCTATTACTTCCCTTGATCGAAATGCTATTACTTCTGTTGATACAGCTTAGAATATCATTACCCCTTATTGTTAGTGCATATTCACATTGCTAGTGCGGACTCATATTAAGCTTGTTGTCTACTAAGACCCCTAGATCCTTTTCACATGTTTTACTGGCAAAGCAGGTTTTCTCCCATCTTATATTTGCACAGCTGGCCTACCAATTAATTGCTATTGGGCATGCTTCTTGGGGTGGTGCTACCCCTGACCTAGCCTACTGTATAGGCGTTATCAGGACCAGAATGGAATAACTCCTGATCTCCTTAGTATAGAGATAGGATACAGGTGTGACTGATCAATTAAATAAACCGTGTTGGACTGGTTGATAAAGCACTAATCCCTTACTTTGTATGAATTTAGTATGGATAGAAAAGAGAAATGGATGCATTTAGATCCCTTGTAAATGTTTCTATTTCTTGTGAAGCTCAGTTGATTCTGATGCAGATTCCCTGCCTTGCTAAACCATAATTTAGCAGCTGGGAACAATAGTCAGGACCATACAGCGACACACACACACACACACACACACACACACACACACACACACACACTTCCTTTCCTCAACACAGTAATCCTGGTTCGCTTAAGCTACACGTCCAAAATGAGGAACTGGGGTTTAATGTCAGTTGAAAATCCCATTTGTGATTTAAATTTGTGACATTAAATCACAGTTCCTCATTTTGCACACAACAGAGAGCTGTAGTTAAAGGTCACAGATGAAGGGAAACAGCACATGGTGTGGGGAGGCGAGTATGTGATCCCAATGCTCTTTCCTGACTGCTAAACTATTGTTAAACTCCTGTATAGTGCAACAAGTTGGTAAATGTACACCTGAATCAGGCTAATAGCATATACAGTCGTACCTTGGAAGTCTAACGGAATCTGTTCCGGAAGTCTGTTCGACTTCCAAAACGTTCAGAAACCAAAGCATGGCTTCTGATTGAGTGCAGGAAGCTTCTTCAGCCAATTGGAAGCCCCATTGGATGTTCGGCTTCCAAAAATAGTTCGCAAACCGGAACACTCACTTCTGGGTTTGCGGCGTTCAGGAACCAAAACATTCGAGAACTAAGCTGTTCGAAAACAAGGAACGACTGTATACAATGATATGAATGGTGATGGTGGGGATCTTATAAGGATGAGAATGATGCCCTCAACAGCAAGAGTGATGTATCCAAAGTTTCAGCTCAAGAAAATTCCCCACATTGTCCCATCTTCCCAGATAGGCAGGGTTAGCAATGTGCCGAAATCTCAAAATGAGTGGTGATCATGTTGGGGTTTAGAAAAAGAAGCTCTTCTCCATAGTCTGAAACACTTTTACAGTCAACTAAGCATAGAATGTCAACATTCTCAAGATAAATGAATACAGGAAACAATACAGAACCCACATCCCTAGAGCTTGCCAGGAGCTTTGCTCTACAACCCCCAGTTACAATTCCCAGCCAACCTATGACCAGGGATTATGGCAGTTACAGTTTGTAGGAGTGCGGAAATTATTACCCCAGAGGAAGAATAAAACCTAGAACTGTGGAACTACTGGAGTATGTCTCTAATAAGAAAGAAGAGGCTATATATCTACACTTAAGTCTTTAAAATATCTTGTACCTGTTTGACAGCATCTTAAAAAGCAGAGACATCACCTTGCCGACAAAGGTCCGTATAGTTAAAGCTATGGTTTTCCCAGTAGTGATGTATGGAAGTGAGAGCTGGACCATAAAGAAGGCTGATCGCCGAAGAATTGATGCTTTTGAATTATGGTGCTGGAGGAGACTCTTGAGAGTCCCATGGACTGCAAGAAGATCAAACCTATCCATTCTGAAGGAAATCAGCCCTGAGTGCTCCCTGGAAGGACAGACCGTGAAGCTGAGGCTCTAATACTTTGGCCACCTCATGAGAAGAGAAGAATCCTTGGAAAAGACCCTGATGTTGGGAAAGATTGAGGGCACTAGGAGAAGGGGACGACAGAGGACGAGATGGTTGGACAGTGTTCTCGAAGCTACGAACATGAGTTTGACCAAACTGCGGGAGGCAGTGCAAGACAGGAGTGCTCTGGTCCATGGGGTCACGAAGAGTCGGACACGACTAAACGACTAAACAACAACAACACCTGTTTGACAGACTCTGCTTCCCCCAAGAATCCTGGGAAATGTAGTTTGGTGGTAGCGCTAAGAATATGTACACACACTCAAAAAGAAACACAATTCCCAGGATTCCCTGGGAAGAAGGAATGATTGCTTAAACAATTTAAATCTGTAATACAGAGATGTGCTGAGAAGTGTGGGGTTGTTGTTGTTTTTGGAGGGGGGTAAGGTAAAATCCATGGCATTGATTGATGTATATATAATTTGGCTATTTGTCTTCACATTCTCAAAACTACCTGGGTTTTAGATTTGTCGAAGCATAGTTTTAATTCATCTTTCATTGTTACAGAAACCCATTAATAAGTGAGGCACAGAAGGAGAGGAGAGACCCTCTGATGTCATCCTGAGCCTTGGCTCACAATGAGCGCTTTCCAGGAAGGTCTGCAATTGCCATGTAATTCAGAAATTCCTGTTGCACATTTAGACTCAGCTCATCTCTTTCCAGATGGCAAATGACTGTCTTCTTAAATCACAAGAAGATTTGAACAAAAGAAAACACAAAAATGTAATGGTTTGGGGCAGGTTCTTTCTCTCTACTTGACAGAAGTCAGTATTACTATGTGGTTTCATTATCACCTTTGCAAAGAGAATGCAAAGTGTGTCCTATGGCTGAAGCACCTGTAAAATGTTGAATGCTTAAAACAAAAGAGAATATGGGGTGGCTAGCTATTTTTGGCCAGCGTTCTTTAAAAGTGTGTTTATGTCTCATACACAATGTCTAAAATTAGACCGTATTCTCTGAAAATAACTTGGGTATGTTGGATGGAAGGACTGCAATGTTCTTTTCATAGTGAGCCGAAGCAATGTTCAGCTAGACTTTATGTGAGCCTTCCTCCACAGTTCAGCTGTGATTCAAGAAAGACTTGGACTCTGTTTCATTCCTTCCATCAAGGAATGTACTTTGGTACATTGTTGACACAGCAATCCTAAGCACCTTCACTAAAAAGCCCTGCTGAATTTAATGAGGACTGGTGTCTGAGGGAGCATACAAGGATAGACATGTGATAGGATGTCTGTCTAATGTTTATTTCTGTCTATAGGACATGGGTGGCACTGTGGCCTAAACCACTGAACCTCTTGGGCTTGCCAATCAGAAGGTCAGTGGTTCGAATCCCCACGACAGGGTGAGCTCCCGTTGCTCTGTCCCAGTTCCTGCCAATCTAGCAGTTTGAAAGCACACCAGTGCAAGTAGATAAAAAGGTACCACTGCGGTGGGAAGGTAAACAGTGTTTCCATGCGCTCTGGTTTCCGTCACAGTGTTCCATGGCACCAGAAGCAGTTTAGTCATGCTGGCCACATTACCTGGAAAGCTGTCTGGGGACAAACGCTGCCCCCCTCGGCCTGAAAGCGAGATGAGCGCCACAACCCCATAGTCGCCTTTGACTGGACCTAACCGTCCAGGGCTCCTTTACCTATACCTTCTGTCTATGTTTCTCTATGTCCCTTCCCTTTCTGAGTGTTTACACTTAGGGTTCTCTAATCATAATATCTGAGTATTTCCCAAACACTTAAAAACAGAAGATCCGGGTAAAATTAAGCACTTTTGGTCACATTCATTCCAGTATAAGATTCAAACGTGCATTTAACTCTTCTTCATCAAAATCCATGGGCTTAAATGCATTTAAATTTGCTATAGAATTCCCAGATCTCTGGGCCAGGGCATTGCATATTGGAGAACTTAAGATGGTGAGCAGCAACAGCAGATGGGAGCCCTCTGAGCAAAGGTGGGGCAATTGTAGCCACATCTGGAGGGTGGGAGCATTAACAGCACCATGCCAAGGGTCTCCTCACATCTGGTGCCAGTGCTGTTCCCAATGACATCTGAACAGGGTGGTTAATTTTCGGCTTGTTCTTTGACATGGAGGGGAAAACCTTATATATCTGTTGGACTATTCCTAGAATAGAGGAACTGTGTATATTTATTTGTTTTCCAGCTCTTCTGGAGCAACACCCATAGTGTTTATTCTGGCATTATTCCATTAGCTTTAAAATGGAACATGCAATTGTTGTATGACCTCTCCTTGTGCAGCAATAATAACACTTTACGCTTATATAGGTCTTTTGAGTGTCCAAGGTGCTTCACCTACATTATTTCTGTAATCTTTTCAACATTGATATGAGGTAATTCACTGTTATTCTTGTTATGGAGGAGAGGAGGTAAGGTTGAGGGGCAGCGGCCTGCTAAAGACCACCTAGAGAGTTTACAGCTGATGTAGATTTCTCGGCTCCCAATTCCTTCTCTTGCTAATATTCAACACCAGATAACCCAGCAAAAAAATGTCCTTGTCAAAGTCACAACGATAGCGAAGAAAAAATGTTTAGACCCAAGTTAAAATTTTCTAAGAACATGAAATTATGTGCAGTTATGGGGGAAGTACAATTTTGACTGTCTCCAATTTTGTCGTTCTCCTTCAGCTGAACATACCGTATGAAGTGAATGCAGAGCATAACAATGCTACTATTTTAAAAAACAATGTTCGTTTGCTAGGAACTCTAATCGGGAAATCTGTATTTTGAAGCGCTTAACCAGGTATTCCCCATCTTATATTTGTACATTGGGTTCCTTCCTGTGTGTTACATGTGCATTCTGCCCTTGCTACATTCTGCCCAGCTCTCCAGGCAAATGAGAACATTTTGAATGTCTGTTTTAGCCAGAACGCTGATGAAATTGGATAGCACTGTAAAAACAGGGTACTGTAGCCAGTTTGCCAGGTGAACATCCAAAGTTGTCCCAGCTCTGCTAAGAACAGGTCCAATCCAAATGCTTCACACGACTAGGACTGCTTTGCTCTACTCAGCTAACATCAACAATTACATCAGAAGGAATGTGTTTACCTTGGTCCATCGCCACAGAAACTGCACCCAAAATGATGCTGAACATATGTCTGCCAATGCCGTTTATGGGGACAAACAATGTTACAGATGGTTTCAACGCTCTCTCTCTCTCTCTCTCTTTTTTTAAGTATGAAGAACATTCAAGAACAGAACACTCATTTCATGGAATTGTTTTTGTTTATCGTTCATTAATTATACTGCAGATATTTTTGAGGGCAAACTGAGATAAAAGTAGGACAGTGATGTGAAACTTTAATTTAGGCTGTTACATTTTAGAGGCACACACATCACCACCACAGTATGCCATTTCCCCACATTGTTAAGCCATAGTCAAAGTGACTCAACAATGCTGTGTTGTTTTAATATTCGATTGGGAGCCACCCAGAGTGGCTGGGGAGACTCAGCCAGATGGGCGGGGTATAAATAAATTATTATTATTATTATTATTATTATTATTATTATTATTATTATTACTCAGAGCATCATTTACATAGCACAGCTCACTAACAATAACAATGCACAGCAAAATTTAAATAGTCATAAACAATAGGCTAATGAAAATGTCTCATATTAAGAAATATGCAATTAAATTAAACAATCTGCTGAGCATCCATAATAAGGTGTAACAATTAAAAGAAAAAGAATATAATCCAGGCAACAGCAAACATAATACAGTGGAACCTTGGTTCCCGAACCGCTTAGTTGCCAAACAAATCAGCTCCCGAACAAAGTTCAAATACATATATATATATATATATATAGACATGTTCAAATATATAAAAGGATGTCATATAGAGGAGGGAGAAAGGTTGTTTTCTGCTGCTCCAGAGAAGCGGACACGAAGCAATAGATTCAAACTACAAGAAAGAAGATTCCACCTAAACATTAGGAAGAACTTCCTGACAGTAAGAGCTGTTCGGCAGTGGAATTTGCTACCAAGGAGTGTGGTGGAGTCTCCTTCTTTGGAGGTCTTTAAGCGGAGACTTGACAGCCATCTGTCAGGAATGCTTTGATGGTGTTTCCTGCTTGGCAGGGGGTTGGACTGGATGGCCCTTGTGGTCTCTTCCAACTCTATGATTCTATGAAGTGAGTGTTCCAGTTTTTTGGAAGCCGAACGTCTGACTCGGTTTCCATGGCTTCCGCTTGAGTGCAGGAAGCTCCTGCAGCTAATCGGAAGCCGTGCCTTGGTTTTCGAATGGTTTCAGGAGTCAAACTGACTCCCGGAATGGATTAAGTTCAAGAACAAAGGAACCACTGTACAATCTCCAAAGCTAAATCTTGACCCCAACAACAACCCCTAAGCAGTACTCCATCCTGATGCCCTCTAGACATCTTGAGCAGAAAAAGAGCCTTTGTAGATGGAGTGAATTCTTGGTTCTGCTCTTGCAGGTGGGTTTGGGCTGAAAAGCGAGCAGGGACTGGGTCTTGCAGGAGATGGACATATGTAATGGGGTCCTATAACTGCACTGGATTAAGTAGCTTCAGGATCACCACTATAGTTTGCAATTAGACTACTCCAAAACAACATCAATGAAGTCAAGGAAATTACTGCAGAATAGCAGCAATGGTAGAGACTGCAAATCTCCAATTATATCTGATCTGTGATTGCCATACTCCAGAAAGGATTGGATCAGCTGTGATGTCATGCTCATGAATATGCAAAGGTACTTGAATCAATGAAAACAAATTTTCATATTATTTTATACTGGTGCCCACTTAGTGAACTCAGTGAAAGAATTGATCCAGACAGTCAAATGTGAGGGGGGAAATGTTCAGGTAAGCCAGACTCCTAGTTTAGACTCATACAATATCATTTCAGTCTAGAAAGTTCCTCATAATTGCCAAGAAAATTAAACTGAAATATTGCAAGGGCTCCTGTTTGGATAAGTAAAGTGCCCTAGTTTAAGAAACAGTTCCTGTTGTAGAGCAAAGAAGTCTCGTTTAGAGCTACTTGGCTGAATTTTAAAAGTAAGGAGTATATGGTCACTTAAAGCTTTAGATCAGGTAAGGGGAAATGTTGATGGATGCTGGACTGCTGCTCCCATCAAACACTGACCATACTGGCTGTGAGTTGTAGTCCAACAACATCTGGAGGGCTAAAGGCAATGCACCCCTTTTTTAGATAGTTCGGGGTTTAAAACTATATGCAGCCAACCAGGGGCGTAGGAAGATAGGGGCAGTGGGGGCGGGCTGCCCCAAGCGGCACAATCCCAGGGGTGCAATCACGGCTGCCCGCCCCGCCCCCAAATGCATGCCCCGCCCCAAAACACGCCCCACCCCAAAACACCCACCCCGCCCCTGCGCACAGCGCGCCCCGCCCCAAAACGCGTGCCCCGCCCCTGCGCACTGCACGCCCCGTCCCCAAAATTCACGCCCCGCCCCCAGAACACATGCCACATCCCTGGGGGCAGCGTGCCTGCTCTCTGCCCCCGGTGGCAAAGCATGAAGATCCGCTGCTGCAACCAACATTGAACTACACACTGTCCCCGGACCATCTTCCACAGGTATCAACACAGCAGAAATAAAGAACAGCAGAAATTCCCGAGTTTATCATTCCCGGACACAACAGCACACAGTGTAATGACAAGTCAAATCTCAGCTTTAGCAGTATGTAGCCAAATGGATAGGCCTATTAGAACCCTGACACTAGGAGGGCCCACACTGTTCCAGGACCTCTGATACTACCCTGTTTCCCCTTTTTTAATACATAGTCATAAAGTAAGCCATGGCAGGGTTTTTAAGGATTTGAGAAATATAAGACATACCCCGAAAATAAGCCATACTTCCATGCCGCGGAAACCAACCCCCACAGGCACCTCCGCTCACAGAGTCACTCCATGCGGCCGGCACTGCAGGAGCGCGATCAGCTGTGAAGCGGCGCTCCAAGAGCGTCCCTACTGCTTCCGTGCTTGCCGCCACCGCTGGGCTCACTGCTTCTTCCTTGCCTGGCCCAGCCAAGGAGCTTGGAGCGCCCTGCAGCAGCGGGCAGAGCGCCTGAGCCAGCGGCCTCCACCTGGCCTGGTCAAGGACGCCTGCCGCCCCGCCACCTGGAACCAGTGGCTGCTGCAGCACCGAGCACTCAAGAGAGCCCAGCGGCGCCCTGAGCCATAAATACCATACCGGCAATAAAAAAATAAGACACCCCACTGAAAGTAAGCCACCCTGTGTTTTTTTGAGGGAAAAAAGTTATAAGACGGTGTCTTAAAAAGGGGGAAACACGGTATGTGGCATATATTTTGCCAATAGGTGTTTATCCAACAGGAGTTATGGAGTCCTGTGTCCAGTTCCAGGCACCACAATGTAAGAAGAATATTAACAAGCTGGAATATGTGCAGAGGAGGGCAACCAAGAGGATCAAGGCCCTGGGAACCAAGCATTACGTATGAGGAACGGTTGAGGGAGTTGGAGAAGAGGAAACTGAAAGGAGATATGACAGCCCTCTTCAAATATCTAAAGGACTGTTGCATGGAAGCTGGAGAAAGCTTTTCTCCTGCCCTGGAGGGTAGGAGTTGAAACCAAGGCTTCAAGTTACAAGAAAGGAGATTTCAACCAAACATTAGGAAGAACTTTTCGATGATAAGAGCTGTTTGACAGTGGAACGGTCTCCCTCGGGAGCTTATGGACTCTCATTCCTTGGAGGTTCTTAAGCAAAGGTTGGATGGCCACCTGTTGTGGATGCTTTAGTTGAGATTTCTGCATTGCAGGGGGTTGGACTAGATGACCCACAATGTCCCTTCCAACTCTACGATTCTATGATTCTATGACTGTTAAGCTCAGTTATGGAGGTTGTTTCAGGGCCCAGCTATAATAGTTTCCTGTTCTGCACAACTTGCCATGGTTAAGGTGTAGCAATAACTGTGTCATGCCTACTGCTGCAGCTCAGAAGGTGTTGCCATCAAGTTTTATATATAACTCATGATTTATTATAAAGGCAGGCAGGAATGGGGGTTTAATCTCCTCGAGATTTGTGGGCAAGTGTGGGGATTTCCAGCCCAACAGATTTCATTTCACCTAAACATATAGGCATGACGGTGCTTGTGTACAAAAATTAGATCGCCGTGCAAATGTCAAATTCAGGAAATGGGAATTTCCCGTTACTTACTGCTTGAAAATTCTGTGTTTCATGTCATACTCATCATCTGTGGGCAGGGAAGAATCAGGTATTAGCTGTTTTAAGTGGGATAGCAAAGAATTACACCCAGAACATTAACGGCTTTTGGGCTGGGGAGTTGCTGGGGAGTTGCTGATCAAGCAAATACATTCTGATGTTCAAAGGAAGCTTTCTCCAAAAGAATTTTTTAAAAATAATAAAAATAATATTCCATCTATGTCACTCAGAAGTGATTTAAAAGGGTATTGTGTTGTGGAAACAGCAGAATAATATGAAGCATAACCTATTTACAGCACTGCACAGAAGATCTAGGGCAAAAATCACAGTTTTTTTAGGACCTAATAGCCAAAAGTATTCTATCCCACCTTGTCTGTTGAGCCTAGCAGCTCAATCTTGGAAATGATCAAAGCGCCACTGGTCACTTCACTGAAATCATGTGCATTATTTTTTTTTTTTTGGCATTGAGTGCAAATTGTTGCATTTTTTGATTCATTGCTCTATTTACAGAAATTAATGTGCACATTGTTGCTCTCAAGAATTGCAAAACTGTTGTAATGGATACAGCTGAAGAAGAGTGCAGGAAAAATGCAACAGAGGATGGGGCAACATTGTGACCTTGTTTAGGAACTTCTGTGGACAGTGGGGGTGGAGAGAGAGAGAGAGAGAGAGAGAGAGAGAGAGAGAGAGAGAGAGAGAGAGAGAGAATTAACCCTTTACCTGCTGATAGGATAGCTATGTGCTCCACCTTACACAGGGCAGTTATCTCATCCAATACTGTCAGAGGAGAAGTTATTGGCTTAGAGGAGTCTTCTATTTGAAGAGTTGGCTGGTCCAAGTTCTGTTTAAAAGGAAGCTTAGGAGTACATGGAACTGGCTGAGATGACCGGGAGAATACACGACCGGGGAGAAGAAGCAACAGAAGAAGAGCGACAGAAGAAGAGTGGAAAGACTTTAAAGTTTATTTTTAAAAAATATATGGTAAAATTGTATATTGAGATTAGATTTAGAAGTTTATAGAAACTGCGGGTTTGAGAATTATGTTAAGTAAATTGATGTATGAGAGATTTGAAATTGCAAGGAGTTTTAAACAATGAATTGGAAATTGCTAAAGATGAATGAGAAATGAACCACAGATGGAGGGAACTCGGGGAAGTCCCCTCTTACAATGTTAAAGGAAAGGGATTATGGTGTTTTGATTTTTGTGCTTTTATTGTTATTTGTGTAATGTTATTTTTTCTTGTTATTTTTGTTTGTATCTGTTGTGTTTAAAGTGTTGTGTTTCTCTGTAAAACTAATAAAAATTATTTTAAAAATAAAATAAAATAAAAAGAAGCTTAGGAAGGGAGAGCTGGGGCTTGAAGTAGCTCATCAACACTTCCTTAGCAGGCGCATAACGACACCAGGTCACAGTCTTCACTGCTGTGGAATGATGTACTATATCTCTATTTAAAAGATTGCAATCCTTTCTATATTTCCATCTTTACAGATAAATCAGCACAGTTATATTTTATGCAAACCTGTGTGCTTTTCTTCTTTCTTTTTTCTTTTTTTGGAGATGCACAAAAGGCCACCCTAACTACTGACAGGTCACACCTGTAACATGTGTTTCAACAGGGGCTTCAAAGCTATCCACCTGTTTCATCATACATTCAGGGACATCCAACAGATTAAAAGTACAAGGCCCCCGGGAATTGTTAATACATGGAAAGATTAATGGATCAATAGGGAACTTGATGGAGGAAACCTAAGGAGTTTGTTTAGAACACCGGGAATCCTTTAAGCTAAAGCACACCTTAGCTTCCTCTAAGCATGCTGCTATCAATCATCCCTTGAAATAGAAAACTCGGGTGGTCAAATGCCTATCGGTTTGGACACAAGCATGAGGTCACCCAAAAATGCCCTCCACGTACTGCAGGAACTCTCACACTGCTCAGAAATATATGTGCTTGTAAATAAAAAGAAAGTGGTGTTTTTTAAAAAATGAAGGGGGGAAAAACCCAAAACCCAACCCAAGCCTGACAAGGACACTGTTGCAATGATTAGCAAAAGCTAATACTTGATGGCATAGCTCTCAGTGGCTGGAACCCACTGATAGGGGAGGGTTATACAAAGACACAACACACCTCCTGATGAGTTGCTTTAACCTATGAAAGAGACATGCCTTGCAAACTGAAAGAGAAACCCATTATTTTTCCTCATTAATAATTTTAGATGATTTTGCTTATATTTCCGAACAATTCCATGAAACACTAAGAATCCCTTGGGTCATGATCCTAACATTTCATGGATTTGTATCGTGTGCAATTCTCATTCATTAAAATCAAGAGGAGTTTGGACACTGGAATCAGTGGCATGTAGACTTCAGGCCTCCAAGTTCCTGTTCCTATTGAAGCAAATTAAGCCGCCTTGTGGATGCTATTTCTTATGTCTCTGACTTCGGGGCCCAGTGGGAACCCGGTGTGATTGAGCACTCAACACTTTCACCTACAGGCCTAGTTGCTTAAATTAACAGCCAGCCCTAATGACCCTTAAGGGGAAGGCCACAGACCACTGGTTATAAAGGGTAAACAAACATTATTGTGGGGGAATCAATGGGAATAGGGAACACTGAGCATGCAAGGGACTTAGGAAAAACAAATAAGAGTACTGAACAACCTCCTCCAAACACAGGCCAAAGCAACAACAAACATAAAACCCAGCCAATGTTCCCCGGTGCCCCACTACATTTCTAAGTCAACAGTGCAGGGAGCTTGTAAAAATGGCAAGTTATCCTAGCTATTTTTGAACAATGGCTCATGCTGTTTGGCCAACTAATCTCATCCTAAGCAGATGCTCTTAGACATATATGAAAAAACCATGAGTTTGTTCACAATTCTAGACAGTTTTCAAACAGCAGGGTCTAGGAAATGCTAGAATTTATTCATATTCTGTATTTTTGTTGTGGTTTTT
Organism: Zootoca vivipara; assembly: GCF_963506605.1. NCBI lineage: Eukaryota > Metazoa > Chordata > Lepidosauria > Squamata > Lacertidae > Zootoca > Zootoca vivipara. The sequence continues at coordinate 16,778,612 of NC_083278.1, forward strand.
TGTGTCGTTGCTTTTTTGTGTTTTTAATATTTTGTTGGGAGGCACCCAGAATGGCTGGGGCATATAAATAATAAAATTCTTACTCTTATTCTTATTATTTATTTAGCAGTTTCATAAGTGCTCAAAATGTTCTGCACCCTTATTAATTAATCAATGCAGAACATTTTGCACACTTACAATTAATTAATTCAGTAAACTTATTAGTCAATTGTCACCAATAGGTCCCCAGATGGCTTACATCACACAAAGATATATGATATATAATGCCATAGAAGGGGGAGGGAGGAATCATATAATGTGTAAATATTTCACATAACATAACATTTGGAGGGGGGAACATACCAGTTGTATAGTAGTGAACAACGTTAACAATTCTCAAGTAATAAACAAAGCAATACTCTGGCCTATTAATTAGCAAATAAACAGCAACCACTCCTAGTCCAAAAATCATTTTTCCCATTTAACCTCCCATTCATCCCAAAAGCCTGGCCTCAAGGCCAGCTGTTACATTCAGTGGTGGTTGGATCAGGTGTCCCCCAGAGATGGTCCGGCTTCTCTTGTCCCCCTTCAGGGTGGAGTAGTAGCAATGTAAAGCAGAAAGCTGGTAACAAACATTTCCCCCTGCTTTGCAGTTGACCCAGCTACTGCTCCTCTCCTGCTGCTGGTGGGGATGCAGAACGGAGGCCTTCCTGCCTGCCTGGGAATTTATCCTCCCACCTGAGAGCTCTTATAGACCAGTTCTGAATGGACAACCATATCATAGATTCAAGTGGCAGGGATGAGACAGAGACAATGGAGTCGTGCTGTCAGAATTCTGTCAGCGGCCCCCGGCTGGTTGACCAGGAAAGTATAAAGACAAGAAAAAGTCTCTTACAGTCCCTTTTTATTTCAAACATTACAGAGAGAGACTATAGAACCCAGTCGTATGGATAATGGCATTGTCCCAAGTGAATCTCCACCCCATTCATCATGCTCCTCATCTCCTGCCACAAAGTGCTCTCTGTCTTTGAGCTCTTTGCTCTCCTACTTTTAAGACTCGCCTGGTTCTGGGAGAGGGAGGGTCTGGAATGCTTTCTAATGACAACCTGTCATCTGGGTGTTGTTCTGGCTCTCCCATTATTTCTCAACTTTCCCCCTCATCTGCCTCTGAGCTGTGACCTCCTGCAAACCCCTGTTGTAAATCTATACTGTCTTCTTCTTCCTCCTCCTCCCTGGAAGGATCAGGATGGGGAGGCGGTTTCCACTACTACTACTCCTCTGCCCAACCCCTGACACATGCATAAGGCCACCTAGTCATTTCACGGCTGAAGCTGAAATTTGAGCCAGAGTGAAACAAATCAGTGCCATCTGCATACACACTACAGTGGTACCTCGGGTTACAGACGCTTCAGGTTAACCCAGAAATAGTACCTCGATTTAAGAATTTTACCTCAGGATGAGAACAGAAACCGCGCGGCAGCGGCATGGCAGCAGCGGGAGGCCCCATTAGCTAAAGTGGTACCTCAGGTTAAGAACAGTTTCAGGTTAAGAACGGACCTCCAGAACAAATTAAGTCCTTAACTGTAGTTTACCCCTCACAGAGTTACACTTCCCATTATAATCTACAGTGCCTGGAATAATTTGTGGAGTGAAAGTGTGTCAAACATGCTTTATAGGTATCTTGTATATCTGAACAACGGATATTTGGGAGGGTGTGTGTTTTTACCTCAGGGCAGAGAATGTGCTCTGTATGCAAAGGTGACAGACCTTGGCATCTACCAATAGAACAGGGAATGGCTTTTGCCTCAAAATCTGGAGAGTCATTGCCAATGTTGATTTGACATAGTGGGCTAGATAGACCAATGGTCTGACTCAGTTTAATGCAATTCCCTATGTCCCCATGCAATACATAGACATTTCAGTGCTGAAAGAACTTTGCATGAGCAAGTCTCATCAACTTAACATCTGATCATTATAATAATTGTACAGGATTGTCTTTGCCTTGCATAACCAGCAACAATGCCCATTGTTCTATGGCATTTTGTCCTTTGAAATAAGCTTGCACAATAACAGCTAGCATGGTGATTTTATCTCAATGGCTCTGAAACGCTGGTGGCACAGTGCAGCCTTACCCATTTCTACTTACTCCCAGGTAAGCCTATAAGGCTGCAATGAAATTATAGGATAGCAAAGTAAGGTGCTGATCCTCCAGAGCACCAAAGTAAAAATGAAAGAATGATGTGCTTCAAGATGTCGTGTCTTCTGTATTCACATTTTTGTCTGCCCTCCATGCCTATTAAAAGGGTAAGTCACTGGAGAACAGGCAAATCTATCAGTTACAGTCTCTCTCATTATTCCAATCTTAAGCAATTCTCTATATTCCTCTATCAGAAAGGGGAAGGAAGGAAGGAAGGAAGGAAGGAAGGAAGGAAGGAAGGAAGGAAGGAAGGAAGGAAGGAAGGAAGGAAGGAGATGTTCTTGTGGAAATTCATCAACATTTTAGTGTTATTTTCTCCTAATATGTACACAATTGTATGTAATTTCCCCTAATATAAGGCACTTTTGCATGTTATTTTCCCTGGTATGTGCATTTTAATGCAAACTTAACCCTGCTATAAGCATTTTTGTACATGTCACTTGGCTTGAGAGCTACATTGCAGAGATCCGAGAAGTGCAAATTTCAAAGGATGGCTATGTTTCAGTTTGTGTATTGCTTCAGAAGCTGTGAATTGGGCTAATATACCTTTAAATGCAAACTGAATTGAATTTCTCCCCCATCCCTACAAAGGCCAGAACCTACAAAGCCTGTACAACTGGAGGTATACAGCACAACATAGAGACCTGATCCAGGCAGGTAGCCCATTACATGACTGGCAGATGGTGACATGGTGCTTGTCCCATGAAAAACAATCTCCACACCTAGATAACTAGTCCTATGCTGGCATGATTATCTCTCATGTACATAAATACGGGCGCAAGAAGCAGGGCTTCCCTCTGACATCTATGGTAAGGCCCTCCCATGACATGCATGGGAGCTCTCTCTGTCCTGTTGGATAATTTCAGTCGTTCCCTGGTGAATGTTTCCTAAAATAGCCTCCCCAGGTTCACCATCCATGATTTTTTTGGGGTGAAACTAGGAATTCAGTTTGAGCATTGTTAAATGAAGCCATTCACTTGGCCTTTACACCTTCTAGTCATCCTCTCCTGGTCTGTTGCTTTACCAAAAGGAACTAAAAATACAGATTTGTTCAATGTTATGTGAGCTGAAATTTATCAAAAGATAATTTTCAAGGAGGACTGTTGAATAATCCCTCCTCCCTCACAAGGATATTCAGGAAAATACACCCTACCTCCACCCCAGTATCATCCCACTCCAGCATGGGGTGCCATTTTAGCTCAGTCCAAATTCAAATCTAGATTCCCCCATCTGAAATTTGGTTATTTACTTATAAATCAGGGGGGGTGGGGACCTCTTGTCCTAGAGATATTGTTGGATGTCAGCTCCCATCAGCCTCAGTCATCATAGTCAATGATCAAGGATGGTGAAACTGCCCGTCCCTGTTAAAGGCGGGGCTTTTTTTAAAGCCTGAACTCTGTACTGGCTCCTCTCAGGTGAGCATCATTGCTATTATAAGAGAATAAGGGAAACATTCATTGTGAGTTCTGGCACCTCTTTTTCTAGAAAAATAGGTTGTAGGTAATAATGGGATCAAATTTCAGTATTAAACTGTATGAAGGACAGGTTTCTTGCTTTTTTTCTGCTACGCAGACCTGAAATGAAGAAATGTTTCTCACACATCTTTTCACATATTATAGGCCCAACACTGTATTTCTGTTCTTTTTCAGACACAGAAGTGACTTACGAGGCTGCCTTGAATCACAACTGAGGTTCCGGGACGAAAACCCATAAAATATCCTTCATAAACGTATCCCACTGTGTCGCAAAACCAATGAGATGCTTTCTTCCCACAACTGCTCCAGGGAGACCTAATGCTTCTATTCACACAAATTGACCAAAACAAAGTACATCTATAAAGCTGTAAATCCTCACCACCACCACCACTGATTGCTGCCACCGCCACCCCCCAAAAAGAGTTGATAATGTGACATAGCGCACACAGTGCTAAGTGCCTTACAGCAAAAGCATAGTTAGTACAGGCAAAGCCTGACATTATCCATTATGAACAGACATGATTTATGTGCCTGTCAGCAAGAAATCAATCAAGTCAATGGAAAGCCAGCAGCAACGTCAACAACAGTAGCAAGAGGGGAAATATCATAGCCAAGACGGGATGGGTCCTCTCAACCACCTGGAGAGAAGGCAAAGAGAAAGAGGAAGCAGTCGGATTCACAGTGTGCCGTTGTCTAAAAAATAGTGACGCTGCATTTTGCTTCTTCTCTTGAGGGTTGACTAATTCTTCACATTGCTTTTGATTACTGATAGGGATATGATGGAAAGGGGGAAAGAGACGACAAGTAGAGATGTTTGGAAATGCCATTAAACGAGTGGTCTGGATTTCCAGAAAGGAGGGCAGTGAGATACAAACATAACATCAAAGATGCTTAAGGAATTGGTCATGGAAGAAATGTTTTACCAGATGAAGATGTTTGGGTTTGCGGTTTAGCACAGATGGCACACACACACACACACACACACACACACACACACACACACAGGAAATGAAAACTTACAACTGGCAGAAGAAACAGAGGCAGGAAATAAAAGCTCTGGGGACAAGGTTTTCATAGCCTGTCTTGCAGATCACTGTTTGGTCGACCAGCTGCAGTGATCATATCTCTTTGATAAGTACATGGCTAAGATGCAGAAATGCTATATCTTAGGTCAGGGATGAGAACAACCATGGTCCTTCCATGTAGACTCTCATCAGCCCCAGGCAGCATGGCCAATGGCCAGGGATGAGCAACCACAAGACACTTCACTGCCTGAGACTGACCCAGCCACTGTCTCCTGCTTGCCACTGCCTTTTCCCTCCTCCTTCTGCCTCCCTCTTCCTGTTTTCACAGAATTAAAGTTGCAATTTCTTCTTCTGCAACAGAATAGTTTCAAACCTAAAATGCTACAACACTTATGTAACATAGCTAAATCGTTAAAGAAACATTGTGCTCCAAAAACATCCCAGTGCTCATTAGAGACAAAATTATCTACTTTGTCCAACAGATATACAGTATGTTATCATTTAATGAACTTCTCTGCTAAGAAACAGAAATGTGAGCGCTGGTTTTCGCGCCAGCCCTTGCTAACAGTAACATCTTTGTTACAGGGACTATTAATTAAATGGGACATATGGTACACATCTTGCCAAAATGCCAGGTCTCTTAGCAGTTACACTACTTTCTGGTCTGTTCCTGACCACAATTCAAAGTGCTGGCTTTGACCTACAAAGCCCTAAAGAGCTTTGAACCAGGTTCATTAAAGGATTGCCTGTAACCACATGAGGCTGGTTCTGAGGCCAAGCTCCAGACCCTACCATCTTTCTAGGGGAAGTGGATGGTGACAATAGACAAAACCTTGTCTGTTGTGGCACCCCATCCATTGAACTGCCTTCCTCAAGAGGTGGCATCACTCTTTGCTTTTTGGCCAGTGCTTGGTGAAAGCCTTCCAGGTATTTTAAGTGTCTGAGTTGGCACTTGTTGTTACGCTGGCCTTTGTGTCTTTATTGCTCTACTGTGTCTTGCTGTGGTGTGGTTTTCATGAGTCAATGCTTTGAACTGTGATTTCATTTTCATACTGTTAAACTTCTCTGAGAGCAATGCTAAACAGCAACCTGTGTGCTTTCTAAATGTGTACAACCAAAATGATTTCACTCGAGTATACAATCTGTTGCTGCCAAGTCCAGTAGCATCATCTTCAAGAGCAAACAAACATATTTTGCTGCCTGAGACAAACGACAATATGTACATGCACACTCAATGTACAGAAGCCAACTAAACTAGCAACTGAGTATTTCTTCAGTATTAATTATCCACTTCACTTGAAGGCAGCCAACAAGCTTGGCACAGAGAGGGCCACATAGCTGGTGTTTGACTGCAAACCTTTCACCCCTAGCATCATGTTAGGAAAGACTGTGATGATCTCAAGGCCAATTCAGCATGGCTGTTATTGCTATATCATCATCATCATCATCATCATTAATACTCCACCCTCCCCGGCCAAAACCGGGCTCAGAGCAGCTAACATCAAAAGTATGTATACATAAAAATAGAGGTGGGTGAGTGAGGAAGTCACTGCAAACTCTGGCACAGTGTAAACAAACCTGCTTTTAAAAAATTCTTGGTTTTGGCTTTACCTGCCTCTGCATCAGTGGGAGAACTAGATTTCTTCTTCTTCTTCTTTGGTGCTCACTCGTAGCCGAGCAAGATTGTCTGCCATAAGCATGGTTTTAATAGTGAGTCCGTAAGTGACTGGAGGCCAATTCTGGATCCACATGTCCTTCCACAGTGAGGACATAGGTTTCCGGGTGGGAGTTGAGCACGGTGAGGGTCTGCCAAACGTGCCTTCCTCTTAGCACGTTTCTCCCTTTCGTCCTGAGTTTGAGCATCTTCAAAGTCCATGACACCTTTGGTAAAGGCTGTTCTCAAATTGAAGCACTTGCGAGAGCCAGTGTGGTGTAGTGGTTAAGAGCGGTAGACTCGTAATCTGGGGAACCGGGTTCGGGTCTCCGCTCCTCCACATGCAGCTGCTGGGTGACCTTGGGCTAGTTACACTTCTCTGAAGTCTCTCAGCCCCACCCACCTCACAGGGTTTCTGTTGTGGGGTAGGAGGGGAAAGGAGATTGTTAGCCGCTTTGAGACTCCTTTGGGTAGTTATAAAGTGGGATATCAAATCCAAACTCTTCTTCTTCTTCCCAGTTGTCGGTGTTTATACTACATTTTTTTTAGATTTGCCATGAGAGAGTCTTTAAACCTTTTTTGTTGACCACCTGCATTACGCTTTCCATTTTTAAGTTTGGAATCAGTAGGAGAATTACAGTAGATATAATTTCAGGATAACATCAATATCTGCATATGCGAAGCAATAACAAAATACTGCAAAATGTAATGAGAAGAGGCCCTGAGTTACCTGAGATAATTCACCAGCGATATGAACCTTCTTCAGCCATGGAGATGAATCTGTCATAACAAGTAAGACACACATACACAGAATAAAAAGACAATGCAAATGATATATTTGTTTGTAATGGATAACACTACTGTGTAGCTTGCTTGGCAGCCACACATAGCCTTAGGCCCCAAAGGAAGACAGACAAAGACACACAGTGAAGAACTGCCCGCACTCCTTCCTCAGTACAACACAACTCATTGTTCAAGCTTTCAGATGATAAAACAAAAGAGGCAGTTTCTTCCTCCCAGTCCTAGTGCAGGAAGCAGAGAACATGTCTCTCTCAAGACTTGGATTTTCCTTTTTATTATAAGAAGTTGCCTTCTCTACAGAACACACTGGCACCGAAATATTGGCCAATACCTTTAGGTCCATTGTGCTCAGTTACATTTTCTGTTGGTTCTCTATTTGGTTTAAAATCCATACCAAGAGTGTGCACCAGGCAACAATAATCTGAGCTCCAATTACAATGATTAAAGGCACAAATATGTTTATGTTCTCTATCAAGTTTGATGGGGCTTACTTCCAGGTATAAGACTGCAGCCGAAATCATGTCCATCTCACACTATTTTTGGCTGCAAAGGTGGAGAAGAAAGGTCTTTATACCTCTTCCTGAAGACCTTCAGATGGGGCTTGAGGAAAGGGAGTTATCCTGATATACAGGTAAATGTGCAATCCTGTTGAAAGGATCTGTCAGAGGGATCATCAAACTGATCAATGGAATCAGCTACTTGCCCACTGATTCTGGGCAATCAACAGAGCAGAAGAAGGCTGTAGAGACAGCGTTTATAAACATGGCAAGGCAGTGTTATCTCGCATTGATAAACACTGCTTTAACATGCCTCCAAGCTTAATGTGAACTAGTGATGGAGGAATCCACCCCAGTCAATTCCATTGTGTTTCCATCAAGTAAATCACATCCCATTTCTGTGCAAATTGTTCAGGATAATTACAATGAAATCCTAGAACATATCTCTGTGTGCACTCACACAAATTAAGGAGTACTTACATGGTATATATATGGATGTGGGTGGCACTGTGGGTTAAACCACAGAGCCTAGGGCTTGCCGATCAGAAGGTCGGCGGTTCGAATCCCCGTGATGGGGTGAGCTCCCGTTGCTCGGTCCCTGCTCCTGCCAACCTAGCAGTTTGAAAGCACGTCAAAGTGCAAGTAGATAAATAGGTACCGTTCCAGCAGGAAGGTAAACGGTGTTTCTGTGCGCTGCTCTGGTTCGCCAGAAGCGGCTTAGTCATGCTGGCCACATGACCCAGAAGCCAATAAAGTGATATGAGCGTCGCAACCCCAGAGTCGTCCGCAACTGGACCTAATAGCCAGGGGTCCCTTTACCTTTTACATGGTATATCAGGAACTGTTCTCCCCTTTTTCTTGCTTTTTAACAGTGTAAATCTGCTTAAAGCAGCTTCGAAGCATGGCACCTCCACCACATCGCATAAAAAATGTTTTTTTAAGTGGCACAGGAAGTGGCCACACATTGCTTCTGGTGCAATTCCATGCACAATTGGCCATTGTGTGCATACAACAAAATGGCTGTCCTTATCAGCACAACATACCACACTGCAATGGACTGTTGTACCTCTGAGCATTGCTATCCAGGCTATTCAGCCATTTTGTGTGTTCGTATTTGTATTTATTTGTGTGTGTGTCAGCAAGGTGAAGGGAACCCAGAATAGTATCCTAAACATGCCTCAGGAAACCATCACTAAAGAAAATGAGACGGTAGGGGAGTATTTTCTAGAAACAAAGTTCATCTTCCCATTTTTTACACTTTCCTGAAAAGAAGCGTGTTAGTGTTGGATTGCAAGAAAATTAGAGCTTCTCAATCTGGGGAAAGACAGGCACCCATATAATAATATAATTGGCTCTGCAGTATTACATAATTTCCTAGCTAGATGTGCAGCTTTCTTAGGAATAGCTGTTCTCTTCTCCTATTTTGTAAGGGGGGGGGAACCAGGAAGCAAACTAGGGATGCTGGGATGGTGGTTCCCATGTCCATAAAACTCCCCTGAAGCGTGCAGCTGGCATGTGGTAGCACAAACATCTCAAATAAGCAAGTGGTATTTGTCCCTCACCAACAGGGGGAAACCAAAAACAACTCCTCTTCCAAGTATTGTTCAAAGAGGTATTCATGACTGAGCACATAAAAAAACACACAACTGGCAACAGCTGTTTAATGTTAAAAATCTAAGGTGATGTTTTATTTCTGAACACAGCTTTCTTCATTAAGCCCGCGCTGTGTTTGCCACAGCATCCCCGCAGCACAGCGAACAGTAGGATGCTGGCACAGTGTTCACAGTCTTGTACGAACACTAGGAAGCCGCAGAAATATCAGCCAGCCCATCATAGCTTCATTTCCCAAATGCTCGTAATGAAATAGATTTTATTGAACTAATCAGCATGAAATCCTTAGCTTTGTTTTTGCAATTGGTATTGTGTTTGTGGAGCCAAATGTAGAGAACTTTGATACCAAATACCTCGTACGCGTTAATTTTGGCAAGCGCGGAAGATTCTGTAGATGCCTTGCGATGTTACTACCACCTCTGCCATCTCCTCTTCAACTTCTCCCCACCTCCTGGGCGCTGGTCCCTCTAAAACCCTACAAAATTGTTTCTTTTTCAATATGTTCTACCTAGGGTGTGGGATGGGGATCTGCAGAGAACTGTGTGATATTTTAGCAACATGAAACCTGATCTCCGAGTGTCTGAATGACCAGAAGTTCTTAAAGAAAACACTTCTTAATTCATGTGTCTGCTGCTGCTGCTTCAGCAAGCCAACTTGATGCGATGAGAAACTCTAGAAAGCTTGTCGCCAGGCATTGCAGCAGGAATAGCAAACAGGGCCCAAAACAAATAAACGAATGGGCCATCTTCAGCACCCTCCTAGTCATTGACCTCCTCTTCTTGGTCAATAGGATGGCTGAGGTACTAGATGAAGACCTTACAGGTTAATTAGATCTGACATTAGTTAACAGCAGCAATTACTGGAGAGCAATTATTCAGGGAAAGTCTCCAAACAGAAGGTGGAAAAATAAACAGGCAGCAACATTTCGATCCATTTACCTCTAAGATAAGGACATGGCCCAGGTGTCATGCTGAGGTGGGATAATCCGTCTTGCTCCATTTCAAGTTGGAAATTCAGTGTCTCCCTTCACCCATCTGTCTTCCTTCACATTCAGGCAAATGGACTTTTGCCGTATTCTAAAAGTGAATTACAACACATTGGGGTGGGCGTGGGGTCGGAAAACAAATATTCACAAATAATTCCTTATTTTTGGGTGGGGGTGGATGGGGGGGGTTAGAGTCTACAGAATGGAAAGTTATGCCATGCTGAAATGGGGGGGGGGGAAGAAAAGAGGAAGAGGAAGAGGAAGAGGAAGAAGAAGAAGAAGAAGAAGAAGAAGAAGGAACTCTACTCTACCAGAATGACATTTAAATTGTTGATCTGAGTCCAACTAGCATCAAAATACATAGCTGAATGAGTGTAATTTGTCATGGTACCATTTTGTGGTTCTGAATGGCACCCAAACCATATGCCAATAACTTCCCGAGACTACAAACTCCTCAAGCAATGTTTCCCTGTATACCTAAAAAGGACAGGCTGTGAAATTTTATCAGTTGTGATGACACAAATGCCAGAAATGGAACTTCAGGAGATGGAAATTGGAGCCATGACTGGCAGCGGAGAAGCCCAGTTTGTGTGGAGAGAGCAGCCTTGCTGAACACTGATTGGTAACTATTGTAGCACTGGCAGATGGCATGGTGTGCTACATGCCAGGAATCAAGGAAAATAAAGATCAATATCATAAAGTATTTCCTGGAGAAATGTTTGGAAAATAACCCAATTTCCCCCACTCTCACCCCAAAGAATTTTAAACAAACTACCACCTAAGAACTTTGAAAAAAGCCCTGTCCTTTATAGCTCATAACTATTTCAGTGAGAAAATTCAGGCATTTTCTTGTAAGTGGAAGCAAAAAAACTGAACTATTTTAAAAAATGAATTTTCAACAGTAGTTTATGCTGACATCTATGCACAACTTGATTTGCTTCACAAGGCCTGGTGAAGAGCTCTTTGAAGCCTGCACCAATTTCCCCCCAGAAAAAGATAATGTATTATCTACTGTGTCCAGGGCAGCTGTTTATCAGCTCCATCTGGTACGCAGGCTGAGACCCTACCTGCCCGCGGACTGTCTCGCCAGAGTGGTGCATGCTCTAGTTATCTCTCGCTTGGACTACTGCAATGCGCTCTACGTGGGGCTACCTTTGAAGGTGACCCGGAAACTACAACTAACCCAGAATGTGGCAGCTAGACTGGTGACTGGGAGCGGCCGCCAAGACCACATAACACCGGTCCTGAAAGACCTACATTGGCTCCCAGTACGTTTCCGAGCACAATTCAAAGTGTTGGTGTTGACCTTTAAAGCCCTAAACGGCCTCGGTCCAGTATACCTGAAGGAGCGTCTCCACCCCCATCGTTCAGCCCGGACACTGAGGTCCAGCGCCGAGGGTCTTCTGGCGGTTCCCTCGCTATGAGAAGCCAAGTTACAGGGAACCAGGCAGAGGGCCTTCTCGGTAGTGGCACCCACCCTGTGGAATGCCCTCCCACCAGAGGTCAAAGAGAACAACTATTACCAGACCTTTAGAAGGCATCTCAAGGCAGCCCTGTTTAGGGAAGCTTTTAATGTTTGATGGATTTCTGTATTTTAATGTTTTGTTGGAAGCCGCCCAGAGTGGCTGGGGGAACCCGGCCAGATGGGCGGGGTATAAATAATAAATTGTTGTTGTTGTTGTTGTTGTTGTTGTTGTTGTTAGGAAGCACGGGGGCACAAATAGCTGCCATTTTGGTTTATCTGGTTCAGAATTGCTTAAACTGAATGGCAGCATCTCTCACAACACACACAGAGGATCAGCTGAACCCCACTTAGCGCATTCATAGAATCATAGAATTGCAAAGTTGAAAACTGCAAAACTAGCCATGCAGTTTTCTGTTTTAAAAATAGTTACAGGTAGGTAGCCATGTTGGTCTGAGTCGAAACAAAATAAAAAAATTCCTTCAGTAGCACCTTAAAGACCAACTAAGTTTTTATTTTGGTATGAGCTTTCGTGTGAAGTGTGCATGCACACGAAAGCTCATACCAAAATAAAAACTTAGTTTGTCTTTAAGGTGCTACTGAAGGAATTTTTTCATTTTGTTTTAAAAATAGTAAGTGAGATGTATCTTCACCATCATCATAAACCAAGAGAGCACCACATATTGAACATTAGCCAGAAGGCTGCTCAGATTGTGGATCTCACAGACTTGGGTTCCATAGCTTCCAACTGTGTTCAACTTCAGCCTCTTGCATTGTGAGCAGTGGATAATCATCATTGCTTTGCCTCCTAGCGCAAGCCTATTCCCCTTGAGGAACAACAACAAAAAAGCTCTAAATATACTGTGAATGTTTCTATATTCACCTCATATAATGAGCAACACAATTTTGATAGCCAGCACAAAGGCTATTCTGTTCAGTGCAGATAGGCTTAAATAGCTTTAACCTAGTGACCTCCTTTAAATAACACTACAGCAAATCACAATTAAGTAAATACCACTTGAGAGTTTAGATTTGGCTCGGCTGCCAACATATTTGCGGAGAAGGAGTGGGTAAAGCTTTAATTATAAAATGAACATTGTTTCCAAATATTATTATGAATTTATCCTGAAGGTAAATGAAAAGTAGCGAGCGCCGCTATGAGAAAAGAGCATGGGAGCAGGAGGAGAGCCAAAAATAAACAAAGAAAATGTAGCCATGGAAACTATGAACAATGCTTTAAAGTCACTAAATTGTAGTTATATGTGGCAAAATAAAGTTAGATACTTTCATGGGAAACATGGCAATATATTGCCTGGAAGTTAAGAGAAAAGAAAGTTAAATTTTAGGCACTGCTCTTTAAGCAAAACTTATTAGAGAACTGTATGTCAGAAGCTCCAAAGAGGGACATGGATTACGTAGGTTATTTCGTATCAGAACTAGCCTACCTACTGTTGCACAAAAGGTATGGATGGGCACAAGTCACTCGATTTCTGATCCATCCGAGTGCTGGGTTTGACCAAGAAAGTAGGGTTGCTATATTTCAATTCGGACACAAAAGATGTTAAGCGTTTTGGGGCAAAGTGACTGAATTATTATTATTATTTTGCCGAAGTTGTTTTTAGTTTTATCCATATATTTTGAGGTTTATTGGGGGGGGGCAATATCTCTATATTTTGAGATAATTCTGAGGATGTATGTTGCAGATTTCCCCATACATTTACCCGGTTTCTGCCCGGAAACTGTTTCCAAAAGTTGAATCCTGGTTATGTCCAGGAACTTCTGGACATATGGCAACCCTACTACAGTATAAAGGTCTTCATGGCTTGGGATTCCACTATCTTCTGGAACCCCTCTCACAAAGTAAACTTACCCAGACACTTTGATCAGCCCATATAGCTCAGTTGGTTAGAGCGTGGTGCTGATAATGCCAAGGTTGCAGGTTCGATTCCCATATGGGACAGCAATAAATTCCTGCATTGCAGAGGGTTGGACTAGAGTCCCAGGCTTCCTCAAACTCAGCCCACCAGATGTTTTGAGAATTCCCATCATCCCTGACCACTGTACCTGCTAGCTAGGGATCATAGGAGTCGTAGGCCAAAAGCATCTGGAGGGCCGAGTTTGAGGAAGCCTGGACTAGACGATCCTCAGGGGCCCTTCCAATTCTATGATTCCTATGAAGCCATCCATCAGACGTCTGCCCTCTGACAGAGGCTCAGAGGGCAAAGGTGAGCTAGCGCCTTCTGTGCTGACATTTAAATAAATGCCTGCTGAAAACCTTTCTATTCCACCAGGCCTATGCAGATCAAATAAGAATAAATCCCCCACAATGGTCTATTGGTGTTTTTTTTATCATTATTCTTTTGCTTTTAACTTGCTTTTAACTTTCTTTGGTTTATAGTTTTTATATTGTTGTAAACCACTCTAATATATTTTTATGATGCAGCGGTATATTAATATTAATATTAATAAATAAAGGTCAGGGGATTTCAACAGGAAGTTACAGGATATGCACTGATTAGAATTTAAGCAATGTGGCTGCCCAATTTTTATTATTATTATTTTGAATGCAAATCACTTGTGGCCCCTTCGATATCATCATGAGTGCAAGTACTCATTAATGCACAAGGGAAAGGATGCATTCGAACACCAGAAACAGGCCCTCATCCAACTCCTCCTTTCTTAAAACACTTGCCCTGAAAATTATACACTGAACAGAAATGAAACTTACTCATTTTGAACTCTTATTTGAGCACTGGTCATTGACTACTATAATAATGAGGAAAGTGTGCCATTTTGAAGAGTTTTTTTTAAAAAAATGAAAATGACAAAACAATACCCACTGAGTAAAAGAAAACTTTCAAAGTTCCGAGGAGTGAATGAAAAAGTGAGGGAGAAAGCAGAAAAATGTGCTTGAAGGTACATGAGGGTTTTAAAAGAATTGTTGAACCGCTTGTCAAGAACTGTAGTAAAACAGATTTCAAGTCTCTATTTTCCTTTGGCCAACAACCACAAGCCGGAAGCATGCAATGATATCTTGAGTATCTTTGTACAGTATGTAAATATCGCCAGTGTTTGGCCACGCTACAGATAAAACTGTAGTCATTGCCTGCAAGGTTTCGGTGAAGTCTGATGACAAAGGATGATAACGTTTAACTACAGGGAAGCAGCGCAAAGATTTGCTGCAGGTCAAATCTGAGATGAGCAGTATTTTATAGAAACCATGTGAGAACCAGTATAACACAGAGCAGGAGAGAAGAGGTGGAGTAAAGTAGGATTGCCATATGTCCAGAATTTCCCAGACATAGCTGGCAATTGGTCGTCGGAAATGACTTTGGGCAAAACTTTAAAAAGCTCTACAACTTTGAGGTGTACAAGGTGAGTTCCAGCACCTCTTTTTCTAGGGGGAAAACAGCACTGCCTGTGAGGCTTCAGAACTTGGGGCCACCCACATGGTTGAGAGCAGGGATGGGCCAAGAAGTCCAGTCAAAGGCGACTGTGGGGTTGCGGCACTTGTCTCACTTTCAGGCTGAAGGAGCCGGCGTTTGTCCACAGACAGCTTTCCAGGTCATGTGGCCAGTGTGACTAAACCGCTTTTGGTGCAGCAGGACACTGTGACAGAAACCAGAGCAGTGCATGGAAACGCCATTTACCTTCCCGCCACAATGATACCTATTTATCTACTTGCCCTGGCGTGCTTTCAAACTGCTAGGTGGGCAGGTGGTACCCCTGAACAACTACATGACAAGGTGCACCAAAGGGATAATACTAAAAAATAATAATAAATTTTTATTTATACCCCGCCCTTTCCGTTTCAAAAACCCAGGCTCAGGGCGGCTAACAACAAATTTAAAACACTTAATTGTAATTCAACATAAAAGCTGAGTTCAAATTAAAGGCCAGGTGGAATAGCAGAAGGGGTTAAATCCTGTAGGGCCCTAGTCTCATGGGACAGAGCATTCCACCAGGTCGGAGCCATCACTGAAAAGGCCCTGGCCCTGGTGGAGGATAGTCTGACTTCCTTAGGGCCTGGGACCTTTAACTATGGTTATTCATGGACCTTAAGGTCCGCTGTGGGGTATACGAAGAGAGGCGGTCCCGTAAATATGAGGGCCCTAAGCCAAAAATGGCTTTAAAGGTCAAAACCAGCACCTTGAACCTGACCCTATACTCCACCAGGAGTCAGTGCAGCTGGTAAAGCACTGGGTGAATATGCTCCCATGGCAGGGACCCCGTCAGGAGCCTCGCTGCAGCATTCTGCACCCGCTGGAGTTTCTGGGACAGTTTCAGGGGCAGCCCCGTGTAGAGCGAATTACAGTAGTCAAGCCTGGACCCTTTCCAGGCCATGCCATTTCTACAAGGAGTTGGGACAAAGTCTGCCCCCATCCCACTTCTGTGCAGATTGGCATCACATGGCAACTCCACCACTTCCTGCACTCACAAGGTTGCACAAAGACAAAGCTCTCACAAAACCCACACATGGGTAATCAATGCATCACGAAAACTGTATGACTCCATGGCATCACCCAACCCAATACTCATACACCCTCTGCACTGAATCAATAACCAAAGAGTCAACAAAGCTTTCCCCTTGCACAAGCCTCCAGAGCAGGGGTCAGCAAACTTTTTCAGCAGGGGGCCGGTCCACTGTCCCTCAGACCTTGTGGGGGGCCGGACTATATTTTGAAGGGGAAAAAATGAACGAATTCCTATGCCCCACAAATAACCCAGAGATGCATTATAAATAAAAGGACACATTCTACTCATGTAAAAACAGCAGGCAGGCCCCACAAATAACCCAGAGATGCATTTTAAATGAAAGGACACATTCTACTCATGTAAAAGCATGTTGATTCCCGGACCGTCTGCGGGCCGGATTTAGAAGGCGATTGGGCCACATCCGGCCCCCGGGCCTTAGTTTGGGAACCCCTGCTCCAGAGTGATGCAAGTAGGTAAACTTAAATGGGAAGCCCAAAGATGTCCTAAGTGGGGGTTTAGTAACTGCTGTGGCAGCAGGGCACATAGATGTCATAACCATGCACCCAATGTGTTTGTGTTGCTAAGGGAAAACAGAGAGTAAAGAAAGAGGAAAGAGAGAAGCAATAGGGCCAAAATTCAGATTGTGGCATGTTTTGCAGCAAGAGACACACCTTAGTTGTGAACAGAGGTAATGTGATTGAACTGGAGAGGTGGCAATTAGAGAGATGCTCAAGATACTTGCAAAAGTATCCCAAGAAACAAAGACCAGCCACATGGATTGAATCCAGCTTCCTCTTGTTAGAATGTTTTTTGCAAAAGTCCCTTTTAAAGAAGGGAAGGGTGTGTATAGCCTTGTAAATGTAAGTAACGCTTGTAAAAAGAAAGAGAGAGAGACACAGGGAAGTATTGATTTACTTTTATAGTGACTTTCTTCATTAATTTATTCTTTAATTAATTGTTATGGTTTAGATGCTAAAGTGTTAGCTCATTACATTCAAGTTATCTGTGGGTCTATGTATACTTGGGGTTTCATGGCTTTTTAATAGAACTTTAATAGAAATTAAAAAGAACTTACATCCAATCTTAACATGACATGAAGGATATTAATGGTGTCTTTAAGTCCCACTGATTTCAGTGATCACAGTTTAGCAAATGATATCCCATGAGGCCTATATATTGCAGGGGTCCTACAGAGGGTACAATGTGGGCCTTGAAGAGGTGTGGATCTCAAATGTGGAGGAAATTTCCTTTCAAAACAGCCTGGGCCTCAATGAGAGAGGTATAAAGGTAAAGGGACCCCTGACCATTAGGTTCAGTCATGACCAACTCTGGGGTTGTGACGCTCATCTCACGTTATTGGCCGAGGGAATCGGCGTACAGCTTGCAGGTCATGTGGCCAGCATGACAAAACCGCTTCTGGCGAACCAGAGCAGCACACGGAAATGCCGTTTCCCTTCCCGCTATTTATCTACTTGCACTTTCATGTGCTTTCGAACTGCTAGGTCGGCAGGAGCTGGGACCGAGTAACAAGCGCTCACCCTATCGCGGGGATTCAAACTGTCGACCTTCTGATCGGCAAGCCCTAGGCTCAGTGGTTTAACCCACAGTGCCACCCACGTCCCAAGATGCGGTATACCAAGAGGTATACCGATAAGTTGAAAATAGTGCAAAAATAGCATCTCATACTTTTCCAGCAAGGGTGTGGAATCTTAGAGCCAGTGTGGTGTAGTGGTTACGAGAGGTAGACTCGTAATCTGGTGAACCGGGTTCGCGTCTCCGGTGCTCCACATGCAGCTGCTGGGTGACCTTGGGCTAGTCACACTACTTTGAAGTCTCTCAGCCCCACTCACGTCACAGAGTGTTTGTTGTGGGGGAGGAAGGGAAAGGAGAATGTTAGCCGCTTTGAGACTCCTTTGGATAGTGATAAAGCGGGATATCAAATCCAAACTCTTCTTCTTCTTCTCTTCTTCTTCTTAGGTTCTAAAGAACATATGTAGTGGATCTGTGCGAAAGTGTCTCAGTTCTGGGAGGAAGTGTTCCACTGTCACCTTACAGGGGCCCTTAGTTCTAACTACCATGTGAGGAAGAGAAGCACCAGCAGAAAGCAAGGATTGGGCCCCTCTTCACTACAGCCCCTCACCAAGGCTGTCAAGAGACAACTGCCCTGTGAGGAAAAGCAGCAAGACCTTCAGGGTGGATTTTTAACTAGGCCCCCCTGAGCCGTACCTGTTGTAGCAGGACTGGCAAGAAGCCAGCTGGGCGCCAGAACACCGTTCTTCACTTTTAGATTGCAATCCTCAGAGAAGGGGCTATCTTGTTTTTATTGATCTGTAAGCTGCTCCTGGAGCCTTTGTGGTTAAAGGGAAATGTTTGTGTAAGTAAATAAATAGCATACCTTAACCCATGCTCTCCAATATTTACCCGATGAAAATAGAAACATCCCTGCCAACATTCCTCTGATGAAAATAGGGATGTCCTATCATAAGTGGGACATTCTGGGATCAAATCAGAAAGCAGTGTGGCTTCTGTAAATCTGGGACTGTCCCTGGAAAATAGGGGCACCTGGAGGGTTTGATTAATAAATACTTTATTGCTATTGGTAAGTCCAGAGTCTAAAATCACCTAGCAGGACCACTTGGCCTCTACTCCCAGTGACTGGTGTAAAGAAGTATTTTAGCTCCTTGCCAACAGAGTCCCAAATTGCAGCCTGTTTATTTTGTCCTGCAGAGCCGCTGGAGATCAAATCCACTCCTGTTATGGGTAGGCTAACCCCTTCTTCATCTGCTCCATTTGCTGGTGGCCCTGATGCTCCAAACATTTCGGATGTCTCTCGAGATGCGTTGAGCAATGAAGCCACATGGCTGAAACACTGCAAGGCAAGAACCTTAGGGATGCGGATAGCTAAAATGGGATAATACACTAAGCAGACTGTGTGTTCCAAGGCTACCCCATCAGGAACAGTCTTATGCAATGTAGACAGTCCTGAAGCACAGAAAGATTGATTACAAAGGATCCATGATCCAAAATAATCGTCACAGTCCCTGGTCCAAGTGTCCCATTGGCTTTAGTCCACAGACACAGGCCATTTATCTAATAACAAACACATTTGTAAAACCACGAATACCTTACACAGATAATTTGCTAGGAGAAGCAGGATGCTAAGTGCATTAGATAATTTGCTCTCCACAGAGAGTTCCTCAAGGCCTAATTGGGATTACTGTACACATTTCTCACAGAGCAGTGAACATCCATCACTGAGGAGACTCAGCCCTCTCCATCCTTTCCCCTGCCCCTGCTGCCCTGCAGCCTTATCCCAAGGGCTATCAAGTCCTTAAACTCCCCCTCTCCTGTGCATTTTGCAAATCTTTTAAGCATAAAAATGGAAACAAAGAAACGTACCTTAAAGATGTGTAGAAAGAACGGGGGGGGGGGGGAGGCGGGGAGGTTTAACAAGTTTCTGAGCCAAACACGTCTTACCACATGGTTTACATTACAGCCCAGTGTATTAAGGCTTTTTAGACCACCGCAAGTTGCAGGTGGAAGTGTTAGTCTGGGAGCCATTGAAGTCTGAACACTGAGCTTCAAACTTTCCCAGTGTATCACAATTACAGAAACATCTGTGCTTCAATAACTTTGTGTGCTGATCTGCTGTGAAAATTTAGTGCTCAGCAGCCGTCCACATTTCTAATTTCTTTGCTGGTCACAGGGTGGTCTTGCAGAGAGCAACAGCGCCAGAGAAAGCAGCAGCAGAGTCTCAGATAGTTCAAACAATGGCACTTTCTAGTTTTAATTGATGCTTAATGCTCTCCATAGACAGTTGTTTTACACAATCTATGGTGTGTGCATGTTTATAGGCAAGGAGTTGTTGTTATTATTACAGTATTATTACGGTATTATTACGGTATTATTACAGTATTATTATTATTATTATTATTATTATTATTATAGTGTTCCGTTTCCAAACATCCCAAACTCATAAAAAGCTATGGACACAGTGTCCTGATGACACAAATAGGAGTGTGACTGTGTTTAATTTAATGATGCTACATTTTTACATCCTGTCCAAATTAGTTCAGGCCCTCCGAAGCGAACAAGAATGCTTGTTATGCAATTAATAAAAAGGCGTTTCTCAGCGTGGTGTGAAAAGAAGGCAGAATGAGCAAGGTTACCTTCCACGAGGCCTTGCAGCTGATAGAACCTTTTCTGGAATTCTTGAAATACAGTCATACCTTGGAAGCCAAACGGAATCCGTTCCGAAAGTCCATTCAACTTCCAAAACGTTTGGAAACCAAGGTGCGGCTTCCGATTGGCTGCAGGAGGCAGCTGCAGGCAATCGGAAGCCACAGAAGCAAAAGAAGTTCCAAAGAACATTCGCAAACTGGAACACTGACTTCTGGGTTTGTGGCGTTTGGGAGCCAAAACGTACGAGTACCAAGGCATTTGACTTCCAAGGTGCAACTGTACTAATTTCAAGATATACTTTCCCCAGCTGTCTTTCACTGAGAGGGCCAAATGAAAAACCATGGGCTGAATTCTTGAGTCAAGGTAATAAAATGTTTTGCTCATGGTATTTGATTTCAGGGTGTTGTGTTGTTGTTTTTTGTTTGTATTGCATTGTGTCTGCTGCTCTGCTTTTTTTGGTGGGGGGGGCTCTTTCATGAAGCAGAGTACACCCTCATCTCACACCACCAATGATGAAATACCACCCTGTTCATGCAGGGTGAAGGTAGACCGTAGCCCAACCAACCCTCCTTGTGAATTGTCTGTTCACTGTAGAATACTACTTGGAATCTTTTGCAGTGTGCTGGGGTTTCATGGCAGATGTGGAGAGGTTCCTTAGCAGACAAGTTGATGTGGGAAAAATTCCCTGAAAGCAGAAAGTCTGAAAGTCCCACTGATTTGGTATATAAGGAGCAAGCTAATGTGAAGCTATTAACAGATACTTATGGTGAGGACGTGGGGGGGAGACATGTCTGGACCTAAAAAGGATTCTTTCCTTTCCAGAATTTGGTCCCTCTGTCTAAATAGTTCACCCTAAAAGCAGAACTATGTAGGCTCCTATAGAAGATCAAGCCGCACCAAGGGTTGTCTGCATCGTTACTGTCCAAAAAAAACCCCTCCACAAACCGTCAGCAGATTTATGATGTAGTAAAAACAACGATCGTCAGGAGTAACATTCCTCTTTCGAACCATTTCATTCATCTGACTACAAAGCAAATTGTGATGGATATAATATTGGTGGGGCAAAGAGGCAAGAGAATTTGCTTAGCGGGGCTTTAGTTAAGTCCCTGCAAGCTGGCTGCCACTTGGGCTCCTCTCCCACATGCTCGCGCTCATACATGCTGTGCCAAACTCTCCGCCATGCTGCTCAAAGCAAACATTGGATATGATGGACAAACACTGTGAGCCCAGATGTGTCCATGATAATCAGCATGAGATCCTAACCCCCTCCCAACCCCCCCTGTTTCCATGCTTTTGATCATGAGGAGTGTTGTCGCTTCTGAGAATCCAAGTGTCTCTGACTGAGAAACAGCGGTAGGGTGTGAGTACAAAAGAAGGAGATGCTGAGATATGGGGCAGGGCCAAAGGTTCATTAACAATAGCCAAGACCCTGACTTGGACTACTTCGAAGCTGAGAAGACATTCCGGAATCACCATTGGCTCCACTTCCTCTTCTCCCTCCCCTTTCTCTCTTTTGATACGGACTGTCTTTTATTTTCCTTTTAATACATGTATATACAAGGAATAGCCTGCTGAAAGCCAGCTTTTATTGTGCTCAAAATGATAGCTGGGGGCATGGGAACAAGGGTCTGCAGTTAGGCTTAGACCCCATGTCACTACGCTGCTTCATAGTTCTTTCAAGAAACATTCACGGACTCCCTGCCTCCTTAAGAAAAGCAGAACATCATTCCTTTTCCTTTAAAGCCCCTTAGCAAACGTCCCCCCTTGCAAAGAGTTGAGAGTCTTCCACTGCTTTCGGCTGCATTTTCCTGTCATTTTAATGACTGCAAAAGTCCGATCTTTCACTTGATGTTGACTGCTTTGGTATTTAACCAGGCTTTGGGTCAGACACACTAGCAGGCAAGGCTGGATGAAAGTGTGTTTGGTACCTGGCCCAGTTCAGAGAGCAGAGGTAATTGTCACATGCGCATGAAAGGGGAGTGGGGGGGACAGAGAACACTCCAAAATATTAGAACAAGCAGCACTGATTTCAGGTTTTGTGGAGCCATTAGGAAGGACATTGTCAATGGGAACCCTCCTTTCTTATTACCACCCATTCATTCACTCATCATCATCTCCTGGGCTAGTCCCACTACTACCCAGAGAGAGACACGTGCTGCTGCTCCTTCTCTTTACCACTTGCCCAGAAAGGGCAGAGAAGCAAATGGCAATGGGGAGAGCAAGAAGCTTAGTGAGTTGCAGTGGGCCCTTTGCTGAAGAGTTGGCCTGACAATGCATACCCCAAACCAGCCCTGGAATAATGGTTGTGTCAGGTTCCAATATGACTTAGAGACCCATGCCTTACAATTGTCCATATGTGAGCATCTATGTTGTGTTCTATGGCAGCTGCTGTTTATGCATCCCTGTACACTTAGGATTTTGCCACTGTGAAATAACTTGCTATCTTGGGGTAGGTATGCATCCCATTCTCTAACAACTAGAGCAGCATTTCAGTTCAGTCTAACTGTGGTGGTAAGGATTTCCTTCAGCCAGTCAAAATCAAGGGGAATGATGCAAAGAACAGGCTTTTAACTACTACAACCTACCAAGCAACTGGGGTGATTTATTTGTCTACCAGGCTTTTGAGGGGACAATTAGGTGCTGCCATCTTGGTGGATGAATTAGCACGAGGAACTGCTGCAGATTCCATTTTCCTGTAGGGCCCAGTGTATTACCCAAAAGCCACGGACTGGAAAATTTATAACTACAAATGGAAAATTGAAACATATTGAAATCTTACCAAGAGTTTGGAGACTAACATGTCTCTTGGAATGGCTCCTGTACTGGCAGAAGTGACTGGGCAAAGGTCCCAGTAGCCTATTAATCTCTAGTTGAGAAGCTCACACAGGAGGGCCATTTATGTATTGGGAAAATAAATAAAAAAGGATTTTATAAACTCATGTTTGGGACTAATCATGAAGGGATTAAGACCTGCTTTGGATTGTCTATCAGAGGAAAGGAGAAATGTTGAGAAGCAAATTATAGGCATGGTGATGGCTATTAAAGGAATATGGTACAAAAGTCTCACCTTGCCCCCTTTGAATCACAGAATTCATTTCATTCTGAATATGACATTGTGTGGCATTAAGCTTTGACACAACATAGATGCTCCTGAGCAGATTATGTGCTATGTGAGAACAAGCATGGAAGAGCAGTTGATGGGGCATGTATCCCCCTGGTTTTTTTCTTGCGCAGTCTCCCCCATTGTGTTCTGTCACTATAACATATGCTTCTTTATTCATTGCTTATTTTAATTTATTGGTCCTAAGTGTCACTTCTGTGGTCCTCGATTGAATGTTACTTCTGCTTATTTTGAAGCTCACATGGGTGGTCTATTCATGCCAACAGCGTCCTGTCTGACATGGGGACTCTTGACAGATAGCAGTGACTACAGTACTTCTATGATTAGGTATATCCCAAGATGCATTGTTTTGTAGAAGCAGCAGCTGTGATCTTGCAGGATTTCCTATTTCAGACACTTACTGAAGTATGAAAATGGAATAACTTTTTTAAAAAAGTAACAGCTTTGTTAGAAGAAGTTAAAGGGAAATGGGGAGATCTACCGGATTCTAGTGTCACACAACCATGTTACACAACCAGTGCTGACCCTAGGTAGGCAGAGTGAGAAAGCCATCTTTGGCAGCAGGTATAAGTGAGAGGCGTGAGAGACCATTTGCAGGATGCTGAACGACATGGTTATGTATATCCTACACCCCTTAAGCAAGCCTGATGTGCTCAGGTGCAGTGCAAGCTGTTATTCCATCACCAAGGTCAAAGAAAGATCCACCTACCAAGAATGAGAAGGTGTCATTTTGTCCACTGCCTCAGGCAACAAAATGTACAGTGGTACCGCGACTTACGGAGTACTCGTCTTCCGTATTTTTCGAGTTACGAGCGGCAAAAAGGAAAGGGCTGCGCGCTTACGGTTTTTCCAACCTCCGAAGGGAAACCGTGGTGCTTTTAGATGCGGTTTACTCAACTTGCGAATGTTTCCGTTTCCGGTTTTGTTTTGTTTTTTAAAGGGGAAGCCGCTTTTTTGACTTCCGAAATTTTCTACCTATGAAGGCACCTTCAGAATGGATTATCTTCGTAAGTCGAGGTACCACTGTTTTGGGCTGATCCTAAACATAGTATCTAGCTTCAGCTGAACCCTGGCAAGAAATAGTGAAATATTTATACGGAACCTGTGTAAAGAATCTGAACCTTTTCCAGAAAACACCCTGGTACTTTTACCTGAGATAGAAGAATTTTTCATATCTGCAGCAAATTTTGGAGATCTATAAACCTAGAAAGTTAAAAATTATGAGCTCCCATGACATTATTTTGTTAAAAGTGTGTGAATATGTATACAGCTGAGATCGTATTTGTACTTATGGTGGGGAACCGTGGTTTTCCAGCTTTTGTTGGACTCTACCTCTCATCAGGCCCAGCCAGCATGGCTGTTGGTTAGGGATCATGGAAGATTCCTCGCTCACCATTTAAAATCAGTTCCTACAGACATAATTTAGAATAGGGATTGCCATTCTTGTTTTTCATTCATTCAGCCTTTAGTGGCATAATGCCATCTTTTTGGGGCCCATAGGAACATTTACATTTTTCTGAGCGAGTGTTATGGCTGCTACCTCATCTGGTCACTTCTCTCACCCAGATCACTGAGATTTCATTTTTCCAAGGACTCTGGGTAAAAGCCAGATCTGGCAGAATTAAACTGGGCCTTGAAAAGCACATAGATCCAAAAGAGGAAATGGGAAAGAGTGTCACTCTTCCAACTTCTTTCTTCATCTCTATGTACATTTCAAGAGAGAGAAAGGTAACCTCTCATGACCCCAGAGCTCAGTCACTAGAACAGGTTCAAGGCTATGAGCATGCTGCTGGAGAGTGGCAGGACACTGAGCCTGGCAGACAAGAACCTCCAGAAGAACCAGGGCCTGTCGGGTGAGGAACCCAATGCCATCCATGGTTCCTTACTGGTCCAGTGTTGCAGAGAACACCAGGTTGGAGGCTAGGGAAGGAAGGGTGAGTGCCTTTTGGCCAGAGGGTTGGCCCTTTAAGAACCAAAAGTTACCCACAAAGGGGCAGAGCCCAAAAAATAGTAGTCTGGGACATTTAAAAAACACTTCATTTGCTCTAAACCAGGGTTTCCCAAACTTGGGTCTCCAGCTGCTTTTGGACTACAATTCCCATAAACCGTGACCACTGGTCCTGCAAGGCAACGATGATGGGAGTTGTAGTCCAACAGCAGATGGAGACCCAAGTTTGGGAAACCCTGCTCTAAGCCTTTGCTGGACTAAGTTGCTCGATGGGAGCTATCCATGGTCCTGTAACTCCTGAACCCACCTTGCCCCATGGGAGCAAAACGACCTTTGCCACCTGACCAAGTAAGCAATGAATGGGGTGGCTCAGAAGTTTCATGGGCACCAAGGGAAGACCATAAAGGTACCATCACACCTATTGCTATCAGTTAGGTAAGCACTAGGGCTGGGTGAGATCTGGTTTTCAACATCATGATATATCAGCAGCTTAACATCACTATATTTCGATATATCACCTTATATGTTGAAATGTGGTGGCGGAAGGCCTTGCTGGGCCTCCCTGCAGTGGGAAAAGGTCCCACCATACAATCTTGCAGCAGTGGAGGGTCCACCATGCTTCCCTGCAACAGCAGAGAGCCTTGATGAGGCTCACTGCAGTGGTGGAGGGCCTTAAAATGTAAGAAAGTATAGATTTAATAAAAAATATTAAATAAACTTCCATATAATATATTTAATATATTTTCAACTAATTTAAGAGTAGTTTAAATGATTTACTAGTCAAGTTGCATCTGCTTCCCTACATGGAATCTATGCAAGCATAATGCCCACTGAGTTCAACTAAACTTAATTCTACTTTCCTGGAAGTAAGCCTCATTGAATTCAGTAGGGCTTGCTTGTGAGTAGACATGCATTTGCTTGCACTGCTTACTGAAAAACACCCTGAGCTACCCCCCTCGGTTCAGCTGAGCTACCTCCTGAGAAGCTATCAAGTCTCCACCTTTGGTTCACTAGTATATTGCCTTGTTGAAACACTTATCACAATGTTATTTCAATACCGCTATTCAACGATATGGTGATTCATCATGCAGCCCTAGTAAGCACATAAGTAACGAATCAGTGGAAGGGTTTTACAAAATTTCATTCTCCAGGAACTTGTAAAATAAGTGAAAGTCGTTATTATGGAGAAGGTTATCTGAATTATTCTGACCATTTGTTTAATAATAATAATAATAATAATAATAATAATAATAATAATAATTTTTTCTTTGAACCCCGCCCCTCCGGCTGGGTTTCCCCAGCCACTCTGGGTGGCTTCCAACAACGATTAAAATGCATTAAAATGTCACACATTAAAAACTTCCCTAAACAGGGCTGCCTTCAGATGTTTTCTAAATGTCAACTTTCGCACCTTTCGTTGCTATGAAAAAAAATACTCCTTGTTTGCAGGATGATCCCAAGTGCAATCCCTGACATCTCTATTTTAAACCAAAGGATCAGCTAACAAGTTCACCAGTTAAAGCAGGCAATACTAGATAGACAAAATGTCTGGCCAGAAAAGGCAGCTTCCTATGTTTCCATTCCTAGACATATCAGAGACATTCATTAAGCTATTCTTAACTAGCAGAACCAACACTGAACATTCTGGGAATCAGCATAGATATCACTGGAAGTCACTGCTGCATAGTTCAGCCAGCACTGCTCTGAAGGCCGAGGGGCAAGTGAATCCTAATTAAAAAGTAAGATAGTACAAGCATAGAAAGACAGAAATCCCACACAATAGGTGACTGCATACCCAGGTGAGCCTGTTTATCCACCTGCCTATTGCCTTCTTTTCTGTTTTAATTTGGGCATTGTTGTTTGTGCAGCTGTCCAATTCTGCAGCATGGGGTTCTTTCACTGCTTCCATATACACAGGCGAATACTGCCATTCTGCTTTTCGGCGGAAGGTTTGTGCAAGAGAAGAAAAGAGGAGAAGGGACAGCTTTTCAGGGAGGCAAAATCAGTAGGGAAAAATCAGTAGGAACGAGTAACAAAAACTCACCCACCCAAGACTGAGCAGCAGCTTTGCTTCTGATTTCATAGCATTTCAAAGGGGCAGACAGAGATTTGGGGACAAATCTTGTGGTTCAATTCTGCAGACACCTGAGTTGCAATCATAAATATGTGTTTGTGAGAGGGGAGTTATTTGTTCACTTTCTTCTAAAATGTATTTTGTGTTCTCATTTTGCTTTTTTTTCATGTTGTGAACCACCCACCCTGTGAGCTTCAAATGAAGAGTAGTATACAAATTAAATAAATAAATAAATAAATAAGCAAGCAAGCCATTCTAGGACAGAACATCAAGGCTTCTCTGATATTTGGGCTCAGCTCATAATTCATTTTTAGGGACCCAGGTGGCGCTGTGGGCTAAACCACTGAGCCTAGGGCTTGCTGATCAGAAGGTTGGCGGTTCGAATCCCTGTGACGGGGTGAGCTCCTGTTGCTTGGTCCCAGCTCCTGCCAACCTAGCAGTTCTAAAGCACGTCAAAATGCAAGTAGATAAATAGGAACCGCTACAGCGGGAAGGTAAACGGTGTTTCCATGTGCTGCTCTGGTTTGCCAGAAGCGGCTTTGTCATGCTGGCCACATGACCTGGAAGCTACACGCCGGCTCCCTCGGCCAACAATGCGAGATGAGCAAGCAACTCCAGAGTCGGTCACGACTGGACCTAATGGTCAGGGGTCCCTTTACCTTTACCTTTACATCATTTACCACAGTCCTGATTCCGCTACAAGCCCTCCCTGCTGCTCATGTCCCTTTCCTCCTGAGACTTACCTGCAGTAAAAAAGATTCCTACTGCAACCTTCAGTGCCTGCGAGGCTGTTTCTTGGTCACTTAGCATCCATGAGCCCCATATGCTTTCACTGCTATGAAACATTTTCTAAAGGCTCATTTCAAGGCATTATTAAAGGCTATTCTTTAAAAGAAAGAAAGAAATTTCCCCTGTTCATTGAAAACAAGATAAATGGATAAACCTGAAAAGACCAGGCCAGGCACTAAGCATTTAACTCCCAGTTCCTTTCCCACCTCGTTTTAAGTCAGTCCTATTTTTTATTTTTGTACAACCTCCAAGAGGGTGGGACGCATAGATTAGCCTGGAGAGTGTAACACAAATAAATCAAATTAATGTTTGTTCCCTATCTACTGCATATATTTTTAACACTAGGGTAAATTAGGTTTGTGTCACTTTCAAATCCTAAGCAGCCTTTGTCAAGAAAATAAAATATCCATTAAAACGACGTTTTTTATGCTTATCGGAAAGGTTTGCGAGCCAAATGCACAATATTCTGTGAAGTACAGAAATGTGCTGGCCATTCTTTGATCTCTTCTGTGTTCTCCAGCTTGGTTGGTAGCCAGAGGTCAATTTATACTGTCTCTTTACAGATTACCAGGAACAGGAAGAAATGAATGAGCCTGAATTTTTTTACTCTTATGCACATCTCACTTACACCAGCTCTGCGTGTTTGGCTCCATTTCTTTCAGTGATTTACAACTGGTGCAAATGACATCCAAACTAGAGGGAGGGGGATATTAAAATGGGGGTGGGGGAGTTAAAAACACTTTTCTGCTGAAAAAGAAAATGAGAAGGAACAGATTTGAAAATCCTAATGGTCTACCCAGGGCCAACTTTTCCTTTTGCAAAACATTGCGCAGGAATTCAAGCTCCTGATCACAGTTTTGGGCATAGGATAGGGTGGCCAGGAACTTGTACCTTTTAACTGGTATGGACTTTGGGTTTCCTGAAGATTTTAGGAGTCTCAAAAGGCCATTCAGAATAACTGGGCTGTACCATATTGCCCTACCACCATCACACAGAGGAATAATTCCCCAGGTCTTTTTTGTTTTGTTTTGTTTTAAATTGCTTCTTCAGGATCTAAATCAGCAGCACAGGATGGTATCTTGAGAGCTTCCAACTTGTCATCTGCACTTAAATTTAGTGAGTTTCCGGCGAATGATTGGTTGCTCCATGCAGGATGATTTATATGGAAAAGGAAGCATATTCATATTAAGCATATAATGAGGGCTATGGAACATTATTTTGCATTTGCTGGCAGTCATGCGGGGTTTGGCAAGTGGTTTTAAAATGACCCTAACGTTCATGTTTAAAACACATGTGATAGCTGGCCTAAGCTTTCACCCCACTGCCGATCTTTGGAACATTGAACATGAGATAAAGATCTGTTGAAGTTCCTTTCTCAGCTGTCCATAACATTTCCGGGGGGGGGGGGAATAGGTCACTTTTAGCATGTTTATAGAAATTGATTCCCCTTCTGGGAACACCAGGTTGCAATAAAAAATATATGTGTGTGTGTAACTAATTGGAAAAAACCAACAACTTTAGTGCGACTACTCCTGCTAAAAATAGATGACAGAGGAGGGTGTTTCTCAATCAGGAAAATATTTTCAGTTGTCCTGGCATATAAATCAAAAGCTCTCTTACCAATGCTTTGCTGAAGTCTAAAGATTAGGCTGCTCCTTATTGGATTCTTCCTGCAATTTTGTGTGGCTAACTTCCGTCAAAAGGCCACAGAATCAGGGGCAGCAGAAAAGCTGTTAACCCTAAATGTTTAACACTCAACAACCAATGGCATTTAACTTTTGGGAAATGATATATAACGAATTAAAGAAAATGCTGAAATATTCTTTTAAGAAGTGCCCCGAAATATTTCTTTTAGGAATGGTACAAGAAGACATCAAGCCCATTGATAGATGCATCATAAATCTATGCTGTAGCTGCTGCTAGATTATTAATTGCAAAGAATTGGAAAGCTCAAGAAGTGCCGAGTAAAGAAGATTGGCAACAAAAATTATTTAACTATTATAATTTGGCAATAAAATATGAGGAAACAAAAGGAATAAAATTAGAAGAATAAAAAAAATCGGAAACCATTCATAGCATATATAAAGGATGAAATGGAAAAACCAAATCTCATCTCAGATTTCTAAAGGCTCTATAAAAGAAAAGATAAAGGGTTGAATACAATGAATTTATAAAGGGAATAAATTCAAAACACAAGATTATTGTGTGTAGTTTATATTTGGAATTCAGGGATAAGCTCAGAAAATGTTAAGAAACAGAAGGGGAAGGGGAGAGGGGGGAAATGAGAGGGAGGGGGGATGTTTATGATTGTATCTGTTTTTATTCAATTGTTAAAAACTTTTTTTGAAATCAATAAAGATTTAAAAAAGACTAAAAAAAATTACTTTCAGTTTTCAGTATGTCCTAACCTATATTTTATCGTCAGCAGTGTTCCACATTCTGTGTATAGCATAAATCACCCTTGTCCAATTCATATTCTTTTTCATATTTTCTTTGTCTGATAGCAGGGCTTTTTTTCCCCAGCCAAAGATCACTTGAACTCAGCTCCGGCACCTCCCAGGTGGGCACAAGTTCATGAAGAAGTTCACGGCGAGCTCTGGCACCTTTTTTTTTCTAGAAAATTTGGCACTGCCTGATACTCAGAAGGCCAAACTAGATGTGCTAACACATGCAACATTCTTATTCTGTTTCCAAAAAGCAGCTGAGAGAGATTGCGTCCCCGAGTGGAGGATCCACAATGGGGAAGTGCTTAACCCTTTCCCTTCGGGGCCATTTTCCCACTCAAATCCCCATACCCTGTTAATTTTCTCCTTTTGGGAGAGAATATTTAAAAAGGTGAGGGGAATCAGAAAATCAGCACCACCACAATTTTTTTACGAGTCTCCAGTGTAAGAAACTATTTCCTGTCTGAAATACTCAGAAATGGTAAACAGATGAGAAATGGCAAGAAACAGCTGTCGGGGGGGTGGGGTGGGGTTGCAGGTTGTGCAGAAGCATTTCTTCTCTAAATGTGGGTCCAATTCCTCACAAGTGAGTGGCACTAATCACACAACTACCTCTTGCAGGCAAAACTTTGAAAGAAGTTGCAAAAGTTGTTTAAGCGTAGAATAGATTAGTTTCTAGGCTGCTTAACATGTAGAAAACATCTCCGAGCAGCGCACAGAAAACGGAAGCAACAACAGACCACTTAAACAAAATATTACAAAAATACACTGTTACCTATAAAAATGTTACATTGGTACAAAGTTGCTAATATATATAAATCAATGAATTCCATTTCCCCCACTTTTGGGAGAAAATGTTTTTAAAGGAGAAAGAACCGACGAACCGGCACCACCATGTTTTCCCCCAGGGCAGTCTCGAGCAGGTCGGCCACCCTGGCGCTGAGGGACGGAGATCGCTCCGGCGCCCCCGCCCTTGCAGGGCACAGCATGGTTTTCGTGCGGCTTTGCCGCATGGTGCCCTGCCTACTGGCCCGGCGCCCTGGCGCACAGCGCCACCGGGGGTCTACCTAGAGCCGGCCCTGTTTCCCCCCACCCCCATGGTGCATTCCTGCAAGGGGCCATGCAGTGTTTATATGACCGGCTGCCCGCGACTACAATTGAATCAGGGTTAATGCCTTTAGTATTCAGTGGTGGCACATGGGTTTCTGCCTCTGCCTTCCCCTTGTGATATTTCGGATGGCGCACTGTTGTAATAGGGCGGTTCATAAAATATACTTTTTTTAAAAAAAACCAATGCCTGCTCCAAAGGTCTTATCTTACTACACTAGGGATTATATAGCTATACCTGAATTTTCATGCCTATCAGTTAATATCTTGACCCTCCTCCATGAAAATACCTGTTTCCTTGGCCGTGTTCCTATGTCGTGAAGGCTGAAATTTCAATTCAGTGGAGCAGGGTCAAGATATTAACCGATGAAATTTCAGATATAGCTATATAATCCCTAGTGTAGTCAGACAAGACCTTTGGAGCAAAAAAAAAGTTTTTTATGAACCGCCCTACTGTTGTAACCCAGGGGTTTACCAAACGTTGGTCCCATAAAACAAGGTTGAGCTAACCTTGCGGTTTTATGTTTGCCTCAATAAAGGATAATAGGTAGTTAGCGATGTGATTTTAAGATAATTAGTAGTGTGGTGTATCTTACGCTCTGAAATTTGTTCCGCATAAAATACGATAATTACCGCTATAATTATATACCTGCCAATTTGCATCCCATTTGAAGGGGAGTATACTTTTAAGCATGTGGGTGCCCAGGAAGATGAAACTCTCCAAGACAAGATTGTGGTGCTTGAGGTGGATTAGTTCACGGTGTGTAGGATCTCCCTCTCACTGGGGAGGGCGGGGTATAAATAGAAATTTATTATTAATTATTATTATTATTATTATTATTATTAGAAAGTGAACACACAAAGCAGAATGTACAGAAGGCACTCAAAAAGCACTTGATGAGGTTTCTTTCAGTTGCAGAACTGAATTTTTAACCTGCATCCCATTTCCATAAGGGACTTTTGGAAATCTGAACTTGGATGCTTCTGAACTATTTCCTTGGAGGCTATCATCTCATCCATGCCTTTATTAAACAAAGTAGTTAGGCAGATGCTTTCACCATAGCATGTTGTTCATTCCACTGACTGCAGACAAGTGTGCTTAATTTTGCCCTTTCTTTCTTTCTTTCTTTCTTTCTTTCTTTCTTTCTTTCCTGGATCCAGGTTCAAAATGGCACATAATTCAAATGGCACTAAGAGTTTCTAAATGGCAAGTCTGGATAACATTTTAAGTTGCAGTGAAACAAACAAGGCTCGGCACATTTTTGAACTCATAAGCAAAAACAGAAAATTGGTTTTGTTGGACAGGAAATTCAAATTCTGTCTGAGAGCTTTTTTAAACAGATAAGGCACTAAGTCTAATTCAAATATTAGACTATTCAGAAATTCACTCAATGAAGATGTTAATCATCATCATCATCATCATCATCATCATTTAAGCCAGGGTTGGAAAAGGCTGTTCTAGAGTACTTTGTGTTCCTCCCAAGATTAAGAAATGATGCACCGGATTTCTCTGGAATAATTTAATAGCATCACGTTCATTCTTTCCAATAGTAAAGTCACTTGTAAGCTTTTTTTAGCTGAACAAATACAGTACCTGTATGGTGGTGGGGTGCCCATAACTCATTGATGCATTATCCCGATTAGCTGTGAGTCCAAAACAGTCCACACCCAGAAGAACCTGCTTTCTTGCAGCTGTATGAATTGCTGATTGCAAGGACAAAATGAAGGATAATCCCAAGGATATAAAGCACACCTCTCTCTCTCCTGCTCTCTCGTTCAATGTGTTCCAGCTTCCCAAAGGGTCAATGATTATTCTACAGTCAGCTTAAGTCACTCATTAAAATAACCTGAGCTGGAAAGAACGTTAAAAAGTCAACCTTGAAAAGCTTTCATGTTGGTTCGCAAAATGATTGGACCCTTGTTCTTTCACTTTCCTTTTTTTTTATATTGCCTAGATTAACTGAGTGAATTTGTTTTAGAGCATTTTCCTATTAACTAACATCTCCCAGAGGCTGCCTGGTATTTGCATTCAATACCATCAGTAGCAGTTGCAAGGCAGGGCCTCATATGCCACCTGCCATCCCAAGGGAGCTGCTGGGGAAATCAGGCACATGTTCCTTGCAGATGTTTGACCTGAGGCTGTTCCATCTACCTACAGTTAACTTGCTAGGGACCTCCAGACAGCAGGTTCAGTCACATATAAATGAGCTATCTCAGTGCCTGCAGTTAAGTACCCCACTCAAGGTAGCTTGTTGTTTAAGGGTGTTGAGTTCTCCCTTTTTAGATATACAAAAAAAGGCAATAAGCGATTATACATCTGAAAATTGCCAATGGATACTAAGCAAAGGAATTATTTTTGGGTCTCCAGACCAGACAACAATGGCTACAATCTTATTACATGATTATTTGATTATAGATGATTATAGATTATGAGCATAATCTAATATTGATGCTTGGAATAAGAAGAATCGAGGCTTTTTTTTCCCAGCTAGAACTTGCCGAAACTCAGTTCTGGCACCTCTCAGGTGGCCACCATTGCCATTATAAGAGAACAATGGAGGCATTCATGGTGAGTTTCTTTGCCTAGAAAAATAGCACTGAGAAGAGCACCGCTAGGGCAGACCAAAGGTCCATTTAATCCAGCATCCTTTTCTCACAATAACCAACTAGATGCTGGTCAGACCTCCGCTAGAAAGACACAAGCACCACATCACCCTGCCAACTTGGGATCCCCAACAACTGGCACCCAGACGCATACTTCTTCCAACACTAGAGGTGGCACACAGTCAATGGCTAGTAACCACGGATAGCCTTATTGTCCATTGATTTGTAAGGATGTGGGTGCTGCTGTGGTCTAAACCACTGGGCCGCTTGGGCTTGCCGATTGGAAGGTCAGCGGCTCAAATCTCTGCGACAGAGTGAGCCCCCGTTGCTCTGTCCCAGCTCCTGCCAACCTAGCAGCTCGAAAGCATGCCAGGGCAAGTAGATAAATAGGTACAGCTGTGGCAGGAAGGTAAATGGCATTTCTGTGCACTCACGGTGTCCCGTTGCACCAGAAGCAGTTTAGTCGTGCTGGCCACATGACCTGCAAAGCTGTCTGTAGACAAACGCTGGCTCCCTCGGCCTGAAAGCCAGATGAGCACCACAACCCCATAGTTGCCTTTGACTGGACTTAACCATCCAGGTGGTACTTTACCTTCCCCCCCCCTTTCTTTACCATTGATTTCTCTAAAATTTTCAACATTCAGCTCCACTGGATGGCCCCAAGTTTTAGCATTGTGTGAGAGTGGGAGAAACTTCTGCCTGTCCCTTTTCTCTGCACCATGCCTCATCTTATGCACCTCATTTGTGCCCCTCCTTAACCATCATTTTTCTAAACTAGAAAACCCCAAATGCTGTACAGTGGTACCTCGGTTTACAGACACTTCAGGTTACAGACGCTTCAGGTTACAGACTCCGCTAACCCAGAAATAGTACCTCGGGTTAAGAACTTTGCTTCAGGATGAGAACAGAAATCGCATGACGGCAGCGTGGTAGCAGCGGGAGGCCCCATTAGCTAAAGTGGTACCTCAGGTTAAGAACAGTTTCAGGTTAAGAACGGACCTCCAGAATGAATTAAGTTCTTAACCCGAGGTACCACTGTAACCGTTTTCATAGGAGAGTTGCTGCAGCCGCCCCTTGCCCATGTTGGTTGCTTTTTTTCTGAACCTTTCTGAATTCTACAGTTTCCTCTTTGAGGGGTGGCACCTAGAACTGTACACAGTATTCTAAGTGTGGTCTCAACCATAAATGTGCATAACACTGGCAATTTTACTTCCAATGCTTTTCTTAAAGATCACTAACATTAAAGGTGCCTTTTCCACAGCTGGGTCAACATCTTCATCAAGCTACCCACTACAACCCCAAGGTCCCATTCCTGGTTAGTCACCACCAGTTCAGACCCATTAACCTATATGGGAAATTTGGAATTGTTTCCCCAACGTGCAAAACTTCACATTTGCTTACATTCAATCACACTTGGCCTTTTAACACCCAACCTTTAAGACAGTCTCCAAATATAATTATTCTCTTATGGTGAGTCAGAGGCTACCAGTCATTTGTGGAAGCCTCCTGAGTAGGCTATGGGGGATTGTGGCAGGCAGGGGGGCCAACTTGAATAAAATATGGGGCAGCTGACACCCTCAAATATTTTATGGAGGGGTGAAGGGACCTCAGGCCCCAGGAGTTGGTTCCTATGGTGGCAGTGGTGATGTTGAGGAGACGCCAGGGACTGAACGTTGGACCTCGTACAGAAAAGCATGTGTCCTACCAATGAGATATGGCTCTCCCCACATTATCTCTGAAAACACTGATTTGAGAAGACACATTTGTCAAGAAAATAGACATTCCCCATAGCCTCAGTTGAAACCTGAGGGGAAAAAATATTACTTGGTGTTTTCCCCACCCACCCCCGTTTCTCCAAATGCAAAATACTTGGGAGTCAATTGTTCCTATTTGTGTTCAATCATACATTTTATGGTCTAAAAATGGAGAACATTCCCAGCTGCTCATTAAGAACAGGAGAAGAGACTTGGCGGACCAGATCAAAGCCCTATCTCACCCAGCTTTCTGGTCCCACATTGGCCAACCAGATGCATATGGGAAGCCTGCAAGCAGGATACAAGCACAACAGCACTCTCCCTAGTCGAATGAGTAATCCTCTAAGTCTAAGCCATCACTTCCATCTTGTGACCCTTCCCTTTGTCCCCTCGCTCCCCTTTCAGCAGTATCTCAAAACGGTTTTGTCAATCCATGGAGGCCAGTAAGCAGTTGGAAGTCAACCTTTCCCCAAAGCTGCTTGATCCCAGATGCTGTCTGTGGCTCTGTGCTATATAGCAGAAGGCAAAGGAAACCCTCTGTTTAGTGAAGAGTTCAGCAAATGAGCATGGTCTGAATCATCCTTTTAGCAGTATCTGGCTGAAGCCGCAACTCAGTTTGGATGAAATATTTAGGGAGGCACGAAGGCTTGAGTGCTGTTTCAAGCCCAATCAGCATTCTGACATGAGCAGTGCTACACATACCAAAGGACAGGCTGGAATGCCAGGAAGAAGGCCCTAGACAGGAAACAGAAGTGGCCCTGTCTGCTCTGCTTACATCACCCACAGCCTCAGCTTGTCTGGGTTTGTAAGCTAAGTGGGGTTGCAAATAGATATGCTCTCTGAATACACAGAATTGCTTTCCTCAGGCCTTAGTGTAACCCCGAGCAGTAACAACTACAACAACAATGGGTGACATGTCTTCTACCTAGCTAGATGGAAGCTGAAAGCCAGGTTTGGACTTTAAGCTAAGGTGATGGAGGGGCAAAAGCAGCAGCAGTTTGGATTTAGGCAAATAGAAGGCAGCTGTGCCTGGCAGCAAGGTGAAGGAATCTGCTTCAAGTGGCATGAGGGGTCAAAGGGAGGGGAGAGAGACAAAAGCAGGAAGGAACTAGTGCCATAATGGAGCAGAAGCATCTTGGCCCCAACTGGAGAGACCAACTTTTGGAATAACTCAGCAACTTCATTCATTCATTCATTCATTTGCAAATTAAGACAGCACTCTGTGTACCTGCCTGCTTCCCACCTGCTCTACATATATATAGAAACTAACGTCAGTGTAGTGGAACAAGCAAAGATCCCCAGTGTTGAAGCAATAATTCTTCAACATCAACTTCGTTGGACTGGCCATGTGGTTCCGATGCCTGACTATCATCTTCCAAAGCAACTACTCTATTCTCAATTTAAGAATGGAAAGCGGAATACCGGTGGACAACAAAAGAGGTTTAAATACACTCTCAAAGCAAATCTCAAAAAAATGCAGTATGAGCACATAAAACTGGGGGAAGCACTCCAATTGGAGAATAGCCTTTACCAAAGGTGCCATGGACTTTGAAGAAGCACAAACTCAGGACAAAAGTGAGAAACAAGCTAAGAGGAAGGCTCGTTTGGCAAATCCTCACTGTGATCAATTCCCACCTGGAAACCTATGTCCCCACTGTGAAAAGACGTGTGGATCTAGAATTGGTCTCCACAGTCACTTACGGAACACTGTTAAGACCATGTTCATGGAAGGCAATCTTACTCTGCCATGAGGGATTGCCAAAGAAAGAAGACATATATAGTAAATAAACACCAACAGCAAGGTTGGTGAAGTCTCCAGTGTTCTGCTCTGCCAGGAGCACTGGGCCAGTAAAGGTACCCTAAAACTTCAGAACACTTGAGGAAGTGGTGACACAAAACACGACTGCTGTGAGATTTCAGTCCCCAACCCACCCTTGTCATCACTTCAGCTGCAGTCTTAAGTTAGAAAAATTGAAACTGGAAGCAGGACAAAAACTGTCTGGACAGCAAGAACAAGTCACTGCTGGAGCAGCCCACCAAAGGAAATAGTAAATTCATCATCGCTTGCAATCTTGAATTTAAGACTGGATTGCTTTCTGAAAGACACACATTTCACTCCTATATACCCATGATGCCACACCTTTTCCTGCTTGCTTGTGGGTTAATGAATGAAACACTCAGGTAAAGCAAGGTAAATCTTTAAACCTAACATGGAAAGCTAATATACTGGGGAAGTATGTGGAGTTCTAAGTCCAGAAACATGAGTATATTATTGTGCAAACCTTGATGTTTGCATTATTTCAGAGATACTGTACTTTCATGCCTAGATAACTCAAGCTATCAAATCATCTCAAGAGCTCACACACATTCTCTCAAGAAGCCAAAAGCAGAAACAGTTCACAAAATGCCTAATAGAATACAGATCATATTTTGTGATGGGGAAAGTTCTCCCCACCACCACCCCTAAAATTTGGAAAAGATTTTCTTTCTCTCAGGCATCAAAGATGGGCATGATTGAAAAAGAAGCAGGGGCAAACTTTCCCAAATGAATTTATTCTAAAAATCCAACAGGCAGGTCTATCTGATAGTCCTAAGCTGTAACAGAATTTCCCCCAAAGTCAGTTTCTGTTGGGGGGGGGGGGGGCTGAGGTTTCGACTTCCACTGAAGCCAAGCTGGCTTGTTGTTAGAACCTAATATTTCTTTCCATCTGGCATGGTGAATCTTGGTCTTTGTAGCACATTGTCATCTAAGTTAATAATAGACTGCATTCCATTCCTTCTGTTGCGCAGGCTCATCTATTGGGAATATTTAGATAATCTTGTCTCCATGCTGGAGCAAGAAGGTTTGACTACATAATCTTCATATCCATGCAAGTTTTACAGTTTTATAGCTAATGATAAATTTGCAACACCCCACATACTGAAAGAGAGCTGCGCTGCATAAGGATTTTAAGTATGCAGCAAGATATTGTTACAGAAATACGTCTCCAACAAAAAAAAAAAAAACTGCCACTATATATTCTTCCATATTGTTCCCTGTCTTTGGAGCTATCTCCATGCACCTAATAATTAAAGCCACCTTGCTCTTTTAAGGGTTTTCTCAAGATCCACTTCTTTTAGCAGAGTTTGTATTGAGAGATTATAACAGGCATCCCCAAACTGCGGCCCTCCAGATGTTTTGGCCTACAACTCCCATGGTCCCTAGCTAACAGGACCAGTGGTGGGGAAGATGGGAATTGTAGTCCAAAACATCTGGAGGGCCGAAGTTTGGGGATGCCTGCATTATAACCTCATCATTCTTGCTCCTTCATCTGATCATCCCAGCAAAAGATCTTAAATTCACTTAAAATTACAGGTCATTGTTGTTTGGCTGGATGGAGCTTCAGAGTTTGATAAATCCCACCCCCTCCCCAAAAAAAGCACCCTGTAGTGGCATGCCTATAAATTGATAGCTCTGGGTGACGCCTTTGAAAAAGAGCTGGAGTGGGAAAAAAAAGACTAATCTTCATGCGAAGATAGCCAATGGGGAAAAATTGCAGGACAAGATTGATACGTGCAGAGTCAGAAGACAATTTCCTTCCATCTTTCTTCATTGTCATCCTCGTCTTCTTCTAAACAGCATTTAAGACCAAACTGAAATGATGCCAGACAAAAATTAAGGCCAAAGAAGTTTTGCTATTTAAAAGTCTGGGAGCGAGGCAAAGCAACAAGGTACATGCATAGATAATGGCTGCAGTCTGAAGTTAGAAAAATTGAAACTGGAAGCAGGACAAAAACTGTCTGGACAGCAAGAACAAGTCACTGCTGGAGCAGCCCACCAAAGGAAATAGTAAATTCATCATCGCTTGCAATCTTGAATTTAAGACTGGATTGCTTTCTGAAAGATACGCTCCACTTCAAGTATGAGTTGTTGGACTCAATGGTATTCACTTGCTTCTCAGAAAGACAAGTAATTCCTTCCAGTGAATGGCTACCTAGAGAAAATCCCACCATCCATGCTGGAGAAGGTCAGACTAGATACCTCTGGTGCTTGAAGATGGCCCTGGAAATTTACAACAAAAACCATCACTTACTCATAACCTACTCATCTCGCTTCAGGCCAAGGGAGCCGGCATTTGTCGACAGACAGCTTTCCGGGTCATGTGGCCAGCCCCATCATTGACAATACAACTGTTTGGCACATTCCCTCTTAACATTTACACAAAGGGGTGCAGGAAGTGGCCTTATTGCAGACTTTCTTCCTCTCCTGAAGAATCCCAAACCCTGGAGAACCAGGTTCCAATCCATACTAAGGCATGAAGCTCACTGGGCAGACTTAGGTCAGTGACTATCCACCTGAACTTCCCCATATAATTGTTACAAAACTAAAGCAGGGGGCATGTGCACTGGCCTGAGCCCCCTTAGATGGGTATGATATAAATGATGGGGGGCCATGAGGTTGACCTACTGAGGATGAGAATGATACCTTTCTTCCCAATGTCCTAAGTAGTCCAATT
The DNA here is from genome assembly GCF_963506605.1 of Zootoca vivipara. Lineage (NCBI taxonomy): Eukaryota > Metazoa > Chordata > Lepidosauria > Squamata > Lacertidae > Zootoca > Zootoca vivipara. The sequence goes on from NC_083278.1 coordinate 16,819,293, forward strand.
CATGACCTAATTTATTGATCATGGTATTTGGAGTCAAACTCATTTTTGTTTTGGTCAGAAGATTCACTGCTTTGCTAGATTGCTTAAAATGAAGCATACTGAACATGATGATTTGAGGCGCTAGTACTGCAAGCACACTGGGCCAGAATCATCCAGTCAAGTATTTAGAATTGGAATGCAAATTCCACTGTATGATTAAATTGGATTCAATCCAAATAGTATTTGGATTTAACGAGTATATGGATTTCAAACCGACATGCAGCAGAAATCCCATCCTACGAATGTCAAAGGCATGAAGCTCTGAATTCACTTGTGTGCTTTTTATGTTGTATCTTTATAAAGGAACTTAAACTGGATATAAGTTTAGAGCCATCTTAATCTATGTCCAAGAGGAGGAGGTCTTTGACTCCAACCCCGCTCAGATACATTTTTCATATGAAAGGAAGGGAAGGCTATCTTTGTTTTAGCAGCAAGCCAAATCCACAAGTGAACGCAGCAAACATTTGCCCAAAGTCAGCCAATTGACTCCAGCACAAAGACTCCTGCAAAAACTATTGAGTTCAATTAGGTTCCTCCAGGGATGAATTCGACTCGTGGTGCTCGATCCATTTATAACCACAGTACATTTAGTTAAGACAGAAAGGCATACTGTGCTTCAAGTCTGAGTGGAATTCCACATTTACAAAGATCTCCTAATACTTGACACAGATTCGAAACCAATACTATACAGTCTTCCCTCTCAGATTCTCCTACAGTCAATCAGAGCCTGCTGTCACAAGCACACACGGATACAAACCATCTCTCATAAATCAAAACATTGTCTTTTGCCTGTCATGTAGAACTCTGGAGTCAATGTGATAAGAATAATAAACAAATCTGTTAAAAGGGGGTGGGGGTGCAGAAAAACCAATGGTTGCTTCAGACTTTTCCAGGATGAACCTAGCCTCATTGTGCAAATGGGAAAGGATGCTATAAATTAAAACTAGGATGGGAGACCTATGACCATTCAGGGGTTGTTGAATTCTCATCAACCCCAGCCAACATGGTCAGGGATGGTGTGAACTGTAGTCCAGTAGTATCTATTTTCCACCCCTACTTTAGAGTAGCATTGATTCCCTTCTCCTCCAGCGCCAGACCTCAGTGAATGGGTACTGTTCCATAGAGAGGTCTCTGGGGCCCCATTGTGTATGCCATGCTCTATGTGAAAGTAGACTGCATGCTTAGTCTCTGGGAAAGAGCAAGCCGCTTGATCTGTCTATGGGAAGGCCTTCTGTTCACCATTATGGCCAAGTACATTACACTGCAGGCAGTGGCATAGCTTGGGTTGCCAGTGCCTGGGACTCTGCAGAGGAAGGGTGGGAAGGAGGGAAATGGATGGAGTATGCATGCACATTCAACTGCCTAACGGTGCCCGCATCACCTAGGAGACTGCAGCCGCAAAGATTAGAACCACTTCCTGGTTCGCATGGAGAAGCCTTTTTCAACGTAGCCCATCAACATAAGTGCACAGCTATATTGAGGCAGCACCAGGTGTTGAAATATGGTGCCTTTAACAATATTGTGTCTGGGACAATTGCCCCTGTACCCCGCCCAATGCTACACCACTGACTACAGGTAGCACACTGCATGACTTATTTTGGGCCAATGGTGGGGCAGGGGGGCTCAACCATGGCCTAGAGGTGCATGGGAGGTGCATGGAACAATGTTCAATCCCACTATCATACCACATATAAATCCACTTATTAATAATGTGGGGTGTGAGCCAGCCAGGGATGCACATTTTAAGAGGCCCTGATTTAATCAGGAAGCAGTGAAGAATATGCTTAGCTTCCCTTCTGAAATAAAGTTTAAAGTTTAAAGACTCAAGTGGAGCCTGCATCAAAATCTTTTTCTTTGGTGATCGCTCGTAGCCGAGTAAGATTGTCTTCCATAAACATGGTTTTAACAATGAGTCCGTAAGTGACTGTGGAGGCCAATTCTGGACCCACACGTCCTTCCACAGTGGGGACATTGGTTCCCAAGCGGGAGTTGATCACGGTGTGGATTTGTCAAGTCTGCCTTCCTCTAGCACATTTCTCCCTTACGTCCTGAGTTCAAGTGTCTTCAAAGTCCATGACACCTTTGGTGAAGGCTGTTCTCAACTGGAGCGCTCATAGGCCAGTGTGTCCCAGTTATCGGTGCTTATACTACATTCTTTTAGATTTGCTTTGAGACAGTCTTTAAACCTCTTTTGTTGACTACCAGCATTACGCTTTCCATTTTTAAGTTCGGAATAGAGTAGTTACTCTGGAAGATGATCATCAGGCATCCGCACAACATGACCAGTCCAACGAAGTTGATGTTGAAGAATCATTGCTTCAACACTGGTGATCTTTGCTTCATCCAGTACACTGATATTAGTTTGCCTGTCTTCCCAAGTGATGTGTAAAAATTTTCAGAGACACCGTTGATAGAATCTTTTAAGCAACGAAGAGTGCTATCATTCAGGATTCCAGACACTAAATTCTAGGTCCTTTCCTCTCCCCCAATTTTCCTTCTCTCTTCCCCCACCCTGCCCCAACCATTCTTTGTCCACTTTTCTTGCCCAGCCCTCCTTGGCCTGACTTTTTATTTTGTTTTGGTGGGGGTGCCTAAATCTATTTTGTACTTTTGCAAGTTTCAGGGTTTCCTCAAACACACTGATACTCTCTCTTTGCATGTGCGACTCTGTTTTGTCTATGTAAGGAGAAAACAGAGCTTAGTATTACTATGTATGTATGATGAAGAACTTTGGCTGGATCATGTCTCTCAAAACATGGAATTGTAGAGCTGGAAGGGTCATCTAGTCCAACCCCGGTCAACTCAGGAATCCTGCCCACAGCCATCCCTGGGTGGACTCAAACCATCAACCTTCTGGTTAAAAGCCAGAGACACTGACCCCTTGCACCACAGAAAATCTTGGGGAAGGGTCCATGGGCCTAGCCAGGATTGGGGGGGGGGGGCAAAAAGTTGTTGAGCTTTCTTTGGGAGATCACGGGTAAAAATCCCCTGGAAAAGGACATTATGGGGGGACCAGGCTTTTGCTAGGGGGGCAGGTGTCTAGGGGAGGCAGAACCTCAGTTAATTTTTAATGCTTTTCCATAATTTTTGAGGATCTGCCCCTCCCTGGCTATGCCCATGGAAGGGTCCTTCCCAGCCTTGCCCAGAGATGCCTTTGCCAAAGATTATACCTGGAACGTTCTGTGTGCAGAGTGCGCCCCAGCCCTGGGTGATGCGCCCTCCCTGAACCACCTAAATATTCAGTTTTAAGAATAGACGTTGACCGAATATGGACAGCCCATGAGCAAAACCAGGAACGGCACCAAAATGATTTCGTTTGTTTTCGCAGCAACCGGCCCAGCACTTTTAGAAAATATTTACTCGGCGTATATTCTTGATTAATCTTTAATTCTGATGTCAATTTTTTGTCTTCTCTTTAAATCGCAGCACATTAAAGCACAGAAAGATTCCTGGCAGCGCCAAGTGTTCAAGCAACCCTACTCAAACTTTTGGACTGCCCTGTGATGTTTCTGCCATTTATTCCAATCCTCCCCTCTCCCCACTATCAATGCTTGCCCTTTTTCCAGGGTGAGAGCCCTTTCTGGGGAATCTATTTAAAAACAAAAACAAAAAAAGGACAGATTTCTTACCCTGCCTTGAATTCCCCTTTTGAATTCAAGGGACCCTAATCTTGTCTGATAAGAACTCGTGGGCAGGATTCTCTTGGGATCTTACCTCTCTGACCGATCACCTCTTTGGACTCGAATCAGAAAACTCTCTTTTATTTATATCTCAGATAAAAAGATGACAGCGCTCCAGGAGATAACTTGTGTTCTCCTCAGCTCCCAACCATGTGTGGGTTATAAGGGAGACATTCCTCATCATGTATTCCTTTGCTACAATGAAGGGGGGGACCCAGATCACAGAGAGGTGTGCAGGCCTGTCTTTTCTTGACGCCTCTGAAATTTGTAGCTCTTCCTTCCTTTCATAGAGTTATATATAAAGGTTGCGGTGCCCAGCTTCAGAATGAAATATGCACTCCCAGATGCTTTGCATACCTTCACGAAGGCAGCAACATCTATTTGCCTTCCCATTATTAAATGCTTTAAGCCTCAGTTTTCCCAAAAGGAACAACATTTCTCCACCACTTCCCTATTCTTTTCTGAGAAGCAAAACCAAGTCAACTGGGGAAACATTTGAGGACATGAGAAAGGAGGGAAGGAGAGGTGGGAGGAGCCATTTCATATTGACGGACAGGCCTAACTTTTGATGACAGTGAGCGGTTGCCCCATTGCCTTCCAATCACAGTCATCAGTGGGAGGGATACTAAAGCCAATTAGCGGAGTTGTTCTTCAGGTGGGTTGTCATTGTCTGAGTTTTGGCTCGGAGAGCAGGGCGTGAGTGGCAAAGTTAGGCTACTAGGGTATCCCAATTCTTTCCCAACAAACAAAACTGTAGCTCTCTTCTTTTTCTTCTTCTGGGTAGTTCCGAGAAAGTTGGGGGGGGGGAGTTCTGGTGAGGAAAAAATTGTTACTGTTCCAGATTTTCCAGTAAAAAACTCACCTGACAGTCCCAGGACATACCTATTTGTTCAGACTTTGGCAGGATTTTTACCCAGGGCACCTCCTTTGTGTCCCAATATTTAAGCTAATTGCCCCAAAGACCCTTTGAGAGGGCATGTGGTTTCTATTTCCCCACCCCAAACCAACAAAGAACTACTACACCAAACCTTCTAAAATTTGTCAAGTTTCTTCCCCTCAGAAGGGTTGACCATGCCTGCAATTTGCATGCCATGTTGGCAGGAATTGTGTTTTTTTTTAAAAAAAAAAAGTTTCAGGCTTAAAGAAAAAAGGTTTAAAGGTTCCCCTGTATGATGCCATCCCCTGATGCAGGCATCCCCAAACTGCGGCCCTCCAGATGTTTTGGCCTACAACTCCCATGATCCCTAGCTAACAGGACCAGTGGTCAGGGATGATGGGAATTGTAGTCCAAAACATCTGGGGAGCCGAAGTTTGGGGATGCCTGCCCTGATGCATTTATTTATATGAAAAGTGGGTGAGTCATTTTTAGATTCCCCATTATTGACAAGGGGGCAAAACAGCTTCAGATTTCACAGAGCGGATTCAGACCCAAATAATGAACCAGAATGATGCAAAGTGGATCGGGATGCTTCCAAATGCCACCAATACAAGATGTATTTTTTTGGGGGGGGGGAGGTTGCTGCACACACCTAACATTTACCTACATGGCAACCTTTAAAGCGGCAACCATGTGTATATTATCAGGCAACATTAGAATGCACAATTTGTTTTAACAGCTTTATGTTTTTGCTATGTATATACAGCAACATAGCTATTTAAAGCACACACATTTCCTCCCCCCCCCCCATCCTTAAAGTTACTCTCCTGAAGAATCGTCTGTTGCTCAAGATGCACTGGGACCCTTTCCGCCAGGAAATATCGGTTCACACTATTTGCAACGTAATAAGCCACGCATCGGAGCAAGTTAAACCATTCTTACCTCTTGACTCCAAGCAGATAGAAGCTACTCATTCTGGAGAAGCCAGGGCGTTCACACTTTTGCATTCCAGCAAACTCTGTGTTGGGGTGTGGCTAGCGGCATAGTGAGCCCCACCGGTGCCCGGGGGGGTGCTGCTGCCGTGCGCTGCCCCCGCGCTGCTTTCTTGGACAGCATTGGGCCTGCAGGGTGCCCGAGCCGCCATGCCCCTCCTGGGTGGACAACTGGGAGGGACATGGTGGCTCGGGCACCCTGCAGGCCCGGTGCCGCCTGAGGCTATCTGCCCCTCCTGCACCCCCCCCCCAGCTGCATCCCTGGGAGCGGTGCATACTCTGCCTCACCTCACCTCACAGAAGGCAACAAGAATTTCAGTGAAGGAGGTTTAACTTTTCCAAGCTTCTGAGCCTATGGGAAAGTACTGGAGACTTCTGGTGTTCTTGTAATATGTATTTATTTACTCGAAAGATTCCATCAACGGTGTCTCCGAAAAATTTTACACATCACTTGGGAAGACAGGCGAACTTATATCAGTGTACTGGAAGAAGCAAAGATCACTAGTGTTCAAGCAATGATTCTTCAACATCAACTTTGTTGGACTGGTCACGTTGTGCTGATGCTTGATGATCGTCTTCCAAAACAACTACTCTATTCTGAACTTAAAAATGGGAAGCGTAATGCTGGTGGTCAACAAAAGAGGTTTAAAGACTGTCTCAAGGCAAATCTTTAAAAATGTAGTACAAACACTGACAACTGGGAAACACTGGCCTGCGAGTGCTCCAGTTGGAGAACAGCCTTTACCAAAGGTGTCACGGGCTTTGAAGAAACTCGATCTCAGGATGCAAGGGAGAAATGTGCTAAGAGGAAGGCACGCTTGGCAAATCCACACCGTGATCAACTCCCACCTGGAAACCAATGTCCCCACTGTGAAAGGACATGTGGATCCTGAATTGGCCTCCACAGTCACTTACGGACCCATTGTTAAAATCGTGTTTATGGAAGACAATCTTACTCGGCTACGAGGGATCTCCAAAGAAGAAAGAGGAAGATTTATTTACTATACATGTGGAGTCAGTGGAAAGCAGGCAGACCAACATGGTGCTCCCAGTCAGGGGGGTTGCGTTTTCAAAAGGGTTGTAGGGATATTTCAAATGGGTTATGGGCAACAGACTTTTTTAACATCAGACTTTCTGCAGAAAAGGTAAATGCTTATTAACATTACAACAAAGCCATGTGGGCTTTGTAGCATTAGAAGGTACTAAAAGTACTTCACAGTTAGTCTGTAAATGAGAAAAAGAATTCTCAGAAATTTAGAGTACAAACACCAACTATGTTTCAACAAGGAAAAAATGTAAAGCAATATGTACCAGAATCTCTGGGTTTTTCGAGCACTTCCTTTGAAAAGTGTAACAAGCATTTGACAACAGAAACAGCAAGATTCAGCCAGGCGGCAGCGGTGTGACTCCCCTCGGTTTGTGTATTGGAGCATTTGCAAACAAGGTTTACTCTAATCTGTTCCCCCAGAGAGTTTCACAAAAGCATGCAGCTTTAATCTGATCAAATAAATTAGTGCTCTTGGGCTGTCCCACTGAAAATCTAATCCTCACCTTCAAAAAATAAAAGGGGGGGGGGGAGATAGAAATCCCATTCTGGTTAAGTGTTTAGAACTTCCCCAGCCAAGGATGAATGGGCAGCTTAAAACAGAAAGAAGCCTCCATGACACCATGATCCGAAGTAGTGTTTCTTTGAATTGCTTCAAAAGAATATAAATTGATTAATTGATTAAAATATGGATGACTGATCAATTTGTTATAAATTTCCGTGCATTTGCAAAACGATTTGCAAGCTGTCAATGCAAGCTGCTTTGATTTTCATTCTCTTTAGAAAATAATTCTAATTGGTGTGTCCCCCCCCCAGATTTAAAACAGTAGCAATTCAACCATCAGCTGCAACTCAATGAGCAGCTACAAACCCTTTGAAGAACAGCATTCCAGAGTCTGATGAACAATAATTCAGATACTCATTGTGAGATACAGAAGGGAGCATGAAATCGCTGTTCTGTCTTTAAAATCCAATTGTATGTGTATGATTAAAGAAAATCTGACAGTGCAATTCTATCCATGTTTACTTGGTGAGGAACATGTGGAGGGACTCTGTCTCCTCCACAGGATTGTAATTGCATGAGGGATAAAATATTCTCTGGAAGCTGATTAAACCATGCAGCTCTCTCCAGGAACCCTCATCTTGCCCCTACCTTGTCCTTTCTAGACCACAGAAAGACCTCCTTAATGATCTGAGTTGCTTTTAACCTCTGTCTGTTGTGCTTACATTATTTATTAGTATTTTAACTAATTTTTACTATTTTTTTCTGATGTTTGTTTTAGTGTTCTTGTGAAGTCCAGGGCATAAGGGGAGTGTTTTCTTCTTGTTTTGCACACTAACTAGAGGCTGCATGCACATCAAATATTTAAAGTACATTTTTCCACAAGAATCATGGGAACTGTAGTTTACACACACACACACACACACACAAGCAGCAAGCTCCCCTCTCTGTTTGTTTCCCAGAACCAGAAGAGGGCTGAAAGGAGCAGAGTGGTGACAGGCTTCGAGGAGGTGCAGTCTCTGATTACTTGGGGAAAGCTCTGGAGAGGAGGGTACTTAGACAGCTGTGGGAAGAGGGGACTTTCAGTCTTGGCAACTGATTTTGTGGAGCAAAAGCCAAGCCTTATGAGGAAAGGTTGAAGGAGTTGGGTATGTTTAGCATGGGAAAGAGGAAACTGAGAGGAGGTAGCCATCTTCAAGTATCTGAAGGGCTGTTACATGGAGGATGGAGCAAGTTTGTTTTCTCCTGTTCTGGAGGGCAAGGCTCAAATCATTGGCTTCAAGTTGCAGGAAAGTAGGTTCTAACTAGATATTTTTTTAAAAAAACCAAACCCTTCTGACACTGTTTGACAGTGGAACAGTCTCCCTCAGGAGGTTGTAGACTCTACTTCATTGGAGGTTTTCAAGCAGAGGTTGGATGGCCATCTGTCATGGATACTTTAGCTGAGATTCCTGCATTGCAGGAGGTTGTACTAAATGACCCTTAGGTCCTTTTCAACTCTAGGATTCTATGAAAACCACCAGGAATAATGTGCTCATTAGGCCTGACACTCAGCCATGTCTGTGAAGATCATGTTTTTGCTAATGAAGAGCTAACTCCAACTATGTGTGTGATTGCTGAGCATACTCTGACAGTGGGCCGGTCCTGGCTCAAACAAAAACTGGGATTTGAGCATCCTCCAGGCCCTACCCCTCTCTAGCTTCAATTTGATATGAAGAAGCTCTCTCCCACTCCAGGTGCCTCCTCCGCCTTATCTCTCAGGATGGTGTTATCCAGACTCATTTTTCACACTAGGTAGGAGAAGCCAAAGAGGGAAAAGTCCACAGTCTGGGCCACTTTCTGAAGTGTTTTGATCTGCTGTTACAATGAGCATCCACGTTTTGAATATGTTGATGGATGGAGCTGTGGTCCCCTTGTGGAAACAACTTCTAAATAGGTAGCTAAGGGCTGCAATCCTGCACAGGCAGCTTGCCACTGCAGGCACGCACCTCCCTGGGAGTAAGCCACATTGAACATAGTTCTGAATTGCCGAGCATTTTAAGTAGCACAGCCTCACAACAACACCATCCATACATTATTGGTATGTCTGGAAGTGATTGTGTAGGGTTGCCATGTTCCAAACAGTGAAAATCCGGACATTTCAGCGATTTCTGCCCGGACACTGCTTCCAACTGGATATGTCCAGGAAATTCCGGACATATGACAACGCTAGATAGTGATATTGTAAAAACCTGAATTTTAATTTATTCGAAGCAGGCAAAGTGTGACAAGGGAGAAAGGAGACTTAAGCAAGTCCTTAAACGTTCTGTGTGCTTTATGGATAGTCCCAGACAGTACAATCCAGTATAGGCTTAAAGGTAAAGGTAAAGGTCCAGTCGTGGATGACTCTGGGGTTGCAGCACTCATCTCGCTTTACTGGCCGAGCGAGCCAACATACAGCTTCCGGGTCATGTGGCCAGCATGACAAAGCCGCTTCTGGCGAATCAGAGCAGCACATGGAAACACCGTTCACCTTGCCGCCGGAGCAGTCCCTATTTATCTACTTGCACTTTGACGTGCATTCGAACTGCTAGGTTGGCAGGAGCTGGGACAGAGCAACGGGAGCTCACCCTGTCACAGAGATTCGAAGCTCCGACCTTCTGATCAGCAAGCCCTAGGCTCTGTGGTTTACTCCTGGGTAAATGTGCATGAGAGGGCAGCTTTAAACACTGTCCTCCCCCAGTCCAGAATCCTGCTAGTATTTAAACGGCACAACTCTTTAAATGTCTATTCAGAAGTAAACCCCACTAATTCAGTTGGGCTTACTCTTTGGTAAGCTGTATAGGATCGTAATCTAAATCTTTCTACTACCATTGACTTAAGGAGAGAACACGGAGTTACATCCAATGACAACTCTTTCCAGCAAAGCTGTTCATTCAGAAAGAAAAGGAAAAGGAAAAGCTTGCTGGTTACTCAAAATAAGTCAGTAATAACACACTCAGATGCCTCTGTGAGCTCTTTGGTGGAAAAAAATGGACGTAAATGAGATAAACAAAATACAAATGGAAGCCTCAGTTCTGCAAGATGTTAGCTAGGGTTGCCATACGTCCAGGAAAACCCAGACATGTCCTCTTTTGGGAGGGGGGGGCAACATGCCTATCTGGGCAGATTTTTACATTTTAAAAGAAATTATCCATGTTTTGGGGGTGGGGGTTCAGAGTCGTGCAGCTCTGGTTCTGGCTTGGGCTCAGGCTGCTCTGCATGCCGCATCCACTGCCATCCCGAGCTGTGGAAAGAAGCGCAGAGGCGTGCTGCCCACCCCCCTTTCCCTGACTCGGACTGTCCTTTTTTCTTTTGCTCTTCAGGATATGGCAACCCTACGTTAGGCACAGCCAGCCCAGTTGTCTGACATGAATAAGCAAAACACTTAAATTCAAGCTTCGGTACTATGCATGCATCTGGGATTAAGCAGTAAGTACCCTAAAAGGGACACAGCTGGCACTGTGGGTTAAACCACTGAGCCTAGGGCTTGCTGATCAGAAGGTTGGCGGTTCGAATCCCTGCGACAGAGTGAGCTCCCGTTGCTCAGTCCCAGCTCCTGCCAACCTAGCAGTTCAAAAGCACATCAAAGTGCAAGTAGATAAATAGGTACCGCTTCGGCGGGAAGGTAAACGGCATTTCCATGCACTGCTCTGGTTCGCCAGAAGTGGCTTAGTCATGCTGGCCACATGACCTGGAAGCTGTGACGCGAGATGAGCACCGCAACCCCAGAGTCGGTCACAACTGGACCTAATGGACAGAGGTCTCTTTACCTTTACCTTACCCTTGAACATACTGGGATTTTACTTCTGGGCAAACATGCATAGGATTACAGTGGTCAATGCTTCATGGCTTCATTCTTAAATCTGTTCAAGCAAAAGCCACTGCAGCCTATTGATTTGCACTGCAGCCTTATGCATATCTGTTCAGTAGAATGGGGCTTGCCTCCCCCGCCCCGCCCCCCGCCCGTCCCCCACCTGCAAGTATTGCAACACCCCATTGCAATACTATAACGCTCCATCTTAATCCTGCAGTACGGATTTTGCAGCCCAATCCTATGCATGTTGGGACCCGATCCTATGCATTTAGTCCCCTGCATTCACTGTCACCTCCAAGTACGCATAGGATCACAGTCTTCGTTAGTTCACTTGCAATACAGACCTTTACATTTCTACTGGGACGTGATTACAGGACTGCTGCCTTTATCTGTTAAAGTTGAGACTGCATTTAAATTAAAAGCTGTGCTTCTCGAAACCAAGGTCATTAACAGATATAGTGCCCACAAAACAATACCAGATAGCAGCCATGTAAGGTCTGGACAGAAATCGAGGGTTTTTCTAAAAGCATTTTTAACAGAGGGAGTGAAAAGGTCACCCAACCACATTTGCCTGTAAAATACCAATTTATTTTAATACTTTAAAAAAAAAAAACACGCACGCACACAAATAAATCCAGTGATAAATGTTCGTTATCAAGAATCAGCATAAAGTGCCAAATAGCAATAACTTTAACCAAAAACATATTGGAATGTCTCATTATTATTCTTATTTACACTGGTAAGGAGGGTGGGAAAAACAACTGGGGATAAAACTCTCAGGCTGAGATTTGTCAAATACCCCCCACCCCACCCCACCCCACCCCATCAATTCCATTCACTCCCCATCCAGACACAAGCTAACTTGAAAGTACTACTAAGACCATACTGGGCAGAGCAGTCACTTTGATTTATTGTTGTCAACTTTTGTCCACTTTCGGTGTTTTTGTGTTTGGCTTTGTTTAAATAAATCCACCAGTTACAAACCACTTCCAAGGCCCTAGACCACAAACAAACAAACAAACAGAAACCCCCGGGGTGTTTGCCACAGCGTGCAGGAAGGAGACCCACTGATGGAAGACTTGGGTGTTAAAAATCTGTAGAGGACACAACAAGATCCATTATATGGGAGGGTCATTTGCTTCCTTTCAAGCACAGAGTTTATCAGCGATCTTCCTTCTCATCTCAGCAGTGCCTAAAAAAATGAAGCCAGTTTCTTTGAACCATCTTCCGGATTCTCTCTTTGCAAGTATGATGAATGATAAGCCTTTTAAACAGTCACACACAAGCATACAGAAAAAAGGATGAAAATTTTAAAAATTAAAGAAAAGCAAAAACTTCAGGAAGCTACTTTGGGTGTTGTTTGCCTCGTAACAATGAAAATTCCTCTCCAATACTTGAGCACCACCTTTTGACGTAAAGTTTAGCAGAGTCGTGCAAGATTTACACTCCTCCGTGTAAGGTTTTTGGGAAGGCTGGCTGCGTTTGTATGCGGAGAGGGGTTGAGTTTTTCTTTTCTTAACAAATTTAAAATTAATAGTGTTCAGTGCTCCACAATGTCTCTGTCAAGAATTTGGTCTAAATTTCGGAATGCCAGGTGCGGGGTGAAGTTCATGGGGGCTAGAAGCTTTAGCATTTCATTTTCGAAGGTTTAAGTTCCTTTACTTGTGTGTGAAGTGTCTTGTGAACAGCTAGAGTCCTGGATTGACAAAATCCTTTCCCACATTCTTGGCACTTAAAGGGCTTTTCTTTAGAGTGGATATATCTGGGGAGAGAAAATAAGAGAGAGAGAGAGAGAGAGAGAGAGAGAGAGAGAGAGAGAGAGAGAGAGAGAGAGAGAGAGAGATATTTTAGATTTGATCAGGTAACCAACGTACATTTCCATCTTAACTTGCTACAATGTACAGGTGGAAGGTCAAAGTTTTGGTGGAAGTTCTCAAAGGGGAACAATGACATGCTGAAGAAAAATCTAATAGCAGGGCATATGGACCTGGAAATTCCGCTTTGAGCCTACTGTGTGCTTCTGTATATCATGGAGAATTCAGTATATCATGGATAAAGGGTAAAGGGGACCCCTGACCATTAGGTCCAGTCGTGACCGACTCTGGGGTTGCGGCGCTCATCTCGCGTTATTGGCCAGCTTCCAGGTCATGTGGCCATCATGACAAACACATCAATATATAGTTGTTCTCCACGTTCAAAGGGAGATGTAGTTGGAGGCATCTTCTCCATTGAACTGAATGGGATCAAACACAACCAGCGCTCCCTTGCCTACAGGAGATACCAATTGGACTGAAATGCTCAGCTTCAATCTAGCGCACAATAAATGCATGCAGCTCCCAATGATTTCAATAGGCTTGAGATGTACATCCTATATTTAACTGAAGTAAGTCCTTTTGTGTTCAGAGGGGCTTACTTTCAGGGAAATGTGTGTCTGGTTAAACCCTTAAAAAAGCACACAATCAATAACTATATTTTGGTTTGTGCCCCTGGAGTTGAAATCCCTGGTTTATACATGGACTATCCAGTTAGCCTTGGATAAAGGGAGATGAACCATGGGAAATCTGTGTTCAGATCTCCAAATACTTTTATTTTTATCTAAAAACAGAGCTCCAGATTTGATCAAAGCAGCAGTGGTGAGAGAAAGGGATTGAAAAGCGCTATTAGCTCTGCAGCAGAAAACATACAGGCATTTACCCCACCCCCACCCCCCCCCACCCCACCCCCGTGTAAAATGAGAACCATCGTAAACTTCCAGTTCACCTTAACTAAATGCATTGTTATAGAGCTTCTGTGGCAGGGCAGTCTATAAATTAAATAAGTAAAGCTTCAATCCTATGGGATCTATTACTGAGTGTTGCAGTTTCTTTTCTTTTCTTTTCTTTAAAGTTCTTCAGAAGTTCACTCATGCTTCCCTGGACAAAATAATTGTCAGCAATAAAACTGGGGTGGGGGGGGGGGACAATTGTTGGAAAAATCCTGAAACACTGAAAGTAGAATGAACATGATGTTTAGGAATGGATATGATGTTTAGGGGGATACGATCCTTTCAGAGGACAGAGGGACTGTCCCATTGAGGAGTCTGCCGTGAATCTAGGTCGGTACCTTGGCACATATTTACACTGCTCATTTAAACTGGCTTGAAACCAGTTTAACTGTCACAGCTTCTTCTAGAGAATTGTAGTTAGCATAATTTGTCAGGGTGATGATCAGGGGTGTTATTAGGGAAGGTCAAAAGCCCCCAGGGCCTGATTCTCTTACCCTGGGGTCCCAGATCTCTTGTTCCTTATTTTACACTTTGCTTCCAGGGCTGTGGCAAACTGCAATTCTGGTGATAGAGCCACTCTATTTGCCCAGAGTACCTCAAAGTACACCTATGCATAGAATTTAGCATACACAAAGTTTTGCTGTCATCTGCCCTGAGAATTTTATGTTGTCAGGGACACCCCTGCAGCTTAGAATTTCTCTGATGTCCCTTTACCGTGTCCATAGTTCCTTGGCTGAGAGACCCAACAGTTTGAAATCAGATTAAATAGGTAGCATAGACATGATTTTATTATAATTAACTGGAAGTGTTGGAATCAGTACCAGCTGGGGACTGGTTTTATTATAAATGAGATTTTTGCTTATTTTTCACCACTCCCTGCTTTGATACAAGTGATGAGCGTGCCAAACCTACATATAATATCTGAATAAATAAGACTATTTGCAGACTAAGATTGCAGTCCTAGTAATCAAGAACTGAGTCTAGCTGGGCATTAGGCTGCTAAAACGTTTTGTGTCTTCAGTGGGTTTCATGTGCACATAATATTCATGAGTTGTCCTAAACAATTCTCACTGTGCAAAAATAGAGGGAAAGGACATTGCAAATACATCACAGAGAGTTCTAAACAAATTAATGCCCTGATCCACAAAGGAGCTATCTAAATCCATCCGTATTTAAGCATCTTGCTTCATTCCTTAATCCTAAATGGGACTAAACTCGCAATCCAGTAAATCCCATTGAACTCAATGGAACGTACTTCCACAAAAATGTGCTCAAGACTGGGCTGAAAAGGACTTCAACTGAAATACTTGGCTTCATCTAGGCTGTGGAAAGAGCTGACTTAAAATCTGAGCGAGCTTGTTATTCATGAAAAGTGTAAATGCACACTCATTTTGTTTCGTATAATTAGTAGATAGAAGGGGTTAGGGCCCTAAGAGAGTAGAAGAGCACATAATGAAAACTAAGGTTCAACCCTCAACATCTGCAGCTGTTAGAAAGATCTTAAGTTGGTGTGCTTGGACAGACCTCTGTCTGAAGCAGTGGAGAGGGCTTCTGCCAACCAAAGTAGGCAATATACTGTGATAGGTAGACCATTGGTCTGACTCGGTACATACAAAGCCCTTCCTAGGTTCATAAGGACCTTTGCCACTGCTATCAACTTCTGTTGGTTTTCCCTTGAATAAGCAGTTATCTGTACATCTATGTGTAGGAAGGCAGCCATTGTCCCTTCTTGAGATTGCCATCCCATGTGGGGAAGAGTAGGGTAGTGCTTGTGGTGGACCTTGCTCCAACCCCACCCTCCATGCATTGGAGAAGATCTGAACCAGGGAGCACGCTGTATGCATGTTGGCTTCTTACAAGGTTTGGAACCCTGATTGCATGGCAAGTCATGTGATAGTCACTAGAGGAGATGACCAAATAAGACTTAAGTCAAGAGCATCAGATATCAGGACCTAGGACCTATCAAGCCCGTTAGCATCTCCATTGGTTCCCCCTACCACACTCTACAGCAGGGATACCCAATGCGGCACCCTCAATATGTTGTTGGACTATACAACTCCTAGCGTTCCTGGTCATTGGCAATGCTGGCTGGTGCTGATGGGAGCTGGAGTCCATGACATCAGAAGGGCATGATGTTGTCTAACCCTGTTCCACATCATTCAATCAGGTATTCAGGTGCAAAAGATCCACGTGTATCAGTGAGGTATGCTTATCTGCATGATCCACTGGTGAATCAGCTCTAGCTTGTCATTTAACAGCCCAATCCGATTCACGTCTGCCCGGAGGTAAATTCCATTGAGTTTAGATGAGGCTTACTCCCAAATTCATAGGATTCATCAGCAGTGCTCACACTTGGGAAGGTAAACAATCATCAAGTATAATTTTGGCAATGAATCCTCTCCTGGTGCTTTCCTTTTCCTCCTGCCCCTGACAGGGTTTCCCTCACCTGGGATCTGATCCAGGAAGTGAAACGTTAGCTGTGCAGGGTGGGGAGCCTCAGGAAGAGGAGTTTAAGGAATGAATGTTTGTTGACCACCATGATATTCTCCATGGGGATTGTGGATGCAACCCCTGGTCATCTGCTCAGAAAACAGCCTTCCAGCCAACATCAATGGTACAACCCTGAGGCAGGTGAACTGTGGTGAAATAATGTTATGCAATTATGAAACCCAAAAAAAACTCAATAAATGCATTTTCTGCATAAGAAAGAGAATATGAGATCCTTCACACAGATCGTTACTCGCTTGGGCATGACAGTAGGAAACAGGACGTAATAATAGAGCAGGTGTTGAGAGCCTCACACTAAGGGGGTGGGGGGCGGTGCTGAATGTGGTCCTCCAGGCCACAAACCCTTTTCCCAGGTCACACCTCTCACTTGCCTCGTTTCATCTCCCAAGTGTTTTCTGCCTGGCTGGAATGTATCATTGAACTCTTGCTTGCCTGGGCGGGAGACAGAGAGAGGTGTGTGTATCTACACTGTTTCTGCCTAACTTTTCCCTGCTGACATGTGGCCCCTGATAGGTTTCCCCAAATGGAATGTGGCCCTCAAGGTGAAAAATAGTTCCCAACCTTGCAGTAGAGGGTGGAATATGTCACATTAAAGATCTGTTACTAAGCTGAAATTTCAGCTAGGAAACATTTATGGATTTTCCAGCTCTACCTGAAGGAGCGTCTCCACCGCCATTGTTCAGCCCAGAAACTGAGGTCCATATCCAAGGGCCTTCTGGTGGTTCCCTCTCTTAGAGAAGTGAAGTCACAAGGAACCAGGCAGAAGGCCTTCTCACCAGTGGTGCCTGTGCTGTGGAACGCCCTCCCATCAAGGAGATAAAGAACTACACAAGTTTTAGAAGGCATCTGAAGGCAGCCCTGTATTGAGAAGTTTATTATTTTTGATGTTTTATTATTTTTATATGTGTTGGAAGCTGCCCAGAGTGGCTAGATGGGCAGGGTATTATTATTATTATTATTATTACTACTATTACTATTACTATTACTATTACTATTACTATCAGAGCAGCAGCAGCAGCATTAGAGTCACAATGGAGAGTCACCATTAAGCATAACCAAGTGTTACCTAAAGTGTAATGGGCATTTTTTACTGAAGTAGCACCTCATCAGTTATAGCTATTAGATGAGACACTGTAATTGTTGGCAATTAAGATGAGCTTCAGGAGAACAGATCCATTAAACGCACAGGCCTACCTGTGATCCCTCAGGTGATCTTGTCTTCTGAAGGCCTTGTGGCAAATGTCACATGTGTACGGCCTTTCGTCCGTGTGGGTTCTTTCGTGGATCAAAAGGTTGTACGACTTGGTGAAGTGCCTGCCGCAGAATTTGCACACAAATTCCTTCTTGGTTTTGGAAGGTAACCTCCCCCGCGTGGGTTTCTTCTCCGGTGAAAGCTTGGTCACCTCGAGCAAGGAGCCCAGGCCTGGAGGGGAGCCTTGGCTATCGATCTGTCCCAGTTTCGAGTGGTCCTCCTGAGTGGCTGCCACAGCGAGATTGGCAAAGTCAAATCGGGGCTTGGCTTTGAGTGGCATATTGGCAGCTTCGTGTTTGGGATGGATGACATGCGGGAAGAGAGGGAAGGCAGGCAGCTGGAATCTGGCGTCCACCAGGCTGGCCATGCCAGGCACTTTGGCAAAGGACGAACGAGGCAAATGCATGGCCGGGTAGCCCAGGGTCCACTGGTGAAGATGAACGGCGTGGAGGGCGCTGAAGCCATAGAGGTTGGGCAGGTGTTCCGAAGGCACGGCGGGCAGGCCATTGAAAGCTTGCAAGAAGGAGTAGTTGGTGAGCTGAAGGGAGGGGTGGATGGGCACCGGGGCTGGCAAAGTCTTGCTACCCATGATAGCACAGAAGCCTGGCAGCAAAGGCAAGAGCCTGTAAGAAAGAGAGAAAGAAGGGAGTGGGGGAAGACATACACACAAATGTGTCCGATTACTGGATGGAACAAATAAAGCTGTGAATCCAAAAGCCCCTTGTTCAAATTTCACCTCTACCATGAAATCACTAGAGGGGGTCATAGACAAGCCTCTCTCTCTCTCTCAGACTCAGCCACCCACCCCCATAGGCAACAACATGGGGTAATAGTAAGGATTCCAAGGATACCAATGGGATAGCCCATAGTCGGTAGAGCATGAGGCTCTAAATCTCAGGGTCGTGGGGGTTCAAGCCCCACGTTGGGCAAAAGATTTCTGAATTGCAAGGGGTTCGACAAGATGCAGGGGTGCCAACTGGAATAAAATATTGGGGGGGCAGGGAAAGCACCATTCTGCATAACTGATCAGTTGGTTAGAGTGAGGTGCTGACAACGCCAAGGTTGCAGGTTTGTTCCCCGTATGGGGTAGATGCATATTCCTGCATTGCAGGGGGTTGGACTAGATGATCCTTAGGGTCCCTTCCGACTCTACAATTCTATTATTCTATGACATGGCACCCTCGCACCATTTGAATGGCAATGCCCATCAACTTTGGGAGGGAAGCCCCCCTCAGATATTTTATGGAGGGGGCCAAAGGGACCTCGGCCCCTAGGAGTTGGTTCCTATGACAAGATGACTCTCAGGGTCCCTTCCAACTTTGCAATCCTATGAATGCATGTGAAGTGCTCTGAACACTTGTAAGTGCTCTACAAGCATTGTGTATTCTTATTTGCCGTTCAAAGGAGTTATTTAAAGGAGTATAAAATGCATGCAAGAATGTTTCCTGTCCCAATTAGAAAGTAAGGATGGGCAGAAACTAAGAGAGGTAGGGAAGAAGTCCTCAACAGTGGGCAATGAACAAGCTGAAATCTTTTGTAGAAACCACTGGTACTCTCAGCTGTGGCTCCAATTCACAAGAAAATGCTGTTTGCTACTAAATGTATTCTGATGGCATCGATCCGACCCTGTGCTATCCACAGGGGAGGGAAAGACAGGAGATTTGGGAAGCAAAGAACTGGTGTGTCCCCCAAATGTTTTTGCCACAGTAATAACTGGAAGGAGTTTCTAGCTTACGTAGAGGAGGAAACACCCCTTCTGGAAGTTGGGGTGGCTAGCTGTGCCCCTGATTTCTTGAGGGTAGAACTTCTGCCACTCTTTAGACACCAAAATTACCTTCCTCTTGTGTAATTTAACAAGAGCCGAGTCTTATACTGAACGTAACTAAAGGACTATGATTTGGGGGGAGAGAGATTGCACGTTCTTTTGTAATTCAATAAAATATTTAATAAAAAATATTTCCCCAAAAAAACACAAGAGCCACTCAGCTTCTCAAGGGACACCATGGATACATAGGCAACATCCCCAAAATGCCTTGTTTCTTGGTCATACCAGGGTTTGATGGAACTGCTTTTTACTTATTGTGTCATCCCCTAAACGGCGCACAGCAACACGCACGTTGTGTTCCCATTGGCCCTAGGACCTTTGGACGCAACCCAATCCTAACAGATCCGCTGCAAACCCGCCAACGCCCCTTTGCCGCGCCCAACAAGGTGAGAGTCCAGTTTGGTTTTGGAGACCAGGCAGCGCGAGGTCCGTGTCGCTGCTGGCGAGAAGACCGGGAAGGGCCTGGAGCTTCGCTCAGGCAGGAAATTGCCCGCTTTGCTCGCGGCTTCTTTGCCCTCTCCTCCGCTCCCCGCTCTGCTTCAACTCTGACCTCCAATTTGCTTCTGAAAGCAGAGTACAAGGATTTAACATAGCTGACTTCAAAGCTCTGCGTCGGGGTCCTCTCCTTCCCTCGCCTTGTCCATTGCAGCTCCGGACTGCCTGCCTGCCCCGCTCTACATCGAGAAAGGGCTTTGCTACAAAACGAGACAAAAATCAGGGGTGCCAATTTGAATAAAATGGGGGGACAACAAGCCCCACCCCGCATAATCGATTACACAGGAGCCAACTGCTAGGGGCCGAGGGGGCTCCGGACCCCCTAATAAAATATTTGAGGGGGCTGGGCCATAGCCAGGATTTATTTTAGGGAGCAGGCATTGTGTTGGGGGGCAGAACCAGGTTATCTGCGATGCGGTTGGTCAGTTAGTTAAGTTTTTTATTTATTTACTTGATTTAGGGGGCAGCTGCACCCCCCTGACCACGCCCTCCCCAAAGCTGATGGTCATTGCCATTTAAATAGTTGCGTGTGCTTTAAATAGTTGTGTGATTGGTTATAGGGGGGTTATCGAGCCCCCCCTGCAGTATTTTATTAAAGATTGCACATCATGCGGTACACGCCATTTGATTTGCAATGCCTATCAACTTGGGGGGCGGACCCCTCAAATATTTTACTGGAGGAGCGAAGATTCCCCCCCCCCCTCGGCCCCTAGGAGTTGGCTCCTATGCACTCCATTCCTTAGGGGTGAACAGGAGCCGTCTAGGCAGGGAATGGGACCGCGCAACCCTAATGCACGCGCAGGAGGAAGTCAGCGCTCCTTGCAGCTACAGTACTTCGATGGGCGCCTCCTTACCTCCTGTTAAGTGTCCATTGGATGGAAGCTGATAGCAATAGTAAATTAAGAACTGTCGCCTTAGAGCAGAACGAGAGGAAATTTAGAGGAGTTTTCTAGGCTGCTGGGCGGCCCTAGGGATCGTTCGAGCCACGTCCACAAAGCAAGAAGAACATCCAGTGCGCCCTTGTGTTTGAGACCTTAGGAGTCAATTCCCCAGCCTCAGGGCTAAGGTTATGGGTGTAGCCAGAATTTTCTTGGGGGGGACAGCCTTTGGTACGGGGGCAGAACCGAGGTCCCTTCGGCCCCCCCCTAAAATATGTGAGGGGGCCGCCCCACCCCCAAGTTGATGGGCATTGCTTTTCAAATAGTGTGCGTGCACCACATCTTGCGATCGATTATTCGGGCAGGACTTACCTGCCCCTCTCCCCCCCCCCCCCCCAACAAAAAATATTCAGGTTAGCACCCCTGATTTCGGATCAGCTATAAAAGCTAGAGTGTGTTTCTGTCAATCCTGGGGGAAGCGGGAGTTTTAAGCCAAGGCTGTACTTTTCAGTCTCATTTCTCCAGCAGGAGGAGATGGGGGATGGGGGGAGAATGACTGTCCTAAAATACGAAATAAAAACTGCAAACGATCGGACTTTTAATGCACGTTGCTGAAATCCAGGACCCAATGGTCACGGATGTGATTGACACACACACACCTGCGGGCTGTCAATCAATAGACGCCCTCGGCCCTCGGATTAAAGTCAGCAGCGTGTTTTGGGATAGGGGCAAAATACTTGGGTAGATTCGGCGACTGAGGTCAGAATTGCACTCGCAGGACAGAAAGCTGCCCTTCGCTTTCAAAGCGAGAGGTTGATTTCGATTTCCATTCGTCAACTAGCGCCTCAGAAGCGTCCTCCGTGCGGCGGAATGGTTAGGTTTGCAAAGGTCGCTGACGGCCTCGGCAAGCTGTCCTTTACCCAGTTATGACGGAGTACAGATGCTTAAGGATCTGGAGCCTGATCCAGGGGAAAAAAACAACCCCTTCCAAAGTCCTGCAGATTTCTGCGAGATTTAAAACATGTGCATTAAGGCTGCAGCCGAAAATGTATTTTGACGATAATTGTGCGGGAGTGCCTGTACTTTCCGTGCTTGGGGAAACAAAACAGCCCCCCAAATATGTTATAATTGCATTTACATGGAACTTGGTTCTTATTTACGATCGTTGCACATCTACGGGTTTAGACCTTGCTACTTATTCTGAGCCCGCAGCAGATCAACGGCTGCTGCAAACCTGCGGCCTTTTACTCCTGAGTAAACATGCTGGGGATCGCGCTGCGCGTACCCACGACGCAGCGCAGAGTTGCAACCAGAGAAAGCATTTGCCTCTGCTTAGCACTCAACGAGTTTCTTTTATAGTTTGCATTTGACGTAACGGTGACGCGTAGCTTTGCCCTGTGACGTCACGCCCATGCCTTGCCACGGGTGCTTGGAAAGCTCTTCCCAAACAAAATAAAAGAAATAGGGGGGGGGGGTTGAAACCTCTCGATCTAAACTTATTGTTGCTAAGTTTGCGCGCGCACCAAACTGCTGCAACAAAGGAGCGAAGCGAAAGCGCAGGGATTGTTCACGAGATGGGATGGATCCGACGCGAAGCCGAGAAGGTTAAAGGGCGACGCGCTGTTTGTCTGGCGGTTCTGCTGTTCACGGATCTTCTCACTAAAGATCTGCCCCGAGTCCACCTTTCACACCACTTTACATAAATCAGCCTTAAGAAAAGGCGGAAGGGGGGGGGGGCGAAGGAAAAAGGAAAGTCTACAGAAATTCCATCGCACTGACCCAGAATAAACGAGTGTGACATTTGGCCAAGATTTGCCTTTTCTAATTGGATAAATTTGGTATACCGGTCGATTAAAACACACACGCTGCAGCCTCCCCACCCCACCCCCTCAGTTAAATTTAACTGTTTAAGGACCAGGCTGCTGTGTTTTTTAAAAAAATGTCTCCCCTCCCTTTTTCCCAAAAAATTATTCGCAGGCACAGCCGCTTATTACCAAGATATATTAATCAAAATCCTTATGTTTAGGCCACTTTTGAAATAGAGTCGGGCAACTGGCACGGTGATGGATCCCGTTCCTTTTCAGGCGAGACGATAATAGCAGGTTCCCTAAGCACCATTTGCAAGGAGGTACATGCCCCGTGAAATCAATAGGACAACTTCTGAACAAGTGCGTTTAGCGTCAGAAATGGCATATTCTTCAAGGAACGAAAATATTGGACCCGTTTGCGTTTTCATTCCTCCTCTTGAGCATGTGAATCTGTGCAGGGTCCAATGGGAAGATTTACTGCGATCGGAAATAGTGCCTCAATATTTTGGTTTACAGACTTATTTTGAAGGCTGGATGGTGGGCGATTCATGGAATGCAGTTTAATTCGGAAGGTGGAGAGAAATCTTCACTACGGCATATCCCCGTATACTTTAAGTCTTGCCATGTGTAAATATTTACAATCCAATTCACATCCCAGTAAAGTCCTTGTATTTTATTTAAACACGTGTATTCATCCTGATCCTTTTACTAAGAATTAAAGCTCCAATCCTAGGACTATGCTCCACTAAAAGCAGTTGGCTTGCTTCAGTATGTGTGTGTGTTTAAGGTACGGATTTCCCAGCATATTATTATTATTATTATTATTATTATTATTAAACTGTCAACGTGCTTAAGCATGCACCCTTCAGTTTTCAAAACTGATTTTTTATTTTTTTTTACAAAAATCGTTTTAAATCCAAGGACTGTGCTTTAACCGGATGAATCTGTTACTCGTAAATCTGGCTCTGTAAGAGAATGTCGCACTGGTGTGTGTGTGTGTGTGTGTGTGTGTGTGTGTGTGTGTGTGTGTAAACAGAGAGAGAGAATGAGAGGAGAGGGAGATAACTTTCAAAGTTTTAAGTCACACGAATCGAATAAGAAGCGGCCTTTCACCGGTTCTCCTGAAAGGAAGAGGGGAGAAAAGAAAAGAAAAAAACCGTGATTCATAATAGCATCCATTGTGCTAATGATTTTGGTCGCTAGAAGCAGTTTAGCTTAAAAACAAAGGGGAGTGGAGAGAGGGAAAGAGAGAGGATTCAGGCTGTTACAAGTTTGCTGGCCTTGGTCCAGATCTGTAAGTTACACTTTTCCTCTGTTACAACCGAGGAAAGAGACAGAGAAGGGGACGAGCAGCTTGGGGGGGGGGGGAGAGAATAAGCGAGTGGCGGGACCCTTTTAGGACATCAAAGCCAACGATTCTCTGGAGGTCTGCAGTGACACTCTCTTGCGCTCTACTTTCCTCCCCACCGCAGAGCCGGTTGATCCTTTTATTTCGGCGTCACCTCCACCTTTCAATTCTGCTTCATGTCAACAGATCTTTATCAGCTCCCCCCCTTCTTCCCCTAAATGAGAAGAGTCTGGGAGTTCTCAACCACCTTTCCCCTGCCCTCGGTGGCAATAAAGCAGAGTCCCGTTTAAAATAATATTTCTTTCTTTAAAAAAAGAAAAATTCAGGAGACACGTCTCGCTGGGTAAATTGAAGCAGCTACTCGGGGACTAACAGCTTTGGGGGGGTGGTTGGTTGTAAGTTTTATGAAATAAATAAACAGCAGGCTAACCAAAAATAAAACCTTCCTTGCTACACCTACACACACACACACACACACACACACACACACACACACGACTGAGGCAGCAATCTCAAACACGCCTAGGAGCAGCAAGTAAGCCCTTTTGGACACAACGAAACTTACTCCGGAGTAAGCGTGCGTACACAGACTCTGCAGTCTGGCAGTTCCATCTACGGCGCTTTGCTTGGAGGGCAAGCATGGGCGTAGCCAGGATTTATCTTAGAGGGGCAGAACTCCAGTTAGTTAAGTATTTTTATTTATGGGGAGGGGCACCTGCCCCCTGCCCCCCCCCCCGGCTAAGGCTCATGGGAACAAGCTCCCCCGGACTCAAGCGAAACTTACTTCCTAGGTAACCTGCCGTATAGGCCCGTGCCCAAATCAGCGAAAAGCATTGCACGCGCCTTAGGCGACTCAACTGAGATTCTTTTAGGACACCAGCTTCTTTTCTGACTAGAATTTCCTTCCAAGGGGGAAGACGGGCCCCACTGATTTCAACGCAGGAGAAAGTCTATGGTCAAACTTCCCTGGACCGACAAACCCACTGGTTCCATCCGAATCATGTTTACAGTTTGATCCCAACGCTGATTTACTCCGTGAAATCCTTCCGTCCTATATCGCTTTCAGTGTGGGATCGCTTGCGATCAGTTTCTGTGCTGCGGACTGAAGTGCTAGACGTGAGCTTCCCCCACCTACAACCTTGTTAGATAAGCGTGCTTAGGATCGCAGTCCCGCAGCGCAATCCAACCAATGCATGTTCACTCAGAATCGATAGTCCCGTTTGCTCTCCGGTAAGTGGGTCTAACATCACCATCTGGTCAAAGGTAAGGAGGCCCCCTTGAGTTCAATGAGGCTTACTCCCAGGCATAGGCATAGCCAGGATTTTTGTGGGGGGGGGGGCAGCCAGGACCCATGGGATTGGTCAGTGAGTTGTTTTACTTTATCTGAGGGGGCAGCTGCCCCCTGCCACGCAGGGGGTATAGGATTGAAGCCGAATCCTGCCGTCCGAAGTGTTGCATTCTACCAAGTCTTACTCAGAGCAGACCCTCTGAAATTAATGAAGACCGGTAATTTAGATCTTAGTAAAACTCAGTTGACCCCCAGGGGTGCCAACGAATAAAACATTGGGGTAAGCCCCTCCCCGCATAATCGATCGCATGATGCAGTGCACATTTGAATGGCAATGCCCGTCAGCTGGGGGGGGGGGTGTCCCTCGAATATTTTATTGGGGAAGCCAAAAACCCCTCGGCCCCTAGGAGTTTTCTCCTTTGTTGACCACCGGGCCTGAGTTTCTCCTTACAACCCAATTCCAACTGGGACCTTAAGCAGGGTTACTTGGAAGTAAGTCATTTGAATTAAATTTAGTTATTAAAACACACACACACCCCAATAAGTATATAACAGGTTGCAAACCAAGCTAGACCCATGCAGGCTTTGTCTCAAAGGACTTGCTTCCAAACGGATGTCACCACCGGGATGCGAAAGGAAGCCCACTTGAATCTACAGAGGAGGAGTGTAAATCTTACCCTATAAATTCGAGCTGTAAGTCCACCCGAATCTTGATCCTCGCAATAGCAACCAAATCACTTCTCTTCCAATGGAACTTCGCCCGCCAAGGTAAGAAAGGTTTGTCTACATTCGGAGTTTAGCCCGGATCTAGTCCAAGTGGAACCTGATTTAAGCAGCAGCTGTTGCGCAACATCTGCGCTGCAACCCTGTGGAAATGCGGAGTTTCCTTTCTTGCCCCTCCCCAAGCCCCCTTCAGCCGTTGCTTTCTGTCCGCCTCATGCTTTTGAGGAAGGAGGAAGATCCCTGGTGTAACTTAGCAAGGGGGTACCTGTTTTAGAGGAGCTCCCTTTTGTAAATCAAGTCACTCTCCGGCTTTAAAAATAAAATAAAATTGCGAGGAAGTTTGGGAGGGGGGAACTGAGAAGAACTCTGGTGCAGAAAGATGCCCCCTTTACTCCGTAAGACATAACCCTCTTTCCCCTTCCAGAGAGCCGACGGATGCAAAGGCATGCTCGAACGACTAGAAACTGCTTCACAGACTCGTAGAGTCGGAAGGGATCCCAGAGGGTCATCTAGCCCAACCCTCTCCCTCCAATGCAGGAATATTTTGCCCAAGGTGGGGCTAGAACCCACGACCCAAGATTAAGAGTCTCATGCTCTACCGACTGAGCGATCCCATTTGTTTCATTTATTTAATGAAAATGTAATTGCGATGCATTTGCCCATTGGCATCACTTTGATCTGGAACTGCCTGTATTTGGGAGACGAGAGGCCATCTCTCTTTGACTCAGTGCCCTAGTCCTCACACGGTAGGAGATAGATAGATACCTTCTCTCCTCCTGTGGGGCTGGGAGTTGAGCTAGCAGGCCTGGCAGCTTTGTTTCTTCACCCCACCACCCTTAGTGCTGTAACTTGGTTGCTTTGGGCTAGAACTTCCACCTTCCGCAGCTAGCAGAGGTGTTCTGCCTGAGGCAGGTGGGAGCTAACTCTCACCCAGGTTGGCGAAGCTGCCCTTGAGTCTCCATACGGTTTGCAGGTGATCAGACGTAACACTAGTCTGGAACGTTGTTTGCCTGGGACTTTATTTTAGGCTTCAGCAAACAGAAAAAAAGATGGCAAATGTTCTAAAAAAGAAGGGACAGGCATAGGCGTTTTTCTGGCATTGCAGGGCCGGCTTCAGCAGCAATTGAATTAGAATATGATGATGATGATGATGATGATGATGATGATAAGTCCAAAACGGTCTTCACCACCGAAATATGGCTCTATTTGTGGCTTGCCAGTCCACGATTCTTACTTAGTGCGCTACTCCCGGGCAACTCCGATCCTATGGTGCATGCTGACTCCGAAGCTATGTTCAGCCATAGCCTTACCGTCCTATCAAGAGGTGTTCAAAATCAGGCCCTATGTTTGCATCTTAAAGGCTGCCCATGCTAACTCCACTTACCTGGGAGTAAGCCCCGCTGAATTCAAAAGGAGTTACTTCTTCGCTAGGACCGCAAGGCGCCAGTAACATCCTTTATGAGTTAAGATAAGATAGACTGCAACAGGCAATGGAGCGTTACTCGTTGGAGGCAATAAGCTCGCTTACTTTCAAAGCAAACCGTCTCTTGAAATCAGAGGTCTTGTCAAAGAAGGAAAGCCTAGCAGAAAGAGAGTTTCAAGGTGGCTAGGAGTTCAAGTGGCCATAAGTTCCGCCGACATCCATGAAAGGCCTTTCCAAACTCACTCTATCCATATAGAATTGTAGAGCTGGAAGGGGTTCTGGGGGTCATCTAGTCCAACCCCCTGCAGTGCAGGAATCTCAGCACGCCGTGTCCTCCACTCCAACTATACTCTGCTCAACTGATTTACGCACTGAGATCAGTTCACACCCCAGGAAGACTTTGGCCTTTGGGAATTGCCAATCCATTTCAGCCTAAAGCACTATGGATTGGAAATAGCAGGGCTAATGGAAATCGCATTTTTTTAAGCTTCCTCGCGGGGGCGAGGAAGTCTCTCCCCGAGGGCGAAAACCTCGCGCTGCCATTCTTGTCTCAGGACTGCAGTGAAACTCTCCCCTTAATTTTATGGTCATCTTGTGGTTAGTTTGTTTTTTTAATTCAGTTTAAGCCTGAATTATCCACGTGCCTGGCGTATCTTTTTTTTCCCAACGGCAGGGGGGGATTTGCAAATCAAAAACTCGACTCATAAATAACATATTGGGCTCTTTTGCCCCCCTCCCCCCAATTTGTTCCACATGTAGAAATGGCCGAGGTAAATTAAGTTGCTGGCTTTTCAAATGATAAATTCTAAGCAGTCAAAACTCGCGCTCGCCTCTCCATTCGCAATGCCACAGGCGTCGCGAGCAAACCCCACTGTTAGCCCAGCTATAGGATTTCAACGCGTTTGGAGTGGACAGAACTCTATGGAGGTGCTGCGTCTGGTTGTGCGCGCGGGGGAGTTAATCTATTTATGCTTACTATTTTGTTTTGTTTTGACCATTTGACACGAAGCGAAAAATGAAAAGCTCCTCCCGCCCCAGGTCCTCGTCTAGGCCCTTGATGCCGAGCCAAAGCTATAACCACTTGCATTTCATCTTAATGGGATCTAGCTCTGGGTAGCTATGTCTAGGATAAAGGTAAAGGTACCCCTGACCATTGGGTCCAGTCGTGACCGACTCTGGGGTTGCGCGCTCATCTCGCATTATTGGCCGAGGGAGCCGGCGTACAGCTTCCAGGTCATGTGGCCAGCATGACAAAGCCACTTCTGGCAAACCAGAGCAGCACATGGAAACGCCGTTTACCTTCCCGCTGCAGCGGTTCCTATTTATCTACTTGCATTTTTACGTGCTTTCGAACTGCTAGGTTGGCAGGAGCTGGGACCAAGCAACGGGAGCTCACCCCGTCACAGGGATTCGAACCGCCGACCTTCTGATCAGCAAGCCCTAGGCTCAGTGGTTTAACCACAGCGCCACCTGGGTCCCTTATGTCTAGGATAGCAATGCCTTAAATAATGAATGCAACCTTATTAAAAAAAACAAGCACAAACACTTGGGAGCACCGCTATTCATCCAAAACACAGGACTGTCTCTATTAAATGTCTATAGATTTTTGTATTTCATTTTATAAAGGATTGGGTTCGTTTTATTAACAAACACGGTTGGTATGAGAAACCTTCGTATTTCCTCCTGCCCCCTTGCATTCCGTTTGTAAGATCCTCGGGGCGTAGTGCGCCTTTCGATTATGTCACCTACGAAAAACGCTCACCGCGACCGCGCTACATTAAAAAAACAAAAAAGAAAGTCGTTTCAGACGAACACGTGAAGGAGATCCCACGGATTTCCTTCCCGAAGCCAGGGTGCCTGGAACAGCAACCCGGCCAGAACTAGAAAAGAAATCGTCTCCCCAAACCCCCGAAGCTGGAGGGACACTGCTTGCTCGCTCGTTCGTTCGTTCTCTCTCTCCACCCCTCCATTGCTGCGAGCAGCGCAGGAGGAAATCGAGCGTGGCCTCTACCTGTGTTGAGGAAACAAAACAGGAAAGGGGAATTGGCGTGGCCGGCGGGCGGGCGACTCTCCTGGCTCCAGCCGCGCGGAGCATTCCGCTTTCTGCAAAGGGTGCGACGGGATCTCCTCAAACGGAGTTATGTACGGCTCTAATTGAGCGTGAACGAGTTAATTGCGTCCCTTAATGAGCGCTGGAAGGATTCCAGCGGCCTCTGCGCCTTTGCCTGGCGGAGCCGAGCTAAACAGGCTTCGTTAATTTCTTGCTTTCCTTTTTTTAAAAAACACACACCAATAATCACGTTTTTATCGTGCAATCGGTGCTGACAAGCCCCGCGGACGCCCTCGCACTTGTTTGCTCACACACCAGAAATCAACCCCTTCCCCTCTCCTCCCCCCCCCCAACACCTCCGCTTTGAATACTACAGATCGCTAGGATCAAGTGTTCACAACAGCCGTTTGAAATCGCTCCTACTGTCAAGCGGCGGTAGTTATGAGCTGCTAAACAATTCTGGGACAGTGGTCTCTCTCTCACACACACTCTCACTCTCTCTCTCTCACACACCCCTCCTACACAGAGGAAATAATGGGGCGCTAAAATCTTAAAAGGTATCCTTGTGGCTAATGGAGAGAGGAAAGCAAAAGAGCAAACAAACAAACTGCTTTTCATGTCCCCAGATTCTGGGAATCCAAACTAAATAAACAGCTCGAGCCTAAGGCTTTGCAAGCAAGGCGAATCTAGATTTATGGGACGTAGTTCTATACAGATGTCCTTAGAAATTGGAGGTGCCCCCAGCGTCACTTGGTGAAAATGTCAGCCTGCGCGTTTAGGAGGCCTTCAAGATATTACTGACCGAAGCAGCATAACCAGACTGATGCCAAGGGACTTTTGAACCCACAAATTAAGTGGCGGTGTCCTTGGAGGCAAGAGGGATCTTCTCACCTGACGCTAAAAAGTGCCGCTCTCCCTCTGTTTCGCCCGCTTGTGTGAATGGGGATGCAGGATAGAAAAGGAGAGGCCATTTTTTGAGGGTTTGGTGGCTTATTTTGCGTGGTTACTCTGTTGAAGGGATGGAGCTATATGGATAATAATGATGACCATCATTTTTACTCCGCGGGATCGTTATCTATTTGAGCCACCTCTGTCCCTCTCTTCGACATCCCATGATCGTGTTTGGGCGCAGTGCATAGCTTACAAGACAAAAAATAAAGAAAAAGAAAAAAGCGCAAGTCAGTCCTAAATTACTGTGCCAGTAGCATTACCACACTGGGGGATCTGGTGTGGGGAATGAAAAGGAAGACCAGGAATTAGAGGCTGCCATCCTAAACACAGCTGGATTTACTTCTGAGTAAACGTGGTTAGGATCGGGCTGCTGATGTCATGCATGGGAAATCACTTTCCCCCGCCCATCACCACCATAACCCCTGACCTAAACCACATGACTTTGCAGCAACTTCCATTGGAGGAATATAACGCACTGTGGATTGCTCATGTTTACGCAGAGAGAAGCCCCATCAATATTAAACGGGATTCACCCTGGAGTAAACGCGCCTCGCAACCCCGATGGTCCGCTAAACTGTAATCCAAAATCCTACAAAATAGAAAGTATCCCGTTCTGGACGGCGCTTCTGCTAATTGCAATAAGGAACCGCATTCTAGGACACCTAATGGCGACTGATAAAATAATAATAATAGTAGTAGTAATAATAGCTGATTGAGGAAATAAATAATGGCTGGGGGCAGGGAAGCAGAAAGAATGCCAAAGTCTTTCAAGAGCCTTCGCTTTTCTCGATCCAAAATATACATTGTTCCTGGATAACGCCTGAGGCTGAAGATACTGACTTTCTCTCCCTAGATCACATTACTTGGAAGCTGAGCGCCACTGGAAGTGGATCCCGCTGACTCGAAATAATCATTTCAGGTCATCGAGATGGAAACGAATCTATATAGTTTTCGGACATCTACCACTTCTGCCTCTCTCCCCACCCCCCACACTAATTCTGAAAAGAGATTGAATTATTCCCACAAAGGAAGCTACTTCCCTCTCCAAAACAAAACGAAAACAAAAACCCCTGCACCTCTTTGAACATGCAGACAGACATAGACGGGCGCTTTCGGTGGCAACCTTGCGCAAAGAGAGATCTGTCTGTGGTTCGATCTAAATCAGCCCGTTCGCTCGAGGTACTTCTGTTTATTTAACCGGCTGACATTCACAACAGAAGAGTATTTCGGATTAGATCGGCTCTCCTACATCTGGCAGTGAAAACTGATATGAAAAACACGTAAACCCGAAGAGCTGCTGAAAAACTCCTGCAGGCCTGGCGGCCCCGGGTGAATAACGCAGGCAGCCATCTCTTGCGTAGCAGCAAGAGCAACACCCGAAATTTCTATCCGTTTACGATTCGCCGCTACTGGTTAAATAAACTGGAAAGGAAGAGAGCTGCATTCGAAATGAATGGGAGTTTCTTTCCCTTCAAGAGGGTTAGGATGAAACGCCTTTAAAACGGAAAGGTTAGGAAGTTTTCAAGGCAGGTAAGGTGTGCATCGGTGTGAGAGACAGGCCCACAGGGCAATACTTCAAGAGACAGACCTGATCTGAGATGGATCAGAAGAGAACCCAGTGAAACCGAAACTTCTTGCCTCGCTATACCCCGAACATTTACACACGCATTTGTCCAGTAGATTGCGAGGTCCGCCATTCCATTTAAAAGTTCATCCTTGCACGCCCTTTCAAGGTTGAGCCTTGCTTGGAAGTAAACTCCGCTCAAATTGGCGGGGATCGAGCGCGATTCTGAAATCGCAACTCCACGCGAACTTACTTTAAGGTGATCTCGTGGAGAATTTTCAAGTAAGGGTGCAACCCTGTGCACATTCTCCGAAGGACTCAACACTTCCCAGTTAAATATGCCCAGGGCCAGACTACATACCTGCTGCAGAGACATCGCCCTAAATTCCAGCAATGCCAACGAGTTGTGGCTGTGGTTTTACATAGCAAGCAAAGCGAGAGATATAGAAATTCTCCCTTGTACTATACTGTACTGGGGCTCAGAAATATTTGTGCACTCTCACATGTATATAAACACCAGTCCTAAATTCCTTTTGGAAGCATGCCCCTTTGATTTCGGCTGAACTTGTTTCCAAATATGCTATCTGCTTAGGACCCAACCGTTTCCCCCTCCACCTATGCGCAGGTAAGTGGGTACTGTACATTCTATATTCACGCCTAGAGACGATGGTTTGTTGTTGTTGTTGTTTTACTATAGTCCTCAGTGGGCTATGAATAGCAGGCGCGAGCGAGTGAGCGCGCAAACACACGCACAAAATCGTACCCACCCACGCATAATTACGCTTGGTAGCAAAAACATACCGGTCTCTGGTGCGCGTGGAACTGCCAGGGTTTAGTAAAATCAGCAGCCCGACCCTTAAGCGCATTGGCACTGCGATCCTAGAAACAGATCTGGAAGGACGAATTCCCGACCTGCCTTCTGAGGAAACACGTTAAGGATCGGGGTCTTAAAAAACAAAACAAAAAGTGTGCCAGGCTCAGCAGACATCCTGGGAAGTTCCTCCTGAAACCAACGGGAGGAACTTCTGATAATGTAGCGCGTTTCGGATGAGGACGGGGGCTCGGATCGCCCCTTGACCCTTGTCTGAGCGCCTAACTCGGATAACAAGCCCGATCGCCTAGGCGGGACTCGCTTGCACTTAATCCACATGTTTAGGATCGCATCCTGGTGACATCCGTCTCCCCGTGGGACTTTTAGTGCCCAGTTCGCCCTAGACCCGTGGATACTTCAGGAACAAACTCCTATCTCTGAACGCAACGAGGCTAACTTCCCGCCAGGTTTAGGATTGCAGCCTTGTGGGGTTAGAGAGGACCAATTCCGCCATGGGGAAGAAGGGGCATAGGAACTGCAGGGTGGGCTGCTAACTGCTGGGACGCCTGCCTTAGTCGGACCGCTTAACAGCTGGCGCCGAAGTAGGAGATCGTGCTCTGCGTCTGCAAAAAGATCCCAGCATCTTGATAGCTACCGGTAAGAGTTTATCTGGGGGGCGGAACCAGACGGCCTAGCTGAACTCCGCGAACTTCACAACAGGACCTGAATCTCGTGAAGCTACCGGAGAATGAGGGCACGGGACACCCAGCCAGAGAAGAGGGTTTTTTTTTGGGGGGGGGTGAGGGTGGAAGTGCCATGCAAATCTAAATATTTACCTTATCCCGATCTCCGCTCCACCGCCGGCGGATGGTTCAAGATCTTCCGTGGGCGAAACT
Organism: Zootoca vivipara; assembly: GCF_963506605.1. Taxonomy (NCBI): domain Eukaryota; kingdom Metazoa; phylum Chordata; class Lepidosauria; order Squamata; family Lacertidae; genus Zootoca; species Zootoca vivipara. The sequence continues at coordinate 16,852,847 of NC_083278.1, forward strand.
GCACAGCTTCAAAGTTGGGCAAAGTGGTGTTGCCCGCGCCGCGCCGGGCCGGGCCCTCGGCTCGCTTGCTCTCCCGCTGGCCCGCGGCAGATCCGGTGGAAGGGGCGGAGAGGCGGGCGAACTAGCGAAGGAGCGCACCAGGTGGCGGAGAGCCTCTCCGCACCGCGCTCTTTCTTTCGGCTGGCTTGGAAGGGCTGCAGGCAAAAGCGCCTTGGAGCAAGGCGAGCGCCGACTGAGCGGATCCCTTCCCTCGGCCGCCTCCTTATTTCAACCCCCTCTCTCCCGCCCCCCCTCGCCTTCCCCACCCCTGGGCATGCGCACTGGAAGGGGGGGAAAGTTTCTAACTGGGAAGCTCTTACTTCGGCCGCTCGGCTCCCGGATACGGAGCAACCAAAGCGCTCCGCCTTCGCTCCAGTGGCATCCCTCGCTGCCCCCACACCACGCTCGCACCTCGAACAAGCCTTGGCAGAGAGTCAAGAGGAGCCCCGGGGCAGCCGAGTCTGGGAGGCAACTAGGGCGCTAAGCTTTTAAGCGATCTCCCGGGAATGGAGAGAGGGGTCTCTTCCATCTCCCATCTTAGGCTCAGAGCTTTGGCGGCGCTTTCTCCAACGGATCGCGGCTGCGCTCAAGCTTAGCAGGATCCACTCCTTGGGTGGGTAGGGGAAAACACCAGAGATTCCGTGCTTCTGTGTTCTTGATTTGAACCGGACAACTTTAGAGTAAACTGGATATGTGTGGTAGCTATCCAGTCTCCGCTCCAGAAATCGACTGATGCTTGTGGAGTAATTAAGCTTTTTTAAAAAACAACAACAACAAACAAACCCTCCCACTTACAGATCTCCCGTGGAACCCGGTGGATCCACATCTCCTAGAATGTTATCCCTAGTAGCCCCGGATCCTAGCTGGCATTCAGGACCCATCCCTTCCTTTTCCACGCAGATCCCATTCCAGGGGGCATCTTCCCATTCCCATTCCACCCCATAATAATAACCCCCACCTTCGGAGCTCATTTTGATCAGGAGTTGATCCTGGATCGCCGACCTGCATCCTCTGGTCTTGGTGGGCACGACAGATCCCTGCCTCTCTGAGTAGAATCAATAGATTTCAAGCCCGGTTCAGAGAACTGAGTATCCTGTGAATCAAGCTACACACCTCGGATTCCTAAAACGGTGATTTGGGCTTCAATCCAGGCTCGCAAAGGCTTCAGGCGATCCAGGCGAAGCCCAGCAGCCGGGCGTGGGGAGGTGGGGAACGGTGAACCTCCTCCCAGCGCTCCCGGTTTTCGCCTCGATTTAGCTCGGCGTCTGCAGATGGGAAAACGGCCTTTCCGAACAAGGTAGCGTCTCTCACCTAATAGGGAGGTGAAGACAGATCCGTCCCGATAAGACCAGATGGGGTTTCAGCCCCAGCAGATCCTGCTTAGTGTCATCTAGTGCCTGCCACCGTTTGAGAACCGCTTCAATTTGCCCATTTTACAAGCGGGAGCGCTGGGGTGATTCCAAAGGCGCCGACGGGGTCAGAGGAACAGAAGCGAGACGCGAGGACTGGAAGAATTGCGCGGCTGCTCCTTGTTGCGCAGTGGCAGGAGCGCACCTTAATCGAAGCGCTCAGCGAGCCAGCTGATGTCCCGGTCCACTTGCCCTCTTAACTTGGCAATCAGTTCCCAAGGAGCAAACTGAGGCTTTCTTTCTTCCGAGCTGGGGCTCCCGGCTGTTCCTTCGAGGCAAGAGCCGCTTAATTCCGCGGCACTTACTTCCAGAAAAGCAGGCACAGAATCGGGCTCTTCGCTTCTGTTGAGCGAGAAGGTTAGCGGATCATTTCCGTAGGAAGGGGGTAAGAAAATCAAACAAACGAACCTCGACGGGAACCAACAGCGGCTGGAGGAGACACAAAAGCTCTCCGAGAACAGCTAGTGATCGTCGGAACGCATCTGCGGTTCCCCTGACTTCGGCAAAGCTAAAATCAAAGCAGCAGCCCAAACGCTTCTTCTTCACAACAAGCAACATGGCCCGCTGTTAGTAGCTGTCATTGGTGGTGGTGGGTCTTTAATCTTTCGACACGTTTGCATAGATTTGGGTCACGATCCGGTTCGAAGCATCGCCACGATTTCGGCAAGGGAGCGCGAAAGCGCGCGCTTTGAAGTTCCCATATACAGAATTGGATCGTGCTCTGCGCTCGCAGTGCAAGGCTTTTTTCCCTCCCTATTTTCCCTCCCACTTTAAAATAAACATGGAATTTGAAAAACCCTTGAACTCTGCACCTGGTCAAAAAAAGTAAAATTGAATTAAACAATTATTTATTTAAAATTTTTAAGGAAGCTTAACCACAAGCAATGTGACGTTCCTCTCACCTGCTGACCTCTGGGTGTCCCTCGCTTTCTTCCTTTGCTCTTCCAAACACACTAAACACACCAAACACACGCGTTTTATTTCAACCAAATAATCCTGTACAACAAAAAACACCTTAGATCCATGGGTGCTGTCTAATTCCTTCCTGCCTTTGATTTATAGCGTGATCCCACAATCTAGTGAAAATAAAAGAACGCTGACATTATGTGTCATTAAGCTAATATTTGGAGTGATTTACTCCCCGGGAAGTCTGAAATCCCGAGCAGACACCCCGACCCTCTAAAAAGTTTTACTTGGAAAGAAGCTGTTATCTTCTTAGTAAGCGCGTTTAAGACTACTTGCAAGTCAATGCCACCGAAAGGTCTACTCAGAAGTAAGTCCTACTGCATTCAATGGGGCTTACCCCCAGATAAGCGGGGTTCGTATCCATCATGTGGAAACAATGGGGTTTACTTCCGAGTCGAAAAGTATATAATTGGAAGATATATGGGGTAGACCCCATTGAAGAGAAGGGGATTTATTTTTGCGTAAACGTGCCTAGGTTAGCGCTGTTACCTGAATGCGTTTAGGACTGGAGGTGTGTTTGAACTTAAGTGGATAGATTACGCATTTTACTTCCCAAGTGAATGGAAGAAAAGGAGGGAGTTGTTCAGAAAAGCAACAGGAGGGAAACCGGATGAATCCAGAAAGCGGTTTTGGTTCCATTTCAGATGGCCGGCTTCCTTACCCCAGTTTATAACTGAAGTGGTGGAAGAGAATTAACCCGGCATGCTGTAAAACGGATTGTGGCGGGGAATTGAGTCTTTAAAAACTGAGCTGAGCTTCCCACTGGCTCAAAGCTCCCTCGGAGCACAGCGATGTTTGTTTAAAACAGAAATATTTGGAATAGTCTCGCGGCGGAGAGGCTTGAAAGCGAAGCGAAGCGGGGCGGTTTAGACACGCCGCCTGCTTACTATCTCCTGGTTGAATAATCGCTCCAGAAACCTCCAATTCTCCCGCGTGTTCAGTTTTGGTTTTTATTACCTCACTTGTTCTGTTCACGTCTATTAATAAATCCGCGCTTGCTGGAGGCAGAAAGAAGGTGACAGCCCCTCTTTGCCTCTCTCCCTTAAACACTGCGAACGGATTTTTTTTTTTAATCCCACTAAGACATGGAGAGACTATCCTTGCCTTTCCCGCAGCGAGGATCTGTACCCGATTAGGAACGAAGAGTCGGATTTAAAGAGTCTCATAAAAACATTTAAAGAAAAGGCATCCGGTTCCTAATGCATGCAGAGCGATCTCTGTAAATCTACTCAGAAATAAATGCCACGGAGATTTATTCCCATGTAAGTGTGCATTAGATTGCATCCTTGGAGAGCGAGATGATGATGATCAATCAATCAATCAATCAATCAATCAATAATGTTATTAATTAAGAATACCAGAGTAGAAAATTTTCCCGTAAAAATCTGGCTATTTCAAGCGGCAGGCGGGGATAATCCGGGGTCATATTAACTCGAGCGCAGGAAACGATCCAAATCAATATTGATCCTCTGCGGGCAAAATCAGAAATACGGAAGTTCAAGATATATACGGTTTTCGATGGGGACGAGTGTGTATGGATGGCATCCGCGCGCCCTCTTGTCCTGAAAACTGGGCACGCGCGATCCTAAGTGCGCAAAGCAATCCTAACCACGTTTTCTTATTCAGCTGTCAGGGCAAGAACACTAAGCACTGCCCCATCGACACAAGCGGGACTTCAAAGCGCGTCATTTAGGCTTAATAGTGACCTCTGTGTTGCTGTTTAACCCCCTCCGGTCCGGGCTCCTCAGTTCCCAAATGTTTTAAATGATAGTAAGCGCTACAAATTTGGAAGTCGATAAGAATCGCCCCAAAAGAGTCTGTGCGAGCGGAAGTGTGAAGCCTCTCCTGTGGAATAACAGCGATATCTGTTTCTGTATACAGGGTCAGGCGAGGGGAGTGCTTCTAAGGTCTAAAATGATTCACACGTTCCTCGGGCTGATACGGGTTTCAGCCGATTTACGGATTGGTAGCACAATCCTACTCTAATGTTAGTCCCCCTGAGTTCAATGGTGCCTGCTACCAGGTTGCGTAGCTAACCCCACTTACTTATGAGCAAGCTCCATTGAATTCAATAGGACATCCTTCTAAGTAGACATAGTTAGGATTGCGCTGGAAAATAGTAACCAACAAAGACGTATCATGACCCCAGCTAAGACGGTCCCGTTGTGTCCCATTTATCTAACTAAACACGAGTCGCTGTTTTTAGGGGAGACACCCGATTCCTTTGTGTTTCAATTGGCCCTACTTATTAGGAAGTTGATTGACCTCAGTTCTGGATCAATTTATTTCGGTCATAAATCTGCTCAGATCACGGATTTAACAGAATTGTGGAGCAGAGCTCTGCATGTTGAATTACGTATTTCTGTTTAAGCAGTCTGTGGCTTTGGTTGTGAGGTGCTCGCAGCCTGATCCTAAAATACTCCAGAACGAGTGCCGTTTAGTGACGCCTGTAACATCCTTGTGTGCGCAGGACAACATCCGATTCGCTTCAAATCCTAGTGCCACGCAGGGCGATCCAAAGCATGTTTGCTGAGAAAGGAAATCTCACTGAACTACACAGCGTCCACGGATAGTCTCTTCCCCAGAAGATTTATACAGTCGCAGCTTAACAATGTAGAACTTTCCTTCTCCGTAACCCATATATCCGGAGTCAAACTAAAACCTGAGCTGTGTAACTCCTTTTTACAACGGCGGGACAAGATCAGGGGTCAATAAGGGATTAAGGCAGGTCTGAAAATCGTAGTTTATGGTGCCAGGAATCTGGAGGGAGTGAAGCAGAAAGATCGATTTACTCCCACTTCAGTAACTAACAGTGTAGTCCTCATATGAACCCCGTTATAGTCTGTCTGTCTATCTATCTATCTATCTATCTATCTATCTATCTATCTATCTATCTATCTATCTAACTATGATAGAATCATAGTGTTGGAAGCATCATTAGGAATATGCAACTGTCGCATTTGGGGATCGAGCCTGCAACCTTGGTGTTATCAGCACCGTGCTGATTTACCTATCTTCAGTTAGGTAGCCGTGTTGGTCTGATGTAGTCGAAAATATATATATATAATTCCTTCCAGTAGCACCTTAGAGACCAACTAAGTTTGTCATTGGTGTGAGCTTTCGTGTGCATGCACACTTCTTCAGAGGTACCTGAAGAATATCTAAAGAAGGTATCTGAAGAAGTGTGCATGCACAGGAAAGCTCATACCAATGACAAACTCAGTTGGTCTCTAAGGTGCTACTGGAAGGAATTTATTTTATTTTGTTTTATCTATGTTTAGCAATAATCATTTCCTCGGATTAACCTCATTGGCTATACATATTTGCTATATTGTTGTTCGCACCGTCTGTCTCGGGAGTCTATGGTGGAGTGCACCTTTGCGGGTGAAGTCAAATGATTGGAGGGTTACAGCGCCTGCTGTGGCTGTAGAAACCGATATAGGAGACATGTTTTGTTGCAACTGGGGCAGATGAAGGCTCAGGTTTCTTCTCTCTGCCCAGTGGTCATTCCTCCTCTGGTCACTGCTATGAATACAGGACCTGACTTTCTTACACACGCATATGCACACAGCTGGAATAACTGTCGCACCGATACACCTGGAGGACCAGCCCAGACCACTCTAAGGGTCAATTTGCTTTCGCTGCTTGCTCGTGGGAAAGGGAAACCCGGGCAAGGACGTCAGACAAGAGCATGCGATTGGATTCAGAAACTGACCGGGCATTGAACGTAGGCACTGAAAACCAGAGTTGAGCTTCTGCGCCGGCCGCATTCCGGGCGCTGCTGCAGGAAGCGCGCTACGCTGTGCGTGCGAGTAGCCTATTTTTAACGAGGTTCTCTGCCTCGCGATGAAAGCTTGCTTCCGCCTTCCTGCCCTGCTTCGCTCTCCCTGGAGGGCTATTCTTCCCTTCTCATCCTGGATCCGAGTGCACATTGCCTTCGGCGTTCAGAGAGCGCCACCGATTTTAGCTGCTGTGTCACTAGGTACTTATACCTGGGAGTAAGCCTCATTAAACTCAGCAGGGCTTGCTTCTGAGTAGACGTGCCTAAAGTGTTAAGCGACTCCCCGAGTAAATCCCCATTTTTGGGGGGCGCGCGCGCAGGGAATCTGTTGCAATCCCCATCGGATATTGATAAGCAAACAAGGGGCAGGATCGGAATGAGTTTGATTTATTTTATTTAAAGGAGAATTAAAAGACCGCTGCAACCAGCCCCTAAGATGTTGCTGGTTTGGCTTTCTTAAACTGGGGAGCGGGGAGGAAGCCCACTGCAGGGGTGCGAACAATATTGTGGAGGGGGGGAGGCAGGCAAGTTCTGCCCGGCATAATCGATCACATGATGTGGCACATGCACACTACAGTATTTGAATAGTGCCCATCAACTTGAGGAGGGGCTCAAATATTTCATTGGGGGGCCGAGAAATCTCTAAGAGTTGTCCCACTTGTCCCACAATGTTTAACACTCTGCCTTTAATAAGAGCGCAGAGGCTCTACCTGAGAAGCAAGATGACGCAATGGGGACTAGTTACTCCTTTTTGCATATCAATCCTTCCTCCTCCTCCTCCTCCTCCTCTTCCATCGCGCATTAAGCATAAGGTGCAGGAAGCGCTGGAAGGGTGAATCTTTCATTCTGCTTCCGCACAATAAGGAAATGATACGATTTGTTGTCGTCCGCTTTATTGGAGGTCACCGCTTCTGCCACTTCTCTAGAGGTCGACTCTTTGGTCGTGATCCGAGGTCATACGCAGTGGGAGGGAGTGGGAGGACATAAAATTGTATCCTTTCCTTATTGTACGGAAGCAGAATGAAATACTCAGACTTATAGCGCTTCCTGCACTTTATGCTTAATGCACAATTTTTTAAAAAAGGTAAAGGTAAAGGGAACCCTGACCATTAGGTCCAGTTGCAGACAACTCTGGGGTTGCGGTGCTCATCTCGCTCTATTAGCCGAGAAAGCTGGCGTACAGCTTCCAGGTCATGTGGCCAGCATGACTAAGCCACTTCTGGAGAACCAGAGCAGCGCACAGAAACGCCGTTTACCTTCCAGCGGCAGCGGTACCTAACCTATTTATCTACTTGCACTGCGTGTTTTCGAACTGCTAGGTTGGCAGGAGCTGGGACTGAACCAGGGGAGCTCACTCCATTGCAAGGATTCGAACAGCCGACCTGATCAGCAAAAAGGAGTAACTAGTCCTCATTGCGTCATCTTGCTCCTCATGTAGAGCCTCTGCGCTCTTATTAGAGGCAGAGTGTTAAACACTGTGGGACATAGGAGCCTTTGAAGAAGGAACGTAGGTAGAGTATCTATTTTCAATGGTTCCAGGTTCAACACCGGCATCTCCAGGTCGGACTAGGAAAGCATCCCTTCACTGCAGAGAGATCAGAGCTGGAGGGAACGTTGTTCTCAGGGCACACACACACACACACACACACACACACACACACAGAGAGAGAGAGAGAGAGAGAGAGAGAGAGTGTTTTGCAGGCGGTGTGTGTCTGGCGGATGCTTCAATACCACTGGATGGGACATCCATGAAAACCAAATGCTAGAGAAGGTCCATAGGACCATATTGGTCACAGAAGAGGACATTCCGCGTGGCCAAGGGCATATCTTGACCTCAAGTCCATTGGTTGCCTACATAATGGTCTTTAGGTACGTTAATGGGGAGGGGACACTCCATATATCGTTGGGCTACTACAACCCCCATCTCCTTGACCCCTGGGCTGGGGCTGATGGGAGTCCAACAACAGCATCAATAATGCGCCAGATTCCCCACCCACCTCCTTAGTGGATAGCCTTCCAGCTTCTGGACCCGGGGTGAATATTGAATATTGGTGGGGATTAAGCCCCACCCCACATAATTGATCACATGACACAGCACACATTTGAATGGCAATGCCCATCAACGGGGGGGGGGGGGCTGGATCCCTCACATATTTTGTTGAGAGGGCAAAGTGATCTCTGCCCCTAGGAGTTGGTTCTTACGCTCTGGGCACCAGAGCGCACTTTCCGCGCAAACTGCACTGGTCAAAGGGAGGTCACGGCAATTGGGGCTGAAGCACGGTGGGTCTGCTAATGAGTTGTGGAAGGTTACGCCTGAGGAAGTGGGTGCTAGGATTGGAGCCAGGGGGAAACGACTCCTCCCAGTAAGGAAACGAAGGAAGGCGAGAGTCGCTGATGCGCGCACTGTTCATCATCTCCCATGGCGGGTTCAGCGAGCGCCGGCGGCCGTCGACACTTTTAAGCATAGCTGCCAAGTTTTCCCTTTTCTAGCGAGGAAGCCTATTCAGCATAATGGAATTTCCCTTAAAAAAAGGGATAACTTGGCAGCTATGCTTTTAAGGTGCCCAGAGAGGGCACCAGGCTTGCTGTAAACCCGTCCACACCAGATCTCTGGATCTGGCCCGTTTCCATCTGGACAAGCGTTTCACCACCCTCCTCCCAGACGCCTCTCTTCCTTTCCCAGCCGGCGGTCCTCGCAATGCGCTCAGAAAACGCACCTGATCCATCTGAAATGACGCCCACCCAGCCTCGTCCTCACCGTCCCGGGTTTCAACTGACACTGTTCCGGGGAAATCTGGGGCGGCGGGACAAACAACTCCCGACATATTTGCGAAAACGATATTTTTTCCTAAGGGGGGCGGGGCTTGTTTATTTAGCTCCAAAAGAACAAAACAACAAATAAACAAAAACGAAATGGCCAGACAGGAACTGATGTTCGCAGCATCATCATCTTTTAAGTTAGGGTTCTTAGAGAAATGTTTCATCCTTGAAACCTAGGGTACCATTTTTTATTTTTATTAGAGAGGGAGAGAGAGAGAGAGAGAAGGACAAAAGAGCCTTGGGAACACCTTAAAGACCAACACATTTATTGTGACATATAAGGCATATTAAAGCTTATGCCTTAAAGACAAATGTGCCTTTAAGATGCCACAATGCTTCTTTTCTGCTGCAGCAGACTAACAATGCTGGTCAGAAATCACAAGGCAATCTTCACTGGGTGCTTTTATACAGAAGTCAGCTGTGCAAAAGTATTTACTTTCTCTCCTGATTTCTGTCTCTCTACGTGAGGATTAGTGGCTGCTCTTAGATCCCAGGACTCTTACCCCAAGCTTTCTTTAGTTCTTTCATTTGAAAGAGCAAGCCAGCTATTGAATTTTATTTTACAAGAAGAGTGAAACAAAAGGAATTCAGTGGAGGGCTTTGCAGAAAGGCTGTGGCATTTATTCTACAGCAGCACTCTGCTTTATAGATTCGTCCTGAGATATGAAAAAGAGGAGACACAGAGGAGAAAAAATTACTAATGGACAAAAACTGAGCAGCCTGTTTGGAATCTAGAGCTCCCCTCCCTCAGCTCCTGGAATCAACGTGAGTCTACAAAAGATAACTTTTTAATGCTTCTATAAAAATCTGAAACCCATCACTTGCCAGTAACTCATCCATAATGTGAATGGGGTACCACAGGGGTATTTGAGATCAAAATGACCAAGTTATCGGACTGCTGTGCATAAGCGTGAATATGCATGGGCTGTTTTATATAGCTGCAGCTGTTTGGCCTGCAGATTTGGGTCTCTTTCCTCCAGCCCCCTTTAGTGCATCCTGTACAGCAGTCAAATAATCTGAGGATTTAGATGTCCCTGAACAGTCATTTACATGATGGATTGTAACGACTCAGTGGCTCCTCTGGTCAAATACCAGCTTTTCCAAACAGAAAGGGCTGCAATCAAATGCACAATTAAACATATTTTTTATTATTTTTAAAAAATCCCATTGAACTCAATGCATGGATCGTTCAAGCACCATCTCTCTGATTTTCAGTGGGATTTAAAAATGGGCCCACCACAGCTCAGAAACAAGTCCCACTGAGTTCAGTGGACCTTACTCCCAGGTAAGCAGCCATAGGATTGTAGCCTAAATACCTTAAACTGAATCCACATACCCTGATCCAGGAAAAGAGAGCCATGTGCAGAAGTAGATATCCACACATACAACTGTTGTAAGGATGAATACAGTGGTACCTCGGTTTATGAACACAATTGGTTCCGGAAGTCTGTTCATAAACTGAAGCGTTCATAAACTGAAGCGAACTTTCCCATTGAAAGTAATGGAAAGTGGATTAATCTGTTCCAGACGGTCCGCGGAGTATTTAAACTGAAGCGTTCATAAACTGAAGTGAACTTTCCCATTGAAAGTAATGGAAAGTGGATTAATCCGTTCCAGACGGTCCGTGGAGTACTCAACCTGAAGCGTACTTAACCCGAAGCATGGGTGTAATTGGTTCCGGAAGTCTGTTCATAAACTGAAGCGTTCATAAACTGAAGTGAACTTTCCCATTGAAAGTAATGGAAAGTGAATTAATCCGTTCCAGATGGGTCCGCGGCGTTCGTAACCCGAAAATTCGTAAACCGAGGTGTTCATAAACTAAGGTTCCACTGTACTATGAATAATAGTAATACTTTGAATAACTCATTCAATGGCTTTCTGCAGGAAATCTGTATTCAAGGCAATTTGGATGCACCAAACGGAATGCACCAAATGGACTCTCCATTCTGTGTGCGCTTGTGTGCAACTAGAGCCACACTATTCTGTCCATGCCCACTAGTTGCATGTGACAAGAATTGTACTAGAGCCTGGTGGTAGTTGGAACTCACCGAGATTGGTAGGGAGATTGGTAGGGCGGAAGGCAGGGTGATCAACATTAAATGGAGGCAGTCAATGGTAGGCAATTAAGTTTAGCCTCCACCTTCCACCCTGCTGAGTTCTACAAGACTGAGGAGGAAGCTCCCAGGCAGTGATACCCTCTTGGGCTGGTTGTATGTAGCCAGGCAGGCAGCTGGGGGCTGTCTGAAGGCAGATTGAGGTTGATGGAGTAGAACTTCATTTGCCCCGATGGATCATAATATGTTCAACAGTGGAACGGACTCACTCCGGAGGTTGTGGACTCTCCTTCAGTTTTTAATCAGAGGTTGGATGGCCATCTGTCATGGATGCTTTAGTTGAGATTCCTGCATTGCAGGGTTCCCTTCCAATTCTGTGATTCTATGAGACATCAGCTATAGCAATATCTACTGAAACTCTTAGGGTTTATTGCTGAGAAAAGAGGCTAAGTACTTAATTGTCGTTTATTCCTTTCTAATGCCAAGACTTGCTCTTTTTTTTTGTAATGTGAGGAAGAGCCAGTGTGGCGCAGTTGTTAGACTGCTGCACTAGGACCTGGGAGACCGGGGTTCAAATCACCACTAGGCCATGAAGCTCCCTGGGTGACCTTGGCTCAGTCACTCTCTCTCAGCCTAACCTATCTCACAGGTTTGTTGTGGGAATTATATGAGGGGGAAGAAATCATGGAAGCTGCCTTGAGCTCCGCGTGGAGAAAATGTGAGATATAAACGCAATGAAATAAATAAAATGTGCTTGGACAGCCTGTGCATATGTGGTGGGGCTGCTCTTGATGGCTGTCCACCTAGAAGCTTTAGCTGATGCTAAACATAATGAGCCACCTCCAACCGGGGGGGGGAGATCACCGGGAGCATGTTTATACCAGTGTTCCAGTTTTTGCACTTGAGACAACCCCATAATATGTTATGGATTATGCAAGCTGTTCAGGTAAAAAAGAAGAAGCTAATGACAAGACCCACCCCAAGGAACTGTTGGGGAACTCCTCCAATGGGAGAAATACAGTGAAATGTTTTCCCCAGTTTCCCAGAAGTCTTGGCTATGCTTGCCATAGGTTGAGGACCATGATGGTATATGGTATCTAGATGGACTTCTTCCTGCGACTTGCACCAAATTGTTCATCAGCTTTAACATTCTTGCATGGCACAGAGCATTGTAAAGGTAAAAGAGGTAAAGGACCCCTGGACAGTTCAGTCCAGTCAAAGGCGACTATGGGGTTGCAGTGCTAACCTCGCTTTTCAGGCCGAGAAAGCTGGTGTTTGTCCACAGACAGCATTCTGGGTCATGTGGTCAGCATGACTAAACTGCTTCTGGCGCACGGAGGACCCATGACGAGTGCCAGAGCGCATGGAAATGGCTTTTACCTTCCCGCCACAGCAGTACCTATTTATCTACTTGCACTGGCATGCTTTCAAACTGCTAGGCTGGCAGGAGCTGGGACAGAGTGACGGGGGCTCACCCCATCATGTGGATTCGAACCACCAACCTTCTGATCAGCAAGCCCAAGAGGCTCAGTGGTTTAGACCACCCCACACACAGCAAGGTCAAGCTTGTCTTTCACTCTGGTAATTAGGCATCCAAACAGATAATAGCGTCCAATGACTTATTCTTTTGAAGGAGATCAGTGGGATTGTTGCCTTGGAAGAGTTGAGAGCAGCCCCCAATAACACATAGTGCTTGAGTGGTCATCTAAATGTTCTGAACTAAGCTCCCAGGTGAGAGCTGGGAGGGGATACACTTCTCTGTATGGGGATTGAAGATTAAGATATAATTGCGCTAGTTATATTTATTTCCTTTTTCTTCCTTTTTCTGTTCTCTTTAGACCAGTTTGGTTTTTACTGCATTATATGTTGAAAACTTTTAATAAAATTAATGTGGGAAAACATGTCCTGAACAGAGAATTACTATTAAGTCAGGCTACCTGCTGGAGTGAGGGTACAGGTGGTTTGCAAAATATTTGCAGATAGAATTGGAGTGTTTGTGACCCCCCTCCCCCCAAAAAGACTGATTAGTCTGGCATTTGACACCTGCATATTATGTTTCCAGGACCTGTTCCTGTGGCTGTAATTTGTTTTAATAATTCTTAATATTTAATTTTAAATTGTTGCAACCTGCCCTCGGATCTGATGGTGAAGTGCATGTAATAAATTGAATGAAATTATGTTTAATTTGATTTAATTCATTATTATTAAATTAAGGGTGGAGAAGTGGGGCTGACACGCTATGTTGCAAATGCACACCTCACCATGATTGAGGACTGTCTCACTCCTTATAGCAAAACTATCTACATAACTATCTAGAGTTTGAAGCAATACTTTTTATTCTCACATTGAGATCTTGCCCATCCTAGCAAAACAAACAAACGAACATAACAAAAACACTCATACTTCGGGTTAAGTATGCCTCAGGTTGAGTACTCCACGGGTCCGTCTGGAACGGATTAATCCACTTTCCATTACTTTCAATGGGAAAGTTCGCTTCAGGTTAAGTACGCTTTAGGTTAAGTACAGACTTCCGGAACCAATTGTGTACTTAAACCGAGGTACCACTGTTTTGTGTGAGTTAATTTTATTCATGCTTTTATACACTGTCCTGGGACCTTTTGATGAAAGGTAAAAAAAGGTAAAGGGACCCCTGACCATTAGGTCCAGTTGTGACCAACTCTGGGATTGTGGTGCTCATCTCGCATTATTGGCCAAGGGAGCCGGTGTACAGCTTCCGGGTCATGTGGCCAGCATGACTAAGCCTCTTCTGGCGAACCAGAGCAGCACACAGAAACAGCCTTTACCTTCCCGCGGGAGCGGTACCTATTTATCTACTTGCACTGCGTGTTTTCGAACTGCTAGGTTGGCAGGAGCTGGGACTGAACCCCACGGGAGCTCACCCAGGGGCGTACCCAGGATCAAAACTAGGGGGGGGCAAGGGGTGGGCCCAAGGCATGGGAGGGGCAAGGGGCGGGGCCAAGGCACAGGAGGGAAGGTGCCACAAAGTGGGGACATGGGTGGGGCTACAGAGCCCAGGTGAAACTGACTCCAGTCTAATAACACCAAAAGGGGGGAAATCCAGGGAAATATTAAGGAGGATCAGAGAAAGGTCAGGACAAGCAGCTATAAAAAGGGACATTCTCAATGAGCCTGCTGAGGACCAGCTGTGGTTACGCAAGAGCAAGGACAAGGCATATCCCATACTACGCACATGGGCACTCATATTATGAATGAACAGCATCCTTTGACAGCCTGGCACCTTCCACGTGCTTTGGACCACAACTGCGCTGCCAGAGGCAGATGGGAGTTGTAGTCCAAAGCACACGGAGGGGAATCAGCTTAGAAGCCTGCTGTACAGAAATAAATTAAAGTTTGCCTGCTTTTGCCTTATCCCATCTTTTGCCTTATCCCATTCTGGGCTGCATCAATAGGAGTATAGCATCTAGATCAAGGGAAGTAATAGTACCACTGTATTCTGCCCTGGTCAGACCTCACCTGGAGTACTGTGATTCTATGATTCTATGAAAAGTATTGAGGGAATGGAGGAGGGGGGCAAACTGCAAGTTTTAATATTGTTCCATGCCACCCCAATATCCACAACAGTGAGATTCCAGGGGCCAAGGCACTTACCCAGGGTTCATATTTCCACAGTGGAGATAGTGGTGTCTTTATGATGTATTGCTTATTTACACATATTTATAAGCTGAGCCTACAATACAGGCACTACATAATTATACTTTGCCCATAATAATTTTCACACAACCATCTTAAGAAATCAATCTATGCCTAGGTAAGCCTGTATAGGATAGCAGCCTGAAGCACAGAAACTATCTACAGCCGCTCCTTTCACTTGAACCCCTCACAGAAATCCTGTAGAGCTGGCCTGAAAGGGACCCCCAGGGTCATCTAGTCCAACCCCCCCGGTAATGCAGGAATCCTGCCCACAGCGAGACCGACCCCTTTCATACGTCCGGATTCCTGTAAGCCTAGCAAGCTGAATACACCAAGGTCCGGACTCTTCTGCCCTGCGAAATGCAACCCAATCGTCTGAATGGTGGACAATGTCAGCAAAACGAATAGGCAAGTTTGAAGACATGGCAAACAGTGGCAAAGTTCGTTATGAGAGGGAGATGGAAAGTTATATTCCTCCTAAAGGAGAGAAGAAGAAGTAAAAGGACTCCAATTCCCCCAAAAGTCCACCACCTGCTTTCTTCCTGTTTTGTTCTGAGCATCGCCCAAAGATAAAAAGCGACTGTTAGGGCAAAATTCTGGGTGCGAGAATGCTCAGCCACCCAGCTCATCAGGCAAGGGCCTGTGGTCGTTGCAGAGTATAAAAGGAAGGAGTCCAGCCACGATCCGGAGCAAACAGCAAGGTTTATTACTGCGCAGCAGGTTCAATGCCAGACTGAACACCATGAACAGGGCTGCAAGAACTTTTAAAAGTTCCCACCATCATCCCATAATGCACATCGAAAGCATCATACCTACATCACTTGTGACAGGGTAAAACGTCAGAAAAGGGGAAGGGGCAAGGGGCATTAGCATACAGGTAAACAGGAGGTAAACAGGATTAACATAAGGTAACAATGCACGATGTCCCAGGACATTGTTAAGCAAGTACCAGTAAGTATCTGGGAGGGGATCCTTGAGTACCTGGCGGGGGGGGGGGGGACAATGGGTCCAGGTGTGAGTATTGCCTCTGGCTTCGGAGGGTTGGGAATGGCAGGAGATGGTACCTGAATGGATTATGGATATGCAGAGGAGCACCACCCTGGCTACCTGACCTCTTGCTTAAAGGATTATGGCTGTTCCCTGCATCCCTGAGAGCCCTTGGCCAGAGTAGCAAAAGGGGGTTTCATTTAGAAATAAAGATACACGGTATTCATTCATAAAGAAATATGGTTACATAGAGTCTCAGGCAACAGAGAAAGGGTAGGAAAGGGAGCCTTTATTACACAGGGCTTGATCTTGAGGGGGTTCGTGTTGGTGCGATACTAGAGTGGTGTTGTAGGATCAAATGGGGTCCCCTTGAGGGCATTTGTGCCAATCTTGATTCCCAAATGAAGCCTCGTTTGGGTGCCCCCCCCTATAAAATTCCCTAACAGTGACCACCCAGGTTTTTCTATTGGTGAGACAGCAAAGAAACTAAAAACCGTAATACATAACAACATAAAAAATATCTGTTGTCAATGCCAACATACCATCGCTTCCAATGAAGCTACATGCAGACTCTTTATAGCAGGGGTGGCCAACTTCCAAGAGTTAAAAACTGGCAGTGATTGATCTACCCCCTTTTGGGGGTTCAGGTTGAGGTTGTTGAGCTTTTATTTAGGAAGGAAAGCCATCCATGTTTTAGGGGGTTCAGGTCAAAGTTTAGCTTTTTTTAGGAAGGAAAGCCCTGTTTTGGAGGCTTCAGGGCAAAGATGTAGAGCTTTTTTTAGGGGAGCCAAAGTTGCTGAGCATCTTTGGGGGGAGCCAGTGATCTACCACAGACGTCCAGTGATCTATTAGTAGATCATGATCTACCTGTTGGACATGCCTGCTTTATAGCAATAAAGGGGTGCTGGTCCTTTAAGGCTGAAAGAGAAAACTGAGACATCCATGCCCACCCTTTCTAACACACATCTTTTAAGATCACATCACACAGTGGCTGCCCAAACAGCTTGGATGATAAAAGACACAAAGGAGGGAGGACAATTGGGAAAGATATAACACCATTGCATTCCCATGCCTTCCAAGCCTCCTTATGCAAAACCACCCAGTTAAAACGGAACTCCCTTCACACCTCATTATCGCTGGAGGTTTCATTAAACTGATAAAGATCCTCCCTCCCCAAGGACAAGAGTAAAAGCTGTGGTGCCGACCATTTGCTACCTGAAACAAGGAAACAAATTGTATCTTAAATACCAGCCTCCTCTCTTTGCGAGAGAGAGAGAGAGAGAGAGAGAGAGAGAGAGACTTCAATCCTTCAGCAGCCAGCTTCAAGTTCTCTCTCTCTCTCTCTCTCTCTCTTCCCCCCTCCCTCCCACCGCGATCCCTGGGAGGAACATCAGAGTGAGTGTGGTGTTTTACGTACAGTGTTTTAATCCACACCCCAGCTCTTCCAATTCTGGTTCTCCATTCCCCCCCTCCTTGTTTGCTCTAGTAAGAGCAGCAGCAGAATGAGCTGAACGAGCGAAGGCTGTGGGGAGGCAGCCCAGGCGAGCTCCAGCAGGAGGGTGTTGCGCTCTCTCCCCTCCTCTCCCTCGCTGCGTCCTTTTGCTTCTAGAGAGGGGCAGCTGCCAGCTGGCTTCTAGAGTAGGGCAGCTGCCCTAACTTGCCCCATGGTGGGTACGCCCTTGAGCTCACCCTGTTGCAAGGAATCGAATAGCCAACCTTCTGATCGGCAAAAAGGAGTAACTAGTCCTCATTGCGTCATCTTGCTCCTCGTGTAGAGCCTCTGCGCTCTTATTAGAGGCAGAGTGTTAAACACTGTGGGACATAGGAGCCTTTGAAGAAGGACCGTAGGTAGAGTATCTATTTTCCATGATGTGCTTTCGAACTGCTAGGTTGGCGGGATCATCATCATCATCATCATCATAATCATCATAGTTTATATACCACCCTACACCCGGAGGTCTCAGGGCAGTTCACAGAAAATATCACAACATATGTATCCAGAATAAAAACAACTCAATAACTCCCCCCCCAAAAAGAGTCACATTTTAAAAGGGTATAGGATGTCAAACAGATCAACCAAAGGTCTGGTTGAAAAGGAACATTTTTGCCTGGCACCTAAAGGTGTGTAATGAAGGTGCCAGGCAAACTTCTCTGGGGAGAGCATTCCACAGACAGGAAGCCACTGTAGAGAAGGCCCATTCTCATGTTACCACTCTCTGGACCTCTCGTGGAGGAGGCACACTAAAAACTTCCCTGAATAGGGCTGCCTTCAGATGTCTTTTAAAAATCACATAGCTGTTTATTTGTTTGACATATGCTGAGAGGACGTTCCATGGAGTGGATGCAGCTACCAAAAAAAGGCCCTCTTCCTGGTTCCCTGTAAGAGGTGAGGCCCTCTCACAATGAGGGAACCACTAGAAGGCCCTTGGAGCTGGATTTTGGGCTGGACGATGGGGGTGGAGACGCTCCTTCAGGTATAGAAATATTATCATCAACAACAAAACATGTAAGCCTGGGTTATGGTTGGCCGGGTTTGGGACTCCTTTGCCACTCAGAGTTGCCAGGCAGGAAGAAATCTGACCAAGCACAATGTCTCTCATCGCTGCTGAGCTGTGATGGAACAGACCAGGCTTACCAAATAGCTTTAGAAGACATAGGAACCATTAGTGGACAAGATGTTCAAAACTGTAGCCTGGTTCTGTAATCCTCTGATGTAGTATGTACCCCCCCCCCCAATTTAGTGTAGATGTGGTTAGTCACTTGTTCACAGTTCCCCTGTATAAACACAAGCCAGAGAATCCTTAGCACCTTCATAGTGTAGCTTAAGGGATTAGTAAGAGTTCAAAATGGTATTAGTTAGAAGTGTGATCTGGCATCAAAACTTGGAGTGCAATTTTATACAGCTGCTTAGGACTAAGCCTCACAGGGCTCAGAGAGGCTTACTTCTGAGTAGACATGTCCAGAATTGCACTACAACCCTACTGATTGTTGCAAGGATAAATTCAAGCTCTAAAAAAGACCCAGCCAGGTTAATCCGATACCTGTGAAAAACCTAAAAAAGGAAAAAAGGTAAAGGACCCCTGGACGGTTAAGTCCAGTCAAAGGGGTTGTTGCGCTCATCTCGCTTCCAGGCTGAGTGAGCTGGCGTTTATCCACAGGCAGCTAATCCTGGTCATGTGGCCAGCATGACTAAACCGCTTCTGGTGCAACAGAACACTGTGACGGAAGCCGGAGCGCATGGAAACACTGTTTACCTTCTCGCCACAGTGGTACCTATTTATCTACTTGCAATGGCGTGCTTTCGAACTGCTAAGGTTGGCAGGAGTTGGGACAGAGCAATGGGAGCTCACCCCATGGCAGGGATTTTTTCAGATACACTGAAACAGAAGTCACCAGACTTCTGGTATCTTTCAGTGTATCTGAAGAAGTGTGCATGCACATAAAAGCTCATACCAATAACAGACTTAGTTGGTCTCTAAGGTGCTACTGGAAGGAATTTTTTCATTTTGTTTTGACTGCAGCAGACCAACACGGCTATCTACCTGTAACTGAATCAAAATGGTGGACTTAAATGTGATTTTGACAAAAAGAATAATTGAGAATAATTTTGTCCACCTCACATGATATTACCAAACTCAGCTACAAGGGTTCCAAAGGTTCTGTGGTGGTGGTCAACATCAATGTTTGGTGTGCCGGGTGCCATTTTGAATCAGGATGGTGGACTCAAACATGACTTTTGTATGACTGTGCCCATTTTTTTGGCACAGGTTCAGCCATTTCTTGAGATATTGTCCCCAAACTCAGCACGAGGCTTCCAGAGGTGGGGATTTCAGTGTCTGCTGGTGTTTTGAAACCAGGCACCATTTTGATTCAAGATGGTGGAACAAAACATGACTTTGGCATGATTTTGCCCTTTTTTTGGCATAAGTTTGGTCACCTTTTGAGATATCCTTGCCAAACACTGCACAAGGTTTCCTGGGTGTGGGTGGCAGTCTTTGTTGATATTTGAATGCAAGGAACCTTTTTGGATCAAGAATGGTCACATGATGGGTCCAAACACACAAATTATACTATCTATTTAAAAACAACAATATATTTTTGATTTCTAAGCATTACAGCGCATGTCTATTAGTAATAAATAAATGAACAATCTTTGTAAGCATTCTGCTTAGGCAATGATTGGCAGCTGGGCACGATGTATCCATATAACCTGTCCATTCTTCATGGATATGAATAAAACAAGGTAGTGATGTGGGGAATATGAAGAAAGAATTCCTCCTAGAAGATTTTGTAAAAGTGAGCTAGAGTGGGACTAGCAATTGGGTTCCAGATAAGGGACATGAGCCCAGCCACTCCTCTGGAAGTGACAATTGTGAACATATTTTTTCCAGTCTCAACAGAATGATTATTCACATTTTAACCTCCCGGTTCTTATACTTTGATCCTAAACTGGATGTTGTGACTCACCTTCCCTCTCACACACATGTAGAAGCATACCCAACTGTCATTTCCTTCTCAACGACTCTGGGAAAAGTTGAAGTCCGAAAGAAAACATAGCAATGATTGGATGATTCAGTAGAGGTGAGTCCCCTCCAGGAAATGGCTGGAACAACCCAGAGGACATGTAGAACTGCTATATACAGATACCCAGATTGGGGCCATTATGTGGAAGTCAAATCCATTTGATTTGATTGAATGCATTTCTAGGTGGAAGGCTTCACCCATTTTTCTCTCATCAGCTAAAGAAGAGATGGAGAACCAGTAGCCCTCCATCATGAGTCCCCAAACTAAGGCCCGGGGGCCGGATGCGGCCCAATCGCCTTCTAAATCTGGCCCATGGACAGTCCGGGAATCAGCATGTTTTTACATGAATAGAATGTGTCCTTTTATTTAAAATGCCACTCTGGGTTATTTGTGGGGCATAGGAATTCGTTCATTATTTTTTTCCAAAATACAGTCCGCCCCCCCCAAGGTCTGATGGACAGTGGACCGGCCCCCTGCTGAAAAAGTTTGCTGACCCCTGCTCCAGATGTTGCTGGATTCTAATTCCCATCAGCCCCAGTCAGCATAGCCAGTGGTTAGGGATGATGAGAGGACCCCCAAAGTATGGAGAGGACCACAGATTCCCCACCTGAGTATTAAAGGCATAAGAGCAGTCTGCAGGCTGTCTTCCACTCAGGCCACTTACAAGGCAGCAGGAAAACAATGCCTGGTGCCTAAAATCAAAATTCCAAGGGTTGACATCCAACCTTAGTCTTTGAAATCTTAGTTGGATATCACCCCATGTAGATGCATCTTGTCAGATGCAGCAGAATTGTCAGATATTTGTTATGGTGAATGATTGCACAGACTCAACACCCACCCACCCCCACACTTGCTTCATTTAGCAAAGGCTGGTAGCATTTTAGTACAACCTGTGACTGCGTATTTCGCAAAGTACTTGAACTCCGAAAGGTATCTATAGCTTCCTCTCCTTCCCTTTTGTCATGTAAACTACCAGCCTTGAGTCAATGTCCTAACCCTCAGACTGACAGGTCCCCAGGATGCCAGCAATGGAAGCCAGCATGAGAGGTTAAGGAGGTTTCACTTCCGGGTCAAGAGCTCAAAGTGATACCTGTCAAACGAAAGACAATTATTGGGTTCACCTACTAAAGTGGAACACCTTAGGCTTCCTGTTTTTGTAAGACACTAAAGATAGACTTCTTTTGAAGTTGTAAAAATAAATGTACATTGACACAATCACAAATATAATGCTAAGACTCCCGCTGGAATCTGGAAAAGCATAGAGGAAGTCATCTCTTAATATAGTCTCTTGTACTTGAAGCAGTGCATAGAAAGGTCATCCAACAGAGGTTGCCTCTGCCTCCTGACCTTCGGTGATCAGAAATACCAAATGTGATGCAATGCCCAAGTCTTATGGGGGAAGTTAAGCAACTGGTAGAACATTTAATCTCCAAGCAAGAATTACCAGTTCAAGGTCAGACTCTCGAGGTTACTTTAAGATACATGTCATGTACAGACTTGTACTTGAGTAAGAGTTTTCTTGAAGGATGGAGAATGTTTTTTTTAATAAAAAGTGCCACAACAGCAAGAATCTTGAAGAAAATGCGCCACCTGCTGGTTGCAAAACCAGACTTGTTTCAATTACGCTGAAACTCGAAGTAGAGGAATTTCATTTTAATGACTTGAACCATTCAGTTAGCAGTTCAAAATGAGAATATATATATATATATATATATATATATATATATATATATATATATATAGAGAGAGAGAGAGAGAGAGAGAGAGAGATAGATCATTACCCCATTAATTCCAAATAGGCAAGGGAAGACAGCGCAAAGCTAGTCAGGCACAAGTAACATTCTTTTAGTCCAGTTATATTTGATATACATTTCAACCACAGCCTGTAGTTTCCCGTTAGTTTTTAAGGGAAGCAAAACAAAACAAAACAAAACGAAACAACATTTCTTGTTAATTTTTGCTTGTGCTGTAGGTCTATTTATTTGTTTTATGCTTTTATGCTTTATTGCATTTATACCCCACTGAGGAGCTCAAGGTGGTCACACTGTTCTCCTCCCCACAACAACCCTGCAAGGTAGGTTAGGCTGAGAGGCAGTGATTGGCCCAAGATTACCCAATGAGCTTCATGGCAGAGTGGGAACTTGAATCCTGGTCCTAGTTCAATTCCCTAATCTCTACACCACACTGGTCCTTCCAGCTTCCCCTTTCTACTGCTACCATGTGCTTTGCCTTCCTAATAGTGACACTCTCAGAGTCCTGCATTGCGGGGAGGAGGGGGCGGTTTAGAACAGGATGTCCCTTGGGGTCCCTTCCAACTCTACAATTCTATGATTCCATGACTCTCAGCAGCCAGAAGCGACTATTTTGCTTCCATCTTTCAAAATAACCTTTGTAAAAAAACAACCCCAGAAGCTTTTCTTTCGGGAATTATAGGGACAGAACTACCTAAATTGTATAGAAATTTATTTATGTATGCTTCTACAGCAGCAAGAATGCTCTTTGTCCCCAAATGGAAAGAAGCAGAAGTCCCAGCCAAGGAAGAAGGGAATAAAAAACTTATGCAACATGCAGAAATGGCAAAACTTACCGGAAGAATAAGAAATCAAGATAAACAAACTTCTTATAAAAGGAAGGAAATGGTTTATTGAATATTTACAGATAAATTGCAAACAGATAAAAACATTGGCAGGATTATCGTAGTAACCTGCAGTTTCATAAGAGTTTATATCTAAAGTAGATAATTAAATGAGCAAATTAAATGAATTTGGATATGCAGAAGATATTAAAAAATAAATTTAAGGAACCGCAGAAAGAGGGGGGAAGGAAGTCAAATTCTGAAATGTTAAAATGATTGTTAAAATTAATGAAACATATAAATTTGAAAGCAAGAAACCAAGAGAAACCGAAATTGACAGATTTGTCCATCTCCAGTGCACAGCTTGGATAGACATGATGTGATCTGACTCCAGACCTGATGTCAAAAGACTGAAATTTATAGACTGAAGCTTATGGTACACACTGGTGTCCCTATAGCTTCCAACCAGTGTTTTGACTCTTTCTGAAGGCCAATTTCCAACAACCATTTTGCCCAGGCTGTATCGATCACACCACAATTCATGTAGGTTGCATCTAGACATAGCTGCCAAGTTTTCCCTTTTCTCGCGAGGAAGCCTATTCAGCATAAGGGAAAATCCCTTAAAAAAAGGGATATCTTGGCAGCTATGCATCTAGAGACAACTTGTTCATTGACCATGCAACCTGATTTGTTAGCACAAAGTTTTCAGGGTGATTAGATGACATTGGTTGTTTATTGAACATTTGTTCTTCTTTGTTGCATGCAGGCTACATACAACATCACATAAAGCAATTATCAATCATCTCACACTTTCCAGCGCATTTCCCAGCCACTTTTCTTATTGTAATACTTTTTTTTTTTTGGGGGGGGGGAGCTGGTTTGCTTTGCACAAGCTGGGTTTGCCGGTCAGCAACTCAATCCCACCTGCAAAATAGCGGCATTCTGGAAGCAACCTTACCATTGAGTTATCACATCTGCCAAAGACCATAGCAGAAAATAATAATTATTAATAGAACTACAGGCTGCATTAATAATCGCCAAACTGTCCGTGAATCACAATGGTCTCATAAAGCTGTGCTATGTGTCTTGGAGCAATTCCATGGGACCCATTATTTGGCCCAGCTCATCTACCGGTAGTGACAACAGTATGCTTATGAGACAAAGGAAAGACTGACAAGTCAGAATGTTTCTGAACTTCCTGAATGTCATGTGTTTGGAAGAGATACTTATCAGCATAGCTGCCAAGTTATCCCTTTTTTACAGGGATTTTCCCTTATGCTGAATAGGCTTCCTCGTGAGAAAAGTGAAAACTTGGCAGCTATGCTTATCAGGAGCTAGAAATAGTTATCGAGCTCACTGTGAGTATGAACCCACAGCCCATCATTTATTTTTAGATGTTTTGTAGGGTGCAAAGTTTCTATGTTGAAAATTGTATTGAACTGAGAAGAAAGGCATCGTTCATCTTTTTAACTTGACACACACACACACAAAGACTCTGGTTGGACAATTTGAAATGTCACTGAAAATTTCCATTGGGCAAGTCACTATCCCTGAGTCTAAACTGCCTTACAATGTTGTAGTGAGGATGAAACCCATGTCTGTTGTATTGAAGATACCTGGACGAAAGACATCTTGAGGCAGGCATTGGATGCACATTCCTTGGGAAGACAGGCAAACTAATATCAGTGTACTGGAAGAAGCAAAGATCACCAGTGTCAAAGCAACGATTCTTCAACATCAAATTCGTTGGACTTGTCATATTGTGGCCTGATATTGTCTTCCAAAGCAACTACTCTATTCCGAACTTGAAAGTGGGAAGCGTAATGCTGGTGGTCAACAAAAGAGGCTTAAAGACTCTCTCAGTGCAAATCTAAAAAAAAATGTAGTATAAACACCGACAACTGAAAAACACTGGCCTGCAAGCGCTCCAATTGGAGAACAGCGTTTACCAAAGGTGTCATGGACTTTGATGATGCTCGAACTCAGGAACATGTGAAGAGGAAGACATGTTTGGCAAACCTTCACCATGATCAACTCCTGCCCGGAAACCTATGTCCCCACTGTGGAAGGACCTGTAGATCCAGAAGTGGCCTCCACAGTCACTTACAGACACTGTTAAAACTTTG
The DNA here is from genome assembly GCF_963506605.1 of Zootoca vivipara. Lineage (NCBI taxonomy): Eukaryota > Metazoa > Chordata > Lepidosauria > Squamata > Lacertidae > Zootoca > Zootoca vivipara. Next base: position 16,877,800 of record NC_083278.1, read on the forward strand.
TTTATGGAAGACAATCTTACTCGGCTATGAGTGATCGCAGAAGAAGAAGAAGATGCATGTGAAGTAGTGGGAGCCTGCAACAAAATGTTGCAGTATATACTTAGCACCCTCTAGCCCACTACTTCACACACACACCTTCTTCTTTCTTCTTCTTTGGCGATCAGGTCCTACACTGGTGCAAGATACTTTTGCTCTTGGTTCAGCCATCTGAGTCCTGACTAAGCTGGGGATGAGGTGCTAAACTGGCATATTTCATTTATGAATTTATTTATTAAACTTGTATACCGCCCCATACCTGTAGATCTCAGGGCAGTTCACAACATACAGTAAAATCACAACATATATATCTCCAGCTTTGCCTGGCTGTAGGGCCTAGGTCAGCATGGCCCGACTGTGCCTACCTCACAGGGTTGTGGTGGGGATGAAACGATGATTGAGTCCCTATAAATGCCATAAAAAATAAATGAGCAACTTGAGTCAGAGATCTGCTGGCTCCTTACTTGCTCATCCTAGCAGATCTTGGGTTTGCAATGTTCCCTTCGATTGACTTTATTGAGCTGCCCACACTCGAAAACGCCCTTGAGGAACAATGCAGGAACAGCTTCCTTTCGATGCCCCTAAATCACATTCCCATCCAGCAGAGATTCAGCTGGAAGGATGGCCCCGTGTCACAAATTCCAGTCCAGCTGACGGGGAAAACTGGCTGCAAATGCTGCTGGCGGCCTCGGCTTGGAGCTTTTCGGAAGGGCTGCATCCAACGGCTCGAGCTCTGAAAAGTTCCGAGCATTCCAGAACACGGCCTCTCTCTCACTCCTCCCAACCCCCCCTTGCAACATTTGGAACTGCGACGACGGGTTCATTGTGGTTGGACGCCACTGGTGACGCGTGGAAGCGCATAGAATTCTGTTCATGAGCTGGCAACCGCAGAGTTCGCACATGGCCTCGCGCCTCTGGCACTCATTTAGTCATGCAGGTTAACATGCAAAGGGAGGAATTAAATTCCGCCCAGGGAACACAATCCTTAGAACAGCACCGTGCGGCTCGCGAAACAATGCAATCACTGGAGACCTCTCCAGCATGTGCAGCTTTATTTATTTAAGCAATTTTTAGTGCCGACCGAGCCTTCCCAAAACAGCTTGTCACTGCACATCACAGAGGGGGGCCTGCTTGGTGGGATGCGAGCCCCAGCTGCTGCGAGTTCTGAAGTCTAACCCACCCACTCCCTCCAATCCACCTTGCCCTTTTCTTGCCTTCCTTTGCCAGGCCGTGCCTGGCTTGTGTTTGCCTTGGAAAGGCAATCAAACAGGGGGACTGACGAAGACGGCGCTGATAATTCCTCAGCCTCGCTTTTGCTGAAATGGAGACGGAGACCACAAGAATCTCTTCGCCGGGGCTTCTGGACAGGTCACATTTCCATTTGGGATCGAGAAGCATCTTTCAGAGCTTCTCTAATGTCCGTGCCGGGTAGGAGAGCCAGAGCGCTAACCACAAAGCCACTTGCACCTGGGTCCTGCTGGGAAGCACAAGAAGGTCCAGCTATTTTGAACAGAGGCTTTATTTTGAATAGGTTTTCCTTCCCCATTTCCAAAGGCCGCTGATTAGAAAATATTTGCTTGCTGTTCCATACGGCTGACTCCCTTTCCATCTGCTGGCCCAATCTTCATCTCGTGAGTGCGATCCCATCGATACGGAACATTCAAAAGTCCCAGGTCACATATAATTAAAGCACATGGCTTCCTCTAAAGCAGGCACCGGCCCTCCAGAAGTTTTGGGACTACAACTCCCATCGTCCCTAGCTAACAGGACCAGTGGCCAGGGATGATGGGAATTGTAGTCCCAAAACATCTGGAGGGCCGAGTTTGGGGAAGCCTGCTCTAAAGAATGCTGGGAACTGTAGTTTGCCCATCGCAGAGCTGCAATTACCTGCACCCTTTAGAAACTACATTTCCCAGGATTCTTTCCTTTTTGCCAGGGGACCTACATATTTGAAATGTATTGGATTGTTGTGACCGCTGTGATTTGGCAGAGTTGCTGGTGGGGGGGGAGGGATATGGACATTCCGGGATCAAATCAGAAGCTGGGATGGCGGTTCCCTCGCTACGAGAAGCCAAGTTACAGGGAACCAGGCAGAGGGCCTTCTCGGTAGTGGCACCCACCCTGTGGAATGCCCTCCCACCAGAGGTCAAAGAGAACAACAATTACCAGACCTTTAGAAGGCATCTCAAGGCAGCCCTGTTTAGGGAAGCTTTTAATGTTTGATTTCTGTATTTTAATGTTTTGTTGGAAGCTGCCCAGAGTGGCTGGGGGAACGCGGCCAGATGGGCGGGGTATAAATAATAAATTATTATTATTATTATTATTATTATTATTATTATTATTATTATTGATTCTGGGACTGTCCCTGGAAAATTGGGACACTTGGGGGGGGGTATGGCCTCTGTTTGGTCCCAATGCTGGACTGTGAGGGGCCATAGGCCTGATCCAGCAGATACTTCTTATGTTCTTACTTCAATGGGAGCAGGTAAATCATATAGTTAACCACATACTTTACATTGCAAGGCCACTCCTAGCGAAGTGTGTATCATAGGGGTGGGGAATATCTTTTGGCCTGTGGGTTCCATTGTTCCTGGCAAACCTTCTGTGTGGCGTGTGTGTCACATGCCAAAAGTAGGCAGTGCAGGGAATGATTGATTTGATTTGATTAATTGATTCTATTTCTATGGCACTTTTTATTCGAATAAATTGCAAAGAGGCTTACAAACACAATATAAAAATAACACAATGGAACATCGCGAATACAGCATAAATCGTATAGAGTACTTAACAAATCACCAGTAGAACAATCCCAAATAAAACAATTACCATCTATGTAACACTATTAACAAAACAACTAAAAAGTAAGATTAACATCACAGTTACACCAAAAATCGTATTATAGGAGTCACAAAGTAAGACAGCATTCATATCTATAAAACAATATTAACATTAACATGTTACTATTAGTGCATGCAGGAATCCCAACTAGAGCATCCAATGACAGATGACCATCCAAACTGTGCCCGAAAACCTCCAAGGAAGGGGAGTCCCCCACCTTCTGAAGGAGTCTGTTCTACTGTCAAACAGCTCTTACTGTCCAAATGTTCTTCCTGATGCTTAGTTGGAATCTCTTTTCTTGCAACTTGAATCCATTAGCTTGGGTTCCACCTTCTGGAGTGGGAGAAAACAAGCCTGCTTCATCTTCCACGTGACAGCCCTTGAGATATCTTCTCTTAGTTTCCTCTTTACCAGGTTAAACATACTCAGCTCTCTCAACAGTTCCAGGCTTGGTTTCTGGACCCTTTATCATCTTGGTTGCCCTCCTCTGCACACGTCCCGGATTCCATACATTTCCTACGTGTAAAACGGAATTGCACCTGCTTGCAGGCAGCCATTGTTACGGATGTATGCACTGGGCTTAGACCCCCTTAGATCCACCGCATATAATCATGGGAGGAGCTTCACAAAGGAGCCTCACAAAGTCTTAGTGATTTCAAAGGGAATGAATGCATTGCTGTTAAAAGTTGTTAATGCAATGCTCATACAATATATATTTGAGGTACCAGCATCACATTCAACAAACCTAATTTATTTAAGGGTAAGGTAAAGGTAAAGGGGCCCCTGCCCATCAGGTCCGGTCATGTCCGAGTCTGGGGTTGCGGCACTCATCTCGCTCTATAGGCCGAGGGAGCCGGCGTTTGTCCGCAGACAGCTTCCGGGTCATGTGGCCAGCATGACAAAGCTGCTTCTGGCGAACCAGAGCAGCGCACGGAAACGCCGTTTACCTTCCCTATTTATCTACTTGCACTTTGATGTGCTTTTGAACTGCTAGGTTGGCAGGAGCTGGGACCAAGCAACGGGAGCTCACCTCATTGCAGGGATTCGAACCGCTGACCTTCTGATCAGCAAGCCCTAGACTCTGTGGTTTAACCCACAGCGCCACCTGGGTCCCTTTTTATTTAAGGGTAAAAATACTCAATTGTTCTGAATCACAGCTGAGCTCATTGTTTTTTTGGGGGGCCAGCTGCAACCCTTACCTGGGAGTAAGTGCTGCCAATCACATTGGGAAATACCTCCAAGTAAATTGTTCTATCCCATTATTTACATTACTTTGGTATTGGCTTGTCAGTCCATTAAAATAGTTTTAATCTGGTATCAGTCCCGTTTAACCTCTTCCTCCCCTTTCCTTCAGAAGTCTTTGCAGCTTAAAAATCCTCCCAACAGTTCTTCCTGATCAAAAATAGAGAGAGAGCTGCCAAGTATCCCGTTTTCCCCGGGAAACCCCCGTTTTTACTTACCTTTTCCCGGTGGTTCCCCGTATCACTTCGTCTCCCGTTTTTCTCCGTTATTTTCTCCTGCCGGCAGCCATTTTTTTCCTTTCCAATTTGCCCTTCTATGGGCACCAAAAATGGCCGCCGGCGGCTTCAAAAGTCGCACCTATGCATGTCCGGAAGTGCATAGACGCGACTTCCGGTGTCGCCGGCGGCCATTTTTGGTGCCCATAGATGGGTGGAGCAACACCGGAAGTTGCGTTGACGCACTTCCTGACATGCGTACAAGCGACTTTCGAAGCCGGCGGCGGCCATTTTTGGTGCCCATAGAAGGGCAAAGCGACACCGGAAGTTACGTCGACACAACTTCCGGTGTCACACGGCTGCCGGTCCCAGATTCTGCAGTCCGGGACTTGGAAGGTAAGCACTCTCGATAGATGGATACTAAGGTTTGAGACTGCAAACACTTGAAGCACACCTTCCCAATAATCCTGGGAACTGCAGTTTGTTAAGACAGCGGGGAACTGTTGCTCTGTGAGGGGTAGACTACAATTCCCATGATCCTTTAGGGAGAAGTCATGAGCTTTGAATGCATGATGTGTACGTAACCTAAGTTACATTCACAGTCAGGGAATACAAACTCCTGCACGTTCAACGTGCCCTCACCCTGTTGAGGTCATCCCTAGTCAAACCCTCCCAGCCTTTTCCTACAGGTCTGGTGGAGAAACTGATCACCTTCCTCACCAGACTGTCTTGTGTTGTTTTCGAACAACGGATACATACTACCAGAAACTCGCTCAGACAGGTCTGAGTTGGTCCAAAGCAAACAAATGAAGCAAAGGACTATGTCATAGGAGGGATTTTATTTTATTTTTGAAATCATTTCATCTGCTCGCCTTTCATGTTCGCTAGGAAGAAGGTAATTGCTGGCCACTTAGCATGGTTTCCTCATGAAGGAAAGCAAAAAGCCTTCCACTCTCAGTGCACCCTTATGCTGGAAGAAGCCAATGTGGTGCTTTCCAGATGTTCTTGTAGAATTACAGAGTTGGAAGTGACCCTGAGGATCATCTATTCATGCAATGCAAGAATAGGCAGCTGTCCCTTATGGGGATCGAACCTGCAACCTTGGTGTTATCAGCACCACACTCCAACCTACTGAGCTATCCAGCAGTGTTGTGATACAACAAGTCCCATCAGCTTCAGCCAACATGACCCATCGTCATGGATAATGGGAGCTCTGATCCACAACATCTGGACGGCTTCCATGTTGGATATCACTGCTTTATATTATTAGATTGTAAGAGGTGGCCTGAACTTATTAAAGTGTCATGTACAAGGACGCTGTGCTGAATTGTAAAAGAGCCTTGTTTTTACTCAGGGGTGCTGCCTTGAAGAAAATATTGAAGGACCCATCCAAGGATGGTGACATGGGAAGGGAGGGTGGGGGATGGGGAGGAAGAAGGGATGGCAGAAAATACACTTGAAAGTAAATGGCAAAGGTCTGGACAATGTCCCTCCCCCCTGGCTCTTAGAGTGCGTGGTTGAAATGGTGAGTCTGGAAGGGATTTAATGAAGAGGAGCCTGCAGCTAGGACTATCAATGAAAGTTTCTTTTGCTGTTGGAAGTACGTGTGGCAGACAGACTGTGCAACACACACACACACACACACACTTTGCAGAGGTAGCCAGCGAATGGAAATCTCACTCTCCTCTTCTTGTTTGGAAGTTGATTTCCTCCTCCCCCCGCCCACATACATACCCCTTCTAGCTCCAATCGCAAGGGCCATAAGAAATGATCTCAGAGTTTTTGCCCAATCTCACCTCATCCAACAACCCTTTTACAAATTTGTTTACAGGGCTTGTTGGGAAGCCAAGTCCAATCATGGAAAAGAAAGAAAGGCACTAATGACCATCAACGTTGTTGTTTTTTTGGGGGGGAGTGGCCCCCTCAAATATTTTATTGGACGGCCCAAAGGGGCCTGGGCCCCTAGGAGTTGGCACCTATGTTGTAACTGGTATTTTCTTTTAGAGCTGTCAAGCATTATTCAACGTTGCAGAGAAAGATCAAGCACACACCAACAAATGTCACAGTTACCTGGGCAGAAGGCCCTTCCAACAACAGGTCAACTTCAAGTTCCTAGGTGGCATTCACTGTGAGGGAACCCTCTTCGCAGTAAGAACTGGCCTAAGACCCCCAGCTCCTCCGAGGTCCATGAATTTGTGAATGATGCCATGCCCTGGCTTCACCATTGAGTTGAGGATGGGCTACAATATTCACACCACAGACATGCGCAAGATTAATTGAAAGCTTAGAGCAGTAAGGTAGTGGCAAATTCTCTCCAATCTCTCTATATTAGGTGTGTGGAACCTGTGTGGTTCTACAGATGGTGGTGAACTCCAGTTCACATCAGCCATAACCAGTCTGGCCAATGTTTGGTAATGCTGGGAGCTCGAGTCCTCAGTGTCTGGAGGGTCAGAGGTTCTCCACCCCTGATCGATGTGGTCCCTGGGCATGTACAAACCGCACGCTCACAGGATCATACAAGCAGCCGGGGCCTGTGCTTTTATACTGCTCCCATCAGCATGTACAGGCACACAGTCTGCACATGCCTAGGGGCTATACAGATGATCAAGCAAATGTGGGTAGGTCAAGGTGGGGTTTCTCCCTCCCCTCTAACATGTGCTTATCATGCAAGTGAAGCTTCTGTTAATTCCGTTAGCCGCAATTCCACCGCTAAGCCCCCCCCCTCTGAAAAAAACCAACCAACCACCGATAAACATCCCAGCAGCCTTTATTAATGACTCATCACCAAAGTTTTTCTCTTGGCAGGAATGCATACAATCATTAATTCAGCATAAAAACCAGGCTAATCAGTGCAATGACAGTATTTATGTGCTGGATTCATTCTTTGGACAGAGGGGGAAAAGAATAACTTTATCCTGCTTCCCTCACCATTAGAGAGGAGTACATAATGATGTTGCTTTTCCTCATTAGATTGTTCCATGAGGGAAAAAACCACCATGCCAGGGCAAATTAATCTTTCTGCCCCTGCAGGACCTCCTCTAGGGGAGAAAGTAACTCTTACCTCACTAACTCTATGATTCCGGAGTTGTCAGAGATGCCCAGAATTCCTCTTCTCCTTCTTTGGCGATCACTCGTAGCTGAGTAAGGTTGTCTTCCACGAACACGGTTTTAACAATGGGTCCGTAAGTGATTGTGGAGGCCAATTCTGGATCCACACGTCCTTCCACAGTGGGGACATAGGTTTCTGGGTGGGAGTTGATCACGGTGTGGATTTGCCAAGCGTGCCTTCCTCTTAGCACGTTTCTCCCTTGCGTCCTGAGATCGAGTTTTTTCAAAGCCCATGACACCTTTGGTTCTCCAACTAGAGCGCTCGCAGGCCAGTGTTTCCCAGTTGTCAGGGTTTATACCACATTTTTAAAGATTTGCCTTGAGACAGTCTTTAAACCTCTTTTGTTGACCACCAGCATTACGCTTTCCATTTTTAAGTTCGGAATGGAGTGACTGCTTTGGAAGACGATCATCAGGTATCCGCACAACATGACCAGTCATGACCAGCTCAGTGTAATGTGTAAACAAGCTTATAGTCCACTCTACCACTGCAGGTCTCTGTCAGATCAGAACCTACCTCATTCTCAGACATATATAAACCAGGCCTTTGCTGTGAGACATTGTGGGTTGAGTAACAATGTACATGTAGAAGTGTGCATGCACACAAAAGCTCATACCAATGACAAACTTAGTTGGTCTCTAAGGTGCTACTGGAAGGAATTTTTTTTTATATTTTGTTTCAACTACGTCAGACGTCAACACAGCTACCTACCTGTAATGTACATGTATGTGAGAACTGCCCTCCTTCGATACATCCTCACACCAGAGCTGTTTTAAGCATATCTGGCACCCTGTCTTAAGCATATCTGGTGCGAAGATCCCTCCGGCGCCCCCCCCCCCCGTTTCCCAACACAGCTGTCTGGCGGGTGCAGCAGTGCGGCACCCCCCTGGCGCCGTGCGCCAACCAGCCTTGCTATAGGGCCGGCCTTGCCTCACACACATGATCTTACAAAATGTTGCACTGGGCCTATTGTGGAAGAAGCAACCCAGCAGACCGCACAATTTGCCCTGTGGATCAGTTTCAGCAGCATCTGCGATCCCTTCTTTTGTGTATACGATTGTGGGCTCTGGATACACTGGAACAGCGAATACGATTCCATCAATTACAGCCATTTGGACACATCTTAAATCTGACAGCACAAACCACTTTTGTGGCCCTGTCAACTCGTGGCAAAGTTTTCAACAGTGTCTTGAGCCTCAAGCAACAGGTGAGAGATGGCAGCATTGCTTTTGACAGGGAAGTTGCCGAGTTGCCATCCCATGAAACAGTTAAACCCAGGACGAAATCAAAAATGGGAGAAAAATGTACCGTAATCCCAGCTTGATGCAATTACTTTGACATGAATTTAAAATAAAATTAAAGTTAACAGTTTAAACTGATGTTTGAGGGTTTTAAAAAGATTTAGTTTCCCTTGGAAGCCCGGCGTTATTTGATCCAGTATAATCTCAGTGTGCGCTGCTCATAACTTCTCTTCCCCAGTGCCGTAAGCACTAGATTACGCCCATCGGGCTAAGTTACAAACGTCTAAAAAATCATAAAATTATTCAACCTAGATTAAAGCATTCAGAGAATATGGTGTTATTTTAGTCTCCTGCCATATCCTACATTCACTATAAAATGGCTCTGTTGGCATTTGGAGAAAATGTCATAAAGCAAGTATGTAAGGAGGTGTTTTTGGTTTGTTTCAGGGCAAAGCGAGCCAAGTTAACATGGCAACCAAAATGTGTAACAGAAACACTTAAATGTTTTTTTTCATAAACTGGAAGCCTTGTAAGTCCATGAGTACATGTTGGCTTCTGGGCAGAGAGTTAAGTGGAGATTATGTGTGCGTGCTCTGCTACTTCATCCCACGTTATATGTATAAAAAAAAATAACTCTCTGGAGTGGAAAGGAACGTATTTTGGAGGCTGCATTCAAGGAGGCTTACTCACGTTGCATAGCAACCCATTCCCACTTGTGTCATGTGTTGATTTCGGCATTTGTCATGAACTACACTCGGTGAGAAGCCAACTAGATAAAGGAACTCCTCTGATCTCATTGGTGATGCTATAGAGCAGGGATGGCCAAACCTCAGGTTGGGTGGAGGGCTGATCTGACCCTCACAATGAATTGAGAAGCCCAATTCCATCCTATTTCCATTTCATGAGCACTCAGGTCGGTTCTATTCTGTTTTGTTCATTTTTTAAAAAATGCACAGAGAAGCCCACATTTAAATTGCACATACCCCTTTTGTGTGAAGCCCACATTTAAATTGCACATACCCCTTTTGTGTGAAATGTACGTATTTATTTCCCAGTAAAATGTGCAATTTGCATGCAATTTAAAAATGAAATATGTATTTCGGCATGGAATTTTAGGGTGCTGAAAAGGCATTTTAAAATCCAGGTAAATGCAAAATCTGACTTTGGTTCCAATCTAGACACATCCAGCAGAATCGGAATAATAATAATAATAATAATAATAATAATAATAATAATATATTATTATTATTATTATTATTATTATTATTATTAATTTATTTGACATCTGATGGGAGGGCGTTCTACAGGGCGGGCACCACTACCGAGAAGGCCCTCTGGCTGGTTCCCTGTAACTTGGCTTCTCGCAACGAGGGAACCGCCAGAAGGCCCTCGGTACTGGATCTCAGTGTCCAGGCAGAATGATGGGGGGTGGAGACGCTGCTTCAGGTATACTGGACCGAGGCCAATTGGTTGGTTTGCTGCAAAAGGGGAACTGAACAAATTTCTTCCACATCCCTATACAACCCCTTCCCCCAATTTTGTTGCCCACAAGACCCTCACCCCTGTTTTAGTAGCAGTGACAAAACCAAACCTGAGAACTGGGGTGGATAAGGATGCAAATTGCCCCTTTCCTAGTAATCAGATCGACCAAATCAACTCAAATATTTAATAAACAAGAAATTGGAATAGTGAGGTAGGAGAGCTGGGAAAATAATCACTGCTGGTAACCAATGCACCCCTTTGGGTTCAGATAATACATGGCTAGACAAGTCTAAAAAGCCTGGGACACAAATTTTCATGGCCCTCTAGGGCTATGGTGGCTCATTTACCAGAAGTAATGTATTTAGTGTCAATCCTGGATGTGTATACTTGATTCTGACCAAACTAAGCCTAAACTCTTTCAAAACCTGGTGAAATAGCAGCCTAACAAGCAATAAGGGGTCTCAGCTATCCCGCCTCATGTTCAAATCACCTATGCACACACAGACAGAATTTATCTGCATGATGTTTTCTCCATTCACTGCAATGCAATGAAAGGGCTCCTTCTATATTTTCACTGCATTGAGCTCTTGAAGTGACGGGGGATTGCCACTGGAAGAGAGGAATTACACATTTGCATAGGAAGTCATGCACTAACAAGAGGAAGGGCCATAGCTCAGTGGTAGAGCACATGTTTTGCATGCAGAAGGTGTCGGAAAACTGAAACATAACTATGCACGAGTGCTAGTGCATGAAGCGGTTAAGTCCACAGAGTTGTTTTGCTAGACTCAGATTACACTCCCTCACTTTTGGCGAGGGAGGAAGTGAAGCTTCTTCTCTTTTCTTTCCTCCACCTTTCTTTGCACCGTGTAATCAACAAGGAAGGCTGTGCATGTTTGAAACGATCTTTCTTTATTTTGTACCCAAGAGTATTCTATGTGTGTTCTTGCAGTTGCATGGAATAACACATGATTCAGACCTTTGGATTTTTGTAAGTAAAGCATTTAAAACTTACTCAACAGCGTGTGTGTTCTGTTCATTGCCAGAGGTGCAAAGAGAGTGGCAAGCATCATAAGCGGCCTAAACAGGATATGAAAAGGGGTCTAACAACTTACATTCCCATGCCACACTGCTGTTTAACTTTGTAACTGGGGGCTCTCTCCTGCTGAAGAGCCGAATGTTTGGATCCCAGGCATTCAGCTGGTTCTTTTACTAAGTACCCACACGTGGGTCACAGATCTTATTTTCCTTCCACAGAAGGTCCTAGGTTCAAATCCCAACATTTCTAGGTAGAGCTGGAAAAGACTGTTTCCAGGACAGCTGCTGCTAGTCTGTATATTCAATACTATAGATGGAACAATGACCTAATTCATTATAAGGCAGATTCCAGTGGATTAGATCAAGTGGTGTCCTTCATGTGGACCAAAGTTTCTTTGATGCAGCGGAGGCTTCTGTCAGTGGAGGAAGAATCAGCAGAAATTGTCTCCTTCCCTGTTGGAAACTATCAATGGATCAAAGAACCTTCCACTAGCATGAGGGACACCATTAAGTAAAAAACGAAAACAAAAACCGTTGGACTGCATGTCTCTCTGTTTACACCATTAGTTTCTATATCCCACATTATTCAATGCTCAAAGTAAAATCTATATATTCCGGCGTATAAGTCGACTGGGCGTATAAGACGACCCCCAACTTTTCCAGTTAAAATATAGAGTTTGGGATATACTCACTGTATAAGAAATACGACCCGGCGTATAAGATGACCCCTGACTTTTGAGAAGATTTTCCTGGGTTAAAAAGTAGTCTTATACGCAGGAATATACAGTAGATTTTTTTAAAAAATGGAATTATTAACTGACTGAAGAGATATTCTGTCCTTCTGCAAAAGAAATATCCAGTCTCTGTTTGGCTTCGAGTAACTAAAAAGGGGCAATAATGTATCATATCACACCTCATGGGTTCCAATTTCCCAAAGGCATAGGCTGGCTCCCAAATGGTGGTTAATATAATTATCATTATTCTTTTCAAATATTAGTACGATGTGGTTTTAATTCCCCCCCCATTATTTCAGTTTACAACCATATTGCGTATGTTCTACATTAACATTCCAGAGCTACCCAGTAAAAACAGTTTGGATCGAAGCCCATTTTTTAATAAAAAAAGTAAAAGCAAAAAAAAAGTTTACCTTTTTTATATTAAAAAGAATTCCAATTATAGTTAACTCTTCATAAATAGTTTCGCAGAAGCTGGGAAAAGTGCTAAGTACTACTTTCTGAGCCCTGCCTTCTTAAGTCCCTGTAAGGCTGCACCTAACACATTTCAGCTGCCCAAATCCCTCCCAAATCCAATATATATTTGTAATTTCCCTTTTCTTTGTTCTGGAGGTCTTAGAGGCTCCCAATGCACTTTATAAGAGGAAACATCTCTTGTACTTCTTGATCCTGTTGGCAAATTTCCATAACCTCTATGCCCTCCAGCTGCTCCCACAGCATCTTGTGTCTTCACCTTCACTAAAAGAACCACCAAGTCTTTCGTGCATAGGGCAAAAAGTGCCAGGACAATTAGAAGAACACATGTGCTTGCACAAGCAAGCAGTTGGAGAACAAGTGACAAGCCTACAGTGATATGCATCTCACCTTATCACTCATGATTTCAATACTCAACTCTCATAGCTTTGGGATCTGCAAAAAGTATTAATGTTGGCTGTTGCTGCTGCTGCTGCTGCTGATGCAAGTTTTGTCTGGAATGCCTCACTCACCTCTGCAACTCATCACTGCGCCCAGGGAGAAGCACAAATATGTTGACCAATCGTAACATTAAAGGCCAGGTTACATCATTAAAAGCACCTCCTCCACACAACGCAGCCAGCTCCAGCCTCAGTTCCCTACTCATAACTGCAAGGGGAATCCTGCGCTGGCCTAAGATATTTTGCTTGCTGATGTACAAAACAAGATGGCACTCCCATGTCCCCCAGTTCCAAGTATTGAAGCCAATTGGACTGCACTGGTGAGGCAACAGGATCTGCCCTCGCTCCTGAGGGCAGCAGGCTAGCTAGGGGGTGCAGGAAAAGCCATCGAGCCATCTTGCTCTGTTCTCCAATGCCTCACCACACACACACACACCCTTTGACTTTGAGCAGCTGGAGATGAGAGTTGGAGTCAAACAACATCTTGAGGGCCACAGGTTCCCTTTTATCAGAGTAAGTAGCAAGCTTCTCCATACATCAGGGAGTAGGGAAAGGATTTGCAGCTCAAAGTAGAATGGATTCAAAGACAGACGGTCCTTTGGTGGGAAAGTGGCGAGGAGAGAAGAAGCACTCATGGGGAGGCAGGCCCAACCCTTTCCTTACCCTGTTCCTAAACCCCTGTCCCACTTTGAAGTGGCCCTTCTTGTAGTTCCAGCCCAAGAGGTTTTGCTGTCTGAAGCAGAACCAATATGCTTCTCTACCCAACTTTAATAGGTTTTGCTGCACCCTTCAAATGCCAGTTTCTGGCTTAATCTGTTGGTCCTCCTGGGCTTGAGCAGGCTCCTTCACCCTGTTGCATGCTAAGGCCAGCCAGGGCTCCCCCCCCCCCAAGCTAGAACTCACAGAAATTCACTTCTGGCACTTCTCAGGTGGGCACCATTGCCATTCTAAGAGAATGAGGGAAGTGTTCATGGTGAGTTCCAGCACCTCTTTCATTTAGGCTGGCCCTGTCTTCTCCTCATGTGGTTTCAAATGTTTCTGGTCTCTGGAGCTGTTTCCCCAGTTTTAACAGAGCCACCAAGCTACAGTGACACACGCTTTCCCACATAACTTGTCAATGGTCTTCAGTTGCACTGATGCTCCTCTCTTTGCAGCCTGTCAGCCTGTCTTAGGCTCCTTTGTCATTAGGCTCTTGTGTTTTGCTTTTAAAGAAACACCCGCCTTTCCAGCTACAGCTCTCGCTGAACATGACGCTCGCTCTCAGAGCCAGGTACTTCTGCAGTTTTAAGACCTTAGTAAGTAACATCTTAACTAAATTCATATGGAATGTAGCAGCCCTGGCCAGATATATGACATCTTTTAACATGTTCCAGTTGCATGAAATACTAATTAAAGGCACTCATTGTGAACAGATATAAATAGACCCCACTTTGCCTGCTATAGGTGTGGGTTGTAAAACAAACAATTATGTGACAGATGATACACGTTAACACAGGGAGATTCTATAATGACATTTCTGTAATTCTGTAACCTCTTCAAGCCGCCATGTGTTCTGCGTTAAAAATTAGCTGGGGTGCTGATTGGAGAAGTGACTTCTCTGCTAAGAAAGAGAAGTGCCTTCAAGCGCCTCGAGCATGATTTACATCGTACGGTTGATTCAGGCCCTGAAATCATTAAATGCACACTTGAGTTTTAATGGTACCGTGGGCTTCCCGTTCCATCGGCGGGTGCCAAACAGCAGCAAAATGTGCAGCTGCCCCCACCGATTATGCCCCTATCATGCCTCAAGAACTGGGCAATTTGAGGCAGAGAATTGCCTGCTTTTCTATTTTGCAAGCCCCGTGTCCCATCCTCCTGCTTTCTGGTCTTCCCGCACCGAGATTAAAACATCACGGCAAAACAGGAAATAGACTGTGAAGTGTGTGCCTTTCGCAAAGCGTGTCCTCTCGATTGGAGCCTGATCACTGGATAGGAGTAATTCTCTGGCACTCGAAGAAAACACACAGCTTAATTCAATTATACAGACACTGCGATCCAGCTCATGAGTTTAATGTTTGAAGCAGGTGTCCTCACTGAGAATACATATGTGCACCAGTGTTTATTGGCGAGCACATCAGCCAAGCTAATATCTCTCTCCTTTCTCCATTCTTCTCATTCAGTGCACTCAAGGAAAGCTTGCACTGCTGCTTCTTTCAATAGCTGATATGAGAAGGAGGGCTGTGCTCTTGTTGTTTTCTTTTGGGGACTTATACACTCTGGAACTCTGGGACTGTTTCTCTCCAGAAGGGTTTCTGTGTGTTGAACAACTGCTCAACTGAGACCTAAATACAACAGGCAAAGAGTCTTTATTACTCCCATTCAGTGGCATAGCGTAAGGGGACCCCGGGCACAAAATTCTGAAGGCACGCAGGCACCAGCTTCCACAGGGATCCCTATCCTGCCCTGGTGAAGGCAGTGGAGCTGCACATTGGAGTGGGTGCAGATGGAGACAGGGGGCAAAGGATGACCCCAGCATGACCTGGCTGAGCACTCCTCTCTGGGGGCATTGGCGGAATTCGTCTGCCAAGGGCCACACACCTGGCAGGGCTCCCCCCTGCGCAGGCAGACAGGTGGCACAGTGCAGTCCTGCTTCACTCCAGTGGGGGGGGGCAGGTGGGCACTCAGGTGGCAACGGTGGCTTGCCCTCCCCAGGCACTGGCAGCTCACACAATGCAGCTGCTCCCATTCTGTAGTGTTTAGTCCTGTCCCTGTTATAGACTGTAAAAGACTTCCCTTGTTTCTGGTAGTGATTCCCCCGCTTCGAAAGAGAGAGAGAGAGAGAGAGAGAGAGAGAAAGAGAGAGAGAGAGAGGCTCAAAACATGGTGCTGTCTCTATACACCCTTGGTTGGCGACTCATATTCTCATGGTCTGTGATGTGAGAGCTGAAATGGGGATCTAAACTGATGCAATGATGATAGAGGGAGCAATCCTATAGCAAGATCTGCCAGGATGAGCAGGTTAGGATCCAGTGGATCTCTGGTTGGGCTGTGAGGTTCCCAGAACAGTCCGGCTATGCTACCGTGTTTCTCCAAAAATAAGACACCGTCTTATATTTATTTTTCCTCAAAAAAAAAACACGGTGGCTTATTTTCAGGGGATGTCTTATTTTTTTATTAAGTATGGTACAGTTTAACCTACAAGGTTAAACTGACTATCACTATGGCTTATTTTCGGGGTATGGCTTATTTTTGGGGTATGGCTTATTTTCAGAGTATGGCTTATTTTTGGAGAGTAGTTTAACTCCCTCCTCCTCAGCTCAGCCAGAGGTAACCAGTGTATATCCTTCATCCTGGTTCAGCCAGGACCCAGGAAAATGAGCTGAGCCCAGTGGGTCTTAAGATGCTCTAAACCAGGCACCCCCAAACTGCAGCCCTCCAGATGTTTTGGCCTACAACTCCCATGATCCCTAGCTAACAGGACCAGTGGTTGGGGAAGATGGGAATTGTAGTCCAAAACATCTGGAGGGCCGAAGTTTGGGGATGCCTGCTCTAATCCCTGAAAAAGGAGAGTTTGAGGGGTGGGGCCAGAGGGGGGTGACTTAGACTGGATCCTCTGTCCTGGTATATCATGAGACCTGGCAACTTGAGGTAAAAACTCACACACTATTAAAAAAATAGATTGTTCTCCCTCTTCCAGGTTTAGGCTGGCTCAGCCAGAAGAAGCTCTGCTGCCGAACAGAGTTGGGATCTGGTGTAACTCAACAGTAGCTTCACTTACACCAGCTCGCTTTACGCCAGCTTCCTGTGTATAGGACTCCTCCTGAAACCAGAAGCATTTGTTCAGAATTTCTGAGAAGATGACACCACTTCTGATTCAGACTTTAATTAATTAGTAGCTAAGTATCCAATTGCCATAGGAATGATTTGCTTGTAGGAGCCAAGGGGAAAGAACAAAGAAGTTGCTAAGTGTTAGGAGCTTCAGAATTTTGCAATGGTTGACAATCACATGCCTGGCGTTTCAATAATGTGAAAAAGGAATACAGTTCTCTGGGTGTCTAATGGTACATGTCCAGAATTGTTCATTTCCTGCTCTGTGTGGCCAGACAACATTTTGCACATCCCAGCCTGAATCCACATTTCTTTTTTTTATCTGTTTATGTTTTCGTAGTTCATTTGTGGGGCAAGGACTAGAAAAGAAGAGAGTTTTGCAAGGGAGGGATTTTTTCTTTTTTATGGTGGTGTGAACCGAGTGGTATTCGGCTGCTAATTAGCCATGCGAGGTCAAAGGTTCGAGAGCCACCTGTGGAAAGAGTATCCTTTTCGGGATAAAATGGGCATTGGACGATAGGTGTGTTGAAGTCAATGTTTGTGGCAAGGCTAAAAATAAAAGGGACCGTTGCCTGTGAGACATTTGCTTCCTATGGCAGGTCAGTAGCCAATCGGCAGCCAGGTGGCTTTTGGCCACAAGGAGGTGAAAGGGCATTGGTCAACTGTATGGGACTTGGCCTTCCCTTTGGTTACTGGAGAATTTATTTATAGTCTAGGTAACTGAAATTGAAAGGAATTCACCTCTCAGAGTTTTGTTTCCTCTTAAAGTGCAGAGGGCAGGCTAATAAAAAGTACCGGTACCTGCCATTCAGAAGGGGAAAGACAAAGGTAAACATTTATCCCCTTTCTGGATCCACATTCAACAGTGTTGGACACTGATCCCCCATCCATAAATCTCTCACTTCTGGTTTCGAACTTGACATACAAAAAACATGTTGACGACAGCAGAGCAAGTAGCCAACTTACAGGAAAGTGCTTTTACCCTGACCAAGAGTTGAAAGGGCTGCGGCAAACTGCACATTAACAAATAGCAATGTAGGAACTGGGGATGTGGAGCAGAGTTGAATGAATCCCAAACCAAGTGGCCACTTCGGAGAGATTTAGGATTTGTCTCAGCTAGGGATGCGGAAGACATTCAATCCAGTTCTCAATAAAATATAAATCTGTAAAATTCTCACTTTTTTGAAACATTATGAGAACCAAAAACCCAGCCATCCTTTCAAATTGGTACTTCTCCAAATGTTGCAATGTTTACAAAACTGTATATACTGGGGGTAAAATGTGCATAAAATGCATGTATTGGTGAAACCAATGTACAAATATGCATTATATTAGGGGAAATTGCTTTCAAAAATGTATATAAGTCAAAACTATATATGTATATGAGAAAATTTGCACCAAACGCTGTTGAATTTTTCACGAGGATTTTTTTTTAAAATTGTGAATTGTGCAAATGTGAAGCACTGAATTTAGACTGGAAAAACGAGAAACTTGTAGAACGAAAAGGGGCAAATGTGCCCCCTAGTCCTGTTTCCTGCTGTTAGAATACATTTCCCAGCAAGCAGTGCTTTGGGTTCTGTGGCTTATAGGACTACTACATCCAAGAACAAAACAATTGGGCAGCAACTGTCATGCAATGATCCACCTTCCATTTCCCGCTAATCTCCTTGATTATCTGAACCTCCTGAGAACGAAGCTGGGCATTGTCAGGTGAACCAGCCATCTCATTTCTTATTCTTCATTTTTACACTTAGAGAACGCCCGAACTTTTGCTTCCTTGCCTTGGAGGCTCAGCCTGAGAAAACCTGACAAACCCACCGCTATTGTAAACCAATGTAGCAACCGTACCTGTGTATTTATACTAGCTGAGAATCTGACTCTCTTTCCAGCCTGGCTGCTTTGTGGCTGCATGGTGTCGCTGTAAGGGATCTTTTGACCCTTCCCCTTGATTTCTTTCCTCCAAAGCACAGTGGAAGAATAGGTAAATTACACCTCCGCTGCCCTGGCAGCACAAATAGCCGGAGGGCTTCTAATATTCTGCCGTTGCATGGTAGGCCCCTTCTGTAAGCCTCTGGGGTTGCTCTGACAATGATCCCAATATATTTTGTTTCAAACGAAAATAAACTTTATTGCAACTTTCTGAAGCAGTGGGACCCAGGAGCCTATATTAGAGAAGCCTAGTGGGCAGCTGTGTAATCATTAGCAATACCACCGAGACCAGGACCTAGGATCAGTTTGGAAGGCTCCTCAGCCCAGCTGGGAGTATTATTTACTATGCCACCATCACAAGACCAACAAGTTAGCATAAGAAAAGCATGTCAGGAGGAGTGATGGTAAAACTAAACCAGCCAAAGCTGCAGTAGAAACCTTTCTTTTGACGGTGGAGCTCTTAATTAAAAGTTCTGTTATCAAGCATTGCAGCTGCGGAGAACGTCCAACTCATTCATCCCCTTAAAGAGTCATTGGGAGAAATTGTGCTTATAGAGGAAGAAGGAGGGAATTCCTCACCCACACAAACCTTAGATTAACCTTTAAAGAGTGGCCCATATAGACCTGCAGTCTGAGGAATATATTTTTTCCCAGGGAATGTCCAATGACCCCAAAACAAGCTTCTTCCCAATCATAGCCCAGTGGTAGATAATGTGCTTTGCTAGCAGATGATCTCATGTCCAATGTCTGGTATCTACAATTTAGCCCTCTACGTAATGTGGGATCACATGCACTCTGACAGCCCAGAAAAATATCATCGTCATCATCACCATCATCATCATCATCATCATCTCTTTTGGTCCTCTAGGACTTCATGTTCCACTTGGGACAGGAGGGGAGGCGGGGAGAGCATGGATGTGGAGGCCAGGCCTTGGTGGCTTTCTCCTCCCATGAGCCTGGGCCAGATCAGGCTGGAGAAACCCACCCACTGAGCCACTCCTTGCCTAAAGGCTGACCACACATCCACCCTGCTTGGCAGGCCGGCTGGAGGCAGAGGCAGAGGCAGGAGGCAGGCAAGAGGTAAGATTGAACCATCTTGCTGGTGCTTTGGAGATGCGGCTTCCTGAAGGAGCCACCCTCACCCGCCATGCAGTCATGCAGGAACCTCTTGTGATCTGTCTGCACCCAGCACTTGTCCTCATGCCTCTCCTCCTGGGCTGTGAAACCTCCACCGCTGGGCTCCATTGGAGCAGCGCTTATTCTGCCAGGTGAGCAGTGTGCACGCATCATCTGTTTCCCCCACTGAGCTAGTCCCAGGGTTAACTTGGTGATGGCCTGGGAGGTGTTGGGGGTCATGATTCTCCTGCCTTGCCCCGGGTGCTGGCAAACCATGCTATGCCACTGTCAGGAAGGGACACTCAGATGAGGTTACAGCTAGATATGGAGCCACTGATGTATAGCACTCAAGAGTCATCAGCTCAATATACTCAGCTACTTTTCATTATTTGTAGAGGGCAGCAATCTTTAGGGTTTTTTTTTGGGGGGGGGGGGTTGAGAGAGAGATGCATGCTAAAAGAAAAATGAAGCAAGCACCACTGCCAAGAATAATAGAATAAAGGAGACTGTATTATCGTTCTCCCAGTCTGACCAGTCAGCTTTGAGCTCTTTGTAAAACCTACACCTCTGTAATTGTTAGGCTGCCAGAGACACATATGGAAACACCTTTTGGGTTAATGAATATTAATTATTGTAGCAAAGTTGGAGGTAAATACTATACACTAACCTTGGCCCAGAAGATGAAGACTCTCCATCATAGTCAGGAACCCTGCCAGAGACACTCAGAGTGATGCCACTAGGGACCAGAGAGCTCAGCGTATTTGATGGCAGTGGCTAAGGAAAATGGAGATAAAATCTTGATGGAGTCCCACAGTCTTGCCAATCCACTAGGCATGTTAAGCCACCACCCAAAACTTTGGTTGTGGAGGACTTTCTTTTTTAAGAACTTGGAGGTAGCCATGTGTAACTGCCTTGGTGATGACAAGTGGTTCAGGTGAAATAATACCCTTCTTGCCCTTGTTCAAAAATCCAGACAGTCCCTTTTCCCTGTTGCCAGTTGAGTCTTCTTTCAAAAGGGAAATTAGCAGCCACACATCAAAATTCCTTTGCTAGAGAGCATCTCGTTGCGTACCAAGATTTACCAGTGATTGCTGTTTCCTTTATATTTCAGTTCTGAAAACTAAAGTGCTTAACATTTTTACCACTTACTCATAGTTAACTATTGACCGACTGACCTTTAAATGTTTAGATACCACCCTTCATCAAAAGACCACAGGGCAGCTTACAACACAGAACCTAATGAACAATGGATGTCAATATATAACATAAGAAGAATCTATAAAATGCATTTTTCACGTTTTCTATGGAATGGGTCCCTGAGAAGAAACTTCTGCCCAGGTAATAATTTTTCTCGCTGCAGAGTCCGCATGGATTCATATAGTTTCCATCCATTATATATGTGTGTTTGTGTGTATTTATACATATATAAGATGTGTTATATAATGCCATTTTTATTGCCATCTGCCTTGAATCAGTCCCCTGTGGGGGAATGACAGCTACCACCACTAATTCAATTATGCACAGCACCACCATGTTGACTGAAATGTGTTTTTATTTTATTTCTTTTGCTCAGGATCTATAAGGCTGTGGGCTTAAGCGAGAAGAACTGTGATTGGGGCGAACTTTCCCCGAATAATAATAAATAATAATAATGAAAGAATGCTCAGTGGGTATGTTTACATTATAAAGAAAATTTAAAATTAACACCTTGGAGAGAGCACCTCTGAACCCTGGACAAATGTTGCAATAGAGGTCCAAGGTAGAAAAAACAGGCGAAGGTTAATCCAAACACCAAACCAAATAAAGAAGAATTACAACTGCCTAATAGACTGTTTTCTTGTTTCAACATCTGGAAAGATGTGGGAGGCAAACTTCATTGTTTTTGTACACATTCCTGATGCCTAATTTCACCCACACCTGTATATTTTTAAACCTTTGTCTTGCTCCCATAAAGCCAACTCATTTGTGCTTAGGTACCAAGGTCCGGATGACTACAAGCTGCAAATTTGCCCATTAACATGAAACGGCACCCCATCCCAGAAATCCCAAGAAACTCTCATTGCTGTTGCATCTCTTAAAGTAACAAGGAAGTGAAGCATGATGCTTCTGCGTTTGTAAGAACTCGACAGTTTGGTGTCGCAGTGCCTAGACTTTGGAACTCCCTGCCTATTGAGATCAAGCAGGAGCCTTCAATGTACTCATTTTGGCACCTGCTAGGAACATTCCTCTTTAGACAAGGCTACCCAGGTGCTTGTGTGTATTGTGTGTAGGTTAACAGGGACGCAGGTGGCGCTGTGGGTTAAACCACAGAGCCTAGGGCTTGCCGATCAGAAGGTCAGCAGTTCGAATCCCCGCGACGGGGTGAGCTCCCGTTGCTTGGTCCCAGCTCCTGCCAACCTAGCAGTTCGAAAGCACATCAAAGTGCAAGTAAATAAATAGGGACCGCTACAGCGGGAAGGAAAAACAGCATTTCTGTGTGCTGCTCTGGTTTGCCAGAAGCAGCTTTGTCATGCTGGCCACATGACCTGGAAGCTGTATGCCGGCTCCCTTGGCCAATAACGCAAGATGAGCGCGCAACTCCAGAGTCGGTCACGACTGGACCTAATGGTCAGGGGCCCCTTTACCTTTTTGCCCAGGTGCTTAGAAAGTTGAGGTAATTTTAGTCTGTTTTAGTAGTTTAACTTTTATATGTTTTAAAGTAGGCTTGTAATTTTTTTCCTGGATTTTACTGTTTTATGCAAACTGTTTTGAGATTTCTCGCAATCAAGCTGTGTATAAATTTCATTAAGTAAGTAAAGGACATAATCGGTGGAACACGAATCATAGCCATGGCTTATTTTGCATATGTGTAGAGAGTCTCTCTTGTAGAGAACTTTTCCAGTATGAAGCCTGGGAACCAGAGGTGGTAGCAGAATTTTCAGCAGAGTTTGGGCCCTCTGACCTACTTGCAAAGAGGACACCGATTTGCATAAAATGTGCATATGATTTGTATCATATGCAAATTTGCATCCTCTTTTGCAGGCAGAATGTAAACCATCCTCAGCGATGGGGTACTTCTATAATGGCCTGCCATTGTCCCTAAAGCACTGAGATTCAGAGGGGAAGCAAAGTAAGGCCTCCAGAGATTGATGGACTCCAACTCCCATCATTCTCAAGCAGCAAAGCCCGCGGACATGACTGAAGGGAGTTGTAGTCAAGCAACATCTAGAGCAGGGGTCAGCAAACTTTTTCAGCAGGGGGCCGGTCCACTGTCCCTCAGACCTTGTGGGGGGCCGGACTGTATTTTGAAAAAAAATATGAAGGAATTCCTATGCCCTACAAATAACCCAGAGATGCATTTTAAATAAAAGGACACATTCTACTCATGTAAAAACACCAGGCAGGCCCCACAAATAACCCAGAGATGCATTTTAAATAAAAGGAAACATTCTACTCATGTAAAAACATGCTGATTCCCGGACCGTCCGCAGGCCGGATTTAGAAGGCGATTGAGCCGCATCTGGCCCCCGGGCCTTAGTCTGGAGACCCCTGAATTAGATCAATGGGACGCCAGTGAAACTGTATCAAGGGATCTCTATATAAACCCGTGCACATGGCCCCGAGCTTCCTCTTTTGGGCCAGTGCATCAGAACACCCGCCCACCTCTCCCTATATTCAGGGCTTGCACGCATGACATTGCTAAAAAATGACATATTCTACTAATGTGAAAACATGCTGATTCCCGGACTGTCTGCGGGCCACATTGAGAAGGCGACTGGGCCACATCCGACCCCCGGGCCTTAGTTTGGGAACCCCTGATCTAGAGTGTGTGTCATACTTTCCCTGCATATGTTCCTGAATTCAACCAAAGCTCCTGGTGGAATATTAGCCACTTCCCATCACCATCTCACATTTTCCTGATTCCTAATCAGAAAAATCATTTAAAACTGCCTTTATCATTTAAAACTGCCTTCTCTAGCTTCAGAAAGCAAAGTCTTATTAACTGATTCCTAGTTACTGGTAGGTAGCCGTGTTGGTCTGCCATAGTCGAAACAAACAAACAAAAATTCCTTCCAGTAGCACCTTAGAGACCAACTAAGAGATCAACTTAGAGACCAATGACAAACTTAGTTGGTCTCTAAGGTGCCACCAGAAGGAATTTTTAAATTTTGTTTTAACTGATTCCTGTTGTGCTTGCTGAAAGTTGCCTCCTCCGATCACAAGCGCATTGTGACTTTCCTTTGTTTGTGAACCACCGAATACATCAGCCTCTTTCAAGTTGGCTCTCCACACCGAAAACCTTTTCTCTGCCAATCTCCTCAGAGTATGGCCTCCAGTTCTCACATTATTCAGCCACCATTTTTGAGTACATTAGATCACACAGGCTATGCCAGAGCCCTCATTTCCGTGGCAATTGCTTCCTTTCGTATCGTAGAATGACTATTCCCAGACTATGAGTTATGTTCTGAGTTTTAGGTCCAAATAAAGGCAAAATCCCACAGTGAGGCACACTGGAAAAACAGCCAAGTTTTATCTGGTTTTATGTCAAAATCATGTGAGAATGTGGCACATAAATCTGCCAGGTTTTACACAATGCTGGGCCCAGGTTCACTCAGAAAGGAGGAGATTCTAGTGAACCTTTAGATAAACCTGATCTCAGCTTGTCAGACAAGGAAACAATCAGATCTTGCATGATGTCGACATACATTAAATACAGGCCACATTGTCCCACTCATATTAACTATTCCTTGTTTGCTTGAAGCACAACTTTCAAGCTCCCATTCCCCCCCCCCCATAGTGTTTGGCTACACTATGGGCAACCTCTTCCTGATTTATTCTGTGGAGCCAAGACCTGCTGGAATCTGTTCATCAAACAACTCTAAATCTTGCTAAAGCCAGTCTTGTTACATTTTCACTTTCTCATAGCCATCCCCCACCTCACTCCAGTTGCATAGAAAAATCTGACATTTGTTGAATCAAAAATTCTCGGAACTTGTCCTAAAAAATGATTCACAGAAAAATGCTTCTCCTGAACACTTCAGATTGAATGCTCTCCTGGGTATCTTTTATTTGTCTGAAAAACACTCAGCACACCAGTCTAGGCATGCGCTAGTAGCCCCATGTCAGAGAAATCCATCATCTCAATTGTAAACTCCTGGAGGCAGGGGTCTCTCTTATATCAAGTATGTTTCAGAGAGTTTGTGCCCAGTCCCTCCCCAGCCACTGGACCTGAGTGGCTGGACCACACCCCTGGCACTCAGAAGTGATGTGGCAAATTCCACAGCGTGACTTCTCCATCAACTGGATAAGTATCCATTTCCAGCTGGGTGAACTGGAGACAAGCTTCTTGGGTGAAAAGAGCCCGTGACATACCCCCCAACATTTCTCCAGTGAAAATAGGGATGCCCTACCGTACCCTCCTGGTTTCCCCAGTAGTGATGTATGGAAGTGAGAGCTGGACCATAAAGAAGGTTGATCGCCGAAGAATTGATGGTTTTGAATTATGGTGCTGGAGGAGACTCTTGAGAGTCCCATGGACTGCAAGAAGATCAAACCTATCCATTCTGAAGGAAATCAGCCCTGAGTGCTCACTGGAAGGACAGATCGTGAAGCTGAGGCTCCAATACTTTGGCCACCTCATGAGAAGAGAAGACTCCTTGGAAAAGACCCTGATGTTGGGAAAGATGGAGGGCACAAGGAGAAGGGGACGACAGAGGATGAGATGGTTGGACAGTGTTCTCGAAGCTACCAACATGAGTTTGACCAAACTGCGGGAGGCAGTGGAAGACAGGGGTGCCTGGCGTGCTATGGTCCATGGGGTCACGAAGAGTCAGACACGCCTAAATGACTAAACAACAACAACTGTACCCTCCAACATTTCTCTGATAGAAATAGGGATGTCCTAAGGAAAAGTGGGACATTCCAGGATCGAATCAGAAATAGGGACGGCTTCTGTAAATCCAGGGCTGTCCCTGGAAAATGTGGGATGTAAAACTGCAGTCAAGGAGAACATTCCTACAGTGGACATGTTAGGGGATGTTTTGTACATCCCCTCAGGAGAAGACTTCCTGTTTCCTCCTGAGCTGGGACAGACTTCCACTACATGTGGCTTGAAGAGGGTATGGTCTGTTGTACTAGCATGGAGGAGCACACGGCCTCCATGTTCTGATCGGTTTGTATGTTGCTGTGTGTTTGGAGAAGTGACTGCTTAGTCGCAGTCACTTGGGACTAACTTCTTTATGGAATAGTTCTACAGTAGTTGTTATGTAACCTAAGCCTGCCTTCAGGGATATGTCTGTGAACCTGAATGAATCTGTGAGTAAACTACTTTTACATCAACGTTAATCAGATTCTTGTGTTTATTCTTTTTAAGAGGGGTTAGAAGGGATTTTACCAGGAAGGAATCTTTAATAGTAAGACTCAGATGAGTCAGCAACAAGCTGATTGCTGCGTAAATTAAAAAGGGGGATGTTTGGAACTCTGCTGGAATATGGAACTTGCTAGTGCAAGTTAGGAAGGATATCATTAAGTAATGTATCCTCTCCTGCTTCCCTAATCATCCCCACAGAAAATAGGGACACTCGGAGGGTCTGTTGTGAACCTTAGTCCCAGTGAACTCTGACCAGGGAGACCTTAGCCTGGTGCTAGTTGCTGGAGCAAATCTCCGTGCACATTGCCACTCAATTTTCTAGAGATTAGTTATGCTGTCACATGCACTATAGGGCTGTTCAGAGTCTAGCTCCCCCCCCCTGTATTTAGAGCCTGGCTCAAGCCATTTTGACACCCGAAGCACAGCACCAAATTGCATCCCCTGCTGCTGCCCCCTGAACTGCCAACAGCTGGAAAGAAAGTCAGGGGTGCCTGCTGCCCAGCCAAACACTCCATGCCAGTACCCAGCTGGACCGACTGAAAGCTGAAGCAGCTGACCTAGAAGTGACTGCCCTGAGTCTCAAGAGATTTGGCCAAGTGAGCCATAGGGAAGGCCTACAGGAGGTCTCTCCCCATACATCCTGGCCTCAATTTGGGGGCAGTTGCAGTCACGGAGCTCCAGCAGGATGCTGCCCATCAACTTCCGATTTTGTGGATCAGAATTCCCATCACCTGTGATCATTTCTCATGCTGGCTGCGACTGTTGGGATTTGCCATCCAAGAACATCTAGAGGACTTCACATTGGCTACACCTGCTCTAACCATTATACAACATTGTATAGTAACAGAGTTGTTACAGAATACTTGTTTACATGGCAAGGCGTCCCTCCTACCCTTTGGTCCTCCCTAATACAAAGAACAAGCATCCCCAAACTGCGGCCCTCCAGATGTTTTGGCCTACAACTCCCATGATCCCTAGCTAACAGGACCAGTGGTCAGGGATGATGGGAATTGTAGCCCAAAACATCTGGAGGGCTGAAGTTTGGGGATGCCTGACCAAGAATAAGAGATATGCTAACAAATATTTGGGTGAAATCAAGCCACAACTTGACTTCAGATGTAAGATGTTTGGCCTAGGCATTGGGTAGACCCCACCCTTCCGCCTTGCCTGCCTGCTGGAAGAACTTACATTTTGGGGTCAACCGGAAATGAGAGAGTCTGTGACGTACATCAAGGAGTAATTCCCCCACTGAATTGCACCTGGGGAGTGCTGTGGCCCCTCGCCTGCGCATTGGTGTCCAGATAGAAGTATGTCCCCTGGTTCCCTTTAACGGGATACAACCTCCCCTCTGTCCAAGACTACGTATCCTGGTAAGTGGGGGAACTCTGGCCCGCAATCGCACCCACCAGAGAGGGTAAGCAGACTTTTAAAACAATAGACATACAGATCTGTGCCTAGCACACCGCAGAATTGTCCTTGTACTTAACAGGATGATAGGAAAACTTAGCTAAGCCTCGTCATCTTTATAGGCTCCTGCTCTTAGCTCTCCCTCTGTGAAACGCTGAAGCAATGTGGGAAGTTTTCTGCACAGTAGGTAAACCCTCCGAGAGCCATATTAAGGAAGGAGGCTTGACAGCATCTCATTACATCCAAGTAGAATCAGGACCCAAAAGAGTGGTTTTCACCTCTCGACGTTCCTTGTATAACTTTAGCCACTCGCAATCAGAAAGGCTGAAGACTCTGAGAAAGTTCTGTTTGATGACGGATTATTTAAACTATGCTGTGAAACACTTTCAGCTTTAAAATGTTCTATGCCCTGAAGGATTCCATGAAGAATGGCTGCATTCCACAGCAGGAACAGTGTTTGGAATGCTTTTCCTTGACTCAGTCTGCAGACAATGATGATAAATTGAATGCATTATACTCCATGTGTGCACATGCATGTGCGCAAAGTTTTTTTCTCTTCCTTTTTTTTTGGGACAGGTGTTTTTATTTGGTTTCTTTCGTACTGAAAAGAAAAGAAATGCCTTGCTTATTTTCTACCAGGAACATGAAGATTGATTCCTTCCATATTACTGCCTCTAGGAAACCGAGCAGAGGATACAAAAACAACACAACATCAACACACATTGCACGCCACCAGAAACACTCTCAGCATTGGACGCCATGCTAAACTATAGTTTAGTTTAGCATTATGCATTTGGACATTTAGCATCCTGAGAACAAGGCTGTACTCTCAGTCTTTTTGTCTTCCCCCCAGTGGTGGCACCAGAAAAAAAAAGGTCCTGAGATAGGGGCAAAGGATGTGTCTAGGTGGGCGAGTTGTGTCATACACATTAAGATATCCGAAAGAAAAATAACAGTATATGACAGGGGTCCAGCAAGGGAGGAACCTCCTTGTTTGGGGGACGCTTGCCTCCCTGCCCTCCTTCTTGCACCTACCATGCTTCCCTCTCTTCCACTGGCATGATCATGATATTGGCAGTTTCTGCTTATATTTTCGATTCACCACAGTGTAGCATCTGAACCTTCTCGTGTGGTTAATCAATAACGTTTTGCTTAAAAGCCAGCTTTTTAAACCATTACTTCAAGTTATCTCATTTTAGCAGACCATAGTTAAGAGTAGGGCTGTGTCTGATTCGGCTCAGGACTAGATTTGGTGGCGTGCATTGGGGGGCAATTTAGTTTGGATTGATTCAGACCTGGCTTATATCCTGAACCAAAATCAAATCTTTGGAAATCTGAATTCTCATTGCTTCCATTGACTTGCATAACTTTCCTCCCCCTCACATAGGTACATGGTCTATGAGGACATGGTAGCTAGCCCCTTAAGAGACAATTAACTTTGCTGAATTTCAGACAGGTAGATTCAGGGTTTTGTGTGCTAGCCATCTTAAAATTTGCTCTTAAAAAAGTAAAATGGCCATAATTTTCTTGTTCGGTCACATGTATCTATGTGTAGGTAAGTTTGGAGACTTGGTAGCTGTCCCCAGAAGGGATTCAGTCTAACAAATTGCAGACAGGTAGGTCAAGGGCTTTTTGTGGTAGCCTCCTTTAAAGCCCCCCCATTTTTTTAAAAAAAGACCCTATAATCTGTTGAGCACCACAATTGCTATATAGATGCTTCATGCTAGTGCTAAGCATTATCATTTATACAGTTACTGTCCTTGTAGTATTTATGCATTGACTGTACAATATACTCATAAGACACAAACACCCACACAGCAAAGTACTAATAAAGACAGACTCCACTCCAGCTCCCTTTCCCTCATTGCTCCCTCCTTACACAGTGTTGTTCTGCACTTTGGAGACAGGCTGTCTGGTTTTCTTAGAGAGCGCTTTGAGCTCCAGTTCAGCCCCAAGTGCGGTGGATTGATTTGGATTCGTCCAATGCACTTCAGACTGACTCAGAGATGGGTTTTGGGCCAGGACTACTTTGGACTGAATTGGCCCAGTTCACTTTGGAACTCAGAATTTGCTCAAAACGTTTGCACAGCCCTACTTAAGACTAACTCTTTATTGGGTTTGGGTCTCTTAGACAGAGGACTCAGCAATACAGCTGCAAATATAATTCTGAAGAAGTGTGCATGCACATGAAAGCTCATACCAATGACAAACTTAGTTGGTCTCTAAGGTTATTTTGTTTCAGCTGCAAATATAACATTTTAAGTGCATTATACAAAAGTGACACTAGATGGGGGTGGTGAGCTAATGGCAAATTCCATATATATTTCAAAACATTTTTTCCCCCAAAGCATTTTCCACAGTGTTTTTTTTTGTTTGTTTAATATATGTGTGTATATTCAGCCAGAGCATACTCAGTATCTCAAAGGAAGCAGTGGAAATTAAACTGGTTTAAGTTTGATAGAGAGGAGGGAGGGAACAGCATATACATTCAAATTGAGGCAATTGAAAGCAGCTCCACACAGCTTCAAGGTGGTCTTGGTTGCGCCTGCCCTCTTAAGTCCTTCTCCCCTCCTCTCAGGCTTCCCCTCAGCTTCTACCTCTGCGTCCTCAGCCACCTGTCCCTCCTCCTTTGCATCTTCCTCAGCCCCCTCTCCTTCAGTTCTGTAAGGGGGAGGGCTTATAGAGACCCCCCCCCTCATCCGAAGCAGCCCGTCTCCCAGCAGTCATGAGAGCGAAGGTTCTGATGGAGGGAGTCAGGAAACGGAAAGGGAGTGCCAGAGCTCTGGCAACATCCAAGAGCCCTTGCTCCATAGGCAGGGAGAGAGGGAGGCGGAAAGAGAGGACAGGAATCGGTCAGACCGGAGACCCGTCCCCCCCCCCCACGCTGGAATTGAGGAGGAGGAGGAAAGGGAAGCGCTTCTCAGTTCCAAGGCTTTTATGTTGGTCAAGAACGCGGAGGGGGGCAGTGCAGGAATCTGACTCGAGCGAGTAGACATGAAACCAGCAGTTTGTTACACTGTAAATAATGTGCACTAATAAAAACTTCTGAAAGACAAGCATGTGGAAGGTCGTTACTCGAGTATTCACAACAACCCTGACAAGTTCCCTTATCCTAATTGTCAACACACTGTAGTTCACAGAGCTAGCACCATCTGCCAGCAGCCACATGAACTACACTGTGATGACAATCATACGCAAATATATATTAGAATGAAATAGGTTGTGCTGGAAAAAAAAAAGAGGAACAGGAAGGTGTAACAGGAAAGTATAGTTTGGCTTCAGTTTCAAAAGTGAGAGTGCTTTCTTCTCTCTAAAATAACCCATAGAGGAGCCAAGTTTGGAAAAACTCATTGATCAGCTTTCCTAAGTAAACTTCCTTGCGTATCGGCAGCTATTATGAGTCCAAAATGACTGAAAACCTCTTAACCCATTAGATGTGCATTCATTCCTTTACTTCAAATCACATCAAGAATATTTAGTTCAACTTTGGGTCACTTATGTCTCCCCTTTGGCCAGAAATTCCAGATGTCATAACGATCTGAAATGTAATTTGGGAATGATAGCAGCAGGACAGAACCAAACGAGAGGTCGCAAGTACCGCACAAACCCCTGAACACCAGCCAAGCCAATAAATTCAGGGATT
Organism: Zootoca vivipara; assembly: GCF_963506605.1. NCBI lineage: Eukaryota > Metazoa > Chordata > Lepidosauria > Squamata > Lacertidae > Zootoca > Zootoca vivipara. The sequence continues at coordinate 16,908,897 of NC_083278.1, forward strand.
GTGCAGGTTGTATTGACATTGCTTATTTCAACTGGAATCTCCAAGCTGATTGGTTGGTGGTCACAAAAATGGTCATAAATAACACAGTCCTGCACAGCACGAGTAGCCAAGGAATGACGTTAAAATGTTAATCTTTCTCCTGCCCCCTCCCTATGTTCTCCAAGGCCAGCATCATTTACATGCCAAACCCCATAAAAAGGATATACTACTGGAAACCAGAACAGCTAGAAAGTGATCACCAGAGATTTGTGCTCCTGCAATCAAATTTTAGTAAACTTGCTTGGAAAAGTTAACAAGCTGCAGCTGAGCAAAGCCCAGACTGAAGCCTAGAGGGGTCCTCCTTACAAAATTATAATTTTAGGTGGGTTTTTAACAAGATGTTCCTGTCAGTCTGTTTTAACTGCTAGGCTTGCTCTCCTTGCAAAGGGGTCCCTCAGATCTGAGACCAAAATTTAACATACGTATGCAGTCCGCAACCCATGAGTTGTACCACTTCGGAATACCGTGTGGAAGATTCACACCTTTGAATAGTTCTTCACATTAAAAACCAGCCAATCAATGTTCCCAGAAAACCAGCACAAGTAAAAGCTAGGTTTTGCTTCCTGGAACACTAGCTTTCTGTGAGGTTCTGATGTTGTTACTATAACGTTTACATGTTATCAACAACAATAACAGTTTTATTATTTATATGCCACCCATCTGACTGGATTGCCCAGCTACTGTTGGGGGGGGGGCTCCCAACAAAATATTTAAAACAGTAACCATTAAAAGGGCTGCCTTCAGATGTCTTCTAAAAGTCAAATAGTTGTTTATCTGTTTGACGACTGATGGGAGGGTGTTCCACAGGGTGGGAGCCACTACCAAGAAGGCCCTCTGCCTGGTTCCTTATAGCTTCATGTCTCGCAGTGAGGGTGTGGATTTTATGCCAGGATCTATCCATGTCTTCAGTCCCTCTTCTGTCCCGACTGGGCTAACAGGATGACTGGAACACCTTCAGCTTAAATCCGCCTCTGCTATCATGGACCCACAACTGGATATATTGTGAGCACCAACTTCTGCTTCAAGAAACAATGGATACTGCGGTAGAGGTTTTTAATCCTCTTTTATTACTTCAAGCTAATGTGCAAGTAGATAAATAGGGACCACTCCGGCGGGAAGGTAAACGGCGTTTCCGTGCGCTGCTCTGGTTTGCCAGAAGCAGCTTTGTCATGCTGGCCACATGACCCGGAAGCTGTCTGCTGGCACTGTGGGTTAAACCACAGAGTCTAGGGCTTGCTGATCAGAAGGTCAGTGGTTTGAATCCCTGCAATGGGGTGAGCTCCCATTGCTTGGTCCCAGCTCCTGCCAACCTAGCAGTTCGAAAGCACATCAAAGTGCAAGTAGATAAATAGGGACCGCTCTGGCAGGAAGGTAAACGGCATTTCCGTGCGCTGCTCTGGTTTGCCAGAAGCAGCTTTGTCATGCTGGCCACATGACCCGGAAGCTGTCTGTGGACAAATGCCGGGTCCCTCGACCTATAGAGCGAGATGAGCGCCGCAACCCCAGAGTCGGACATGACTGGACCTGATGGTCAGGGGCCCCTTTACCTTTCATGTGTATTTACAGAATATATACATAGGCTGTGTGAAAGTTACAAACAGCTCTCACTGCAAACATACAGCATAATAGAGAGCCGGAATTACTCACAACAGCTACAGAGCAATATAGCAATACCACACCCCACTAAATTAGCAGAGTCAGGAAGACAGTTTAGTGAAGGAACAGTTCCCGCCCACTTCTCTCTCTGGAGACTATCATCTGATTCTCACATTGGGAGGGGTGAAAATGCTTACAGAGGGAACCACCAAAAGGCCCTCGGAGCTGAACCTCAGTGCCTGGACTGGACAATGGAGGTGGAGACCATAGCTGCCAAGTTATCCCTTTTTTAAAGGGATTTTCCCTTATGCTGAATAGCCTTCCTCGCGAGAAAAGGGAAAACTTGGCAGCTATGGTGGAGACACTCCTTCAGGTATACAGAACCGAGGCTGTTTAGGGCTTTAAAGGTCAACCCCATGTTCTGTTTAAGGCCTTGTTCTTAACCTATAATGCCCCATTTGGCCTAGGTCATATGAGCTCCCCCAAGTAACTGAGATTTAGATATGGAAACATGCTTAGACTTCCTTCACCACAGGAGGACAGATTTACATGGTCTTTTTGGAAGTGGCGCCCGCCCTGTGGAACGCCCTCCTATCAGATGTCAAGGAAATAAACAGCTATCTGTATCTGACTTTTAGAAGACATCTGAAGGCAGCCCTGTTTAAGAAAGTTTTTAATGTTTGATCTTCTTCTTCTTCTTCTTCTTCTTCTTCTTCTTCTTCTTCTTCTTCTTCTTCTTCTTCTTCTTCTTCTGTTGGGAGCCGCCCAGAGTGGCTGGGGAAACCCAGCCAGATGGGTGGGGTATAAATTATTATTACCGTATTAGTGTCCCTTGTGCTTTGGAGTTCAAAGCAGGCCTAAACCAAAACCCACCTCTTCATATTATTTTAGGAAGAAATGGAAAATCAAATAACCAGATAACCAGATAACCAATTTAGGGACCATGGCTACTTCCACACCCCTGAACCTTTATCTCTGAATTCCAAGAACTGGGAACAAACAATCAGGGACACCTGCCATAGCTCATCCTGTTTGTAAAGTTCCTTGGACAATCTGACTGATGGTTGTTGGAAACAGAATATGGATTCGGTGGATCTTCTGCAAGGCAAACTTCTTAGGTTTTTTTTTTTTAAAAAAAATCATTATTTAGACGAGCTTTTAAATGCACATGTCTGGTTTTGTTCTTTTAGAATATTTTGTTCTATTGTTTCGCTTTATTGCCTGTTCTGCACTTTGCTTTTATGATCACCTCCTAGAGTGCTTTGGCAAATTGGTGGGCTAGACACTGTGAAAATAAACAAATGAATTATTCCTTTCTTGAGAGCAATTTCTGTTTGGGAAGTGGGCGGGGATAGCTTTAGTAGGTCAGCTAATGAGTTAACGAATGTATTACTATTAATAATGATCTGAATAGGTGACAGGGCAAGGAACTGCTGTCTTGAATTTGCAGCATTGAATGACTTCATAATGTTGGGCAGTGATTAGGGCCATCTACCAACAACAGCCCTGGTGGGGTGGATTCCAGTAGAATGAAGGAGCCAAGGAACTTCTCCAGCTGGCTCCTACCCTCTGACTTGCTCCACAGGCTGTTCTTCCATCGTGGGAAGGGATCTAGTGAATGGTTATATTTTTATAGAATCGTAGAAGTTTAGGGTTGGAAGGGACCATCTACTCCAAACCCCTGCAAATACAGGAAACTTTTGCCCAACGTGGGGCTCGAACCCACAACCCTGAGATTAAGTGTATCCTGTTCTACCGTTTGAACTATCCCAATATAACAACAACAACAACAACAACAACAACAACAACAACAACAACAACACTTTTATTATTTGTACCCCACCCAACTGACTGGGTTGCTCCAGACACTCTGGGCAGCTCCCAGCATATCATGACATAACAAAATATCAAACATTAAAAACGTCCCTATACAGGGCTTCTAAGGTAAAGGTAAAGATGGTAAAGGTAAAGGACCCCTGGATGGTTAAGTCCAGTCAAAGATGACTATGGGGTTGTGGCGCTCATCTCGCTTTCAGGCCGAGGGAGCCGGCATTTGCCCACAGACAGCTTTCTGGGTCATGTGGCCAGCATGACTAAACCGCTTCTGGCGCAACGGGACACCGTGATGGAAACCAGAGTGAATGGAAATGCCGTTTACCTTCCTGCCACAGTGGTACCTATATATCTACTTGCACTGGTGTGCTTTTGAACTGCTAGGTTGGCAGGAGCTGGGGCAGAGCAATAGGAGCTCACCCTGTTGTGCGAATTTGAAGCGTTAACAGGGCTTCTAAATGATGTCTTATAAAGACTGTATAGTTACTTATTTCCTTGAGATCTGATGGCAGGGTGTTCCACAGGGTGGGTGCCACTGCCGAGAAGGCCCTCTGCCTGGTTCCCTGTGGCTTTACCTATCGCTGTGTGGGCACTGCCAGAAGTTCCTTGAAGCTATATCTTGGTGTCTGGGCTTCACCATTAAATATGAACAGAATCAAGTTTCTCTCTCAACTGCATAGGTAAAAGGTAAAGGAACCCTGGATGGTTAAGTCCAGTCAAAGGCAACTATGGGGTTGTGGTGCTCATCTCGCTTTCAGGCCAAAGGAGCCGGCGTTTGTACACAGACAGCTTTCCGGGTCATGTGGTCAGCATGACTAAACCGCTGCCAAGAAGGCCCTCTGCCTGGTTCCCTGTGGCTTTACTTATCGCCGTCTGGGAACTGCCAGAAGGCCCTTGAAGCTATATCTTGGTGTCTGGGCTGAATGATGGGGGTGGAGATGCTCCTTTAAATATACAGGGCCAAGACTGTTTAGGGCTTCAAAGGTCAGCAACAATACTTTGAATTGTGCTCAGAAGCATACTGGGAGCCAATGTAGGCCCTTCAGGACCAGTGTTATATGGTCCCGACAGCTGCTCCCAGTCACCAGTCTAGCTGCTGCATTCCGATTAGTTCATAGCTGCCAAGTTATCCCTTTTTTAAAGGGATTTTCCCTTATGCTGAATAGGCTTCCTCGCGAGAAAAGGGAAAACTTGGCAGCTATAGATTAGTTGTAGTTTCCGAGCCACATGATTTTACCCTTGTACCTTTATGTGTGGTGGAAGCTGTCTTGGAAGGATTTGTATACTGAAAGGTGGGGTGCAAATAATTGCAATGACTATACAAATAGCAGCAGATCAAACTCTTGCACAACTTCGTCTCTCTAGAAGCCAGATGGTGTGGCTTTGCCCTTCTTTGCACATTTGATCCCAGGCATTGGAGTCAGAGAAAGTGGATACCTTCCACAATTCAAATCACTCACTGCTCACTGAAGCAGTGATGCTGGTGCCACTGCAAACTGACACATTTAGCAACCCCAACAGGAGTTAAAAACCAGACTGGAGTCTCACAGGTGAGATCACCTTGATTACTAAAACATAAACTGAGGAGGCTAGTGTGGTCTCCACCCCCCCCCACCCGCCCACCGAACCATTTCACAGCATAAATATCCCATTACATAGAGTTGCCATACGTCCGGAATTTTCCTGGACATGTCCAGGATTTCAATGGAGAAATTAGCATCCGGTAGGAATTTTAAAAAACCGTCAAAATGTCCAGGTTTTTGCCAACAGAAGAAGGAAGTGTGTGTTTGACTCTTTGCCTTTTTTGGTGAATTCCCCCAAATCGCTCAACAACTATGATGTCGATTTCCCCCCAAAAGCTCAACCACTATGATGTTGATGCTTACTTCTTGAAATAGGGCAACGCTACATTAGATCACTGTGTAATAGGATTAACAGGGGATAGCCCAGTTCGCAAGGTATGGCGTGAGCTCAACACCAAGAGGGAGAAGTTTCACAAGTAGGGTAACTGTGCCATCATCAGCACAACGCTTGAGTTTTCTTAAACTAAGGCCCAATTCCATTTTTCTCCAGAGTATACTGTATCGCTAGAAACTTCTGTTATTTGAAGGAATCATAGTTCCATGGTAGAGCAAGTGTACTGTTTTGAGCGGGGGGGGGGGGGGGGGACCAATCCAGATTTTGTACTACCGGTAGGAAAGGCCTCTGACTCAGATGTAAGAGGGCTGCTGCAAGCTGTCATTTACTTTTGTGTTTGAGTCCTGCCTGAGGGATTCCCACAGCCTTCTGGTTGGCGAATGTGAAAACAGGATGCTGGACTAGATAGTCCAGTGGCCTGATCCAGCAGGCTCTTCTTACTTTCTTACAGTATGTACTTTAATAGCAAAGATTGACTTCTGCTCTGAGCTGGAAAATGGCGAAGCTTGTGGGTAGCTAGGAAGGCAGTGGGTCCAGTTGACAGTCTGGGGAAGATACCTATGACCAATTAGAGTTCCCTCTGTTTGATGCACACAGACAGAGATGGGAAGTTGATCTGGGTCCGGAGTTTGGGACAAGCAAGAGGGTCAGAAAAATGCTTGCAGGACCATGGATAGATCAGTGGGTGAAAGGAAAGTACTCTGAGAGTTTCAGCTCTAATTGATGCCTCAGGGGTTGCCAAAATGGCAGACTCCAAATATTGTGGACTACAACTCCCAACTTCCCTGTCCAGGCTGTGTAGCAGCTGTGAAAATGGCAAATTCCAAGCTTGGGATTGAAATCAAAACCTGCCAATATCATGATGCTGTTATACAAATCTCTATGGCCCAACCATCCTTGAAATAGTGTGTGTGATTCTGGTTGCCTTGCCTCTTCTCCCACTTGCTTGCATAGGACCGCACTGCTGATGGATTTAATCTACTACAGAATGTATTTAATGGACAAACATCACTCTCTACGTTTGAGAGAAAACTGCCAACTTTACCTTAACTCATCTAATTTTATTTTTGCCCCTCTAGTATACAACTTTCAATGTGGGGGTAATGATGGATTTTAGATATTCTATACCAAGTCTTGGGCTAAAATGAGTTTTCACAGCTGGGTTATAAACCAAATCAATGGAAATGTTGACACAGCATTAGGTATATCAGCCTAAGCAGGTGTCCCTTTAGCTGCCCTCATAAAAGAAACACCTCCTGACAGAATTCAAGCTGCTTTTCAAGGATTGCGCTGTAAGGAGGAAGCAGATTGAAGCACTTCATTAGCAATTTGCTATGATCCTGTCAAACTGAAGACAAGTTCTTCCATGACCTGTCAATTAAGGCTCAATCAGGAGCCACCGTGCTTAACCATGCATGGAAACTGTGGCAGTGTGTTTAATAAAAAAATATATTGCTGAAACCAAGACTAGCACAACTAAATACAGTATTATGGAGGATAAATGCCAATGGCAATCACAGGGGGAGGCAGCTTGTGGGATTGCCACTGACCTTTCCTTTGGTCAGATAGCATTTGGTAGGGATCCTGCTCCAGATATCTGCACTAGATGACTTGCCGACATTTCTGTGGGAGCTGAAAAGCATTGTGTTTAAGACGATGCAGAGTGATATATGACTGTTCTATCTTTGATTGTGTATTCGTACCTGCAAGTCACAATTTGCTGCTGTGATCACCAATCGATGAGCAAAAATTTGTGAATTAGCCCTTATAGCTATATCCAGCGCTCCCTCCCCAGAGGGGGTACTCAAGGGTACGTATGGTGCTTTTTTCCGGGGGGGGGGGGTGTACGCAGGCATACGCATACCCCTAAACATTTTGTGAATCTAGGTTCAGCCACATTGAGGGGCAATATTTCAATATGAGTAGGAAAATGAGAGTACCTCTAAACATTTTTTTTTAGAAATAAAGGACTGGGGAGGCAGTATCGGCACCTCTTTTTGTTGTTGTTAAAAGTGTGTTACTTACTGTAACAACTTCATGGTGAGTACCGGCAGCTATTTTTCTAGAAAAAAAGCACTGGCTATATCACAGAAGATAAGTTCTACCAGACGGCTACTTGTGACCAACTGGAGACATATTCTTAAGGGACAAACTGTTTATGAACATTGGAAGAGTCTTATTGGCCACTAAGTCCCTCACTTGTGTGGTTCCAAGAGTACTTTTGGATTATACAAAATAAATGTCTGCAACAGTATATTGGAGTAGTTTAAAGTCTGCTTAGAGCAGGGTCCTTACCTGGTCCCTACTGTCCACTAGTGGGTGTTTCAGGATTCTAGGTGGGTGGTAGGGGGTTCTACGGCACAAGCTGAATCCTCCTTCCATCGAGCACTGGTGGGCGGTAAGGAAATTTTACTATCAAGAAAGATGCATTAGTGGGCGGTCGGTATAAAAAGGTTGACTACCCTGGCATAGAGAATCTATGGCAGCGATAAGCAACATGGTGCCTTCCTGATGTTGTTTGTGGACAACAAACCCATCAGCCTCAGCAAGCATGGCCAATGTCTTGGATGATGTGACTTGTACTTCACAACACCACATTGGCCTTCCCTTGATTTATAGCAATTCCTGGGTAAGGATCTGGCAACTTAATGAGACTGCAAGACATCTGCCAACCCAATTTGTCCACACATATTCTCATCCAAAGGGGTGGGGGTGGGGAGATAACTTTTTAAGGAAATACACATTTAAGGTTGCTTTTGTTCTCTTCTGTCTATGGTGCTACTTAGCTTTCCCTCTGGGGATTTTAGCAGATTGGCATGTATTTGTATGCGGGGTCTCCACTCCCCTGCCCCGGTAAAATCCCACACACATTCCAGAAAAGATGTTGGCATCGTTTCATAGCTAAAAATATTATTTATATTATCTTACTGCAAATATAAATATATTAAACACCACTTGACATTCACATTTGTTATTGTCTTGACATCACAAAACCCAAAGGGAAGCCAGTTATATTTCCCTTGTAGTGTTGCCAGGCATTGATCTGTCTTTGATTTCCCGTCTGCATTCAATATGTCCAAACATTTAAGCCTTCTAGGGGCTGACTAGATAGCGGAGTGTACATCACCTGCTCTAACTGTTCTGGTATGGCAGAAGCCAAAAGAACCAAAAGACCAGCAAACAAACAAATAAAATGCTTGTAACCAGTCTTAGCATGGCATCTGCAATAATAAGGACAGCAAAGGCTTAAACTCAGGTTTGATCCCTTTTAACATACCATTTGAAATACAGCCAAGTATCACATATGTGCAGGGCTCTCAAGATTCTCTCTCTCTCTGTGTGTGTGTGTGTGTGTGTGTGTGTGTGTGTGTGTGTGTGTGAGATAATAATAATAATAATAATAATAATAATAATAATAATAATAATTTATTTGTACCCTGCCCATCTGGCTGAGTCTCCCCAGCCACTCTGGGATGCTCCTAATCGAATATTAAAACAATACAGCGTTAAATATTAAAAACTTCCCTAAACAGGGCTGCCTTCAGATGTCTTTTAAAAATAGGGTAGCTGCTTATTTCCTTGACATCTGTTGGAAGGACGTTCCACAGGGCGGGTGCCATTACCGAGAAGGCCCTCTTTTCTGGTTCCCTGTAACCTCACTTATCGCAACGAGGGAACCGCTAGAAGGCCCTCGGCGCTGGTGTATGTGTGTGCAGTCAGCAAAATGCACACAATTGTCTGATTTTAGGCTAGTAAAAAGCAGTCTCAGCCCTTTGGCCACATCAACAAGGATCTGTGCTGTCAGTAATGCTTCACCATGCACCTCACTCGCTTCTTACAAACACATGATGTTCACTTGCACAAGGAAGCCAGTAGCAAGTGGCCTGGAGCTCACAATGTGTTAGTCTAATGTATTTGGATTTAAAAGCCACTGCCGGGGTAAGCTTCACAACCAAAATGGCATGCTAGTGGTGTGGCATGAGTGGATCCAATGAGCTGGATCAGATACTTGCTCCCAGACTAGCTCATAGCCTTCTAGGCCACAGCTGGCTCTCAAGGGAGGTTTTGGTAGTCCAAGGCTTTCCCAAATTTGTCTTTAAAATCATGGTGTGTTTTTTTTAAATTTTTTAAAAAACAACGTTCTACCTATGGTTCTCCAGCTGTGATACCATGATGCCAAATGTTTTCTGCGCCTCCACTAAAACCATCCAAAAATTTCTATCAAATAAAATAGTCTTTAAATTAAATTTACTATTTCATGTTTTGTTTTACCAACTGCTTCTATAGGTATTCCACTGCAATGCCAAAAGTATGTTTACATGGCCCCAAGCTGCCCAAAATTCTTCCTTTTAAATGTTATTATTATTACTACTACTAAAAATTACTGGCCACTCCTGTAGGTCCCCCCCCCTGTGATTCTGTGATGTCAAACGTTTTCTGACCCTCAAAGACCTTCCACAGTGTGCCCTTTCGAAAAGGTTGTTGGCCACACTCATTCTTACATTTCGCTAGAGATCGACAAGCTCTTCTGAGATCTACTCAGGTCAGCTGGGAGGTGATCTGAGATCTTCTGGGGAACATACAGAATATTTTTCTGAGCAAATCTGAGGGCTTGAAAAAATGCCCCCCTGCCTTTCTTTGCCAGCTCTTGCAATGAAAGAAGAAGACTACAGTGGTTGGGAAATCAAGCACAAATAAATTTCTACTGACTTGGTCGACAGGAAATATTACAAATATACAAACTTGAAGAGGTGCATGTTTATGATACTACACTTTCTGCTCCTCAAAGCCCATCAGCATGGGCAGAGGGAGAAAAGGGAGCAGGCCGGTGGGGAGGAGGTGTCAGAAACTGAAGAGGCAACTGGGTTCAGTGAGCAGGAAGAGTCTGTGGCAGACAGCAGTCCAGACTCAGAGGCAGGAGAGGAGAAGGGGGCCAAGAGATAGAAATGAGGCCGATTCCTGAAGAAGCCAGGGAGTCTCTCTTCTGCTGCAGCCAACTTGCCTCCCAGAAAACACAGAAAAATGAAGAAGGTGGAGCAATGAGAGGCAAGACAATGGAGTCTTGGGCTGCTGGGAGAGGATGCGGTGAGAAGGCAGGGACCTTCAGTCCTTGCAACTGCTTCATTGGGGTGAGGCCTTCTGGGGAGAGTTGTTGTGATCAGTAGGCCTGTGCTGTTTTGCTTTCTTTAACTAAAGAGTTAACTTCACTGGCGTGTTTTTTAAAATTGCTGACCTACTCCTACACTGGCAAAAAAAACCCCTGTTTTGCAGCTGGGCCTAGTTAGGTGTATCTGTTGCTGGTTCGAAAGCCCTTTGCAAGCTAGCAGTGCAAGGGTTGGGGGAGACAATTCTTAAGCCAGAGGGCTACATTCATTCGTGGATAATCTTCTTGGGAAATGGAAACAAGGATGTGTCAATGGGGGGGAGGGCCAGAGGCAATGGAGATGACTCTTACAGTAGGCTACATGCAAAAACAAGAGGTTTCTTCACACAGCCTCTATTCAACCACGTGGAAGGCATTTTCAAGGGACAGTGAGAGAGGTCCAAAGGGCAACACATTTTAGGACTGGGGTGTGCAAACCTGCTTGTATTTGAGTTCTTTGACTGCCCTCTTTTGTGGAGCAGGCAGTTCATCATCCCAAACCAAAAGGATGGGGAGACGTCTAACGTTGATAAGAAGGATAATTACACTAGGCTTGCTACTCCCCACTCTCATTCCCCCCCCAGCCTATTGGCAGCCTCCCGCCAGTGTTGATTCATTACAAGGGCTGGGATCTGCAAGCCATTTGCTAACACTGCAAGCTGCTACTACAACAAGCAGCTGCAGTTGCAGTTTGCACGTCGCTGGGGGGTTTGAAGTCAACCCACCCACACTACTCTGGGGGAATAATCCGGGACAAGCTGCAGGTGCTATGGATATTTTCATTTAATATCCTTTCTTGCAATTCAGCACATTCGGTGATCCACGTGGTAAGCCGTTACTTACATTTCTCCCAGTAGGGTTGTGACCAGATGCCGAAAGGAAGGCTGACCACGGAAAGATAGTGCTTCTTCTTCGCTCTGGAGCTCGGGGGCCTTCGGAGAGCTGCAAAACAAATCTGTTTTCTCAGAGTGAAAATATGCGGGGCTCAAAAGAAAAAAGAAAAAAAAGATAGAAAAGGCATTTTGTTGACACAAAGTAATGATAAATATTTCCAGAAATTGCATGTTCCACATCTATTATGGAGTGCTTTCTTTCAGTAGATGGGAATCCTCTGAGACATCTGGGGAAAACTCGTGATTGCGCCAAGAAATTAGTATCACAGCTTTGCTTAATGGGGAGGTCAAGAAAGTCCACGATAGCAGATTCTGGCTTGTGCATACTCAGTAGTCTAATATATTTTGAAACTCTGGTGACAGGTGGATGGGCAGGCTGCTTATAACAGGAACGCCCACATGCATAGACCTAGGGTTGGGGTGAGACTCTTATGCCTTAGGTCAGTGTTTCCCAACCTTTGGCCTCCAGCTGTTTTTGGACTACAATTCCCACCATCCCTGACCTTGGTCTTGCTAGCTAGGGATGATGGGAGTTGTAGTCCAAAAACAGCTGAAAACCAAAGGTTGGGAAACACTGCCTTAGGTGACCATTGGCCAGATAGGATCAGCTGGTAGAAAATTTTTGGAGGGCAGCAGGCTACTGTAGGGACACTATTGGACTATGACTTAAAACACACACACGCGCGCGCACACACACACACAAGCACATAGAAAATATACAATGGTACCTTGGTTCTCAAACGGCTTAGCTGTCAAACAAATCGGCTCCCAAACGCCACAAACCCGGAAGTAAGTGTTCTGGTTTGAGAATGTTTTTCGGAAGCCGAATGTCTGACGCGGCTTCTGCTTGAGTGCAGGAAGCTCCTGCAGCCAATCGGAAGCCGCACCTGGGTTTTTGAACAGTTTTGGGAGTCGAACGGACTCCCAGAATGGATTAAGTTCAAGAACCAAGGTACCACTGTATTGTGCTGTGTTCTCCCATGAGTATTATTGTATAGCAAACAATTCTGTGAATTCTTACTGTGAATTCCATCATTAAATGGTGACTGTCTACAGGCTTTGGCCTTCAATCTGGAGGGAGGTTTAACTCGCCCCCTCTCTAATGACAAAATTCTGCTTTATAAATGCTTTGGGGCAGTTAGAGGTTTTAATTGCTATGGTTAAATTATTTGTTACACTAGTTTGCATTTCTCCCCTGCCACATTCTTTTAAGTGCTTGTGGCTGCTTATTGTTGCAACCCAACTGTTTTCAAAAGTGTCACTGTTTTAACTTACATTATTTTAAAGCAAGCAAGTGAATAGGCTTGATCTATGTGTTCCATTTAACTCTTTGGCAAGAGACTTATGTATGGTGGTGACTCTTGTCCCTGAACCTGTAAAGTTAAGAGATTAGTTGAACACACAGAAAAGGAGGGAGGGGAGTAAGAACTGGAGAGCCTTGACCACTGGATTTCCCAAGGGTGCCGCTAGTCCTGGAACACCTGAGCTAAATAACTTTGTGTTAAGTCAATACGGTCTGCCATATCCTAACGTTTCTCATTTCCTACTTGTGGTGAGCTGTTGCTGCAAAAAGCAGGGAGAGGGGAAAGGAACATGTGACTACCATGGTTCAGGGCCATTTAAGGGTTGCCTTTTTTGAGGATATGCTTTATGTAAAAAAAAAAGTTAGAAAACCAGATGTAGGTCAGATGTGTAACAGAAGACGAGACATAGAATATAGACACTAAGGAGCATAGACACTAAGGAGCATAGCTGTCAAGTTTTCCCTTTTCTCGCGAGGAAGCCTATTCAGCATAAGGGAATTTCCCTTTAAAAAAGGGAGAACTTGACAGCTATGCTCAGGACTAATACTCCAAACCCTACAACAGAAGCTGTTTAGATCCCACCTGTTGTTCTGTCTGCAGCCACCATGATGAAGGGAATGGCAAGGACATGGGACTGATGGTTCTTTCACCCACCCAACATCTCTCATCTGCACATTGCCATGGGCTGAGTATGCAGATGAGATGCAGGTGGCGCTGTGGTCTAAACCACTGAGCCTCTTGAGCTTGCTGATCAGAAGGTTGGTGGTTCAAATCCCCACGACAGGGTGAACTCCCATTGCTCTGTCCCAGCTCCTGCTAGCAGTTTGAAAGCATGCCAGTGCAAGTAGATAAATAGGTATCTATAGGAAGGTAAACAGCATTTACCTTCTGGTTGGTTGGTGCTCTGGTTTCTGTCACAATGTTCTATTGTGCCAGAAGCGGTTTAGTCATGCTGACCACATGACCCGGAAAACTGTAAAAACGCCGGCTCCTTTGGCCTGAAAGCGAGATGAGCACCACAACCCCATAGTTGCCTTTGACTGGACTTAACCGTCCAGGGTTCCTTTACCTTTTACCTATGCAGTTGAGAGAGAAACTTGATTCTGTTCATATTTAATGGTGAAGCCCAGACACCAAGATATAGCTTCAAAGAACTTCTGGCAGTGCCCACACGGCGATAGGTAAAGCCACAGGGAACCAGGCAGAGGGCCTTCTTGGCAGTGGCACCCACCCTGTGGAACACCCTGCCATCAGATGTCAAGGAAATAAGTAACTATACAGTCTTTATAAGACATCATTTAGAAGCCCTGTTGGCGGTTCAAATTCGCACAACGGGGTGAGCTCCTATTGCTCTGTCCCAGCTCCTGCCAACCTAGCAGTTCAAAAGCACACCAGTGCAAGTAGATATATAGGTACCACTGTGGTGGGAAGGTAAACGGCATTTCCATGCACTCTGGTTTCCATCACGGTATCCCGTTGCACCAGAAGCGGTTTAGTCATGCTGACCACATGACCCAGAAAGCTGTCTGTGTACAAACGCCGGCTCCTTTGGCCTGAAAGCGAGATGAGCACCACAACCCCATAGTTGCCTTTGACTGGACTTAACCGTCCAGGGGTCCTTTTACCTTTACCTTTTACCTATGCAGTTGAGAGAGAAACTTGATTCTGTTCATATTTAATGGTGAAGCTATCCAAGCCAGGCCCCAGGAGGAGGCCTGCCCCAAAGCCTGCTGGTCTAGCCTATCACCGGCAGTCAGTCAGCCAAACCCTAACCCCTTCATTGGATCACTGCAGAGCCTGTTCACTGGCCGCAAAACCTGCCATTTAAGGTAAGTGGACTTCCTGAAACAATGCACAAATGAAAAAAAAAGCCACCCTTCAAAACCAGCATGTCTCCAAACTTTGTCACGAGGATTTAAAAATCTATCACAAAATGATGTGGAGAACTGAAGAGTGGGAAAAGAGACGTCAAGAGAAATCAACATTGACAGATTCACCAATCCTTACAGTACCTGAGTACAAGCTTGGATTCGGGCTCACCCTGAGTTTTTGGCATGTGAAGAAACTACCTTCTTGACCACTGGCCCCGATTACTAGAGTTCTTTTTCTGCTCATGTTGCATTTCAGTTTCCTGTGTTGGGTGCACACTCTTTTTCATCACTGCACTCGAACAGCTTCCTAACATTGACATCTAAGGGTGTACAACAGCTTCTAAGGATGTCCTTGTCAATCTTCTAAAACCCTACCCTTTCCCCTCAGAGGACTTTTGAAAACACACCTGCTTCATCAATCACCCCAGCCTCAAGAACCACATGAAACCCTCTGCTGACTGTGTTGCATTAATTGTTGCTACTGGACTGATTTTCCAGGGTATGGATTATATAGTTAAAGAATTTGCTGTCTTTTGTTATGGGCCATGTTACAAATCTCACACTGTCCTAGTGAGTTGCACCAAACACATCACTTTGATATCCGAAGCCCTCAGATCATGATGTAAATCCGACAGGCAGTCTAAACACAGCCTTCAGGTCTTTCAGGTTTGCTCTGCTCTCCCTTATTCAGGGACAACAGTACAAGGCAAAGAGTAAATATTCTCCTCAGAGTCTAGGCCTCCCGAGGTTGTCATATAATTTAGTGAGCCCACTGTTCAATTCATGCACTACCCTGTGACCCAACTGCTGCTACAAATGTGTCCTCATTTTGTGTTTTTGTGTTTTGAATTGTCTTGTGATCTTCGAATGAAGGAAGGTATACAATTTAAATGCCAATGCTAATGCCAATGCTAATGCTAATGCTAATAATAATAATAATATTAATAATAATTTTATATCCCACCCCAATTTAGGAACCTGCTTTCTCATTTTTGCTAGTCAGAAACACATGTGGATCCACTGCAACTCAACCAGAGATCAACTAGTAGATCCTAATGTCCTATCTGTCTACTTCTTCTACACTGTCACATGTTTCTTTGTGTCAGGCAGCATGAGGATATAAACTAGTCTTCTGCTAGCAGATTTTGTTGGACTCCAACTCCCATCAGCCCCAGCTAGCATGGCCAATGATCAGGGAAGCTGACACTTGTAGTCCAACAACTTCCGGGGGTGCCATTTATTTCTGACCACCTGTGTTTACATTTCCTTTCACACTCGGTGGCACAGCCACTGATTATACGTGAGCTGAGTCTGACCCAACTGCGGGAGGCAGTGGAAGACAGGAGTGCCTGGCGTGCTCTGGTCCATGGGGTCACGAAGAGTCGGACACAACTATACGACTAAACAACAACAACAGCAACAACAATAATGTAAGCAGGTTCTCAGCCTAGAACCACCAAAGCTTTGTTGACTCATTGTGACTAGATGATCCTTGGGGTCCCTTCCAACTGTACAAGTCCACAATTCCATGACCTGCATTGCAGCCCATCAACCTTGACCCTGACCATTCATTCTCCAGCTAGAGATTACTGCCCACCCTTCTTCTGGCTGTGGGAAGATTCCAACTAATGGGTGCCTAAAATGCTAGTTCCAATCTAGTCCCCTAACTTGGGTAAATTTATTGAGGTGGTGGAGCAGGATGCAATAACAATGGGAACAAATTAGAGAGCAGGCAATGGTTGGGAGGATAGGAGAGAAGATTATTTAAGTCATTGTTTGAATTGCTGGTAAGCTTGTTTATCAATCCAGCTGCAGAATGAGTCCTTTGTTTGCTTACCTCCAAGGAGTTAAAGTTATCCTCACAACAACCCTATGATTAGGTCAGGTAGAGAGATACTGACTGGCCCAGGGTTGCCTAGTAAGCATCATGGGCTGAGTGGGGATTTGAACCTGGGTCTCCCCAGTCCTAGTCACTCTAACCACTATCCTATGCTGACAGACACACACCCTTCAGCTCTCTATATTGGACAAACAGGTCAAACCCTACACCAAAGGATAAATGGACATAAATCTGACATCAGGAATCACAAGACAGAGAAACCAGTAGGAGAACACTTCAATCTCCCAGGGCATTCTATACAAGATCTCATAGTAGCTGTCTTATTACAAAAGAATTTCAGAAATAGACTGGAAAGAGAAGTTTCTGAATTGCAACTTCATTACCAAGCTTAAAACCATGGAGAGACCTGGTCTGAATAAAGACATTGGATTCTTTAGCCATCTCACCACTTGCTTTTTCCTGTAAGACAAATTGCAGTCGTTAACAGTCATCAACGAGTTTTCACACCTATCAGTCAAACACCCATTCCCACCACCCTCCTGAGAATACCCCTCCCCACCCTCACACTATATATAAGGGTCTGGAGACTTCTGTTTCAGTGTATCTGAAGAAGTGTGAATGCACACGAAAGCTCATACCTACCGTATGACAAACTTAGTTCGTCTCTAAGGTGCTACTGGAAGAATTTTTTTTTTTTGTTTCGAACACACTCTCCTTGTTATGTTTGCACAGAGCAGAGAGAAGCATTGGAAAGAGTCCAGAATAATGGTAGGAGTGTTACCATCTCTGGTCGTTTCAATTTGTGTTGCCTCAGGGACTCCCATCATGCCAGGCTTATATATCAAGCTGGTGCATTTATGGTCCTTAGGACAAAACCAACAGAAGAGAAGCCATGTGAGGATTCTTAACCCTTTCCTTGCCTGCTCCTTCAAAACTTCCCACATCAGATGCTTTCCCCTTCCTATAGGGTTCTAGATTCAGGCTCGTGATATTTGTGAGACCTGGAACCCCAGGAAATGGTTCTATTTTTCAGGACAAACAGCATAAAACGGGAAAGATACATGTTGCTTCAAGGATCAAGTTGATGTAACATAGATGAGGGGCAAGATAATGTGATGTTGTGGAATTTAATAAAGGGCACGAAATGAAAATGACAAGTTTAAAAATGTGCCCAGGGAGGCATAATTCCTGAGGATTAGAAAGTGGCAAATACAACTCCATTAGTTTTCAAAAGGTCAAGAGATTAAAGACCAGGAAACTGGAGATCATTGCATTTCACATCTGTTGGAGGGAAAGCTTTGGAAATTGTAACACATATGAAGGCACCAAACACCTGGGAAAGCATTTTAGTTAAGTTTAAGCGGCACAGAATCAAGCAGTTTATATTAAAGAATCTATAAATGCCTAGCCTGCTGCATTTCCTTGAAGATTTCACAGTCATCACCCTAGGAGAGAAAACGAAAACTTGGAAAAGAGAACAAAGACTTTTGCAAAGCAAAACAGGACATTTCCACCAAAAGAAGATTCCACTTGAAAGTGCTCCTTTAAACCGTGGAGTGTTTTTAAGCCAATTGGCATACTTTGGTTTTAAGAAAGACATTGTTGATTCTCATCAAAGAAGGGCTGTTGGGACTATCTGACACATTGTACAGCAAGGGCCACCAAATTTACACTCAAACAGGAGCTACAGACAGACTCCCTCAGAAGTCGAGGCAACTTCCAGATTTTGGGGCCCCTCAAAATAAATTGTTTAAGTGACAACACACAAAAACACAATAAGGAACGAAAAATGTGAGTTTATATAATCAGCTAGTTTGAGAGAACGTGTTCATCATGGTCTAATCTTGTGCCATCAACACCAATGTATTCTTACTAAGATTTTTAATATGTCAAATTGTGTTTCAGTTAAGGAAAAAACCCGTTTTACCAAATTGCATATCTTATTTGCTGAAAATTGCAGCTTTAATCCAAAAGATTGTGTAACATATTTTTTGATGCACATAAAAACAAGCTGAGAAATTTATTAAATGTCAAAAAATTAACAAGTGAGCATATCAGAGCCCTGCTTTGAGCTTGAAGCCCAGACCAAGAGACCTTCCTTCTCCCCCATTGTCCCTTGTTATAGCCAACTTCTAATATATGATACATGTTTGCAAATACATAATTGTCACATTCACAATTTCCATTTTCTAAAGTGCATAAACTTATGGCATATTTTGGGTTCTTGAAGAGGTCTTCAGGGGCTATTTATTAAGTTGATGGAGACAATTATCTAATATTCACCTCTGAGCTCCAGACTCTGGATTCTCAGATCTTGATGTAAAAGTGAAAATAGAACCTCTGGAAGGAAAACCTGAATAGAAAAATGGTGCAAGGGAAAGGTTAAAAAGTAAATAACCCAAAGTACTGCTGTTCCACTCTGAATTGGGGACCTTTCACCATTCCATTTGCCTAATAAAAAGATCTCTCTGATGATCAGTCATAGCCAAGTATGGGTGGCCTCGGGTCGGCCTGGTCCTTTGTGGCGACGGGATCTCCGGTACGGCCGAGGGCTCTACAGTGGCCTACTCCGTGGACAGTCCGGGATGGGGATTGGCCTGGTCTCGGGGTGGGCATGGTCTATGGGGCGGGTTGTGTGTCGGGGTGGTGGAGGTCGATGGGGAGTGGGCGGGATTGTGGAAGTATTTTTGTCATGTGTGAGTTAGATGTCCATTGGAGGGCGCAATTTTTTAAAACAGAAATCCAGGTTTTTTACCTGTCCTAGGTGAGTTCTATCCAATGTAAGTGCATGGAAACACTCCAGTAGGGGAATGTGAGGTTGTGGCCAAATTTGAGAACGATCGGGTAAGCAGTTTTGGAGAACATTGTGCTTTAACAAACATGGACCTTCTACATTTATATATATATAGATTTGGTGAGGTTGAGATGATCTTCAAGCACTGTATATTCTTGATCCTGAGACCAATGGGAATGAACTAAAGATGAATCCCTACACTGGGCTAGACCCCAGATCTTTTTGCCAGATCACCCCCATCTGTAAAAGGAAGGGGATAATTTCTAGCAGCCCCACAGTTGCTATAAAGAAATCAGAAGCATACATTTTATCTCACAGAAAACAGTAAAATAACTAGCTAGGCAGTCCTAGTGGTACACTAGGAGCAACAAGGGCCAGCCCTAAGGCAAGGCTGGGTGGCGCAATGCGCCAGGGTGCTGGGTTGCCAGGGGGGTGCTGTGCTGCCGCGCCCACCAGGGGTTGCGCTGGGAAACGGGGGGGGGCAGAGGGATCTTCACATCACGGCGCCAGGGTGCCAGATATGCTTAAGACGGCCCTGGGAGCAACTACAGGAAAAAAGATCAGAAGTTTGAAGACTTGGACTATTATATTTTCTACAGCCGTTCTGCAAAATTCCAGGTGAATATAAGCAGGAGTGCATAAACATAACTTTACTGATCTACATGTTGAATAAACAATTAATGAACATTTGATAAGACAGTATTACAACTTTTATTTAAGATACCTTAGAGATGCTAAAAAATATGAGGAAACTGGGCAATGAAACAGTAGACAAAAGGTGGAATCGGCCAAAGCCTCACACATTTTTCCAAGGCTGCCATTAAAAAAAATACATGTGTAGTTCAAACACTTGCAACCGCAGAAGGATGCAACCCAAATGAATGTTTGCTAATTCTGGCAAGTAAAAAAAAAAAGAAGTTCCATGGATAAATAATATCCAGACGTTTCACTGGTTGTCTTCAAATTTGTAAGAACCATAATCTTTGGGTTTTCTTTAAAAGAGTGCTATTAAAAATAAAACACTAAGAAGAAACCTAAGAAAGTGAAAAATATACCCTTAACTTAAATACCCCACTGGGGATATGGGCAAGTGCTGTTTGGGGTCTCTCTCTTTTTTAACTTGATGGTGCTTAAAATTGACTGATTGGCATCCTTAGAAGCTGGAAGTCATTAGGTGCCTGAATTGTTCTGTAAAAAAAAATCCCAGACTGTATATCTTCCCTAAGATTTCCATATGATGGTAGGAAACCAGGAGCTGATTTGCAAAAATTGTTTGCAAGTAACACCACTGTCCTGATTTAGTGACCAGTGTGCAAATATAAAAAAGAGGGCAAAGGAAATTCATTGTAATGGTCAAAGTCAACTAAGAACCAGGGAAGAGCAATCATATTTTTGTTAACGTTCAGGCTTTGATGCGAGAGAGAATTTAATGAGAGGGCCAAACAGGGACAGCCATAGTTGAAAGTAAATGCATTTGGTCCATGATCAGTTGTCTTCCAAAGGCTGAACCCAGATTCCCAGAATATGAGCGTCTACTATTAACCTGTCCACGTGCAGCTCTTATCACCAATAGAGCCACAAATCTCAGTGAAACTGAAGTTAGGAGACACTGTCAGGAATCCTCAGTATGGAGAACATGATTCATTCTTTTTGACAGTTCTTTAAGTCCCTGCAGTAAATTTTACACTGATTTTTATTTGATCCTCTCCTTGTCCAATAATAAATCCATGCCCATTCACACACTTAAAACTGAGGATTATTTACTTCCTTCCAGATCAAGAGACATAAAATTCCACATCTATTACATATTTATCACAGATGTTTCCCCCAAAAAAGGACAAACCAGGTGCTAAACATATTTTATTCCAATGGGTAATTTTTGAAATTATTGCAATCAATGAACTAACAATAATGGTGGCCAATGATTAAGCCAACTTATTATTACCTATTACGTTTAATCATTGACAGCAAGTCAATTTGACCTAATTAGAGAAATCATCCTTAAGTAGCATAGAGCAGATGGCAGACATTCATTCACTCCTCTGCTTGTAATGTTGTATAACAAAGTCAGAGATGAAATTTGGGTGAGGCAGACAAGAAATATGGCTAAGCAAAACACTCTTGACTGCACAGTATAACTTACATATGATCACCTAAGTCTCAAGGTATAGTAGTATTTACAAGGCAACAGAGGCAACCTAAGATTCTTCCCAGTTGCTTTCAACCCAGTTTCTTTTTAATGGTTTAAACAAATAAGAGGGCATAGCTGCACTAAATACTAGCTTTAAGTGTTAGCTATCTCAGGACTTTCTAACACGATCAGTAACTCTGATATAACCATCCCTTAAGTCAGTTCTTCAGGTGCATCTATCTACACTTAAATGCATATACAGTACACAAATATACATCCCCATTTCATTGAGAAATGCAGTTTGGTGAGGGTTCTCACTTAAAATCCCAGAACCCCATAATTTTCATGATAGTATGAGAGATGTTACGTTCAACATTATAATTAAACTAGGAATGTGAAAATATGTCCATTGGGCTTCTCTCTGTTTCTCATTGTTCATATCTTAAGTTTGATTCATCACATTTCCACATCAGTTTGTGATTTATTTTATATAAAAACCCCTAGCAAAAATTGATCGGCATTTTAGTATGCAGTTTCAAAATGCACATTATTGTATCCATTTTTTTGGGGGGGTGGGTCTTTTGCCAAGCAATTTCCCTAAATGTAACCCATTTTTGTATATGATTTCACTGGTACATGGATTTTATGGGGGGAAATTATCTTGCATGGAAAAATCTGGAGATTCCGGGAGACTATTTATCATGAGAATGTGGCATGGAATATATTTTTACTTGGTAATGGATTTCAGAGGACAAAAGACAGACATATTGCATCATTTATGAGAGAAGTCCTTGTAGACAAATCATGGCTTTCCATTTAACATACCTGAGAGTAATGGTCTGATCCTATTATTATTATTATTATTATTATTATTATTATTATTATGTTTAGGTTTAGGTATCTCATTTATTTAAAATATATATTTTTATACCGCCTTTCTAAAAAATGTCAAGGCATTTTATAACAAGTCAAAAATAAGAGCAGCAATATCCTATAATAGCAACCCTGCAAGAAAATCTGAAAGGCCACTAAAAAAGGCGTTGAGAAACCTTTTCCAAAATCAGTAAGATTGGAGGCTGATTGTGGCTCCAAAGGGAAGGCATTCTGCAATCGGAGAGTAACACAAAAAACGCCTTGTCATGCATGCCCAACAAGTGGGTCGGCTCCAGATTTATGTCTTTCTTACAGCAGTCCCATTCAGACCAGTGGGACGTGCTAGTTTTTATTAATGCAAGTACAGCTGACTCCAGTGGTTCTACTAAGTCTGAATTCAACTTCTTCCGATGCATATTGATATATCCTAGCCTGCTGTTTAGGATATATACCCTCCCAAAACAAGTTATAAAATAGGTTGCTTCTTGCCTAAATGCACTTTGAAGGAGGGCACCTGATTTATACATATACCCTTTGTAACTGACAATTTGTCCCCACGCACAAAACACAGCGATCCCAAGTCTGCCCCGATATCCAGCTGTGCAGTGCATTAAAGTCTTGCCTCATTGCAGAGGGGAGGGGTTGTGAACGGAAGCCGCTCCCACGTTGGCAAGGGGGTGTGTCGGCCCCTTGCCTTACCTGCCTTTGCTGCCGTGCCATGCCTCCAGTAGCCAACCAATAGGGCTGGCTCTGGGGTGGGGTTTAGCTGCACTTAATGCAGCCATGGCAGTTCCCTGCCTCCATTTTGCGCCAGGTTTCCCATCGGATCTCCCGCCCACCCTCCCTTTAGGTCATTCCTTGCTTTGACATTGCTACAGACTTCGGTTGATTGCCTTGTTTGCCCAAGGGGTCTGGTAGGAGTTTTTTTGTCCATTTGGCAAATTGGCGCACGCCTCTTGGTTTTTTCGCCTACCTTGTAGCAAATCGTCACAACTTTATTGGCGGTTAGGCATTGGTATATCTGTGGTGTGTCGGAGGGGGCAAGGTTCTGGCCATCGCCTACCCCTCCATCTTTAGGGTATTCCGTTAAAGGAATCCAGTGGTCATGGATCCCGTCCGATGCCCTGCTGCTGGCTAGGGCCATGGCACAACCGCCGGTGGCATCGGGGGGGAGCTTCCAGTTATATTTGCATCAACAGGCTCCACCTTCTGGTTGCTAACCTTTGATGACGCCACGCTGAGCGGGGGGGGGGAGTCATCTAGTCTGTCCAATCCAATGCCTAAGCCAATGCCACTCACATGCTGTAACCAATAAAGTTGTGGCCTTTTCCACCCATTAACTTAAATACATTGTGTCCTTGTGTCTTTATTTCCTCAAACGGGTGGCAGGTTCTTGAATCACAACTTTGATGTATGAATACAATACACCATGTCCGTTATTCTTTCCATGTTAAACTACAATAATAAACAGTAGAGGTATAGCTCATCACGATCTGTTCCAGAAGCAAAACCTCCTCTCAGCAACTCTTTAAGGGTAGTCTGGCAATGGAATAAGCTGCAAAAAAAGAACTTGGCACCTCTTCTTAGTGACTTTTCAAGTGTATTCATAGAACAGCTTCTTGCCACCACCACCACCCCTGCCATGTATGAGCCTTAAATGTCACTAGCAGAGTGGCCTCCCTTTTGACTACATTTCCCACAGTCCACTCATGTTCCCCGCCCGCCACTCAGCTTCCACTCACCTTCTCTTGCTGCTCTGCGTACATTGCTATTTCCCAACTACTCCCTCAACTCCTTTATATCGGTAGCTATTTTTACAAGACTTCCATTACCCTTAAGCATCTGAGCTTCGCTGTTAAAATAGAGATTGGAAAAAGTAACGAGTTAAAGGAAGAAAGAGGAGGGGAAACCTGTGAGCCAGGCCCGCAACATACGTACAGTTTGCTATTTATCAATATAATTTCCTACCCACCCGTCACCATTCAATCCCACAGCGAGTTACAACAATGTAATTGACACTTATGAAAACAGATCAAACTGTTATATAACAAGGAAAACCCATTCGAAATGGAGCAGAGCGGTTTCAATTGAATGAATGTGTTGGGGTTGCATTCAACACAAGTCATCCCCTTTGGCTCGTGCTTAGAAACTTCCCCTCTTTCCTCCTCTCCCTTCATGCCTCCCATGTTACACCCCTTCAAATGTGCTCTGGAAGGTCTGGGGGATGATGACCCAGAACAGATCTGGGAGGGGCTGTGGTGGGTTGTTTTCACAATCGGTACTAATTTGTTTTAATTATATTATACCGTAGTTTAATTACTTTTTAGCTATTACCCTTTTATGCTTTCAGCTTTCTGTGTTTAGTCTGTGTTGTTCTTGATTTTTGTAAATCACCTTGAGTCCTGTTTCTGGGGGAAAGGTGGGAAATAAACAGTGCTTTTTTCTGGGGGAACGCAGGGGTACACATACCCCTAAACATTTTGTGAATCTAAGTTTAGCCTCATTGAGGGGCAGTGCTTCAATATGTGTAGGAAAATGAGAGTACCCCTAAACATTTTTTTTAGAAAAAAAGCACTGCATATAAATAATAATAATAATAATAATAATAATAATAATAATAATAATAAGTGCTTCTTCTTTTTTGTGCTGGAACACACCATGAAGTTACAGTAGTACCTTGGATCCCAAATGCCCTGGAACTCGGACATTTTGGCTCCCGATTGCCGCAAACCTGGAAGTGATTGTTCCAATTTGCGAATGTTCTTTTGGAACCTGAACATCTGAGGGGGCTTCCATGCAGAAGCTTCCTGCAGCCAATCAGAATCCACGATTTGGTTTTTGAATGTTTTGGAAGTCAAACGGACTTCCGGAACATATTCTGTTCGACTTCCATGGTACGACTATATTACAGTAAGTGCCACACTTTAACATGGGGGAGGGGTGCCTTGAGTACCCCCAGAAAAAAGCACTGATAATAGTAATACAATAAGCCTAAATAAGACAAGGGCACTGAGGCTACAGTCTGGAACCAAAGTTACATCCCATGTAAGTTCAGCAACAGCAGTGGGATTTTTTCCCCCCTTCTGGGAAAGAGAGTGTATTGCTGTTGCCAAAGGGAAATCTCTGGGATTAAATGCCATCCTAATGGTGGGATGGATATAACTGACTAAGCAGTACAGGCTGGTAGACATAAGTTGTCCTAAAACCACCTGTGGTGTCTAGGAAGTAGACTTCTTAGTCACCTACGCAGTCTGGAAGGCAACCATCTAGTGTGGGCAGGAAGCCGTTTTCTCTTTGAACAACTGCAACTTGTTGCTGATTTCAATGTGAATGGAAACTCTTTTTGGAACACAAGTGCACATCCTCATTTAGGGAACCCTGTGATCTTTTATGCAACCATAGCATTGCTTAATACCTTTTCATTTGCTTTCCTGTTGATTTTCCCTCCCTCCCTGTTCAAAAAGCATTTAAATTATACCTACCGTGTGAGTGTACTTAGGTTTTCTTCCAAATTCCTTCTTAAACTTCAGTTTAGGAGTCCTTTAGAAGAATTCCAGAGGTACTTTCAGCCCCAAACATTGCTTTCAACAGGAGAGTTAAGGATTTGTTTTAAAATTATTATTATTATTATTATTATTATTATTATTATTATTATTATTATTTTATTTATATACCACCCTTCATCAAAAGATCACAGGGCAGTGCACAACATTAAAAACACATTACAGAACATCAGTAATCAAAAACATAATAAAAAAACATACTGACGGACAGACAAATAAATAGTTAATAATATTCAATCAGTTATTAGTGAGCAGTGGGATGCCAAATTATTTTAACATAGATCACATCCATTGTAGTTATCAATAGTGGTAGGCAATATCAAAAGGCATAGAGTTTAAGTGAAAAGGCAGGACAAATCTGGGAATGGCTAGATTCCAGAAATATAATGAGATGGGTTCAAGGTAAATTAGTTGCACTTCGTTTCCACTTAAATCAATGTGAAAGGTTAGCCATAACTAAACTAAATGAAGTCCCATTAAACTGAAAGGGAATTATCGTAAGTTCAGGTAACAGGCTGCAATGCCACACACCCATTCAGGAAGTCCCACTGAGCTCAATGGGGAACATTTACTTCTATATTACTTCACTATTAGTCTGGATCCAGTCCAGAAGTGCCTAGGGCATTTCTGAGACAGTTAAAAATTTGGAAGAGGGAATAAAGTTGCACTTAAGTGAAAATACCAGTAGTAGGGCTGTCACACAGTAAAGTATGTTTCAGGTGTTCTTTAATCAGTCTGTTCACTGATTAATCAATTGGATTTAGATGCGTTTTCATATCACTAAATCCTTAATATAGATGCCTTTTGAAAATATAACTTACAATTACCTTCAATAAACAAAAGTTATGTTAATTGTTTTTGAAGAAAAAGGCCACCTTTAAGATTTAGCATTTCATTTTTTTTGTTATAGAAAACCACTAGAATCAGACGAAAAAATAAACACATTTGCCCTTGACTCATAGACCTCCAGATGTTCTTGGATTCCACCTGCCTTAATTTTAGACTACTGGTTATGTTGACTATGGCTGGTGGTTGCATTTAACTTGTTTATGGGCCTATATACGGTATATATTGGAAGACTTGCCTTCTGGTCATCACTATATTTCTGCTTCTGGTACTGACCTATTTGTTTTTCAATTAAATTAAATTTTCCAATTAAAAAACAATTCAATTATTCCAATTATGTCCAATTATACATATACATATCAATTAAGCCAAATATTATGCCGAATCATAAGAAAAAAAATTCAGGCTTCCCATGCTCTAGATAATTCTAGATAACTGTTCGCACTGCCATCCTAATCCTGATATCAAAATCTTGCTGTAATCCACAATAGTCCTGATCTTTTCAACAGTCCCTCTAGATGTTTTCCTCTCTCTTTTATCTTTTGTCGCAGCTTCTGAGATAAGCATCAAACAAGATTTAACACAATCCATTCTTCCTGTGTGGGTTTTTTATCCATTCCAACCTCCCCATGAATCTCTCTTAATCTGGAGTGCCTTTCTTGCCGCGTCAACAGTCCAACACAAACCAGCGCCATCTTGGAGCCTCGGATCACATTCCGTCTGGTACTGACCTATTTGAGTAGCTTTTCTATCAGTAGGCTACTCTACATCTTTCATGTTTGTTCTGCCCACTTCTTTGAAAGTTACTGGGTCTTTCCATTTTTTGTTCAACGAAAAATATTGCTGCTGCCAGAAACATATCCACCGTTTTCCTCTTTAACTTGCATACAAATGGAGCCGGGCCAGAGCTTACTGGAGTCAATAGCGAGGTGGGTTTTTTTTCTACTGACTTCAATGGACATTGGATTGGGCTCGTAAAAATTAACTGGCCATAACATTCTGCGGTGATTGCTGCAGATGTTGTTCTTATTCTCATTTAATCCCCAAACATTCTCATGGGGAGGCTTCTGTTTAACGTCGGAGAAGCCATCGCATAATCCCTCTTCCCACCAGAGGAACATCACCATTGCCAACATATGGCATGCAGGTGGTACTCGAGGCTTCTCCACGTCTTCCCTCCAACTGCAAAATCCTTTGAAGGCCTGTGCTGGCAAGACCGATTCATCATTGGGCACAACTGAAAATGGAAAGTTGAATCAGAATTCTTAACTACCGGCCAGGCATCAAACCACAGTCTTTTTGGCAGAAAGGAACTAAGTGGGTGAACAAAATATTTTCTCTCCACTGAACCATCCCGAATCATCACACTGAGGGACAGAGGCTAAGCGTAGCTTGCTTTATCGACTCACCAGTTTGTGACATAGTTAGATCAGACCATGATTGTGATATTTTAGCCTAGGAGTGGGGAAGCTCAGGCCTGGAGGCCATGTCTTTCCATCTGGCCTTAGGTCACTTTATGGACCACCCCCCTTGCCAGTCATACCCTGAGGCCTTTCTTCATGTGCCTCCTCCATGAGGGGTCCAGAGGGTGGCAACATGAGAACGGGCCTTCTCTGCAGTGGCTCCCCATCTGTGGAATGCTCTCACCAGGGAAGTTTGCTTGGCGCCTTCATTATACACCTTTTGGAGTCAGGCAAAAACGTTCCCGTTGGTTGATCTGATTGACATCCTATGCCCTTTTAAAATGTGTTTTTTGGGGGAGGGCTATTGGGTTGTTGTTTTTATTATGTATTTTGTATTTTTATATTGTGATCTTATCCTGTGAACTGCCTTGAAACCTGTGGGTATAGGGCGGTATAAAAAAATCAATTAATAACAACAACAACAACAATAATTTTAGATGGTCGTAACTTGCCCTGGAACCTGCTAGTGAAGGAGGGTAATAACATGAATAAACATGTGAGGGGTGATTTCTAGTTTTCCACTGTTCTGCAATATAGGATGACACTGAAAAGAAGGAGAGGGCTGCTGTTTAGCTGCAATGAATCACTTTGTGAATTGTCAAAGACACAGGGCCC
This sequence comes from Zootoca vivipara, assembly GCF_963506605.1. Lineage (NCBI taxonomy): Eukaryota > Metazoa > Chordata > Lepidosauria > Squamata > Lacertidae > Zootoca > Zootoca vivipara. The sequence goes on from NC_083278.1 coordinate 16,937,618, forward strand.
TTCCCATAGCCTTTTGTTGTGTGGCAGTTACACCAGAGAGGCAGAGAGGTAGATTAAATAGCTAATGCTCAGTAGGTGCAGGAACAACGGAAGCTTGAATATAAAGGGATAAATTTCATTTTACATACAGTGGTACCTCTAGTTACGAATTTAATTAGTTCCGGAGGTCCATTCTTAACCTGAAACTGTTCTTAACTAGAGGCGTGCTTTCACTAATGGGGCCTCTTGCTGCCACTGCGCCACCGGCACACAATTTCCATTCTCATCCTGGGGCAAAGTTCTCAACTCGAGGTAACTCTTCCAGGTTAGCGGTGTTTGTAACCTGAAGCATTTGTAACCGTTACGTGAGGCATTTGTAATTTGTGGTACCACTCTATTTGTAAAAACCTGAACGTGGATTAAAAGCCATATAAGCAAACTTAGTAGTGTCAGTTGAGAGCAGTGTCAGTTCAGGGCTGGTGGTTGCTAGGTTGCGGAGGTCCTTGTGACACGCCCTTCATTGTGACACCTCCCTCTGCTGGCTCCTTGGTCATTAGGGCTCTAGAGGCATAGCGATCTCCTTTGGTTTCATCATTCAGCGAGTGAGAGAGAAAGTGGATGGAGATGTAAGTAGAGTTTCTCATCAGCATCTGCATTCTGTGCTGATAATGCTCCCTGACAGTCTTAGAGAGAACATTTAAAAGATTAAGATCAGGAATGATTTAAATGCTTCAGCTAGCCCTTCTGGGCATCTTTATGACTCCACCCACTGTTTTGTAACAGTGAAGGGAAGTGACTGTGGATTAGGAAAAGGAAAACTAATAAGATGTCACGCCTTGGAAAAGGGTGTTCTTTTTAGGCACTTGATAACTTGCCATGGGAGCATTAAGCATGCCCTCTGGAGAGGGCAATATCTTGCATTGTCTTCCTCCCCTTCCTGCCTCCCAGGGCCCATCTTTCAAAGGACAGCCAAGGTACAAAACCCTTCAGCATGTTGATGTTTCTTCTATAGTAATATTAGTATGTGGTATTTGATGTTTCCATTTTAAACATCCCTTCTCCACACTAAGCAAACCCACCTCTTTCAATGAGATGATGAGAATTGTCTTATAATATCCAAAGGGTGCTATTCTGGCTACAGGATTCAAGCATTCTCTTCACAGGATACCCATTATGATATGCCTAGGAAAGTGAATTCATCTTGAGCTTTGAGTCATGAATGCCCAAACCAGTTTAGGGATGTAGATCAGGAGAGTACTGTGAGTCCCATTTCTCACCTTTTGATGGGCCTTCTTTGCAGTGGCTCCCCGACTGTGGAATGCTCTCCCCAGGGAAGTTCGCCTGGTGCCTTCATTATACACCTTTAGGCACCAGGCTAAAATGTTCCTTTTTAACCAGGCCTTTGGTTGATTAGATTGTCATCCTTTGCCCTTTTAAAATGTGGTTCTTTTTTGGGAGGGTTATTGGGTTGTTCTTTTTATTTTGATTATATATCTTGTGGTTTTATATTATGATTTTGTTCTGTGAACGTCCCTGAGACCTCCAGGTATAGGATGGTATATAAATTTTGTAACAACAACAACAACAACAATAATATAATACACTCTGTCCACAAACCACATCCTTACCCTGCAGTCTCATCTAGTCAACAGGTTTCTGAAGCAACTCAAAACACTTTCAAAAACTTCACCAGAGGCCAAACTGGAACAATGAGCAATTCCTCCATCAAGCATTACCCAATCTATATGACCACCATATACACACACAAGTATCTGTCTCCAGCCTGAACTGAAGTCAAGGCTACTTAGGGGATTTTTAAACCCCGAAGAATGCTGCTCTATCCCCCAAATGTTGAAAATGTGCACCATCCCATTGCTTTTGTAGCCTGAGCTGAACACACACACACAGCCAGACCCAGGGCCGGCCCGCACATGAGGCAAGGTGAGGCAACCACCTTGGGTGGCAGGATCCATGGGTGCAGCAAAGCCTGATGTATATCTTTATTTCCCCCTTGTTTGTGATGCAGATCTTCACTCGCCCCTTCTTCTCTGGTGGGGAGGGAGGTACCATTTTGTGGTTCATCTCAGGTGCTAAAAATGTTCCTGGGCTGGCCCTGACCAGATCCTTCTCTGGCTGACTGCTCTAATTAAAACTGTGTATTTGATCATCTTTCGCAATCAAGAATGGGAGCTAGCCGCCTTCTAGGAAATCGTATAAAACCCACCTCAGGTTGAAATGAACATGTGGCAAGGCAGTAATGCAACCAAGCCCATCAGAGAAGCTGTCAGGGGTACACTATGCAAAGGGAGATTGCTCTCCTGAAGGCAGCTTCTGTGGATCATGAAGTGGAAAAAAAGGTCACCTGGCCTCCCAAGCTTAAACTCTCCCTCCCCTCATGTTCAGAGCAAGCACACAGAAACTGAAAGCATATGGAAGGATGTGTGTGCCGGTGTGTCTGTGTGTGCACTTGCTGTTCCATTTTGAAAGATTGAAATTGCTGATAGGTTGCTCGCGAAGGAACAGAATGTTTTCACACCTGTGCCAACTGAGCACCAGTCCAAGCTGTTTCATAATGGTGCTTATTTATGGAATCAGAAACAGGTGCCAAGTCAGGTGGGAAAATAAGGAGATGGAGGCTGAGGTCATAGTAAGCACTACCAGAGGAGGGGTGTAAAAGATGCTCTTGTCGAGTTTCACGGTAAGAGGAGGTTAGGCGGAAATTATAAAAGGAGATTAGAGACCGTAAAGAGTAACGGGAGTCAGCACAGGGAGAGAGCTTCAGATTTTCCCTTCTAAAAGCCAGGGGTAAAGGAAACAAACTATACACCAGAAAAACACAGACTGGCTGCTCGGCCTTGCTTTCTCGAAGCAGCTCTAGAAATAACGGAAAGTGGAGGGGGGGGGAGAGAGAAAGGAGCACAGCCAGCCTTGACCTCCCCATACATGGATCAGCGCCACGTGAACCAATGCAAAAGCAAAGACCCACCTGGATTTCAGTGAAAAGATGGAGATGCTGTGTCCGCTATCTGGAAAGGAAAAGGTGAGTGAGACAAATCATTCACACAGAGATGGCTTAGGACAGGCATCCCCAAACTTCGGCCCTCCAGATGTTTTGGAGTACAATTCCCATCTCCCCCGACCACAGGTCCTGTTAGCTAGGGATCGTGGGAGTTGTAGGCCAAAACATCTGGAGGGCCGCAGTTTGGGGATGCCTGGCTTAGGACAAGAGTGGCTATTCCTCAGAAGGGGGGTTTGATCATGCCCCCCAAGCAAATCATTCTGCCTACTGATCTTGTTGGTAGCAAGAGCAAAAAATAAACAAGTAACCAAATTACGCTCAGTGCTAGGGGTGGAGGGAGCTCAGCACCTGATAAGGCTGCCAATTGCCCCCTCCCTGGTTCTGTGAGCAGAGAGAGGGCAATAAACCCCCTCCTCAGTTGATCTGCATGGATCAACTGAGGAAGGGAGATGTGTGCATGGTTGCTTCTGTCTTTGAGAGACTGAGAATGTGAAATGACCACAAGCACCAATGGTATGTGGCCCCTGGCAGGCTGACCAAAGGTAAATGTGTCCTTTGGGCCAAACAAGATTAGTGGACTAATCCTTAGTGGACTATCCTATTAAAAAGAGACCTATATCATACTTCATGGTGTTTTTATATTCTGTTGGGAGCTACCCAGAATGGCTGGGGCAGTGGGGCAACCCAGTCAGATTTATTATTATTATTATTATTATTATTATTATTATTATTATTCAGTTTAGAATATGGACTGTCCTTTCAAATAGTAACTGGAAGTGTATGGGGGAGAAAAAGAACACAAATGGTGAGTCATAGGCTGAAATCAGAAGGTGTTTTTTAAATAAAAAAAATGAACACAATCTATGCCCCCCTCCATGAGGCGCCTCCATTTTGTCTCTTCGAGGCCTCAGCATTCACTCTTCATTTGACAGCACCACTAGCCTATCTTCTGTAACAGCTCCCCTAATCCCCGGTCCCTTTCCTGTCAGACTTGCTAAAGGCAAGCACTATCTATCAGTTTTCCCTCTTCAGCATCACCTCAAAATACGTAGCTTTCCATGGCCTGGGGATACCAGCTTTGAAAGGACACACAGACGACCTACTAGGATGGCAGGCGATAATTTTCTGTTGAGTGTTCCTTAGTGGACTAACGTATCAAAGAGACACCTATATGATATTTCATTTGCCACAGGTATTTTGAGTAAAACTGGGCACTTCATACACACATGTTCTCCTGGCCATTTATAGTAACATATGGAAGCCTCCGTGGTTTGAATCTCTTCATTCTCCAGATGGATTCTGCATCCTATGTGGTCCCATGCCTCAAATGTCTCTTCTATCTGAATTTCTGACAGTCCAAATGTGTTGCACGTCCCCCAAGGACAAGCAATAACGTGGTGGTAGCATATCTATGAAGTACTTAAAATAAGAAGGAATGCAAGAATATTAAAAATACAACACAACAGAGCTGTTTCTCTAGTGAAATATATGAGATGGGAAAGGAGTCTTTTGGGCTGAGTCTTGTAAGCTTTTTGAGACTAATGATGATGATGATGATGATGATAATAATAATAATAATAATAATAATAATAATAATATACTAAATGACAAAATGGGCTTAAAAACAAAGATACACAAACGACTAAACGAGAAATACCCATAATTAAAATGCAGACTAGAACAGTACCATTAAAACAACATAGGGATAAAATACAAGAGATTCAGATTGAGGGATTGAGTGAATGCCTGTCTTTAAAAGCTAATGAGATGCCAATACAGATCAGGCCTCTCATCAGTGAGCACATTCCATCACACTGGTGCTACCAGTGGAAAAAGGACACCTTTGTCTTACTATAAACCAAAACACAGGTCAAGATGGTAAGTGTGAATCTGTGCAGGCTGAACTGTTTCACAAGTATAGCACAAGTCACTTACAGAACACCTTTTTGGTGTGTAAAGATAATGAAGAAGGAAGGAAGGAGGGAGGGAGGGAGGGAGGGAAGAGGTACATTGGACAGTTCAAGTGTCACTAACTAATATATTGGGCATGACTCACACCACACTTTCCAAAACGCTTGTCCAACACTGGCATGGGTAACAGAGGCACCCATGTCTTTTATGACAATCTTTCAAGGTGTGTATCTGAAAGAGTGTCGCACACAGACCCTAGTTACAGACACATTGTGTCAGAGTGGCCGGCACCTGTCTTCCTGCCCACATGCTGTAAATATATGAGTGAATGGTGGGAGGGGAGATATCGCCTTCAGAGGAATCCTTCTTCAGGACATTAGTTCATGGAATGTCTCCATCGGTGGCGGTAGCTCAAGGGAACATCCATGTTTAAAGGTAGTGAGTCTTTGGGTACCATCATCCCAGATGATGGATGGGAGAAGTGCCAAGGAGAAACAGTAATCTTATTGGCCAGAGACACTGTTGGAGAAAGAAGGCTGAACTAGATGCATAGCAAAGGAGGTGAACGTCCATATAATAATATAATAATAATATATTATTTGTTACCTTGCCCATCCGGCTGGGTTTCCCCAGCAACAAAGATTAAAATACATTAAAATGTCACACATTAAAAACTTCCCTAAACAGGGCTGCCTTCAGATGTTTTCTAAATGTCAGGTAGTTGTTTATCTCTTTGACATCTGATGGGAGGGCATTCCACAGGGCGGGCGCCACCACTGAGAAGGCCCTCTGCTTGGTTCCCTGTAACCTCACTCCTCGCACTGAGGGAACCACCAGAAGACCCTCAGAACTGGACCTCAGTGTCTGGGCTGAACGATGGGGTGGAGACACTCCTTCAGGTATACTGGGCTGAGGCCGTTTAGGGCTTTAAAGGTCAGCATCAACACTTTGAATTGTGCTTGGAAACGTACGGGGAGCCAATGTAGGTCTTTCAGGACTGGTGTTATATGGTCTCGGTGGCCGCTCCCAGTCACCAGTCTAGCTGCCGCATTCTGGTTTAGTTGTAGTTTCCAGGTCACCTTCAAAGGTAGCCCCAAAGGTAGTCCAGGATGATATCACCAGGAGGGGACAACCTTGTTTGTGAGATGCAACAAACCACATGGAACAGTCAGACTGGTATGACGCATCAAATGTGGTGGTTTGTAAACCCCCCCCCCCAATTCTCTGCAAAACTAGGATCTCATATTTTGGTCACCTCAAGGTTCTTGGATTCAATACCCTTTCGTTAACCCCTCACCACTAGCTCACCTCTCAGACTGGTTTACATGCGTTACTCCAGTGACCATACTTGGGAATGAAGACGTGGACCACAACCTTATGCAAGGAGAGAGAGAGAGAGAGAAGGAGGAGAAAAATACTTGAAATGTTACCGCGTTTGTTTAACATTCCTTAATGAATACATGTTGTGTGGACAAAGACTATGTTTTACAAGTTTTCACATTGCATTCTGAAAGAAGTGTTTTCTTTATAATCTAGGTGTCTTTACATAGGCTGAAGGCCAGGTTAAGCAATGTGGTGCAAAGCCCAGGCAGAGGGCCCTCGCTCACAAAGGCGCACTTATTTCATGGCTATCTGCTGACTTTTACAGGCAACAAATAAGGTAATGTGCCACGACTGCAGCTGCACAATATCTTAACCGCAGTAGCTAGCACACTGTGGAGAGGAAGGCACATTACTAATGGGGGGCAGCATTTGAGATGAGGGCATGGGGCACTGCTTCAACCTTTTAACAGCCTCCACCTAGAAGCCGGCAACACTCCATATATTAACGGAGGGATTTGAGAAGCCCTCCAAATGTGTGTGTGTGTGTGTGTGTGTGATTTGCAATTAGCCTCCTTCTTGTCCTCTTTCTCCCCCCTGGGTTTCCAGATACAGGGGAGACGGCGTTGGCTTTGCACCTTTCCCTCCTGTGCTCCCTTCTACAGCCTGCCTATGGACTCTGGAGAGCAACAAAGAGCCAGTGTGGTGTAGTGGTTAAGAGCGGTAGACTCGTCATCTGAGGGACCGGGTTCGCGTCTCCGCTCCTCCACATGCAGCTGCTGGGTGGCCTTGGGCTAGTCACACTGCTCTGAAGTCTCTCAGCCCCACTCACCTCACAGAGTGTTTGTTGTGGGGGAGGAAGGGAAAGGAGAATGTTAGCCGCTTTGAGACTCCTTCGGGTAGTGATAAAGCGGGATATCAAATCCAAACGCCTCCTCCTCCATCCTTTTGGGCCCAGCCCTAATCACCTTTACATCCTTGCCAGCAAACAGTCCTCTGTTTGCTCTGGCAATGGAACCATGGTTTCCAGAAGAGGACCTCTTACCCAGCATTTGACATTGAAGGTATTTTGTTTTGTAGGACTCAGCCAGGGCCGGCTCTAGGTAGAGTCCTGGTGGCACGGGGCGCCAGGGCGCTGGGCCGGTAGGCAGGGCGCTGCGCAGCAAAGCCGTGCGGAAGCCATGCTGCACCCTGCGAGGGCGGGGTCACCGGAGCGATCTCCACCCCTCAGCGCCAGGGCGCGCGACCTGCTCGAGACTGCCCTGGACTCAGCCACCCCCTTTGTTCAAACTATGCTATTCTGTTCTCTTTTTCTGGGGGGGGGGGGGAAATACTGTTTTACTAGTTTTTTTACAATTGTGCTAGTGGGGAGTGCCCAGTGCTGTCCAGGAATTCAAAGTAAATAAAATAAAATACTGGTTTTTAAACGGATATTGTAATTTCTGGGTATTTTGCCTGTGCACATGTATGCAAACTCAGGTTTCTGACCTGACACGGCCATTAATCTTTTTTTTTGAGGGGAATAATGCTATATTAGGGATTAATTTGATCTGCCCTTTTGAGTCAAAATGGTACATTGAGGACCTTGCTATACTTGTTCAGATTCTCTGTGTACAATCAGGGATAGGAATAGCGCAAGGAGAAATTCACACTAAAATACTGAAGAATTTTCATTAGGATTTTAAAGAAAGACACGTCATGTAAATTCCTAAACTGAATTTGAGATTGGGAAAAGGAGAAACCAAGAGAATGGGTGACATTCTCAATGGGGTCTCCCTCAATTTCTTCCTCATGTGATTCTTATTTTGTGTGTGTGAACAATTTAAGTGGGCTCATATGACTATACATGTCTACTCAGAAGTAAGCCACACAGAGTTTCTCTCTAGTAAATGTATATAGCATTGTAGCCTAAGCCACACGTATTGTAGCCTAAGCCACACGCTGCATGATGTTCTTAACTCATTCCAAACATTGGTATCCTCTCGGGGATTTCCCTCCATTCTTTTAAAGGTCCTAGGAGCACAGTATAATTGCCACATAAAAGTGAGCAAACCTTTTATACATATTCCACACTTAAAATGAAATTTTATTTCTATTGATGCAGGGGGAATTCCATGTTTTACAAAGACCAGTGTTTTAGTCATTAGGAAGCTACCCTTTTGCTATAAATCTTAGACATTCTTACTTATGGCAAGATATGTCAAATATGCAACTAGTCACTTGCTGCGCACTTTCATCCGAAGGGATGTTTTGAATAGAACACGGCAGACTTCTATGGTGCTGCTATATTTTCAAATATATTACTAATAATGGTTCTGACAGAAATCAACACAAGCACCTTAACATCATTTTCTTTGTGATTTTGGAATATGTGCATATTCAATCTCTCTCCAATAAGACTTTCTAATTTATTTATTTTTAAAAAATCCCAAACAAATTGTTTTTATTGAAAGCTTTGTTTTTCCTCCATCCAGTAAAAAAACAATCTAATGCATAACACAGATTCCTGAAATAGGAAGGAAGGATGGAAAGAAGGAAAGACCAGTATTATACAGGTCACCTGGGAACACACAATAAACTCACTGAAGTAATCCGTACATGGTTATCTCATCGAGGAACAATAAAGAATGTGACTGCTAAGCAGAAAATGAGTGTGTGCATATATTTTTGGAGTGTTAACTTTTTAATAGTGGAGTATTTGTACTTAACAAATAGTTTCTACCAGGTCATTAAGGCAAGGTGAGACCCTTGCCCATCCTCTTTCCCAGAAGAAAAGGATTTTCCATTGATCTGGGTGGACTGAATATGTTCGGGGGAGAAAAAGATTGAGGTGGCAAACCCTTCCACCCCCTCCAAAAATGCATTCAACTGGTCACTTGATCCAGACATAAAGTCTCTATGTGCAGTTGCGTACTCAGACGCAGAGCCCCCGCCCTGGAAGCAAAGCCAGCTAAGGGAAGAACTGGGCATCACAACGTTCTGGGATTAAAATTGCCCACAACTTTACTGATTTCAGATGTTGGCATAGGCATTGTGCGTATGCCATATATCCCTCTCAATCCCCTGCTGGGTGTCTGAGGCACGACCAGTGCTTTTTTCTAAAAAAAAATGTTCAGGGGTACAGTGGAACCTTGGTTTATGAACACCTCGGTTTACGAATTTTCGGTTTATGAATGCCACAGACCCATCTGGAACGGATTAATTCACTTTCCATTACTTTCAATGGGAAAGTTCGCTTCAGTTTATGAACAGACTTCTGGAACCAATTACACCCATGCTTCGGGTTAAGTACGCTTCAGGTTGAGTACTCCGCGGACCCGTCTGGAACGGATTAATCCACTTTCCATTACTTTCAATGGGAAAGTTCGCTTCAGTTTATGAACGCTTCAGTTTATGAACAGACTTCCGGAACCAATTGTGTTCATAAACCGAGGTACCACTGTACTCTCATTTTGACGCAAGAAAATCACCATTTTATAGTTCAAATCAGGAGAAATAAATACAGTAAATGGTCAAAAGTACAAAGATTCACACAATGTTTAGGGGTATGCGTACCCCTGCGTCCTCCCAGAAAAAAAAAACACTGGGCATTTCAGGGTCGTTCCTGGGGAAGATGGGTTCATGGTCTATGCAGATGCCCCCTCCCCAAAGCGCCGAGGGAATCTCTATGGCCCTCCAGCCATGTACCTTGACCTATTGGACAGAGGCATCACTCAAGACCCCTCTAATGGGGTACCCTGATATCGCCGCTGCAAGATGTTAGACTAGTTGTTCCGCCTAAGGCCTAAACCACCAAAGTTGTGACTAATGCTATGGGGAAGGCGGTGGCAGAAACAAAGTGGGGGAAAGAGAAGGAAGCTGTCAGGACATCTGCCATCTTCCACGACAGATGGTATGCTCCACAAGAGGATAATGGTGGCCTGCCCACAAACAGTGGTGAATTTCAAGAGGCTCTTTGCATTTTACTCTAGCTGTGACAGGAGGAAAAGTTATAGCCGTGTGGCAGAGCATGCAGAAAGGCTGAAAAAGGATCCTGGGTGAAACCCTAGAGAACGGCCGCTACTAAGTTCAGTCAACTCAATACCGGTAGTAAGCTAACACTGAGAGTCTGACTCAGTAGGAATAGTAGGAAGCTCCCTTCTAGGAGCCCAGGTACATGACTTTGGAAAGAACCAATGGAAAATGCTTGGCTCCTCATAACCTTTATGTGTCCCAATGCCTTGCTCCTTTCCACCCCTTTAAGAGTTAACCACATATACACAGGAGTTCTGCTAAATGTCACAGTAGTTAGTATTTTCTAATCCTGATCCCTAAACTACTGTAGCTGCTGTAAAATATATAGTAATAATTTCCTGAGTCAGGGTAATGTATAAGGAATGTCAAGCCAGACTCTGGGAATATTTGCCTTAACTTTGTTTTATTAAAGTGAAACTTTTATTAAGGCATGTGGTGAATTGAGCAATCCATATGATTCATGCAGTTATAAACCCATTGCTACCCTCGCTATAAATCAATGAGCCATTGTCTAAGTTTATTCCCTCAAAGATTTAAAAAATTGGTGGTAGTTGGGGAGGGGGAATTCAACCTGGAAACATTATTTCGGCAGTATGAAAACATGAACACCTCTTGCTGGTGGTTACTAAAGCCCTATTTGGGGATTCTCTGCACTCCACTTCCAGATTGTGGGGAAGCTTTGGGGCAAACAAGTATAATACACACACCCTCTACAGGTGTTCAAGCAGGATGAAAAATGTCAGGGAGGAAGGCACACCACTGTGGCTCCTACTTGTTGCTTGTAGGAGGTGAAGGAGTGAAGAATACTGAAATATTCACGCGGGAGTAGAGAATACTGAAATAGTGCAGACAAATCTTTTGGGGACAACTTCTTTTTTAGCACATTGAGAACTTGCCCTATACTTACCTCCAGGGCTCCCCGTCCCCCCCAGCCAAAACTCAGTTTCAGCACCTCTCATGTAGGTGCCATTGCCATTGTATGAGAACAAAGGAGGCATTCATGGTGAGTACCGGCACCGCTTTTTCTAGCACTGTTTATAATCCAACCATGTAAATAAATTGATGAACTAATATAAGTCATTTAGTAAAACGAGGGAAGTTGGACATTGATGTGCATTTACCCTCCTACAGATAAACTGCAGCCATATTAACACATCTCTGGGTAAAGGTCCCAGATTCAATCCCTGGGATCTCCAGGTAGGGTTGAGAATGTCTCCTGCTTGAAACCCCAAAGAACCACTGCCAGTGTAGACAGTGCTGAGCTAGATGGACCAATGGTCCGACTCAGTAGAGGGCAGATTCCTATGTTCTTATGAGCTCAAAGTACATGCTGGGGCAGAGCAAGATCACAGCCCTTGACTCTTTGCCTCACCTGCCTGCCCTGCTGTGCGCCAGCCAAGACCCCCAATTTGTATGGAACATTTGGAGAAGCTGACGGTCTTTGTAGGTTGTTGCACTCCAGCACCCATCAACCCCAGTCAGCACAGCCAATGGGAATGGATGATTGATGTTGTAATTCAAGATGATCTGGAGGACCACACCACAAGTTCCCCACCACTGATTTACACAGAATCCAAACATGTGGGCTCTATTTGTCCATCCTTGCTCCTTAAAAGTTTGGTGTATACTCCATCAAGGAGGTGGGATAGAGGAGATGGCAAATTGGGTGTGAGAAGATGCACATTCTGACTCTGCCATGGGATATTGATGTTATCTCTAACATATGAACACAATGTGAGAAACTGGGTATGTTTCTATGTCCCCATTGGACATAGGTTCTGGAGTATCTCTCTGGATCAAATTTCTCCCTCTTTTCCAGACTGAAATTTACATGAGGTTGAAGGAAGCAAGGGGATGCATTTCATTGTGTTAAGAATTCATTTTCCGTAACAAATTTATTCCTCAAAATACTAACAAATGGTTATGGCAAACATGATCTTGATTGCAAGCAGGCCTGGTTTTCTTCAGAAAGAAGGATGATCAGCAGCATATGTTCAAGGAACAAAAAGCGAACTACACACTGATCATGCTTAACCATGATTCTCCAGAATCATGGCATTATCCACAGTGCAGTTTAGAACTCTTTGACATCTGTTCTTGAGAGTAATCTCCCAAACGGGAACTAACTTGAAAAGAGGAGAAACAGATTCCCATCCACTGTCCTAATTATTCATATCCTACCACCCTAAGTGGCTGCGCTTGGTGCATGTTTTCGGAGTGTAAGATTTTCCACACTCATAGCCTTTCTCTGGTGTACGGTCAACAGGGAAGTGCTTTGCTGCCTGTGAGTGACCTTGTGCATCTTTCAGCAAGCTCCGAAATCCAAATGCAAAAGCCAGCAGTTGGAGACTTCGTGTGGGCTTGTGACTCTCTTTGGAAGCACAGCACTGGCTCCATAAATCAGGGAACAGATTACTTTCAACACAGCGTAGAGAGATTTGTGTCTGCGTACCTGCTAGAATATGGACAATAGACTTCATTTTCGAAGCAATCCCGTAGACGGTTGGAGGCAGGAAAAGGAAGGAAGCAATGAGTCAGGATGTTCACCACATCTAGAGAATCAGTTGGGCCTAAAGTCTAAATTGAATACAAGAGGAGTTACAGATTGTTGTTGTTGTTGGCATCTGTCTGTCTCAGAAGACAATGGAGTGCACCTCCAGGGGTGAAGTCAAACTGTGACATAAGCAGCACTGAAGTAACCTTCCTGGGGTGCAAGCCTGGGCAGTGTGTACGGCAGGCATCCCCAAACTTTGGCCCTCCAGATGTTTTGGACTACAATTCCCATCTTCCCCAACCACTGGTCCTGTTAGCTAGGGATCATGGGAGTTGTAGGCCAAAACATCTGGAGGGCCGCAGTTTGGGGATGCCTGGTGTACGGAGGTCCTGGGCTGCCCAGGTGATAAGACCCTCCACTCTTGGCCTCACTGATGTGGTCCAAAGGAAAGCAGAGCAATACATTTGGCACCAGCTTGGCTGCAGGAGTTGCCAGGAGGTGGCACACAAGGTGCCACCCAACCATCTTAGGGACTCCACTCTAGATTTGTGTAGAGTTTACTCATACAGAAAGAAGAAGTGTGAAAAATAAAGTAATATCCAATTTCTCTTCTGCTCACAGCCCTTAAATTTTAGGCTGCATCGTTGTCAGCTTTTATTCTGCAACTCAATCTTCAGTGTCCAATTTGATTTACCTGAAGGGATGTACTGACTGCCACTGGTATTGTCTCTGATATGTACACTGGGGCTGTGTGTATATCATTGTACACTGCATTTGCTGCACTGCCACCATTAGTTGTGGAAGCCATATACATAGGATACCAGCCACAATGCATATCTATCCTGAAGTTAATTGTCCGACAACCAGATATTATTCCCCTTGGCAGAACGGTGCACCCCATCGGGTCTGAAATGACCACTCCCCGGCTCAAATGGGGGGGGGGGTGCTCTTTGCGTGGTCGCAAACAGCCCCTTGATCCGACACAATCCCCGGCACTTCAGCCTGGCTTCGCCTCCCCATGTTGGATACCTGGAGGTCAGACAATTAGCCAATCCCAGCTGGAGAGGTGTTGCCAGGGGAGTTGACCAGGTGGCATTAGGACCGCCCTGCACACACAATAGAGGGTGGAACATACCTGGGAGTCCTCAGTTGGCTCCAGAGCTGAAAAGAATTCTGAAAATAATCTCTCTCCCAGTTGTGGAATAGGCATAATGCTGCTGTTACAATTTATTTATTTTTTACAATACAAATACCTTTATTGGCATTACAAGTTAAAACATTTCAAAACACTAGGATAAATTTAAAAGGGACAGGAGTGAGGCTGCCGAGGGTCACATGGCACCCGATTGTTCTGCTTCACCCTGTCTATTCCCCAGAGGGATGATTCATTAAGAACCCCTTCGGGTAAGATGGAGATTTAAAAGGAAGCCACTGAGGCAGTAATGTCCTTGTTCCTATCCGCTAGGAGGAACCTCATTTGGCTGTCTCTCGGAGCCGTGGGTCGCATGTCCAATATCTTGCTCAGCATCTGTTTGCGGAGCCTGCTGTGCAAAGGGCAGTCCAAAAGAATATGGTCCAGTGAATCTGGTACTCCCTGATTACAGGCACACAGGCAAGCTTGATAAGGAATTTGTCTAATGTTATACTGGATATTAATATAAAACATATAGGAGTACTGGCTGGGTCAACAGCAGCTACAATTCCCCTTTCCCTTCTGACTGCATGGGTAATTATGAATCCGGATGTGCTTTCTTAACTTTTATGTTTATTTTTAAAACACATCTCTCGCCCCCCACCCTCCAGCCAATGAATTCTGTTTCAAGTAAGCACTTTACCAGCCTCACTGCCAAAAATAGGTAATTCCTCTTATTTAAGTATTAGAAACAGACCAGCTGAGCCCATTGCTAGGTGTTGGCAAAGTGACTTGGGAATGTCTGTTTGGAGCATACAGGCATTGCATTGCATAACTTAAATAATTTTTCAGCTTTACCCCATTAAACAGGAGTTCTAGCAATATTTTTACAGCAGCCGATATGAAAAGGCATGCGAAATCAAAAGAAAACACACCTTGTGTTTAAGCAGAATGGGAAAAGCGCGAAGGTGAACACATTTTCCCAGCTTCTCGCACATTTTGTGTTGGAAAGAGGGTTATTCGCAAGGGCTCAGAAGGGTTGGGTCTTTCCGAAATGTTACCTGCATGTGTTGCTATAAACCAGGGGTCAGTAAACTTTTTCAGCAGGGGACCGGTCCACTGTCCCTCAGACCTTGTGGGAGGGCCGGACTATATTTTTTTGGGGGGGGAAATGAACAAATTCCTATGTCCCACAAATAACCCAGAGATGCATTTTAAATAAAAGGACACATTCTACTCATGTAAAAACATGCTGATTCCTGGCCCGTCCGCAGGCCGGATTGAGAAGGCGATTGGGCCGCATCCAGCCCCCGGGCCTTAGTTTGGGAACCCCTGCTATAAACCATTCTGGTTCCGTATGAAATAAAAGTGATGCTATGACTTGATTACAATCCAAAATCCTTCTTGCCGGCATGATGACATCAGGCCTGGATACCGAGGTACAGTAGTTTTAATAAATCCTTTGCATTCAACACTTTTCTGCTTCCCACCGGGTCACTGAAGCATGCATGCAAGCATGTGTATGTTATTGGGCTGTTTTTGTATGAATTATGTATTTTGTTATTTTATCTTGTGGTTTTATCTTGTGACCCACCGAGACCTGTGGGAATAGGGCAGTACAGTGGAACCTCGGTTTATGAACACCTCGGTTTATGAATTTTCGGTTTATGAACACCGCGGACCCATCTGGAACGGATTAATTCATTTTCCATTACTTTCAATGGGAAAGTTCGCTTCAGTTTATGAACGCTTCAGTTTATGAACAGACTTCCAGAACCAATTACACCCATGCTTCAGTTTATGAACGCTTCAGTTTAAGTACTCCGCAGACCCATCTGGAACGGATTAATCCACTTTCCATTACTTTCAATGGGAAAGTTCGCTTCAGTTTATGAACGCTTCAGTTTAAGTACCCTGCGGACCGTCTGGAACGGATTAATCCACTTTCCATTACTTTCAATGGGAAAGTTAGCTTCAGTTTATGAACGCTTCAGTTTATGAACAGACTTCCGGAACCAATTGTGTTCATAAACCGAGGTACCACTGTATACATATTTAATAATAAATAAATAAAAATTTCTAATTACATTTCTATCCCATCTTCCCTCCAAGGAGCCCAAGGTAGCACACATGGTTCTCTTCCTCCCCATTTTATCCTCACAACAGCCCTGTGAGGTAAGTTAAGGCTGAGAGACAGTGATTGGCCCAAGGGCAGGGATTTGAATCCTAGTCTCCCAGGTCCCAATTGAACACTAACTGCTACACCACACTGGCATCCTGGTGCCTTTCAGCTGCTTTGGACTCCAACTCCCATCAGCCCCAGACAGCATGGCTAATGGTCAGGGATGATGGAATTTGTAGTCCTCTGGGGGCACCATATTGGAGAAGGCTGGTCTACTGTGATTGGCTGCAGCTTTACATTGTCTTTCCCTGGCAGGCACGCTGACTCGGGAAGGAGATTGACGGGCTGATGTTGCATACGATATCATGACGTCACGTCTGACCGTCACACACGATGTCACGACATTGCGCCTGACACCTGGACATTGGGTGTTGCTGAGCAACTTCCTCCACCTCCTGCCACCGCCACGGACTTGGGGCTGCTTTCCTTCTGTGGCAGGAGGAGGAGGAAGCAGAGAAGCTGCTGGTTTCCTGGCTTGCACAACCACACAAAGCCCAGATGTTGCACGCATGACAGCACCGTGTCCAGATGTCATGTACGATGGTGTGACATCATATGTGATTCTCGGATGAACATTGAGGGGGCTCAGCCCCCCCGTAACAGATAATGGGAGGGGATCAAATGGGTTCAGCCCCTAGGAGTCAGTGCCGCTATTCCCAGCCCTGCTTCTTGAGATGGGGTCAACACGGGCTGTTCTGGCTAGAGCTGACGGGAGTTGCGGTCCAAAAGAGCTAGAGGGCACCAGATTGGCAAAAGCAGACTCAGTTGGACAATGACATCTGCTGCAATTCTTGTACAAGGCCCTGTTGCTGCAACTTGGCTTGTTGCTACAAGCTCCATGTTCTTGGCAGGCAAAACGGCTAGAAACCTTAGGAATGTGTAACTTCTAACTTCAACACAGTGGTCTTGTTCCTAAGCATTAGCAGAGGTTAACTTTATCCACTGTCCAAACTTAATATTATCCTTTGTTTAATATGCTGATAGGAGAGGGAGGTGGGAGGTGGGAAATGGACTCTTGCCTGTATGACTATACTGCTTTCGTTGGTCGAGGCCAAGTTCACTGCTGATATAAGCAGGTACAATGCAACTGAAATGAATGGAATAACAAACCACCCATTGTAACAGCAGCCTACCAAGGTAATGGCTGAAAATCACTAAATTTGGGGGGAAGTTTCAACAATTCTGGTGGTTTCCTAGACGTTTTCTAACACACACATACACACAGTGTATTTTGATTTGTCTGATGGTTCATAGCTGTTCTACTTTTAGCATACTGATAAAATTCATGATACCTTTCTAGAAATTCCAGAGGTATTACTCATGGTGGTGACTATTTATACAACAGCAACTGCACACAGCATAAACACAGCATTAAAATTTTGAGTAGGAAAAGAATATAGTAAGGTGAGAGACGGGAACAAAGTAGCAAAGGAAGAATGAAACTCAGGGCGTCTCTAGGCCTGGGCTGGGTGGCGCAAGGCGCCAGGGGCGCGGAAGGGGTGCCGAACGGCTGGTGTCTGGGAGCAGCTGCTGCCGGCGCCCCCCCACCCCCCATGGTGGCCGTAGCGTGTGACCATTGAGCTTCCTCCATGAAGCAGAATCAGCGAGACTCCTGCCTAGAGTGGCACTACGCGCCTGCTGCCACTCTAGGCAGGAGTCTCGCTGATTCTGCTTCATGGAGGAAGCTCAATGGCCGCGCGCCACCGCCGCGTCCCGGAGCGGCCACTGGAGGGAGGCGCCAAGGAGGGGCCGGTCCAGGGCGGGAGGCCAAGCAGCCCCCTCTGCGGGAGGTGGGCTCTGCGCCCAGGCCAGCCCCCTGCAAGGTGGTGTTCGCCGTCGAGGCTCCGCCATCCTCCATCTCCGCCCACTACTGCCGCCGTGGGGGGGGGTGCTGGAGGATTCTTGAACCATGGCACTGGATACCCTTAAGACGTTACTGATTAAACTCCACACTTTCCTAGTGGAAACAAGCAGTATAAGGAGAGGTTATCCAAGATATTTTAAAGGATCCCTAAAACAACCACTCCAAATCCAGATTGACTAAATAGAAATGTTTTTTTAGCTAAGACTGTACCACAGTAGAGGAACATACAAAGTAACACAAGGTGTTATGGGATTTTATGGCACAATAAACAAAGTTTCTGGCACCTATAGGTTACACAAGGAGAGTAGAATTTTCTTGAGCGTTTTACCTATTGAGTAATGTTGTCAGTGGCAGAAGCAACAACAGTCTAATTTTGGGAGCTGAAGTGCAAGGTCTACTTTGGAGAGAGAGAAAATAGTTTTAAAAATAACAATTCTCATGACTATGCAGATACTGACTATCTGAGCACCTCCCAAGAGAAAGAAAGGGATTTTGTTTGTAAAGCAGTGGACTGCAAAACAGGAAGCTGGAGGAAGTGTACATGGAGAAAGTGACAAAGACCTGAGAAAAAGGACAGAGGAGATGGGGGGAAAGGGGGCTGCAGAACAATGGATATTGCAAATATGCGCTCACCATGTAGTCAACACTTGTTGAGCTACTGGAAAAAATTCTAAGGGTCTGGTTATACTTTCAAATAGCAAATCAATGAAGATAACCTTGGGCATTGCGTCTGAAATATGCATCCTGATTTAAATCTCACAAAACGTAGTATTAAATGTAGTTAAGTCAGACCTGTCCTGAAACCACAATTTAAGATCAGAATCACCAAGTTAAGAAGATTGGGAAAAGCAGAAACAGGAAGAGGAGAGCTCAAGGGACATCTACAAAGCAAAGCAAAAAACAAAAAACGGGGCAGTGGTGATGAAGGAGTTTATAATTTAGTCATTTACAAGTTTTATTATGGTGCTGGATCTCCAAAAGACATCTGTGTAACATTTTCATCAGCCTGGCAATGAGAGAGCCAACAACAGCATTTGTCCATGGGAACCAAGCTAAATATTTAAAGGTGAACTCAAATACTAAAATGAGCATTGAGCTAACCCCCAAAATATGTATGGAATGGGCATGCGCTAACCTGGGATTGTAGGAGGCCATTCATCACAAAACTGCCTCATTCTTGGGATGTGTGTACAATCCGATACATGCCTACCTGCTCAGATGAAAGCCTCATTGACTTTAACAAGACTTACTCCCAGGTAGGTGTGAATGGAGCTGCAGCCTCAAATGGATTAAGCAGCACAGGGACATAACATTTAGGAAGAATCCTAAGGGAAGGGAAGGAAAAAGGGGGAAATTATATTTAGCTGGTAAAGTCTTTGGAGCATGGAGTCTTTTAAAAATGAGAAGAAGAAGAAGAAGAAGAAGAAGAAGAAGAAGAAGAAGAAGAAGAAGAAGAAGAAGAAGAAGAAGAAGAAGAAGAAGAAGAAGAAGAAGAATAATTGTGGCCAGTCTTCTTGCAGGAAATTGTAATTGCCATGTTCAGCTTCCTGTTTCTTGAGTACACTCCATTTTTCCATTGTGATGCGAGGGATGATAGAAAAAATGGGTCAATATCCAGAGCTGAGTCAAGGCAGGGGGATGTGCCTAGTATTTACTTGGCACACAATCCAACCTTGATGATAATTCCCAAACTTCCTATTATCAGAGTAAATACTAGGCATATCCACACAGAGATGAACACTGAAGTACATCATGGTGTCCTTTGATCCCTCGGTATTAGAAAGTGACAATCAGTTTAAACGTTTGGGATTTCTGCCAGGCTATTATGGTAAATGAGCCTGTTACCCTTAGTTTTTAAAAAAGTGGGGAGATGTTATATTGAACAAATGTTTATCTGTGTTCCATGCCAATAGACAAATAATCCTATTGCAAAGAAAGGGCTGCAATGCTATTAGAGGCAACAAAAATGACTTGAAAACGTGAATTTATGTATTCAGTTAAAGTAGGTTTCTGGAAAGGGATTCTAGGATTTATGGGCACTTTTGTAAATTTACAATATTCTTGTGCTCATAAAGTTCTATATGATCCTATCCCCCACCTTTTAAAAAATTGTATGCCAACAGCAGCTTCTAGATCAATTGCCACATGGTAATCGCACAATCCAGTATACAGTATTACTTCCTCTCTGCTAAAGAATGGAAATATGCATCCCCGTTCCTACAATTCTAAGAGGAGCTCACATTGCAATTTGTGTTTGGCAGACAGCAAGATCCACTTTAGATCAAAATTATACCCACCTCTACCCAAAAAGCTGCTCCATATATGTTTGTTTGTGTGTGTGTGTTATCTGGAAGTTAGGTTTATATTACACAAGAAAACACAAATAGCTGTTGACGCCTACCCACTAGCAAGGAGTGCCATCGCAACCATAGCCCAAATGAGTTGCAATTTAGCAGCATCACAAAGTAGACTGGTGTGGTTACAGAGGTTCTCGTTGTGGCAGCTGATATCTGCACAGGGACATGAGTAGAGTAACACTGCTCTATCCATTTAAATGGTTCTCAATTTTAATCACAATACAGCTTTTCCTCCCCCTGACCACATTAGGGCTGGGCAAAGGAAGGTAAAGATGCAGATGAAACTGTACAAGCAAAAAATTGTGCTTATTCTGCACATTTGAGAGTTGTTTTTGTTTTTTACAATCAAGTGGTATATAACTTTTATTAAAGAAATAAATAAACTAGTACTGTGATGTTTTCTGCCCAGCGGTGGGTGGGAGGGAATGCTGGGCTCTTTTGAAATTCCTATTTTTCAAGCACCTTTTTGAACCATTGGAGAATTCCAGTCCTCTCCTGAAGAACATGTGGCAAAATGGCCTCTCCAAGTTTGGCATCTGTGGATTTTTTTTTGATTCAGCTGTGGATCCAGTTCTAAGGTTTTCTAAAGATTATTATAACACCATTGAAGGAAAGCCATGTTTTGACCCCAGCTACTTCCAGTCCTCCTCTCTTAAGCTCACTGCTTCCTTCACCCACCATTATGAACAAACAACAGAGTTTCATTCAACATTGAGCTGGAATTTCCCAGAAAAGAGGGGTGGTTGTTTTTTTGTTAAAAACCGAGAAAGCCTCGCCTCAACACCCCAAATATTTGGCAAAATTCTGCCATTACTTGTGGCAAGTGCTCATGTCCTTTTTCTTAATGCTATAATATCTGAAGCTAGCATTACAGAACAATATGATCTTCTAATCAAACCCAGATTTTGAAGAGCATGCCTGGTCCATCAGGCAAGAGTGACATCATGAGGAACAATGTACAGCCTCAGTTCATCATCAGTGCCATTTAATCTCTTGCACAAGCATTCAGATTTGCCAAATGGATGAGAATATCTGAACATACATAATATGTAAATTTAAAAAACCAGAAATGAATCTCTCTCTCTCTCTCTCTCTCTCTCTCTCTCTCTCTCTCTCTCTCTCTCTCATTGTTGTCTTCATCCCAAGCAATTGAAAGGAAGGAATGTTTGTGTGTGGAAGCCATTGCAAAGAGGAACAACTTTATAAGACGCTAGGCAAGGTAGAAATACCAATTTTCAACTACTGGGCGTCCCTCAATAAGGCTCGTAAAAGTGAGGGAAATTTGCTGCAGCTGGAATGATTCAACCAGAGTCTGGTAAAGTATATTGTTTCTGCCACAGAAAGTTAAGAATAGAGCTGCCAGCCATGGAGGAATATATACACTGGCATAATCAAGAGTGCTGACCTGACAGTCGAAAGGGCTCCAAATATCATACCCCAAGACCACAGCTTTGCCAATCTAGTTAAAAGTCTTCAACTTTCTGGGACAAGTCTCATTCAGAAGCAATTGGTGATGTGTGCCTACTGTTCCGAGACACTACTTCAGCAAGGAAATGAAACTTTGGCTGGAAAACTGTGGGTTGGAAGGAGAGGATGAAGAAAGACCATCTGGAGAAATGTCATTCGGATGCTAAAAAACCTACAATGAACAACAACCACCTGATGCCATGAAGATATATTCTTCGGCAGAAACCTTCCTGATGATGTTGCCTCCTTGAAGGAGAGAGGCTGGCCACTGTGACCTCATGATCGCAGAGGGGATATCCTATTAGTTATAGAATGATCTTCAAAGGGTAACTATTTTCACATGAGGCCATTAACAAAAGGATATGTTTTCTCTCCCTGGTGTGCTTTCATATTTCTCAATTACTGCCTAGACAAATAAGATTAGACCGAGATGTATCGTGGTATTATTTGCTTGACATAGGGATTTCAAGAATTTCATACCAAATCATTCTCACGGAACCTCATCTAATTTGAAGCCCTACACCTACGGTATGGGGTTAACCATTTTTTGGCCCAAATGCCATATTTACCAATATCCAAACTTCTAGGAACTGTGTGCCACTGGTGAGAGTGTCTCTTCCCCCCAAACACACATAGCGAAACATACACAGCTGCCCCATCCCCAGCTAATCTGTGCAGATCAGATGAGGTAGAGGTTTATCATCTCCTCACTCTTCCTCAAATGACTGGTGGAACAGCTTGGAAAGCTGTTGAGATCACATATTTATAGCAACTAAACTATAAGTGTAGCATACCAATTTAACTCTTTTGTCAAGGCGTTCTCCCCAGTACAGGTGTCACAATGTTTTCCCTATTTAACACAAGCTTCTCCACCTAGGAGGTAGCAAGATCTCTGCTCTTAGTGTTGATTCTCACGATGCCAAAATGACCCTGACCACACAGTACAAACCAGGTGCGCCAACTCCTAGAGGTGGAGTTGTGTCTTTGGTCCCCTCAACTGCTGTCAGGGAGCCGAGCCCCCTCAATGTTGAGGGGATGGAGGAAGCCAAGCATCGAGCTGAGCATGGCGCAGTTCAGTGGCGGGTTTCTCTTGAGTGTAAGAGAGGAAGCCACACTTAGCTGGGTTCTGGGAACAGCCCCCTCCCGATGATGTAATGCTGCATGTGTCACATGTGTCACATGCATCGTGTCACACACATGCATGACATCACATGCACAACACACAATGGGCCACCCCAATCTTGGGCACAAGACAGCGCCTCTGGTATAAACCATGATAACGTTAGTGTCAGGCATCAGAGGATCCGACCCTCATGGTAGGTTGCCAGGAACAGCTAAGACAAGGAAAGTTCTTACCAACTGTGTTTTATTCAATATTCACAGAGAGAGGCTTATTAAGCTATTGTTTGGGATGCTTAAAAGGAGAGCAAAGGACTCGGAGACAGCTAACCCTAAGCGGCAACCATAAGGGTGGTGGTGCTGTTGACGAATGAGGAAGTGGGAGAGAAGGGGGTTAGAGATTTACTCGGAGCATCGCCATTATCCAAGAGGCTGCATTTCTATATAATATGAAAAATTAAAACAAAATATAAAAATCCTACGCACACAATTTTCAATGATTATAAATGAAGAAATAGAATGGAAGATTAAAAGGTTAAAACATAGATGCTTTGAATTTGCAAATAAACCAGGTGGACTCCTAGCCTGGCAACTGAAAAAGAAACAGGATGAAAGAATTATTAACAGAATTAAAATAGAAGACCTGGATTCAAAACCGGAAAGAAATCAGTAAGAACTCCGCTAATTTCTACGAAGAGTTATACAAAGAAGGACCAGAGAAAACTGAGAAAATAACAGAGTATTTAAACAAAAGTAAACTGCCAATAATTCCCAAGGAGAAAATAGCCGCATTGAACTCATCGATAACAGCTATGGAGGTACAACAATCAATTCAAAGATCGAAAATTGGGTAGACACCAGGCCCGGATCGCCTACCGGCTATTTATTACAAAATAAAAATAGAGCAATCATTGTTCTTACCTATGAAAGATACAATGAATGACATTCTACAAAATGGAATACTACCGAACTCGTGGAAATAAAGTTTCATTACCCTTATTCATAAACAAGGATCTGACCCTTTAAACATGGTGAACCACAGACCTATCACCCTGCTAAACAATGATTACAAGATATTTGCAGATATTATTGCAAACAGGCTTAAATCAGTTCTAAAAGAAATAATCCATAAAGATCAAACTGGCTTCCTCCCAGGGCGTCATATGCAGGCTAACCTTAGGTGTATGATTAATGTCTTAGAATATCTAGATTATAAAATTGATAAACCGGCCCCTATTATGTTGGTGGATGCCGAAAAGGCATTTGACCAGGTTTCCTGGAAGTTTATGAAAAAACTAATTCAAAAAATTGGAATTGGTGGGAATCTCTGTAAAGGAATAAATGCTATCTATACGGAACAATCAGCTAAATTAATAATCAATGGTAAAATCACAGATGAATGCAAAATAAGTAAGGGGACTCGGCAAGGCTGCCCACTGTCTCCCTTGATATTTATTATGATAATGGAAGTCCTAAATATTTGGATATGAGGAGATCAGCTGGTGAAAGGAATAACTGGGGGGGGGTATTCTACAAACTTAAGGCCTTTGCTGACAAGCTATTAATAATGTCCAATTATAAGATAATCAGTTTAAGTTAAAAAGCTTTGAGGAAATAAGGGAGTACGTAACGGACTGGTTTCAATACCCTCATTTATATGAGACATTCAAAATAGATAAACAAAAAGGTTTTGCCACTGAGACTTCCTGATTCGAATCCGATCTAGTAAACTCCAAGCCTAAAACACTCTCCAAAGCATACCGACTCCTCCTTGACTGGAAAGTCAAGGAGGAGGAGGTCACTGCGGCTATGGTTAAATGGTTGCAAGACTTTGGGTACACAATAACCATGAATCAGCGGGAAAATTTGTGGGAAACAGGTTGGAAATTTACAGCTTGTTATTCTTTAAGAAAGAACTTCCTTAAAATGCAACATCGATGGTATATAACCCCTTGGAAGCTCTCCAAGATGTATAAAAGTGTACCAAGTAATTGTTGGAGGTGTAAAGAAAAACCAGGCAATCTATATCACATGTGGTGGCAATGTAAAAAAAAAAAATCAAGGTGTTCTGGCAGGATATTTGTTCTGAATTGGAAAAAAAAATGTTAAAAATATCTTTCAACAAAAAACCAGAAGCTGGGAATCACAGACTCAGCTATCCCTAAAAAGGCAAAGGATTTTTTTTTCTTTATGCTACGGTTGCAGCAAGAATACTCATTGGGACAAATTGGAAAAGAGATAAAGTCCCTTCTAGATCAGAGTGGACTCAAAAAATGGTTGAATATGCGGAATTAGATAATCTATCAGAAAGAATAAAAAATAAATCAAATGAAGTATTTATCTCAAAATGGGAAGTCTTTAAAATTTATCTGAAAAATAGAAATGACAGTTTAAAGTCTGTAGCAGCATTTGAAAAACTTCAGTAGGAATTTTGAGTTTGATGGAAAACCCATGATAGAATGTTGTTGTTGTTGTTTAGTCATTTAGTCGTGTCCGACTCTTTGTGACCCCATGGACTAGAGTGCGCCAGGCACTCCTGTCTTCCATTGCCTCATGCAATTTGGTCAGACTCATGTTAGTGGCTTCAAGAACACTGTCCAACCATATCATCATTTATGATGGAATAAATAATACTAAAACAAAAACATTATATGGCAGTGAACAACTGATGAGAAATAGAAGTAAGGAGTAGACAGGAAGTCAGATATATAGAAAAAAGACAATTTTTATGTTTAAAATATTGTGAATACTAATCAATGTGTTGTGGTTGTGGTTGTTTGTTTGTTTGTTTTGCTTGTTTTTTTAGTTGTCAGGAGGTGATGGATATTTATTTTTGTATTTCTCTTTTTGTGATGTATAAAAGTGAAACATATACATATATGCAAAAAAGTAAAGTCTTCTTGGGAACACATTTAAATACAAATATTTTCTTGTCAAGCTACCCTTATCTTACTCTCTTGCCACTAAACTATAACTGTAGTTTACATTACTTAAATGCTTCTCATAATGTTACAGTTACAATTGGAAACAGCTTACCCGAGCTTAGATGATTATTGTGCAATCATTCCTTGCATGTTCTTTTAGATGTCTATTTCCTCTTGAGCCATCTTTTGTGCCCGAGGTAATAGGAAATAGAGAAGATATACCACTCCTTCCCAAGCTAGGGTCCTGGGGTTCTAAGCAGGGGATGAGCTTAAAAGAAATTGTCTTGTATTTCTGGATTCCTGAAATACGAGTCTAATTGAGCATTGGAAGAAATCCATTAAAACTGTCTGTAAAAATAATTTTCCCCTGAATGATTATCCATATAGTATCATTGCTTATACAGTTGTAAAAAACATTTAGCACTTTATAATCCAATCTTTGCTCCTATGCAGGCCTGGGAACACGTTCTACTTATACAATTTTGAAATGCCTAGAAGGGTAACAACTTTTACAAAGTGTTCCTTGTGGAAATCACTTGGAAGCTTTCCAAGATGGCATTCCAGATGTTATAGTTTTAGCAGTCACAACCATCCACTGCATTGTATTTCCAGATCCAATATACAAAATCTGTTGATTATTTATGTGGAGGTAGGCCTTTCACCTTAAACTGAGAACAACGTCAGTGAATCATTCCATAACTCTGCTTTAAACATGTAGGCTGGGAATATCAACCAGAGCAGCAAGAGACCCTGAACATGGATCTCTCCCTGTTTCAGCTGATACAGATGTTGTTTCCCAAGTGCGTGGTGGAAGGACACTAGAAATTGAGAAAGAACAAGATACCCAAGAGGTATTTCAGGAGTCGTCTGAACAATCTGCACAAATTCAAATCTATGGGATGTGAAAAGGGCCATATATAGATTAGCTTGGAAAATTTCAACCTGTTATATTGTTCAATAAGGTGTGGAACGGTATCCTAAACAATAGCTTAGAGGGTGGGGCATTAGAAGATATTTAAAATAGATATATGTGTAGGCACCTTTTCTGAGCCTGATGACCCATGTCAGGTGATCCCCCCCTGTGGTATGAGACCATTGTGGGTGACAAGAAATACAGCCTTATTGCCTAGACCAGGCATCCCCAAACTGCGGCCCTCCAGATGTTTTGGCCTACAACTCCCATGATCCCTAGCTAACAGGACCACTGGTCAGGGATGATGGGAATTGTAGTCCAAAACATCTGGAGGGCCAAAGTTTGGGGATGCCTGGCCTAGACTGAGGAAGCAAAAGTACTACTCTTCTCTTGTTTTGACCTTGGCTTCAACTAGATAGGAAAGGCTTTATTTTCAGTCCATGTTTATTTCCCACAAGTCTATCAATACGCAATTGGGGGCAAAATCTCCATGAAGATTTGTATATTCTTGCATGTTTGATCACAAAATGCACATTGCATCTCTATGCATGCATTTCGAAACATATTTTACCCCAAAACATGCATTTTGTTGCAATTTTTTGAGCTGAGAACTGTCTTGCAAATTTCAGAGAAATGTGAACTCCGGAGTATAGGTATTTCTCATCAGCATGTTAAGTTTGGGAAGTGCATATCAAGTCAGTTTACAATGGAATTCACACAAATTTAATTCCCCACACATTCCTGGCTTCAACAACATACCCCTATTGACTGAATAATGCACTGCTTATTCCTTATGCTTTCCTTATACAGTGGTACCTCGGTTTATGAACACAATGGGTTCTGGAAGTCTGTTAATAAACTGAAGCATTCATAAACTGAAGCGAACTTTCCCATTGAAAGTAATGGAAAGTGGATTAATCCGTTCCAGACGGGTCCGCGGAGTACTCAACCTGAAGCGTACTTAACCCGAAGCATGGGTATAATTGGTTTCGGAAGTCTGTTCATAAACTGAAGCGTTCATAAACTGAAGCGAACTTTCCCATTGAAAGTAATGGAAAGTGAATTAATCCGTTCCAGATGGGTCCGCGGTGTTCGTAAACTGAAAATTAGTAAACCGAGGTGTTCATAAACCAAGGTTCCACTGTATGATGAAGTTAGATGGGGGGGGGGGTAGAGCAAGAAACTCAGACAAGGGGGAAGACTGAGAATAGTATGACTGGAGAGCTAAATATATGTTGGGCCTCATCTATTCCACATTAGGTCTCTTCACATCGATTCCCAAAATGTCCCCAAAGTAGGAAAACTGGGTATCTGAACTTTTCTCTTTCACACAAAAGGTCCTGGGTCCATTTATTTGCCCGTTATCATGTTTAAATCTTACAGAGGTATTCAGGAAAGGATCGGAGGAAGGGCTCGTGCTACTAACGCAAACGAAAGAGTTTAACCAAAACTATTTCAAAACACAACCGCATTGCGCTGTGACAGTGCTGAAAGTTCAGGGAGAGAGGGAGAACGGTGTTTCAGCTTTGCCACTGGCAAACATTCTGTCAAGCTATCCCTCCCTCTGCCCAACCAAAACCATTCTTAAAAAACGAAAAGATAACATGTTTCCAAGTTACACTAGCTCACTGGGTCACAAGGAGGGGGAGGGAGAGAGAAGCTCGCTCACATTTAATTTGCCCATCCTGAAGTATTTCCTCCGAGTGATGCCAAATACCATAAAGCTCTCTGTCAGTGATTTGAAATTATTGTACGAGCTGCATATCGGGTACACTATTGTTAATGAAATGCACACGAGATGATAAACAACTTCCTTTTCCTGCTGAAGCCCAGCTGCAAGCAGGCCCTCTATCCTTGATGCAGTAAATCAAGCCTTTGTACTCCAGGAGGATTCAATCAGCTGCAGGTGTGGGCCCGCCAAAGCCCGCCTGGGATTAGGTAGCAGCATTTGATATGAGATCCCAAACAGCACCAGCAATCTACACGCCACATGCGGCCAGTCTTTGGAGAAAGCAAAGGAAAAACGCTGATGAAATGTGGCATAGGACCATGGAATGCAATTTCAAACTTCCACATCTGCAGGAAAGGGAGAAAAAAAGGAAAGATCCTAATTTTACAGCGATGATGTCACGGGGAGCACATGACAGTGAAAGCGATGGCCCGAAGCATGGAAATTAACCACTTAGTTTATGCATGCCACAACGGCAGTGAGGGTTTAATATGCGCAGAAGTGGAAGGAAACAGAATGGACCAGAAGAACGGACCAACAAGCTAATGGACTATTCCGAAATGGCAAAACTAGACTAAGAGCCTCTAACGACGAGATGTTCGTAGAAGAATGGAATCCGCTTTTGGATTACTTAAGTAAATACCTTAATTCTTTTTCAGTACGAGATGGGTTTATGTCTTGAGCAACAGGAGGACAAGAGTACGTTATTTTCAGGTTTTACACTACGTGTAATGTTAGAAATCAACGGGCAGTTCAGAGAGTGGAGACAGAACGTCTTATCGAGTGATATGGGAAGTCACAGAAAAATAAGAACAGTAACATGCGATGTTGTTGAAGATGTATTATGTGAAAACCTAATAAAGAATTCTTTAAAAGAGAAAGAAATTGAACCACTTAGGATGCTGTTCCATAACACAAGCATTGTAGGGAACACCATATTGACCCTAATGCATTTTTTTTTGGGGGGGAGGGTCCCATAAATTATCTAAAGAAATCCATTCAAATCTGGTTTCACCATCTATACCTCTTTCCTTATTTTTGCTTACAGAAAAAGAATTTGGGATTCTTCCTCCCAACACTTGCAGAGGGAGGGACAAAATCACTCATCTTAGTGCATAGTTTAATAAGCAGTTCGTAATCTGGTATTTCTTTATATAAAAAAATTAACTTTCTCCACCATAGTTGTGGAGGTCTAGTTTTGTTGTTACAACAAACACAAAATATAGACAAAAAAAAGCAGATGCTTGATTTTTATTTTTTTTAAGAATCTGTTTTCCATTAGGTTATCTTGATAGCTGAAGTTAAGCATTACTTTGGACCATATATGATTTAGCTATTATGTCATTAATTCATGTACGATTCATGTACAATCCATCTGAATAATGATTGTGGTTTTCTGCTTTACAAATTCACCTACTTCACCAGAAACCAAGAGAGTCAAATTCCACACAGCATCTGGTTTCCATTTTATGTAATTGCTATTTTCAGGAGTTATAATCATGTGTTATTGTAAGGACCACGGTGTCAATCACGCCACTAATGGGGAAAATTCAATGCCTAAATAATACCTAGGAGAACAAGAAACTGACTTAAACAGGTGCATTTAGACACTTCGCTTTAAGTGTAATGCTAGTCTACCAATTTAAATAAATCACTTTAAGAGGAACCTATATTCTTTCCATACCATTTTAAAAAGAAGAAATTTCATAAAAGGGATACTGAATTATGGGACGCGTTGTGTACCTTCGCAAAATAAAAATGGAGGTTTATAGAAGAAAATGGGATCTTAAGGATCGTCTAGCCCATCTCCAGGAAAAGAACCTTTAAAACTGCCACGCGAAACAATATGAATTCCAGTTTATACCTGATTCTTGGTTCTGATGTTGCTGATCACCACTTGGCAGGAGAGAGCTTTGCAGACAACAGCAAACAGAGGTGCCTGATGAATTTTGACAAATGCATGGGAGATACAGCTTCATTGTAGCTTTGCTCGCTTCTTGACATATGGGGATAATCCAAGCAAATGGTAGGATTGGATTCAGTCCCAGTAGTGGAAGCCTGCACAAGAACTTCCACTAGTGCAATGGGGCTTCCCCCTCTCCCTGCAACCCCACAAAATAGTTTGGGGGTGGGGTGGGAGAACTCACAGATTAATTTCAAATTGCAGAGAGTGGTTTGTTTTTTTAAAGTGAGCAATTAGTGAAAAAATCACACTCCGTAGGCAATGGAGGTATATATGTTGTGGAGATGGGGGGGTGGGGAGGCACTCCACCCTACATTCATGTACACTAAAAGAAGCATGTTACTAAAATAATGTAAGAGAACAAAAAGGATATCCTGCCTCATTTCTACAATCAGCTATAACAAGTAGTATAGCTTTCCTGAACTATACCACCTGGCATGTAGCACAGATCCATGTTTGAATGCCTCCCCAGCAAAAAAAAACTGAACACATCCTGTATTAGAAAGTTAAGGAGAAGGGTTCATTTTCATTTTTCTTTTCTTATCACTTTTAATTTGTATACCGCCTTTCCATATTAGGTAAATGTAAAGGTAAAGGACTCATGGACGGTTAAGTCCAGTCAAAGGCGACAGCTTTCCGGGTCATGTGACCAGCATGACGAAACGGAAGCCAGAGCGCATGGAAACTCCGTTTAGCTTCCCGCCACACCAGTACCTATTTATCTACTTGCATTGACATTGCTTTCGAACTCCTAGATGGGCAGGAGCTAGTCTACACCTCGGTCATCATAGTTTCCTTTCCTACTGCTTCTTTCAATGCTCTGCGTATTCCATATTTTCAATTTTATTATTCCAAATTTCTTATTTTCAATTGCTTATTTTCAGTGCCAATCATTAGAAGTGAATCCAGGATTTTGTTGTGGGGCATTGTTGTTTCATATAATTTCTGAATTTTCCCCAATTTTGTTCAAATTTTTGTTTATTGTTGTTGTTTAGTCGTTTAGTCGTGTCCGACTCTTCGTGACCCCATGGTCACCTTCTCTAATTACCTTCTCTAATTATATTAGTTAATCTCACTAAGTATAAAAATCCAAATAATTTTTCTTGCCATTCCTTCAACTTCTGTAAGTGGAAGTATCAAAGATAAGTGGAAGTATCAAAATGGAGAGATGTACAGTATTAGTTATTCGATTTGATTTGAATTTAAGGATAAGTAATTTAATTTTCAAAGTTATTATTGTATTATAAGATTGTTATGGTTTGTTAAAATTTGTTTATATTGGGTTGATATATTTCGGATGTATTTTATGTTTTAATCTTAATAAAGTTTAATTTTTTTAAAAAAAAATAGATGGGCCGGAGCTGGGACAGAGCAACGGGAGCTCACCCCGTCTCAGGGATTTGAACCGCCAACCTTCCGATCGCCAAGCCCAAGAGGCTCAGTGGTTTAGACCACAGCGGCACCCGTGTCCCTTTTTCTATAATACTACACAGAAGGCAGTTTACAACAAAATAGATAGCAAAGATCACATACCTAATAATAATCTGATCCAATACAAAAAAGCCACAATAAAAACCATAAATTTAAAATAAACAACTTATATTCAATAACCCATTAGAATATAATAAAGGTAAAGGGGCCCCTGATCATCAGGTCCAGTCGTGTCCGACTCTGGGGTTGCGGCGCTCATCTCGCTCTATACGCCGAGGGAGCCGGCGTTTGTCCGCAGACAGCTTCCGGGTCATGTGGCCAGCATGACAAAGCTGCTTCTGGCGAACCAGAGCAGCGCACGGAAACGCCGTTTACCTTCCCGCCGGAGCGGTCCCTATTTATCTACTTGCACTTTGACGTACTTCCGAACTGCTAGGTTGGCAGGAGCTGGGACCGAGCAATGGGAGCTCATCCTGTTGCAGGGATTCGATCCGCCAACCTTCTGATCAGCAAGCCCTAGACTCTGTGGTTTAACCCACAGCGCCACCTGGATCCCTTAGAATATAATAGTAAAGAGTAAAATTAAATATCAGGAAATAATAATTAAACAGTTTACACTTAACAATGACAATAATTTTTTAAAATAAACTTTAATCAATTAAAATAATGGCCTGTCACAATGTATAAAATGCCACGAAACATACAAAACCATGTAAAAGGGTCAAATTGAGAAACAAGGACACACAATTTATAAACTTATTTTTTAAAAAATATCCCATAACACCTCTTCTGGTTCACCATCTCCTTCTTCACCCAACATTTCCCTCAAACATCTTCTTTTTCTATCCCCAGGGAGTAATTGTTTTTCAAAACAAGTAACAACACACTCCATAACTATTAGCCATCACCTTGAAACCTGGTCCAAGGAAAAAAATCCACTACCTGCTTCTGTTGTATAAAACCACATTCTCTCCCACTTGTTGCTGCTGACTGTATAAACCATCTTTCTGTTTCTGGAACAAAACATCTAATTTCTAACTATTGACTTGACCTGATATATTATATCAAGCACACATTAGGAATCTGACGAAGTTTCTACAATTGTAAAAAAGAGAAGAAAAGTAACCACTAATTCCAAAACAGCATTAACTTTGCCTGGCCAGAGAAAGCAGCCCTCTGGCCCATCACTGGAACAGAAAACAAGGCCAGTTTTCCACCTGGCACGAACTCAGCACAGCTAGAAGCAGGTACACAAAGAAGCAGGAAGAAGAGGGGTGGAGTTGTACCTTCAAGAGACAGCTCCTTTAAGGATAGCAGTCAGGGATGGAGAAATCTGCCCATCTCAGTTTATTTCAGGTCAGTTTCTCATTTTTCCAAACTTAACTTAAGTTCTGCACATTTCTGCATCCATTTGCAATTCATTCATTTTTTTTTTAAAAAAAACAAATTCCCCAAGAATTTTCATCAGCGAATTTCTCCTAATATACTGTACACATTTTTCCATGTAATTTTGCCTGATACACAATTTTTTTTTCATGCAATTTCCCCTAATATGGTGCATTTTATATATTTTCATGAATGTGTGAATTTTCATGCATACTTTCTCCGACCACAGTGCATTTTCGCACCCATGGGTTGGAGATCTGCATTACAAATGTAAGAAAAGTGTGGCTTTTGAAGGATAGCTGTGTTTCAGTCTGCATATTGTTTCAGAAAGTGCAAATTAGGTATAACTATGATTATTAGGTTCATCAGTCACTTAAGGTCTCCAAGCAACTTACATTCAAAACCACAAACATAAACACATTAAAATTCATATAAAACATTAGCATCCTCATACAAACCATGTAAACACACACATGCACCAAAATACCCCCTCATAACAGCCACAGGAAGCTTAGGCAGAACACTAAGCTAAGTTCACAATAGAATCTGAACTGAGCCGAATTTTTTTCCCATCCGCAGTAGCAGTTACCCCATGGCTGTGGTAGAAGTGGACTTGCACCCTTTCCAAGTGACCGGCTGCTGCAGCCCATCATCCTCCGATGCCATTCCGGCAGCCAGCTATCACACTTTTGCAGGCTGTTTGGGAATTTCCCAAGCTGGCGGGATCTTAGGGTGGGACTTCCCACTTGAAGCTAGCTTCAAATGGGCCAATCAGAGGGTGGGCAGTGCCTTGCTGGCTGGCTGGGCATTGGCTGCTGCCACACAAGGCAGCAACGCTGTCAGATGAAGAGCAATAAATGATGTTATATCCAAAGTGGCTCTCCCACCAATCAGGGTTTACAGGCAGTTAAAATACTCTCCTGGAATCTCAACCTGAGACTTTTCATAAGGTAATGGCAAGAGGTGGCAGAGGCATCGATGGCAATAAACTGCTCTCCCTAAAGCTAGTACTTAAGAATGATAAAGGGTGACTCAACAATTAAGTTGGCATTGAAGGAAACTTAACATCTTACACACATCAGATCAGAAAAAGCAAGTTTTTTTTTTAAAAAAAGTAAATTGCATTTTGGATGGACACAAAGGGAGGTTGCTGGAAAGAAAGTGGTGGCGGGTCAAAGACTGGCAGAAGGCTTTTGAACTTGGAGACCAGTGTGCTGTCTCTTTGCGATTTGAAATGTAAGATCAAAATCAGAATATTATAATTCACAAATAACGCAAACATAAGTCCATCTTCATCACACTAATTCGCTGTATATTGGAACCTGATACCCCGCTCTTCCAAAATAGCATTTCAAAACAATCAAAACCCTGTGTCAAAAACGAGACACAACATTTTAAAAGAGGCAGTGGGAAAGAAAGCTATATAAAAATGCCCTTCTCTCCTTGATAACTCCCAACATGAAGTAGTCGTTTGGATGTAGAAAAGAGCAGAGTTGAACAGAAAGAGGTTTTGTATCCTATAGCATCCCCTCAAACGGTACTAAGGTAGTTCTGGCATTTTACTTAAGAGTCATACAGCAATATGATATCAAGCAATGTACATTTCTGCCTTCCTCTCTGAATCATCCATAAGTATCTATCAAGACATGATCCATGAGACCACCAGAAGAGTCTTTCTGGATAAGGGCCCATCTCATCCAGCAACCAGTGCCCCACAGAAGACAAACTGATGTCTCTAGGTCAGGCATAGGCAACCTTGGCTCTCCAGAAGTTTTGAAACTACAACTCCCATGATTCCTAGCTAACAGGGCCAGTGGTCAGGGTTCATGGGAGTTGTAGTTCCAAAACGTCTGGAGAGCCAAGGTTGCCTATGCCTGCTCTAGGTTGACCACAAGCAGAGCAAGAAAGCTGCTTCTCATCCTCATTATTTGTCCCAAAGTATTAATGGGTCTCCAGGAATTTGACTATGGGGGTTCCATTTAGCTGTCATTGGATGGCAGTCACTGACACAGCTCTCCTCCATGCATTTGTCTTTGTCTATTCTCCATGTCTATCCTCCATGCACTCCCTTTCCGAGTCTCAGAATGGTGATCAAAATCAGAACCTGTCACAGCTAATCCCATAAATAGCAATGCAGACCTGCACGTCCTGTCACTCACCTAAGGCAAAAGGTAAAGGTAAAGGACCCCTGGATGGTTAAGTCCAGTCAAATGCGACTACAGGGTTGTGGTGCTCATCTCGCTTTCAGGCCGAGGGAGCAGGCATTTGTCCACAGACAGCTTTCTGGGTCATGTGGCCAACATGACTAAACTGCTTCTGGTGCAGCAGGGCACCATGACGGAAACCAGAGCGCACAGAAACACCGTTTACCTTCCTGCCGCAGCGGTACCTATTTATCTACTCGCACTGGTGTGCTTTTGAACTGCTAGGTTGGCAGGAGCTGGGACAGAGCAACGGGAGCTCACCCCGTTGTGGGGATTCGAAGAGGATCAGCCATGTATGACACCCACCAAAGGCTCAACAAACTTCCCTGGGACTGTCAAAAGGTGGTAGGGGGGAGGGTTGTCACAATACATGTTTGCTGTGCTTCATTTGGCTAGGTGGGTCATAAATTTTGTACGTCTAGAGTCATACAATGAGCAAAAAGTCATCTCTGTTGTTTGCCTCTTTTTGGAGCTATGACTCCGTAGTATCCCTTTTCAAGATTCTGGGTGCGGTACATTGTTTTATTTTTGTTTTAAAGATAGTTAAACAAAATTGGGCCAATGTAGTTAGCAAATATAGAGTAAGAATAAATTTCGGGGGAAATGAGGCTGGAAAGCAAAGGGAATAAGAACTTCCTGATGGTGCTGGCGGAGCAGCTTCTTAAGGGAAGCTGTAGGGGTTGCCTAGAATAGGCCACTTAAAACAAGATGAAACAAACCACTTAGGAACAAATACCCTGCAGGAAATAATCCTAGATGAGCAGGGAATTGACATAAAGACCTTTTAGCTCTTTTCCATATAGGCTTTCTATGGAGGCTGCAATATCAAAAAACTAATGTACCGACTCAGTGCAGAAATTAGCTAGCTTAAGAGGATTTGGAAAGTAAACATGTGGATCGCTGCTGGAAATATTCATGTTTTTCCTCTCAAAGCGAGCCAACGTAAATATTATTTCATATGTTATCAAGTCATTCTAAAACGAAAAAGAACTCAGTTTAGGAATGCCCACGATCAAAATCTTACTTCTTTTCCAAATAATTTGTACCAAAAGTCTAACCTAGAATGGGGATAACTCCAGTTATTCTCCCTTATTGACAATGTGTCATCAACAGTTTTGTTTCCGTATGGAGTTTAAATAAAAGCTCTCTCTCTCTCTCTCTCTCTCTCTCTCTCTCTCTCTCTCTCTCTCTCTCTCTCTTTCTCTCTCTGTGTGTGTTGTCCTAACTTTGATGAACTCATCATGGCTGAAGGACAGAGAAAACAGAGAAACAAGGAGAGAGAGAGAGGAGAGGAAAAGATGGGGTCCTCCTGGAAGATATTGATATTTAATGGCAGATATTTCACATTTGTGTGCAGATGTGCTTCTCATCACATTCTCATTACACATTGTGTAAGCCAGTCAGTTTCTTTGGATGTCCATGAGTTCTAGTATTATGAGAGAGGGAGAAAAACTTCTATGCCATGCCATGAAATTCTCCATGCCGTGAAATTTTCAAAAACTTTTTTCTTTTCACTACTTTCGCCTATTTTCTCCAAACCAAATGCTGTCGCCTTTCCTCACAGAGTGATGACTCCATCCCAATGATCATTTCGGCAGCCCTTTTCTGAACCTTTTCCAACATGGCAAAATCCTTTTTTTTTTAAGATGAAGCAGCCAGAAAAGGATTCCAAATGTGGTTGCACCATAGATTTGTATGATGTCATTAAGATATTGGCAATTTCCTTTTCAATTCCTTTCCTAATGATCCCTAGCATGGAATTTCACAACTGCCGCACACTCGGTTGACGTCTTCATTGAACTATTCATTACGACCCCAAAGTCTCGCTCCTGGTTTGTCGCCACCAATTTAGACCCCATATATATAAAATTCAGATTTATTTATTTTTGCTCTGATATGCATCACTTTACACTTATTTACACTGAATTTGCATTTGCTATTTTACTGCCCGTTCTCTCAGTCTGGAGAGGTTCCTTCAGATCTCTCTGCAATGCCATTTTGTTCTAATGGTTTGTTCTAATGGCCCCAAACAGTTTAATATCATCAGCAAACATCTAGTCTGTACTGCTGCTGTTTTAACTTTCCATGGCTTCAGATGGAAATGACTCTTCTCGATCTAACTTTCGGAGGAATGGGAAGAAGGATGTGCAGTTGCATCGACTCTGGCAGAAGCAAAAGAGACGGAGGGAAAGGATGAAGGTGGGAAAGTAGCTTCAGCTGAGTTGTATGGTGTTCAACAGGAAAAGGAAGACAAAACAACTTGACATCAATGTAGACATCAACATAGCTGCCAAGTTTTCCCTTTTCTCGCGAGGAAGCCTATTCAGCATAAGGGAAAATCCCTTAAAAAAAGGGATAACTTGGCAGCTATGGACATCAACATTTTGAAGTCCTAAGTGGTTTGATCCCATGCTACTAAAGATGCAGGGCTGGCCCTGCTATGAGACATGTGGAAACATCCTGCTTCAGATGGAAATATGGAGTGGGTAATCAAGGGAGGAATTGGTCTCAATTGCAGCAAAGCTTTCTAATTTAAAAAAGTAGGTCGTGGAGGACAGAGACGTCTGAACTCTGTTTCAGGCAGTAGAATGTATTGTGCCAATACTGAAATACTTGGAACACATTCACACAGAACATTGAGTGCACTGTGATACCACTTTAAACAGCTGCGGCTTCCCCCAAAGAATTCTGGGAGCTGTGGTTTGTTAAGGGTACCAAGAATGGTTAGGCTACACCTCTTTCCCTCGCAGAGCAACCAATTCCCTGAGGAGAGGCATAGGTTCTTAAACCACACTGGGAATTGTAGCTCTGTGAGTGGAACAGGAGTCCCCAGAAAACTGTCAGCAACCTATAGCTCCCAGAATCCTTTGGGAGAATCCAGGACCATTTAAAGTGGTATCGTAGTGCTTTAACCGTATGGGTTTAACATGGCCTTGGTTGTTTCCAGGAGTGATGGGAATTAAGAGTCAAAAGATACGACGAGAGGATTTCTCAGACCTGCAAGAGGAAGGGGAGCACCAAGGATGTTGTAGTGTTGTTTGACTCTACAGACGGAGAAACTGAAGGGGAGCCAACAGCAAGTAAGACTGGCTTTAATTTAGAGGCCACCTGCTTAGCAGATCAAGAGAACGAGACTCCAAAGGACTGTTGAACATGCTGAGTTTTGCACTTCTTTCCCCCTCGGTAGAGGTTTATCCTTTGCGGTCTTTAATGAATGCACCTGCACAATTCAAATCTATCCCTGCATAAGTGATATTATTCATGCCAGGGAGAGGCAGAAAGCAAGAGAGAGGGACCCATAAAGCAGCAAATCAACAAATAATTAAAAATAGCAGAATTTAACATGGCAGGCTATACACCAATATAAGCAGCTGATGAACTTTTAACAGCTGCTGGAAACTAATCTTTGGGACCAGTTTCTTTGTTCTTTCATAATATTTGGGGCTTTACATCCGTTATTTTTTCAAATATTTTCACAGTTTTAACTTTCCTTTACTTGTTGAAAATAGCCACAGCTGCCTGATGCTCCCACTTCAAACTTGCAGGCAAAATTCTGAATAAGTGA
The DNA here is from genome assembly GCF_963506605.1 of Zootoca vivipara. Taxonomy (NCBI): domain Eukaryota; kingdom Metazoa; phylum Chordata; class Lepidosauria; order Squamata; family Lacertidae; genus Zootoca; species Zootoca vivipara. Next base: position 16,976,591 of record NC_083278.1, read on the forward strand.
TATATCAGATGTAGTAAATGCATTTTAAACATGGCATGGATAAGCGTCATGTTCACCAATAAGCAGAGGTCATGGGCATTTGATTTATTGATTGATTGTATTCCTTTGCCACTTTCCATTCAGATGAATCCCAAAGTGGCTTACAAACAATAAATATCAATAACATATGGAACATCACAAGCACAGCACAACTCATATAATATAATTAGCAGTAACGCAATTACAATCTATGAAACTCTATTAACAAGCCAGCAATTGAAAAATAACCTAAATGTCACAATTACAGCATGCCATATGATTAACAAATCAACGAGGCATTCATCATCTGTAAAACAAATACTGTATTAGCAAAATAGCAACTAATAAATGAGCTGAACACTATTGACTTCAAACCATAGCTGCCAAGTTTTCCCTTTTCTCGCGAGGAAGCCTATTCAACATACGGGAAAATCCCTTAAAAAAAGGGATAACTTGGCAGCTATGCTTCAAACAAACACTCTTCCCCCTTCTAATGACTAATAATCTTATGTACCGTACTATTCAGTACTTTAAAATACACATACACATTATGATCTAACAGAAATACAACTTTAACCTATTAATTATTAAGTTAAACTGGAGGCAAGAAATGTTCAAGGCCATTACCAGCAACAGCACAAATATAGCATTAAAAACAACAACAACAACACTTTCATGTCCTTGGGCTTTTTCAGCTGGCCATGCTGAATAAAAAGAAGGAGAAAGTGAGCCAGGTCAGGCCTGAAGAGAAGGCGGATGCTGGAGGAGACCCTGGCCAGGATCAGGTCCTGCAGGTGGTGGGATTGGTCGGGAAGAGCACTTTGTAGCTGGCAAAGTGCAGGCAGGTCTGTGGGGGGCTGGAGTTTGAGGGGTGTGGAGGAGCAATGGGGTTATGAGACTGAAGGGTGGGTGCTGCAGCTAGCTGGGCTTTGGGGTGGGGGCTACCTGTACCATGAAAAAGCGCCCCACCTTGACAGTGATACTGATGCAGAATAGAATGTTCCTACTTTCATCTCAGGAATCTTGGAGGCTATGGAAATGCCAAAGTTTTCTGGACCGGGTTTACTAGTTCTCAGGGGTGCCAACATGAATAAAATATGGGGGGGGGGCAGGTAAGCATAATCGATGAGAGGATTACATAATCGATGACACACAGCATTTGAATGGCAATGCCCATCAACTTTGGGGGGAGGGCAAATATTTTATTGGGACCTTGGCCCTAGGAGTTGGCTCCCATGCTAGAAACCAAACGGTTGCTTTATGCCGGTCCTCAGTCCTTGGTTTATATTTATTTGTGGCAGTTCCAGATTTGAGGAGGCTCTCAGTGCCGTCGTCTCTCATGGGCCCACTACAGCCCGCACATGGGAGCCTTATGTGGTGGCATCATGCAGCCATTTTGTTTCCCCACAGTGCTCTGACATAGCATCGCTCCCGGACATTGTGAGAAATCAAAATGGCTGACAAGAGGCCTGATGACAATGAACTTCAAAGCACTAAGAGGAAGCGAATGAGGACGGCACTGGAACAACCTGGCAACTATTTCCAAGCAGCAGAGATGGGGCCCATTTTGCGACAGCCTGTGTGAACGCTTCTGCCCACTCCTTCTTCCACTCTCCATTTAGGGTTGCCAGACTCAATAGAGGACAGGACTTCTGTGCCTTTAATTGCCCTGCTCTCTTTTGAGTCTGGAAACCTTAAAGAGAAACCAGCAGACCCTTTGCTTGGATATTAAACAAAGGGCCTGCTGGTTTCTCTTTTAGGTTTCCAGACTCAAAAGAGAGCAGGGCAATTAAAGGCACAGAAGTCCTGTCCTCTATTGAGTCTGGCAACCCTATCTCCATTAGCTCTGTAGTTATCTGAGCTGCTCTGGCTGGAGGAGGTGGGCGTACCGTTTGCAGCTGTAGGATTGCATCTCGAGATTGCAAACAACAGCTGGAAAACTTGCCTCCAGTGCCTCCGAAAACCGAAACTAAAAATAACAGCACAGTTATTATTTTAATCTCATCACTGGGCAATGAGTTATGGTTTCTGGATGCTGACTGATGAGTAACTTCGCTGCTTTGAAAGTGAGCTTTGCAGATCCCCATCAGAATAAATTGCAGGGTGCTGAGTCCCAACCTCTTATGGGTCGTCCTGGGGGCAACCTTCCTCACACATCTGCTATTCTTGGTGGCAGCAGTTGCCATGCTTCTTTAGGATACTACACACTCACAGTGTTAGAACAAAGCTTACGTTTATACATGAATATGGTACATAGGAACATAAGAAACCATCTTATACTGAGTCAGACCATGTCTACCTAGCTCAGTATAGCCTACAGTGACAGTGGCACTGTGGTCTAAACCACTGAGTCTCTTGGGCTTGCCGATCAGAAGGTCGGCGGTTTGCACCCCCGCGACGGGGTGAGCTCCCGTTGCTCTGTCCCAGCTCCTACCAACCTAGCAGTTCAAAAGCACACCAGTGCAAGTAGATAAAATCTCTTCCCACCTCAGGGGGAGGAGAAGTTGTGGGCCCACGAGGCCTTCACGTGTGTGTGGGGGGAAATGGCTAGCATCCCCCCCAGCCCATTGGTCGGCTCCCTGCCGCGGCGCGCCCTCAGCGCATCCAATCGGGATGCGCTGGGGGGGCGTGGCTCGCCGATTTAAGCGAGCGCGGGCCGGGAATCGGCCTCGCTTCCTGGACTAGCTGCGGTAGGCATTGGATTATCTCAAGAAGGTACAGGTGGGGGGGGAGGTTGCTGCCATCACCTCCCCCAAAATGCGGAAGGGTACTCCCTTAAGGAGTCCTGGGGCGTTGCCAAGTCCGAAGTCGTGGTAGGTGAGGGCCAGAGGGCACGCCCCCTAGTGGTGGCCTCAGGGTGAGTTCCTAGTTTATCTGCATCGCAGGGCTCACCCAACGGTGGTTAACCCTTCACAGACTGCCAGCAGAGCGGGCTGGAGTCGGATATAGTCGGTTAGATCCAATGCCTATGCCAATACCTCTCTACATCCGTAATCAATAAAGTTGTGGCCTTTTATGCCCATTAACCTTATGCTATGTGTCTTGTGTCTTTATTTCTCTCGGGGAGGCATCGTGGTATCGCCACACAAATAGATACCGCTGTGGCGAGGAGGCAAACGGCGTTTCCATGTGCTCTGGCTTCTGTCGTAGTGTTCTGTTGAACCAGAAACGGTTTATTCATGCTAAAGTGATGTCTTTCACGTGAAGTGGCTTTTGACCCTTAAGAGTGCGCGCTTTTATTGAGCATGGCTCTGAATCAATCAATGTAAACAATATATGCAACTGGAAGGGGCTGGAATAATCCTGGCAGATGGAACTGTGTTTGTGTCTGAGCAGTAGGGGTGGGGGGGTCTGTGACATATTGAGATAGCTACCGGTATCAAATTGGTAAGGGTAGCATCCTAAAAGCCTTTCAAACTTTCAAGAAGCCTAGAGAGACGTGTAGGATTCCAGATTTCAATTCTCCCCTCCAAAGCAATACTACATAAGGGCAGGCTACACTAAGCTTTAAGAAACAGCTCGTTTCTGAATGAGTTAAAGTCCAGATTGCCAGTTAGCAATCCATTGTTTTCCCACTCCTCTCTGTGTGAAAACAGAAATATTGTACATAAGAAGCCTATCGGGAGAAACGTGTTTTTTCCCCCAGCAGTGACCAGATGGCACACAGATTTTTGTGCATCATTTGTAAATTATTTCAAAGTATATTTGTCTATTCCGAGGAGATTGCTGGAATCTACATCTGCATTTTAATATAATTGTTTCCATGTCACATGTACGAGACATGGGAGGTTTATGAAGGAATGATGAGCACCTATAATGTTGCAGGATCACAGCTGCATGAACTGAAGGGCAGCCCTGTTGCCTACTAATCCCCCCGCCCCCTGCCCCCGCATCTTGCTGTTTTTGAAACATTTTGCCACAAGGACTGAGGCCTTGTGGGCAGGTTATAACTTAAATTCACTTTCATTGACAAATTATGTGAGGAAAGTAAAAGTTTGAAGACAAAACTTGGTAAAAGAAAACAAAAACTAAGGGCTTCTCCAGACAATCTGCTTATTTAACATTCATTCTGATTTCCTCGCATGAAGCTTATGTGATGTTTCCACTGATACCTGGTCTTTATTTGGCATTCATGCTGATTTGTTTGCAGGGAGGTTATACAGCAATGAGCTTTCATTGTTTAAGTGTTTTTATACGTCTTCCCAGTTAACTGTTTGTTCACCCTACACTTTCCAGTGCCTTTCACTGTCAACTGCAAATATATTTTATTTTAAGTGGATTTGGGTGAATCCAGGCTGCCATTATTTCATGGGAGAGATTCAGGAGCACACTGGAACTTTAGGTTTATGCAATTAATGTGAATAAAATGTCTCTGGTGCATCCACTAAAAAAAAAGAATTTTTTGTGGTCTGGAAAGTTACAGGGAACTGCATTGAAAAGTGTCAGATGTAGGAATGGCTAACACCCACTGAGAAAGTCAGGATGAATGCTGAATAAGAACTGGATATAATCTAACCTCTGCATAAGCTTTGTGCAAGCAAATCAGGATGAATGCTCAATAAATAGGGCAACTGGAGATGGTAGCATAACTAGGGGCTTCTGCTTGTCTTGCCGTTTCCCACTGAATCAGAGCAAATGCTTTTTCCATGGAAGCTGGCAGATTGAGCGGAAACTTCTTGGACCCATGCTTCCTAGGCACAGGCAGAAGTGTGGACAAGCTCTAAGGTAGCACGAGTGTTATCCCAACACTGTGCACAAGATGTGGTACATGTGCAAGATTGCCTGCTTCTGCAAAATCAATAAAAAGTTATTTTTTAAAAAAATAAAATAAAATGCCTGCTTTTGATGGAGTGCAGCTTACAATCGAATTTCAGAAATTTCACACATATCCAAGAAGACATCCAAAGACCTTTTAAAATATGTTGGGTGTGTGTGTGTTATTGAGTTGTTCTTGTTTTTATTTTGATTACGTATTCTGTGTTTTTGTATTGATATTTTATCTGGTGAACCGCACCGAGACCTGCGGGTATAGGGCGGTATATAAACTTAATAAATAATTAAAAATAATTTTCATATTTACTTCATTATATTAAAAAATAGCCACGTGTTAAGGAATATAGCCATCATAAACAGTGACTAATTGTTTTATTAATCCCCACATGGATAATTTTGATTCTTTTGATAACACAATAAATATAAAAAATCATCTTCAAATGCACGAAGCTTCTTCAGTCATAATGATTTTAGCTCAAATTTACCGTTGATTAATAAATTATATGAATGTGATTCCATGAGGTTGAGATATTAATTAAGGCTGAACTAACTTGCTTTCCTGAAACAATAGTTGGGTAAATTTTATTATTTAGTTCTCTAAATCTGTGGTTCGAATTTAAGTAGGTATTGATAGCAATAGATATAGGTGGAGAGAGAATATGATATATGGTTCATTCCCAGAGTTGTATTCCAAAACATCTGAAAAGCACTGGGATTGGGACAGCTGACCCAAGCTGTTTTGTTTCCAGCAGTGAAAGGCAAAATAGTGCATTCCGCATTCCCCATTCTGAAGATGGCCAGACTGCTAGTAACACCAGCAAAAAGACAGCATCCTCCAGCACATTTGAGGGCAGCAAGCTCGCTTGGGGGGTCCACAGTGCCAACATTTTGGTTCCACTCTTCACCATCTGCCATCCACTGCTTGAAGGTGACCTCACTCTTCTCAATGGTAGGGCCAACCCATTGATGTCCATGGATTTTACTGTCTGTGGTTATACCAAGACCTTCCTGCTTCTCAATATTGAACACCGCATTGTGTCCATACTGCCTCTGAAGCAATGATGTGTCATGCCGCCGCATAGCTTCTTTCTCAATCTTCTGGGTAAACTAGATTAGACAACACACTGTGCTAAATTTCAGCAGAAGAAATTGTCATTACTGCTCCAGCAGCCATTGATATCACAGCTCTGTTCACTTGAAAGCTCAGGAAATTCCGGCGCTAAATGGACTGCTACACATCCAATCCGAAATGCCAGTTTGCATTTCATTATGTGTCAGAATCACATGCGGACTAATGACATAAGGAAAGACCACATTCTAAGGTGTACACACAGAGGTATCAGAGGTATTTTTACATGTCTAACCTTCACCTTAGGAATTTCCGGATTTTGGCTTTCTTGAAGCTATTTTATTTCTTGAATGGAATCTCCTTGCTTTGTTTCCAAAAGCAAAATCAACACGTGGTCTGACCATGCTAGAAAACACCTTCGGTCACAGATCATCTGCCTTCTCAGTCTGGAACATAAAGCCAGGAGGGGATGCATTTCCATAAATTGTCAAAGATAGCGGCTATCTTTTGCAATTAGAGTTTGGATAGGGCACAAAGCCCATTACACTCCTAAAGTGTAGTGGGGGTTGTGGACGAGCTCAAAAGAAATCTGGGAGGGGGTGGGCTATAGTTAGGCTGAGTCATGGGGCGTGCCACAGTCTTTGATTGACAGCAGCATTTAATTTAACACACGGGTGCTTTCGTTTTCAGCTCACTCTCGGAAAGCCTTCAAATCTCCCGCCCACCCGCCGCCGTGTTATAGGCTTTAGCTGACATTGCTTTGCCTTTTTAGGGGTCGCCTGTATTCAGGGGCCCAGTAGGAATTTTGCCACTTGGCTGATTGGCTGTTGCCATTTGGTTTTTGCCTACTGCTTAGCAAATTGTCACAACTTGTTAGGTTGGCCGTTAGGCTTTGGTTAAAAATTGGTATAGGAGGGGCATGGCATAAAAATGCCTACCCCCCTAACTTGCTCCTTATAGAAGTATTCCGTTAAAGGAATCCTGGGGCTCAGGAACTCTAGTCCATCATCCTGCCATAGGCAAGGATGGTGCGGCCGTTACAGCATAGCTGCCAAGTTTTCGCTTTTCTCGCGAGGAAGCCTATTCAGCATAAGGGAAAATCCCTGTAAAAAAGGGATAACTTGGCAGCTATGCGTTACAGAGCCGAGCCTTGGGGAACATTCCTTGGGAGAGGAGAGTGCCTGTGAACAGTACCTCCAATCCCTTGGGGTGTTTACTTGACTTACCTACCATTAGGTAAGTCAGAGCTGGTCCTGATCCAAAAGGGGGTCAGATGGAATTGGTCCTGTCCAACCCGGGCAGATGGAATGGTCCTGACCCAACGTGGGTCAGATGGAAATGGTCCTGTCCCTTAGAGTGGACAGATGGATTAACCAAAGCCTAAGCCAACACTCAGAATTAAAATGTATTTTGAATAAAGTTGTGGCCAAAATAATGCCAAAAACCCAAACCTAAAATCTCGTGTCAGTTGTGAGTTATTTTGGGATTTCTGGGAGCTTCATCACGCAACTTGCTGGGCAGGGATGACCAACCTGCTTTTGCTCAAACCTCCTCTTCTACACACCTGTTCAAAGTTTGGGAGGGGAATCAGGTGTGTCAGGTTCCACCCAACATAGTTGCAGGGTCTGAACAACTCGTTTTAATAGCTACACAAACTGCCTTATTTTGAGCTGTTTCCTGCATTCACCCCCCCCCCATTTGGGACATGCTTGCACCCCTGCGCATTCACAACCCTGCCCCTCTTTTCATTAGCAAAATGTTGGGGAAACTCCTTTCCTTGCCCTTCCAGCCCATAGCTGCCAAGTTATCCTTTTTTTAAAGGAAAATTCCCTTATGCTGAATAGGCTTCCTCGCGAGAAAAGGGAAAACTTGGCAGCTATGTTCCAGCCCCTCTCCATCACCCAGGACAGAGCTACAAGGCTCCTTTCCCAGGCTGACTAGAAAGCTGGTTGCAATAACAACAGGCAGAAGTTTATAATGCACTAACACAGGCAAGAACATCAGAATATTTACCACACGGCTTCAATTCGTGCCTCTGTCATGGGCACCCTGCTCCCACATAAGTTTCCACACGGGGACACACAGTCTCCTGACAAGCCGAAAACTCATGAAGAGAATCCCCATTGATTTCAGATGCTGTGCTTTATTTATATAGAAGCCTATTAAAGTTTTAAAAGCGACTACTGTATTAACTCTTCCTGCAGCGAGTGGATGCTAAAGGCAAATGCACATTTCTTCCATTAACGCGGAGACCCTGGGACTAAGGTTTCAGATGGATAATATATTATTCCACCACTCTTTCAGGGCCTTCATTTGCTACAGGCACATGACCATTAGTAATGGGAGAACCGTTTCTAGGGGTAATTTAATGGCTTGGATTTGCTTGTGAGAGAAAGAAAGAACATGTGGCCAACACAGAAGCCTATAATGCTGGTTTTTCAAGGCTTGACTGGGCTTGATGCATGGCCTTCTGCACAGTAGGACTGAGAGGTAGTTTAGAACTCTGCACGAACATACTAGCCAGCAGGAGAGTTGAGATTTAGTGCAGGCTTCTAAATAGCTTACTTGTATAGTGTTTTGTTTTTTAAGGAAGAGAGCAGAGGAATGAAAATGTTGGTTATGAGACAGGAATAGTTGAAGAGTTAGATGTCTGCAGAGTCCAAGGCAAAGCAACTGGTCCCATACTCCCCAAACTAATATGTGAACTGTGACATAAATTCAAATGAAAACATTCCTTCAGTAGCACCTTAAAGACCAACCAAGTTTTTATTTTGGTATGAGCTTTCGTGTGCATGCACACTTCTTCAGATAAATTCAAAGAAATTCTTCAGAAATTCTAAAGCACTTTGCAAATGCTTCAGAAAAAAAGATGAATTTTGTGTTTTTATGGGGTGAACTGCCCTAAGATCTATGAGTATGGGACGGTATACAATAAGTAATAATAATAAGTAATAATAATAATAATGGGGAAGAAACTTTTGAGAAAGTGGAATTGAGATAAAATCAACAAAGCAAAACAGAATAATAATAATAATAATAATAATAATAATAATAATAATAAATTGCCAACACACCCAAGAAGACTCAAAATAGGTAACAGGTTAATTTTTTAAAAATATAACAACCATAGAAACTGCAATCAGAATAATTCAATCAGATTAACCAAAACCAGTGAGGTCTGGGCAGTGAGGTGGATTTCAACTCTCCCTTCTCCTGAGATGGCTGCCAACCGCATGCTGTGATCATGTAGCAAGGCCCCGAGAAAATTCCTCCCCTCCTCACTACGCACTCCTTGGGTATATGAACCTGACATGCGCACCAAGGCCCCATTGGCCAGCATTTGCCCCAAAGCTCCTGACAGACCCAATACACAACTCTGCCTCCGAAATTAGTCGGATATTTTCCAGAATTCACTCACCCAAACCAAATGCCAATTAGCCAAATTCTGACAAAACACCACTCCAGTCACACAGACAAAACTCAACAGTGTGAAGTGGGCGAAAAAGACATGACAAAGGCCAATTATAGTGCCACCCCAAAGATTTCTACTCAGCCCCCTCAAAGAAGGCAACTAGCAGAGCCCATACTGGGAAAGGGGGGCGGGATGGTGGGTGTCTTTATGAGAAAAGGGCAGAGTGGAGTGGGTTTAAATAGCCTGATCTCCACTTCTCCCCTATAGGGCAAATTGCCCCTTATGGTTGCTCCCAGCTGTGGGAGAGTCTACCTCTCCCCTTCTTGCAGGGGAGAAGGGTGCGGCCAATGCGTTCCTCCCTTATATGGGAAAAGAACGGAATAGACAGCATCAAATAAGTAGATGGCTGGCAATCCTGCGCACACTTTTCTAGACGTAAACCCCACTGAATGCAGTGCAACTTTCGTCCGAGTAAATATGCATATGATTCCACTGATGGTTTCTCTGGCCAGAAACCATGCAAGCCATTAAAACCAAACAGCAGCAGCTAGCCAGCCGCAGCAGCTGTGTTAGGGAATGCTGTACAGTACTGAATACATTTAAGGTAAATGAAATGTGTCTTTGATAAAAAAACAAAACATATGTCAAGCCTGCACAGTGCTATTTCCCATGGTTGGCGCTAATAAAAAGCACACCTTGCCTCTTTTCAGGGGAAAAGCGTTGTTCGTTTGCAGCAAAGTGGGTGTTTTTCCTCCACGTTTTCAAGAATCTATAAAAGCCTATCTCCACCTTTTATTCATTATGGCTGCAATCCAGTACCGACTTTGCCCTCCCTCTCATTTATATTTGACAGACTGTATGCTTGTTGCTATAAAGCCTTCAAGGTACAGATACCACCTGAACCTCAACAATATGGTGTGAGACTATTTGCTAAGCAACTGAGTTTGGAACCAAACATTGTGTTCATCATTAACCCACAAGACAGCCATAGGCAAGCCATTATTTGGGTGGGGAGGAAGACCTGCCCACCCCCAAAATACGGGCAATAATACCAGCCTACCTTAAAGGGATGTTTCAGAGCTGATTTTTAAAAAGTCTTTTTTTTAAATTGACATTTTCCATTAAAAAATGAATAATAAATAGGACTGTTGTTTTTAAGTACCCCGAAAGCCAGAAATGCAAATGCATTATCTCTTTGAATGGTACAAGAAAATATCTCAAAGAAGAAATGCTGCAGAAAATTAAAGGATGTCCTTGTTAGCTCTTTTGTGCAAAATTTGGCAGGTGATAATGTTTCATACCTTGCAACAAAGAGCTTCACCTGCTGGTTTCTGAACATGACACAAGTTTTGAAGGTGCAAGAAAATATCAGGCTATTTTTTGCCTTACAGGTTAGCTGGCAACGCCAGTATCAGTCCCACTGAAAAGCATGTGTTTTTCCCCAAAGCATTTTGAGGGCTAGAGTCAATGGCTTTCTTTTTTCTTAATAGAAGTGCCAAGCCACTAAAACCTAGGGCCTGATGTTTGCAATCTTGAATTTGGAATAGGCAGGAACTGGTTGTTCAGTAGCATATTTGGCCACTTGAATGATTTTACATGCTATAATTCGGTTTTCTGTGACCCAGGCCCCACAGCATGGCAATGTCAAGTAGAAAGTGGTTCTAAAGCGTGTCCAAGAACACATTTCATTTCACTTTTTATTTCTGTACTGTATATGCAGGGCGGTTTTCAAGCTGAAGAAACCACAAGGATCGCACACCGTATAAATATTCTGAACCAATACATACAAAAATGTCATAATAAAAAAACATAAATATAATATCAAATAAAATAATATGCAGTGATCCATTAGAATATAATAGTACACAATAGTACACAAAGCGAGGCTTTACATGGGCTTCTCCTTACCGCCTAAAGCCTTGCCATTCCATTGGGCCAGCTCCCTTCCTACCCGATGCTTCTTCTGTTTCTGCCGCCCGAAGCAACTGCTTCATTCCGCCTCATGGGTGGGCCAGCCCTGGTGTCTGGGTTCTCAAATTGTTCTGGAAAGTGGGAATTGAATAGATTCAGCTTTAAATGAGAATTGTATCAAATTTCTCCTCCATCCGTATTCCATCCATATTCTTACCTGAATATGCCGGGGATTGAACTTGACCGCTTCTGCATGCCAAGCAAATTGTCTTCTTCTGAGCTGTGGCCTTTCTCCCCCATGCAATGCCACCATTCCTATCACCTTGAAATCCTTTGCTCCCTTCAAAGCTCCCATTCTGCAATGTCTTGGAGGAGATGAGGAGCAGGGTTGGAAGTACCTGAAAGGGTTGTTGGGGACCAGAGCTTAGTGGCATATGACATGCTTAGAAGGCCCAAGTCCTTGTCCCACGTGGGATATCCACTTGAAAGAATCAGGAAGTTGGTGGTGTCCCATGCCTGAAACCTATTGTATTTTCTATTGTAAACTGAAAAGATGAATGCAGATGCATAGCTGCCTAGTCTCCAGTTTTTCGCGGGAAACCCCTGTATTTTAAAACGTTTCCCGCTGGCAGCCCGGATTGGAAAAAAATCCTGTAAATCCCCCGGATTTCTTACCTACAAGGGAGGCTCCATTTTGGGTGCTGGCGCCACCCGATTTCCGGTGCCCAGACATGGGTAGCGCGACACTGGAAGTCGCTTCTACGCATGTCTGGACATGTGCAGAAGCGACTTCCAGTGCCGAGCTACCCATGTATAGGCACCAGTAATTGGGCAGCGCTGGCACCGGAAATTGCTTCTACGCATGTCCAGACATGCGTAGAAGCGACTTCCGGTGCCGCGCTGCTGCTGATCCCGCATTTTTCAGTGGGAGACTTGGCAGCTATGTACAGGTGTAAACGTTCCTAATTTCTTGGTGCTGGACAAATTGCCGATAATAAAAAGTAAACAAAGAGGTGGGCTGTAACTGCAGCCTGCCTTATGCTCTATGTATGAACTGATCAGAGCAGACTGACCACATGGGTCATCTTCCATTCACTACTCGACTGAGACTGTCAAGCCCACATTCATAAACTGAGAGAAGAGAACATATTTGTATCCAAGCTTCTGTAACTTCCATTTCACATCACCAGTGCAAATGTAAAGAATAATTCCCTGAGGATTTCCTCTTTTTTCCACCCCCTTTTTAGGATATGGCTGTTTTAGATGTTTCAGTATTTTTCTTTTCTTGTTAAAGAGGGGAAAAAATAGACTCCCCTTTCTCAGGGAAACCAACTAGTTTATTACACTTTACACCCAGGTGTTTGCTGTAGAATTTGATACACAACTGTATCCCGGAAAACTATAAAGCAGTATAATTTATAGAAATGAACCGAGAATCATTATTTTTTATGGGTACCACTTAGTGTGCAGAAAATGCATGCTTTCCAAAAACATGGAATAAACGTTCTGTTAGCCTTATTGGGTCCAAATGTTAGAGTTTAAATTATTTTACTATGCAAACTTTCTTTCATATCTTGGCAGTGGTGATTTCCATTTTTATTCCTTCGGCATCCATAATCTTATTAGAATCAAAAACATATGCTTTGAGATCATTGGGCAGCTTCCCTGCTGCCCCAAACCCTCCCCAGTTTAAAAAAGAAAAGAATGATCCCAAAGTCTGATATTGTAGTACCAAAAATAACAGGGCCAGTACAGGAGAAAATTATGTGGCTTGTCGGGGTTGAATGGGAAAATGGTTCAAAAGGTGCAGTGAGTTTCATGCTTTTGATTTGCAAGTCATTAAGCCGCAAGAATCTCGGAGTCTCCTGCTGGCAGCTGTTCAAAATCCATTTTTCTATCCATAACAGAAGATGCTTGCTCAAGGATCTCAGATTTATTATATAAAGAGAGCTCAGGGGATTTGGAGCTTTATAACCCTTAAGAGGATGTTACACTTCCTGAAACCCAAACGCGCCTATCAGGGGACTAATATGGAAGATCATTGCTGCAGCTTGATGGCTACCCCTTGCTATCATCAGGGCTTGGAGTAATTTCTCATCTCTTGAGCCCACCAGCTCAGTGGCATCTACAGGGATAACGTCTCGTAGGCTAGGTGCAGATGATAGCTTTAAAGAGACCTGGAGGAGAAATGGGAGAGCCTGTCGTTGCCTGTGGTATGCACATTCATTTCGCAGCCCTATAATGGATCAGTGTTCAAAGTGATTTTGCAGGTTCTTGAAGTGCTTCGAGCAGAATCTGAGAGGAGCTGGGAGTAGCTCCAAGGAGTGTATTCTGCACTGCAGCATCAGATGTGTGAGTGTTTTGATGTGATTTCTGTAACCACATACTTGCTGTAACAAATAGCTTGTTCCGCTGCCTCCCATGCCCAGAATAGTTTAGAAACAATACACACTTACAATGTGTGCTGAGCAGTAATTCTCATTCAGTTCAATGGGGCTTTCTCCCAGATAGGGATGGATTAATCTGTCGGCTTCTGAATCTCTCAATTTTATCGTTTTTCCAATCTTGGGTTCTGTTCTCCGCTTCTGCAGCAATTTGCAATTGTTGGATTTTTATTTATTTTTTATTTTAAAAATCCTTATGGAAATTCTTCAGTGAAGATTTCTCCTAATGAACACATTTGTATACACAGTTTTGACAAATATGCACACATTTGCCAGCATTTCCCCCCAAAATAGTGTGTTTTTGTATGTAATGATAATCTGCATATGCACTCTTCATACACTGTCACATGGCATATATACTGTATTTTTCAGTGTATAAGATGCCCCCATGTATAAGACGCCCCCACATTTTGGGGGACTCCAAATTAAGAAAACACCCCTCAGCACTATCCATGTATAAGACAATCCCCAATCTTTAACCTGATTTTTTGGTTAAAAAATAAATAAATCCTGGACTTATACACAGGAAAATACAGTTTATCTGCCATGCACGTAACACTAAATGTGCCTAAGTTTAATGAGTGTAAGTTGTGGGCTTACTATATTAGGGAAATTGCTTGCAAGAACTTATGAACTAGTCAAAGCCACATACAAAAGACTACATGTTTATTTAGATAATTTTAGAAAAACGAGAAACGAAGAGACCTGAAAGTGACAGGTCCTTCCAGCTCTACTCCTGGTTGAAATTCAGTAGAGCCACAGGCAGCAGGTTCAAACATTGCTGACCTAGATGGACCAATGGGTCCAAGGCACCTTCTTAGGTGTTTTGGGAAATGTTAAAAAGGCCCACCAATCTCGGTTCCTTTTCCTCAAGTGAAAAGTAAAATTTATTATACCTTGGGTTACGGCCGCTTCAGGTTGCGCGTTTTTGGGTTGTGCACCGCTCAGAACCCGGGAGTCCCGGAATGGGTTACTTCTGGGTTTCGGTGCACGCACATGTGCAGAAGCGCCGAATCACGACCCATGCATGTGCAGATGCAGCGCTGCGGGTTGCGAACGTGCCTCCCAAGCGTCCACTGTACCCCAATTGTTCCCAACTGATGCTTCCTCAGGGGAAGAACAGAATACATACCTGGGCTTTGGACTCGGTAAACAAGGAGACTCTTAATCTCAGGGTGGTTTGTTCAAGCCCCATGTTGGACAAAATATTCTTAAATTTAGGGTGGTTGGACTAGATCAGGCATGTCCAACTGGTTGATCGTGATCCACCGGTCGATCGCAGGGCGTTCCTGGTGGATCCTGGCCGATCAAGTGATCCTGATTGATTGCCCTAAAAAAAAAAAAAAACTTTGGGTCTTCCTCCGCACAAAAAAACTCAACAACTTTGGTGAAGGCTCCCCACAAAAAGCTCAACAACTTTGGTCAAACCAATGGGTAGGTCACTGCCAGGTTTTTTTTATATATACTGTATAGTGGGAGTAGATTTCAGTCTCTTGGGAGTTGGGTATGCCTGGACTAGATTATCCTAGTCTTCCCTTCCAACTCTACAATTCCATGATTCTATGTTTCTACATCTTTATCTCTGATAATGGCAGCCCATCTTGTGGCCTAGCCAACCTTGACAGCATCCAATCCACACGGAAGAATATAATGGCCTGTTGTGGAGGGCAGAATTGAGTGAAAGAAGGGTATAAGAAAGGAACATTTTCCCAGTAAGGCAACCCAGGGGTGTCAGAGCTGATAGAAGTCAGTTTAAGATTATGTAACTGTGGGTTAAACCACTGAGCCGAGGGCCTGCCAATCAGAAGGTCGGCAGTTTGAATCCCCGCGACAGGGTGCGCTCCCATTGCTCGGTCCCAGCTCCTGCCCACCTAACAGTTCAAAAGCACGTCAAAGTGCAAGTAGATAAATAGATTTATCACGAGTTGAAGAAGGTGTTGAAAAACACATTTGTTAAAAAACCAGAGGCTTTTTTACTCAGAATCATAGGAAAAGAGTTGCCAAAGAAAGACATTACTTTTTTTCTGTATGCCACAACAGCGGCTAGAATCGTATTAGCAAGGACATGGAAAACAGAAGATCTACCAACGATCGATGAATGGCAGATGAAGTTGATGGACTATATGGAACTGTCTGAACTGACTGGGAGAATCCGTGAAAAGGGAAAGAAGACGGTGGAAGAAGACTGGAAGAAATTTAAGATTTATTTGGAAAAGAATTATAAGTTAAAAAATGGATAATAAAGGTTGTGGAAGTACAAAGATGCTATAGAAGCAATAGTTTAAAGAAGTAAGAAGTAAAATTTGTGAATTGCAGAGTATAAGATCTAATGTATAAATGCATAGATTTAAAACAAGAATTGGGTTGATAATAGATATAGGAAGTTTGATATTAGAAAAAGTGAAGATTGTTGAAAACGTGAGCGCTGAAATAGTTACTATTAGAAACGTGGATGGGGGGAAGTCATTGATATAAGAATTATATTAGTAAATGAGGTATGGAATTCTTTGTTTTTTTCTTTTTATTCTTTGTTATTTTGTCTTGTTGTATTTTTCTTTTTTCTTGTGTATTTTTTGCTTTATTTCTATTTTGTATTTTTCTTTGAAAAACTAATAAAAATATTATATATAATATTATATAAAACGCCATTTCCGTGTGCTGTTCTGGTTCGCCAGAAGCGGCTTTGTCATGCTGGCCACATGACCTGCAAGCTGTACGCCAGCTCCCTCAGCCAATAACGCGAGATGAGCGCCGCAACCCCAGAGTCAGTCACGACTGGACCTAATGGTCCGGGGTCCCTATACGGGCGGTTGCTAGGGAACAGGTCGGTTGCTAGGCAACGGGGGTTGCTAGGCAGCGGGTTGGTTGCTAGGCAACGGGTCTGTTGCCAGGCAATGGGGGTTGCTAGGCAACTGGTCGGTTGCTAGGCAACGGGCGGTTGCTAGGGAACAGGTCGGTTGCTAGGGAACATGTCGGTTGCTAGGCAATGGGGGTTGCTAGGCAACGGGGTTGCTAGGCAACGGGGCTGCTAGGCAACGGGTCGGTTGCTAGGCAACTGGTCGGTTGCTAGGCAACGGGCAGCTGCTAGGGAACAGGTCGGTTTCTAGGCAACGGGGGTTGTTAGGCAACGGGCGGTTGCTAGGGAACAGGTCGGTTGCTAGGCAATGGGTTGGTTGCTATGGAACGGGTCTGTTGCTAGGCAACGGGGGTTGCTAGGCAACTGGTCGGTTGCTAGGCAACGGTCGGTTGCTAGGCAACAGGTCAGTTGCTAGGCAACGGGCGGTTGCTAGGGAACAGGTCAGTTGCTAGGCAACGGGCAGTTGCTAGGGAACAGGTCTGTTGCTTGGCAACGGGGGTTGCTAGGCAATGGGGGTTGCTGGGCAACGGGCATTGCTAGGCAACAGGTTGGTTGCTAGGTAACCGGTCAGTTGCTAGGCAACGGGTCGGTTGCTAGGGAACAGGTCGGTCGCTAGGCAACAGGGGTTGCTAGGCAATGGGGGTTGCTAGGCAACAGGTCAGTTGCTAGGCAATGGGGGTTGCTAGGCAACGGGGATTGCTAGGCAATGGGTCGGTTGCTAGGCAACGGGCGGTTGCTAGGGGACAGGTCGGTTGCTAGGGAATTGGCGTTGCTAGGCAGCGGGTTGGTTGCTAGGCAACGGGTCTGTTGCCAGGCAACGGGGGTTGCTAGGCAACTGGTCGGTTGCTAGGCAACTGGTCGGTTGCTAGTCAACGGGCGGTTGCTAGGCAACAGGTCGGTTGCTAGGGAACATGTCGGTTGCTAGGCAATGGGGGTTGCTAGGCAATGGGGGTTGCTAGGCAACGGGGGCTGCTAGGCAACGGGTCGGTTGCTAGGCAACTGGTCGGTTGCTAGGCAACGGGCAGCTGCTAGGGAACATGTCGGTTTTTAGGCAACGGGGGTTGCTAGGCAACGGGTCGGTTGCTAGGGAACAGGTCGGTCGCTAGGCAACAGGGGTTGCTAGGCAATGGGGGTTGCTAGGCAACAGGTCAGTTGCTAGGCAATGGGGGTTGCTAGGCAACGGGGATTGCTAGGCAATGGGTCGGTTGCTAGGCAACGGGCGGTTGCTAGGGAACAGGTCGGTTGCTAGGGAACGGGGTTGCTAGGCAGCGGGTTGGTTGCTAGGCAACGGGTCTGTTGCCAGGCAACGGGGGTTGCTAGGCAACTGGTCGGTTGCTAGTCAACAGGCGGTTGCTAGGCAACAGGTCAGTTGCTAGGGAACATGTTGGTTGCTAGGCAATGGGGGTTGCTAGGCATCGGGGGTTGCTAGGCAACGGGGGCTGCTAGGCAACGGGTCGGTTGCTAGGCAACTGGCCGGTTGCTAGGCAACCGGCAGTCGCTAGGGAACAGGTCGGTTGCTAGGCAACAGTCCGGTTGCCAGGGAACAGGTCGATTGCTAGGCAACGGGGGTTGCTAGGCAACAGGTTTGTTGCTAGGCAACTGGTCGGTTGCTAGTCAACGGGCGGTTGCTAGGCAACAGGTCGGTTGCTAGGGAACATGTCGGTTGCTAGGCAATGGGGGTTGCTAGGCATCGGGGGTTGCTAGGCAACGGGGGCTGCTAGGCAACGGGTCGGTTGCTAGGCAACTGGTCGGTTGCTAGGCAACGGGCAGCTGCTAGGGAACATGTCGGTTTTTAGGCAACGGGGGTTGCTAGGCAACGGGTCGGTTGCTAGGGAACAGGTCGGTCGCTAGGCAACAGGGGTTGCTAGGCAATGGGGGTTGCTAGGCAACAGGTCAGTTGCTAGGCAATGGGGGTTGCTAGGCAACGGGGATTGCTAGGCAATGGGTCGGTTGCTAGGCAACGGGCGGTTGCTAGGGAACAGGTCGGTTGCTAGGGAACGGGGGTTGCTAGGCAGCGGGTTGGTTGCTAGGCAACGGGTCTGTTGCCAGGCAACGGGGGTTGCTAGGCAACTGGTCAGTTGCTAGGCAACTGGTCGGTTGCTAGTCAACGGGCGGTTGCTAGGCAACAGGTCAGTTGCTAGGGAACATGTCGGTTGCTAGGCAATGGGGGTTGCTAGGCATCGGGGGTTGCTAGGCAACGGGGGCTGCTAGGCAACGGGTCGGTTGCTAGGCAACTGGCCGGTTGCTAGGCAACGGGCAGTCGCTAGGGAACAGGTCGGTTGCTAGGCAACAGTCCGGTTGCTAGGGAACAGGTCAATTGCTAGGCAACGGGGGTTGCTAGGCAACAGGTTTGTTGCTAGGCAACTGGTCGGTTGCTAGTCAACGGGCGGTTGCTAGGCAACAGGTCGGTTGCTAGGGAACATGTCGGTTGCTAGGCAATGGGGGTTGCTAGGCATCGGGGGTTGCTAGGCAACGGGGGCTGCTAGGCAACGGGTCGGTTGCTAGGCAACTGGTCGGTTGCTAGGCAACGGGCAGCTGCTAGGGAACATGTCGGTTTTTAGGCAACGGGGGTTGCTAGGCAACGGGTCGGTTGCTAGGGAACAGGTCGGTCGCTAGGCAACAGGGGTTGCTAGGCAATGGGGGTTGCTAGGCAACAGGTCAGTTGCTAGGCAATGGGGGTTGCTAGGCAACGGGGATTGCTAGGCAATGGGTCGGTTGCTAGGCAACGGGCGGTTGCTAGGGAACAGGTCGGTTGCTAGGGAACGGGGTTGCTAGGCAGCGGGTTGGTTGCTAGGCAACGGGTCTGTTGCCAGGCAACGGGGGTTGCTAGGCAACTGGTCAGTTGCTAGGCAACTGGTCGGTTGCTAGTCAACAGGCGGTTGCTAGGCAACAGGTCAGTTGCTAGGGAACATGTTGGTTGCTAGGCAATGGGGGTTGCTAGGCATCGGGGGTTGCTAGGCAACGGGGGCTGCTAGGCAACGGGTCGGTTGCTAGGCAACTGGCCGGTTGCTAGGCAACCGGCAGTCGCTAGGGAACAGGTCGGTTGCTAGGCAACAGTCCGGTTGCCAGGGAACAGGTCGATTGCTAGGCAACGGGGGTTGCTAGGCAACAGGTTTGTTGCTAGGCAACTGGTCGGTTGCTAGTCAACGGGCGGTTGCTAGGCAACAGGTCGGTTGCTAGGGAACATGTCGGTTGCTAGGCAATGGGGGTTGCTAGGCATCGGGGGTTGCTAGGCAACGGGGGCTGCTAGGCAACGGGTCGGTTGCTAGGCAACTGGTCGGTTGCTAGGCAACGGGCAGCTGCTAGGGAACATGTCGGTTTTTAGGCAACGGGGGTTGCTAGGCAACGGGTCGGTTGCTAGGGAACAGGTCGGTCGCTAGGCAACAGGGGTTGCTAGGCAATGGGGGTTGCTAGGCAACAGGTCAGTTGCTAGGCAATGGGGGTTGCTAGGCAACGGGGATTGCTAGGCAATGGGTCGGTTGCTAGGCAACGGGCGGTTGCTAGGGAACAGGTCGGTTGCTAGGGAACGGGGGTTGCTAGGCAGCGGGTTGGTTGCTAGGCAACGGGTCTGTTGCCAGGCAACGGGGGTTGCTAGGCAACTGGTCAGTTGCTAGGCAACTGGTCGGTTGCTAGTCAACGGGCGGTTGCTAGGCAACAGGTCAGTTGCTAGGGAACATGTCGGTTGCTAGGCAATGGGGGTTGCTAGGCATCGGGGGTTGCTAGGCAACGGGGGCTGCTAGGCAACGGGTCGGTTGCTAGGCAACTGGCCGGTTGCTAGGCAACGGGCAGTCGCTAGGGAACAGGTCGGTTGCTAGGCAACAGTCCGGTTGCTAGGGAACAGGTCAATTGCTAGGCAACGGGGGTTGCTAGGCAACAGGTTTGTTGCTAGGCAACTGGTCGGTTGCTAGTCAACGGGCGGTTGCTAGGCAACAGGTCGGTTGCTAGGGAACATGTCGGTTGCTAGGCAATGGGGGTTGCTAGGCATCGGGGGTTGCTAGGCAACGGGGGCTGCTAGGCAACGGGTCGGTTGCTAGGCAACTGGTCGGTTGCTAGGCAACGGGCAGCTGCTAGGGAACATGTCGGTTTTTAGGCAACGGGGGTTGCTAGGCAACGGGTCGGTTGCTAGGGAACAGGTCGGTCGCTAGGCAACAGGGGTTGCTAGGCAATGGGGGTTGCTAGGCAACAGGTCAGTTGCTAGGCAATGGGGGTTGCTAGGCAACGGGGATTGCTAGGCAATGGGTCGGTTGCTAGGCAACGGGCGGTTGCTAGGGAACAGGTCGGCTGCTAGGGAACGGGGGTTGCTAGGCAGCGGGTTGGTTGCTAGGCAACGGGTCTGTTGCCAGGCAACGGGGGTTGCTAGGCAACTGGTCAGTTGCTAGGCAACTGGTCGGTTGCTAGTCAACGGGCGGTTGCTAGGCAACAGGTCAGTTGCTAGGGAACATGTCGGTTGCTAGGCAATGGGGGTTGCTAGGCATCGGGGGTTGCTAGGCAACGGGGGCTGCTAGGCAACGGGTCGGTTGCTAGGCAACTGGCCGGTTGCTAGGCAACGGGCAGTCGCTAGGGAACAGGTCGGTTGCTAGGCAACAGTCCGGTTGCTAGGGAACAGGTCAATTGCTAGGCAACGGGGGTTGCTAGGCAACAGGTTTGTTGCTAGGCAACCGGTCAGTTGCTAGGCAACAGGGCGGTTGCTGGGCAACGGGTCGGTTGCTAGGGAACAGGTCGGTCGCTAGGCAACAGGGGTTGCTAGGCAATCGGGGTTGCTAGGCAACAGGTCAGTTGCTAGGCAATGGGGGTTGCTAGGTAACAGGGGTTGCTAGGCAACGGGCGGTTGCTAGGCAACAGGCGGTTGCTAGGCAACCGGTCAGTTGCTAGGCAACAGGGCGGTTGCTGGGCAACGGTCAGTTGCTAGGCAACCGGTCCGTTGCTAGGCAACGGTCCGGTTGCAAGGAAACAGGTCAATTGCTAGGCAACGGGGGTTGCTAGACAACAGGTCAGTTGCTAGGCAACGGGGTTGCTAGGCAACGGGTCGGTTGCTAGGCAACAGGTCGGTTGCCAGGCAACGGGGTTGATAGGCAACGGTCCGGTTGCAAGGGAACAGGTCAATTGCTAGGCAACGGGGGTTGCTAGGCAACGGGGGTTGCTAGGCAAGTGGTCGGTTGCTAGGCGACGGGGGTTGCTAGGAGACGGGCTGTTGCTAGGGAACAGGTCAGTTGCTAGACAACGGGGGTTGCTAGGCAACAGGTGAGTTGCTAGGCAACGGGGGTTGCTAGGCAACGGGGGTTGCTAGGCAACGGGGGTTGCTAGACAACAGGTCAGTTGCTAGGCAACGGGTCGGTTGCTAGGCAACAGGTTGGTTGCTAGGCAATGGGGGTTGCTAGGCAACGAGGGTTGCTAGGCAAGTGGTCGGTTGCTAGGCGACGGGGGGTTGCTAGGCGATGGGCAGTTGCTAGGGAACAGGTCAGTTGCTAGGCAACGGGGGTTGCTAGGCAACAGGGCGGTTGCTGGGCAACGGGTCGGTTGCTAGGGAACAGGTCGGTCGCTAGGCAACAGGGGTTTAAAGCCCTAAATGGCCTTGGTCCAGTATAGCTGAAGGAGCGTCTCCACCTCCATCATTCTGCCCGGACACTGAGGTCCAGCACCGAGGGCCTTCTGGCGGTTCCCTCGTTGCGAGAAGCCAAGTTGCAGGGAACTAGGCAGAGGGCCTTCTCGGTGGTGGCCCCTGCCCTGTGGAACGCCCTACCAACAGATGTCAAAGAGGAAAACAACTACCAGACTTTTAGAAGACATCTGAAGGCAGCCCTGTTCAGGGAGGCTTTTAAAGTTTAATAGATTACTGTGTTTTATTTTTCTGTTGGAAGCCGCCCAGAGTGGCTGGGGAAACCCAGCCAGATGGGTGGGGTATAAATAAAAAATATTTATTATTATTATTGTTGTTGTTGTTGTTATTATTATTATTATTATTATTATTATTATTATTATTATTATTATTACAAGGAAAGTGATCACACTTTCAGGCCCCATTTAGCTAAAAAACTGCTGTCCATCTGCAGCACTAGTAAAGAAGGTTGTAAGTTCATGGGCCCATTTTTCCAATGTAGTCTTCTTTTCAATAAAAGTCAGGAATTAAAAGCGAGTCAACCTAAAAACAAAGAAACCTCAGGTGTACATAAAACCAGCAGTTCAAACTATACATTATCGTGTTTCCCTGAAAATAAGACACTGTCTTATATTTATTTTTCCTCAAGAAGACATACTATGGCTTATTTTCAGGGGATGTCTTTTTTTTTTTTTGATTACGCATCCAGCCTCGCCTCTTCCTTGGTGCCCTCCAGAACTGCGCCTATCACTGTGTCTTATTTTCAGGGTATGGCTTATATTGTGCAAATGCTTAGAAATCCTGCTACGGCTTATTTTATGGGTATGTCTTATTTTCGGAGAAACGGCATATGTAAAAGGAAAATGGCCTATTAAAATGCATGTCAATCTTATTTTTAAGAATCTGTTGTTTAAAATTTGCACACCTCTTTACTGTCAAAACCTTCTTATCCTTACCCCTTTCCTTTCTTCTTCAAACGAATGTCCCTTGGAAGGCACCTTTCATAAGGGCTTGTATGCAATATATATATCTATATCTGACAAGGTTAAGGTTTGCTGAAATAACCTCTAAGTTTTCTGCCATGGGCTGATGTTGCTGTCTAAAAACAGTACCCCTTTAAAGAGTAGCAGATCTGCTGGAAAGGCACTAAGGGAACATTATATGGTTCTGGTGAACAGCATCTTTCAAAGCAGCAGCAATGGGAATCATGGGAATCAGGAGAGCCACTTATTCTTCTGCAGCAAAAACAACAACAGCAACAACAGCAACAAAAGAGCTCTTAATTCCTGCCTTTGCTGGCGTTACCAGTGATCATCGGTCGTTGTTGGTTGAAAACTAAAAATGTATACTTTTACATTCTTCACACTAGCGGAGGCTGCCAGCTGGCTAGGATGGCTTCTCGTTGCAACCTAGGGGGCTTGCAGGATCTCTACATCTGCAAAATTACACTTTGATTTCTGGCAACGGCAGGCCTCGAGGGACGAAAACTGAAGCAATCCACAGCCAGAACTCACATTTTGACATGTTAAGCAAGAGACTGCTCCTCAGTGTGTTTGCCATTTGGAGGAGAGGAGCAAGCAATATACTTGAAGAGAAGAAAAAGAAGAAGGGGGGGTGGAGAGAAATAGAGTAGCCGACACAGACATGAATGCTAACAGTATTTCTGCTACCAGGGAAAGTGGCTATTGGAACTAGTGCAAAGGAACAAATTATGAGAGGGATGGGAATGGAAGGAAATTGGCAAGCGCCAACCCCTAATGCTTATTTTTCAGTTCCACCGTGTTCATTATGTTCATTGCAGAAGTCTAAAAAGTGTAATTACTTAATGTTTGGGCTGATGGAGAAAGAAAGAAAAATATGATGAATCCTACACTGGGGAAAACTGCCATTTCTTTTCCTTCTCTGAGTTTTTACTCAAGCAACCTGGGATCCTTTTGAAAGTTTTGATAGCTGTGTAAACAAACTAGCTAAAATCATCTCGATCCATATTAAATTAGACAAGCTTACGCAGAATTGAAAGGGGTGGGGATGGGGAGGGGAGGCAGGTAATCTTGCTATGGGACTCGTTGCTTATCAAAGCTTGCAAAGGAGGAAGAACAGCACAAGGCAGCCTTCCCCAACCTGGTGCCCTCCGGACGCTGTTGGACTTCAAAGCCCATAAACTCCAGCCACAATGGCCGGTGGTCAGGGATGAAGGGAGTTTTAGTCCAGCAACATCCGAAGGGCACCAGGTTAGCTAAGGTTGGCACAGGGAGGTACACAACACCATTTCTTCTTGTGCTGCTTGTCTTCAAGAACAAAACATTAATGATTATTTCACCTATTAAACGGGGAAAACCCTGTCAAGGCAGGCATTATTAGCTCCCTGGCAAATGTACCTGCACGATAAAGTGTATATGCAATGATATATGTTGCTTCTGTTTTGACATGGGCACTGAAAAATGCAATGGGTGGGTTCTTCAATATGGGGTTTTCAGCTGCCCTTCATTATAATTTATGGGGTGATGGATCTAAAGCCATTTTGATGGATCAGAATACTTTCCAAATCATAGTTCCATCTCCCCCAAACCCTGTGATATAGATGACCTGATCAGGGGCGTACCCAGGATCAAAACTGGGGGGGGGGGCAAGCCATGGTTGTTCAGGTTGTGACATTTCAGCACGGAAAAGGGAATGGAACCAAAATTTTAAGAAAATTATATATAATTATAGCAGTGCTTTATTACGGTAGTTATTACAATTATTTGCTTGAATTTTTTTTAATTTTTATTCTAGTTACATGTCTTATACTAATATCATTTTTCTTGTGTTTGAAGAAAACTTGTTCAAAACTTTCGTTTCAATCCAGTCCTGATATTCCTTGAAGAATTTCTGATGGACGCTCATCAAACACAACCCAGTCAGTCTGTCCTCTCCCATTGCACTTCTGAGCCAGGTCTTTACCCTTTAAAATTTAATTTTCTACAGAAATTACTTAACTTACCTTTTTGGAACCAGTTTCTTATATCCATTTAGGCAGCCTCGATGTCTTCTAAACGTAAATAAGAAGGTAAACTAATAGCGGGCGGCTCAGTTTAGTGACGCAGAACTCACGAGACCCCTCTAGAAGATTCCCTCTTCTCTCTGCTAGAGCCCGCTAGAGACCTCTCCCTCCCTTGAATCCCAATGGCTGGCTGACATAGATTCCTCTACCAGTCGCTAGGTGGCTCTAGATACTTCTCGGTTTTTACACCATTTCAGTGTGGTAAACAACTGATTATTCGCCATCGCCCTACCTAATTTTGTTTCGTTTCATCACTTTATAACCATTTATTTATTTTTTTGCTTCGGGGGAGCTGCCCCCCCTTCCCCTCGCTGGATACGCCCGTGGACCTGATGGATGCCTGAGGATGACCAGCTGATTCACTGCAATCAGTTTATTTTGGGCTCAACAACTGAGGATACAGACGCCGTTTACCACAGGCCCTTTTGTGGCTAGGATTGCTACCACAAGGTAGCACATATCCTGAAAGTGCTACACTGTCAGATTCAGCTCCTGCAGCTTTACATGTAACCCTAACCATGGGCTGGATCTTCCCTAGTCCCGACACCTAATAATGGAATAGAGTTCACACAACCTCTTCTTCATTGGAGCTGCCCTTTGCTGCTGACAGCCTTGAGGTGGAACAATGACCACAGTGGTGTGTGCCATGGCCCCGCGACCCTCAGTTCCTCAGTAGAAAATAAACACACGCACACAAGTGGATGTCGGAAGTATTTTGGTTCATGAGTTCAAATAGGCCACGATTGGTTACAGGTGTGAGTGGTTCATAGCTGCCAAGTTTTCCCTTTTCTCGCGAGGAAGCCTATTCAGCATAATGGAATTTCCCTTTAAAAAAGGGAGAACTTGGCAGCTATGGAGTGGTTTGGATCAGGCATTGGGTGAAGCCAGGCTATATCTCGACTCCCTCCCATCTACAGGGAGTCCAACTAAGGGTAAACCACCAATAGGGGGAACCCTATGACTTACATCAAATAGGGGCACCCTGAGGGGTCCCCGCTGGGGTCATGGCATGGCCCTAGCCCATGTCTGGACAATGGACAGAATCCACAGGTAGAACAATGACCACGGTGGTGCTTGTGAATCCAGACGCAACCGATGAAGCAGCTGGCATTGGTTCAGATTTTTTTAAAAAATACATATGATTTGATGTCTGAACGGAGTCGCACTGTTCATTTTGTGGTGCAAACACTCTTTCTCTTTCACTGGAATAAGGGGGGGGGACTCACTATGAGGCTGTGGTTCTTCTCCTGTTGCAGCCTTTGTCAGATATCTGCAACCTCTTTCCTCTTGGAATGTTGCTACCTGATAATGTGGCCTCCTCCCAGTGAGCATTCAGGCGGAGGATGGCTGTTCCAGTGGGCAGCTGTCAGGAGGTATGTCATAGCCAGCGCCGTACATTGTAGCAGCAGCCAAAAACAAAGGGGCAGTGGAAAAAGTAGGCCAATGCTTTCACCATCACTTCCCCCACCTTCACTCCATGTTGCCCCCAAATGTTCTTCTCAGTGAAGCCGTAGCAACCGCTACCAGGTGGCATAGACATGTCCCAAACACTGGCAGAGGAAGAGGGGGGTGGGGGAGTGCACCGCCCCCGGCACCACGATCCCAGTGGGGTTCCATCGCGGCTGCCCCCCTGCGTGGGCTGGGTGCCACCACCACCCCGCAGGCAGCGCGCCACACCTCTGCGGCTGGCTCGCCATGCCCCCGGGACACGCACCACATCCCCACTTGCTCTCCGCCCCCGGTGCCGGAGCATGAAGCTCTGCCACTGGTCCCAAACACTTATCTAATTCCCCATGATATAATACAACTGT
This sequence comes from Zootoca vivipara, assembly GCF_963506605.1. Lineage (NCBI taxonomy): Eukaryota > Metazoa > Chordata > Lepidosauria > Squamata > Lacertidae > Zootoca > Zootoca vivipara. The sequence continues at coordinate 17,003,525 of NC_083278.1, forward strand.
GGAAAGAGGACATGGTGATCCTTTGCTATTAATAAAAGAAGACTAAAACACACACACACACACACACACGAATGAGATGGCGGTCCTTTGCTATTCACAATAGAAGAATGAGAGAGAGAGTGAGAGATGCATTATTCTGTTGTGAATAGCAAAGGACCACCATGTCCTCTCTCTCTCTCTCTCTCTCTCTCTCTCTCCTGAGTATATATATAATGAAATTTCACAGACAAGACATGACCCAGTACAAGCCACACAGTGACAACAGCACACATCTGTATCTTCTTCCTCCAGAGAGTTCAGCGTATTTTTATTTCAAAAAAATTACATACTGTACCACTTCACGCCTAAGTGGCATGCAGTAAGATTAAGAAGAAACAACAAAACTAAAACCAGTTCAAACTAGCCATAAAAATCAGAACATTTGCTTAAAACGCCTGCTGAAATAGAACGGTCTTAATAAGCCATTGGAAGTTTGACAGGGAGAGGACTATTTGATCTCAGCAGAAAGAGAGAGTTCCACAGAGTTGGACCCACAATACTAAACACACAGCTCTCCGTGGATACAAGCCACACACCTGAGCTACAGGTGACCACTAACAGCTACTCATCTGAAGACTTCAATGATGGAGCAGTGATATGAAGAATCAAGCAGTCCTTAAGGCATCCTGAACCCAAGTTGTGAAGGGTGTTGTAAATTAATGTAAGAACCTTGAGCTTAGCCTGCTGGCATTTGTCCTTACAACCAGGGCCGGCTCTAGGGGTAGGCTGGGTGGCGCGGTGCGCCAGGGCGCCGGGTCTGCAGGGGGCGCTGCACGGCGAAGCCACACGGAAACCTTGCTGCGCCCTGCGCCCGCCCACCAGCCGCGGGAAGAAATGGGGTGGGGCGGGGGCACCGGAGCAATCTGCGCACCACGGTGCCAGGGCGCCCGGCCCGCTTAAGACGGCCCTGCTTACAACAACTCTCTTAAGTAGGTTAGTCAAAAAGTAACTTACAGCCCAGTGCCTATAACTAAGTAGAGATCTGAACCTGACTTTCCTACATCCAACTGTATCTCTTATTCATTGTTCAACACCGTCTTCCCAACTCAGAGGTGGTGAAGCTGTGGCCTTCCAGTTGTTGCTGGATTACTGCTCCGATCATCTCTGATCATGGGCCATGCTGGGCTGGGGCTGTTGGGAGTCTAACAAAAGCTGAAGAGCCACAGATTCCTCACTCCTGTCCTAAAATAGTTTCTCGAGGTATTTTCTCCTTAACTGGCCTTCAGCCTGTGGGAACAGAAGATCTGAACTCATGGCACACAGTGAAGTACTCTGCATGAACACACCACAGCTGAAAGCCACAGTTTCCTGGCTCGGCTACTGGTTAAAAGACTGAGTTGTGAACAAGGCCCAAATCTACATCTCTTCTGCTCTAGTCACAGTAGTTTTGCCAGCTGTTCCCTTCATTCTATTATGTTCATTCTTTCCTCCAGGAATCATGTTTCCTCCACAGTTGAAAATTTATTTAGCTTCTCTACGAGAGGCCAAGGACTTCTGCCTAGCAGCTGAGGCAAAAATCGAGGATTGCCATTTCAGATGAAGTTGTTCCAAATTACGTTTTTTGTTTTGTTGCTACAGACGTGCACAATATCAATATATATCATCCCTGACCAATGGTCATGCTGGTGGGGACTGACAGGAATTCAAAATAGAGGAGGATGTCAGATTAGGGGAAGCTATTCTACAAAATATATGGAGGGAACCAGATTAGGGAAGGTTTTTCTACAGGAATCCTAGCATAGCAAGCACAGATGGTTTCAACTTGAGTGTCAGGAAGGCAGAAAAATATCATAACAGCGGGACATAGATCAAAACTAATATGTTGAAGGTGCTTACCCTAGTCTTTAAAAAGGTGTCTTATTTTTGTTCTTATTTACTCAGAAATACTATGGGTTAAACCACAGAGCCTAGGGCTCGCTGATCAGAAGGTAGGCAGTTCGAATCTCTGCGACGGGGTGAGCTCCCTTTGCTTGGTCCCAGCTCCTGCCAACCTAGCAGTTCGAAAGCACGTCAAAGTGCAAGTAGATAAATAGGTACCGCTCCAGCGGGAAGGTAAACAGTGCTTCTGTGTGCTGCTCTGGTTCACCAGAAGCGGCTTTGTCATGCTGGCCACATGACCTGGAAGCTGTACACCGGCTCCCTCGGCCAATAAGGCGAGATGAGCACCACAACCCCAGAGTCGGTCACGACTGGACCTAATGGTCAGGGGTCCCTTTACCTTTAAGTATCAGTGACATAAATTGGACTTACCACTAGGGCTGTACAGTGTACATGGACCCCCAATCCAATTTGTAAATCCGGATCAGACCCAATACAATCTGGAACTTACTCCAGACTGTGACAAATCTCCAGAAAATCCATCTTCTTGCATTAAAGAATGGAAACAGACACCACATTCTTTGATTTTTGCACAGGTCATGAAATCTGGAGACATGGTAGCCCCTACAGAGGGGATCGTTGTGAGTGTTCACAGTTGATCCTATGGATCTTCCAATGGGGAAGAGAAGAATTTAACATCTACTCATCATAAGTAGCATATGAAAAATCTGGCTGCTTCCTTTCAGGGAGAAAACTTTAAAGTAGGAACACTGAAACAAAAAAGCTAGTCCTCCAGTTGACACTCCCTTAGGGGATGGGACAAGGATGCAGGTTGGGAGAATAATACAACAAGCAGCATTAGCAGTAAATAATCCATCTTTTGCAATATGCATCTCCTCCTACGGAACAACCCTTAAGGCAATGGATGTAGCAAATGTGGCTGTATTAAAGTGAGCATATAGGAGTACAAATTCAGTAGGTATTGAATGATTGAGAAATCCAGCACCTGGATTTTGCCTCTGAATGGAACAACAACCATACATGCATGCTAATGTCACTTACATAACCATGCTGGGAATGATTCAGACTTTGTTCACTCACCTATTTACTTTGGGGATTAAGAGACAGCAACAAGATTTCAGTGAGGTGGGGCAGAGAGCTATGGGGAACATTTACAGGTGCAACACTGTTTGTAATGGTAAGCTTAGGCCAGGGGTCAGCAAACTTTTTCAACAGGGGGCCTGTCCACTGTCCCTCAGACCTTGTGGGGGGCCGGACTATATTTTGAAAAAAAGATATGAACAAATTCCTATGCCCCACAAATAACCCAGAGATGCATTTTTAAATAAAAGGGCACATTCTACTCATGTAAAAACATGCTGATTCCTGGACCGCCCGCAGGCCGGATTTAGAAGGTGATTGGGCCGCATCCGGCCCCCGGGCCTTAGTTTGGGGCATAGCTGCCAAGTTATCCCTTTTTTAAAGGGATTTTCCCTTATGCTGAATAGGCTTCCTCGCGAGAAAAGGGAAAACTTGGCAGCTATGGTTTGGGGATGCCTGGCTTAGGCAATATTGGACCCATAAACAGGGAGGGGGATTGTGAGGACCCAGGGCAATTTGCCCCAACTCTCTGCATCCATGAGCAAAGCATTGTCATGTTGCCGACACCCACCCCATTCTGGGAATTTGACAAAGCACAGGTCATTGTAGGGACATAGAACACAAATGAGTGACTCCCCACATGGTGAGCAGCCATTATGGGACTTTTTAAAGTGGCCCTGTGCAGTAAGTGGGTTGTCTGTTTTCACTGCCTTCTAATTTAAGGTGAATCAAAAGAAACCAGATTGACGCTGTAAACATTTCAGCTTAGAATTCTGGTTGAAGAGTTCCAGAGTTTGTAGTCCCATGGAATGGGGCCAATAAGAGAGAAATATAAAGCTGTCATGCCCGTGATGTTAAATCCTCCCTTTCATTTATCTGGGGAAGCTTCCCCATTAATATTTTTGCCTGAAACCAGAACTGACTTTTTAACACCAGAAGCGTGTGACAAATGTTGCTGGTCACATCTTGTCCCCAAACTCCCATTTACATGAGACTTCTCGGATAACACAGCAGTAAAGGCAAGAAGCCTACGAAGCTATGGTGCGAAGTGGAATGTTAGCTACAAACCACGCAAGTTGCTTGTTCAAGATTACAACTGATTGAAGTGACAGATACTTAAAAGAACAAAAAAGGAAGATGTCGGGATTAGTGAGAGATTTGAGAATATTATGTGACCTCCATGCAGTTTCCAATTATGGCACATTTGAGGAAGGAAGTAATTTACCTGCAGGGAACTCACTTAAAAGACAAGTACAAATACAGTAGTGTTACAAACTCTCCCTGAATTTAAAGTTATATTGTTCAAAGCATCAGAACACATGGGGTTGGTTCAGATATTTTGTGCAATGATAAGCTCCTGTTTAGGGAGCGCTATGGACCTCAGTTCTTGCCCACCTAGCAGTTTGAAAGCACATCCAAGTGCAAGTAGATAAATAGGGACCGCTCCGGCGGGAAGGTAAACAGCGTTTCCGTGCGCTGCTCTGTTTCGCCAGAAGCGGCTTAGTCATGCTGGCCACACGACCCGGAAGCTGTCTGCGGACAAACACCGGCTCCCTCGGCCTATAGAGCGAGATGAGCGCCGCAACCCCAGAGTCGGTCACGACTGGACCTAATGGTCAGGGGTCCCTTTACCTTTATGGACTTCAGGAATGCACACATTTACCACCCTGAAGAAAATGTCATGAGCCAGGTATCCACAGGTACAAATGTACAGTACTTCTCTCTTAGGGGATGGGCATATTGTGTAAATTGTGGCTCGTATGATGTCATTCATACAATGGCTGGTATATCATAAACCTATTCAGGAAGTTCAGAGGATTTGATGTTGAGTTCATTCACAGATACATAACTATGGTCCAGTGGCCAGTGTGTTGGACCAATATTTAAGAGACCAGAGTCGAAAATGCATTTCAATTATGAATTCTTTAGGGTGCCTTCATCTATTTGTTAATCAATCTCAATTGCATGGACAGGCGGAGTCCCCCAAACCCCCAGGCGACCCGCTGAGTGGAATAAAGACACATAACAACGTGCTATGGGATTCAAATTGGCCACAACTTTATTAAGATTCAGATGTAGGGAGACCTTGGCTCAGGCATTGGGCGTTATCCTTCCCAGTCCCCAGCCGGGATTCTGGGAGGCTTTGGGGTTATCTACATGTATGGGAGTTGGGGCTGGCTCTGGAGAACATATGTTCAAGCAGAGAGAGCCCGCCCCCTGTTCGCCACTGCTGGAAGGGGGAAGTGATGACGCCTATTGGCATGGTCAAGACTTCCCCCCAATACCCCGCTCTTGTTGCCGTAAAGGGGGTGAGGTCTCCGCCTCACGCCCCTCCCTCTAGGAAAATCGCCAAAGAATTCCGCCCAAGGCCTGACACCGTCAAAGTTGTGACGTATTGCTACGGGAAAGGCGAAACCTGCTGATGCAGGAAAATTCCTTTCCGACCCTTCAACAGCGGCCTTGACGTAGCAGCGCCCGTGAACCTGTAGAGAAAAGGTTAACCTGCAAAAGAACATGAATGAAGGTGTGGAGGGTGGGAGAAGCTCTGGAAGCAACTGGTGCTTGGAGGTAAGATTCAAATTCTTTTGTGTGAGCCGGACAGTCCCTCCCCTTACCTGGCCATCCCCTGGCAACACCTCCCCAGGCAGGATTGGACGCTGGGCTGGGGTAGGCAGAGACCCCTGGCATCCTACCTGGGAAGGCGATGTCAGCCCCGAACTCCCAGGGAGTCGCCTCTGGTCATGAAAGCATTGGCGTTCTACATTCAAGGAACCTTCCTTTCGTAGACCCTCCAAATGTCCCTATTTTCCAGGGATAGTCCCAGATTTACAGAAGCTGTCCTGGTTTCTGTTTTGATCCTGGAATGTCCTGCTTTTTCCTTAGGACGTCCCTATTTTCATCGGAGAAATGTTGGAGGGTATGGAGTTATGCGACCCCCTGAGAAGCATAGCTGCCAAGTTATCCCTTTTTTACAGGGATTCTCCCTTATGCTGAATAGGCTTCCTCGCGAGAAAAGTGAAAACTTGGCAGCTATGCTGAGAAGACCTCTGAAGGCAGCCCTGTATAGGGAAGGCTTTTAAAAAAATGTTTAATGTTTATTATTATTATTATTATTATTATTATTATTATTATTATTATTATTATTATGTGTTGGAAGCCACCTAGAGTGTCTGGGGCAACACAGTCAGATGGGCAGGGTATCAATAATAAAATTGTTGTTGTTGTTGTTGTTGTTAAATAGGATACCCCTAATTTTCATTGGAGAAATGTTGGAGGGTATGAGTGTCTGCCAGGAAACTTGTGCACACTACAGAGAATTCTGGGTAGAAGAAGTCCTAAGCTGCACAGCAGGTCGTATGGAGTAGTCAGGCTCATTGGACTTCACACCACAATCCTACAAGACAATGCATTCAATATACCTCTGTGGCTGTGCATTGGGAGGAGAGATCAGCGGTGAGTTGCAAGCTACTTTTAGACAGCCTTGTTCATCATTCTCTTACCTCTCACTGAGGAACCTCTAGTAAGCTCCAAAAGAACCACAGGGTTCTACAAACACTGCTTACAAATCACAGCTTTAGGGGAAAGCACCAAAGGGACCTAAGGAGGAATTCAAAATATCACATTAAAAAGAAACCCCAGATATGACACAATTAATGTAGAACTCATTGCATGCCAACAATGTGATAAGTTGTCAAGCTTTAGTTAGCCTGACATCATATATTAACAATGTTCTACAACCAGCAATTAAAATTCCATTTTTGCAAGACAGAGTGAAGACTGCTTAGCCACGGTGACATTTCTTTAACCTCCACAGCAAGTCTCACACCTATTTCTTATCACTCACAATATGTCACTCTGTTATATGATCCCATAATAAAAGACGGCCTCCCTCCCCCTCCATCATAAAATGTAATATGCACAGTGGGGGTAGAATTAAGTTTACCAAGGGAGCCTTAATTTTGAATTTCCTGGCTCTTGTGAGTTTAAGCCTCAGACCGATCACTGTATTAACATAGTTCTAATTGAGAGAAAGTTGAAGAAGGAAACAAAGTGTGCATGAAAAGTCTTTATTAGGGGATTGGATTCGCCAATGAACAGAATTTTTTTTTTCCTGAGCACTTTTCATTCCACATTTCCTTTGCAGTTCAGAACTAATCCTCCATTTCTCCCAAGAAGTTTCCTACGCTTAAAATCTGCTTGTCTCTCTAGCCTGGTGGAACAATATCAGGGGTTAAGAAATGATAAAATGTTCAGCTGTACTGTATATAGCACAATACCAATTCATCTTAAACACCTGACCTTGCAATAACATGCTTAAGCTGTGTTCAGAACACACACACACACACACACACAATGTTGTGCCAACCACATTTACTACTTTTCAATAGCCATCATTCTAAAACCATTGTACCAGATGGTTACATTTTTACCCTTTTAAAATAATAGGTATGTTTCAAGTTTGTTTGTTTTTTTAAATAATAATGTTGTATACAATTTTGTTTGCGTATCAATAATTGGCTTCTTATCTATGATTGTCGATGACTGCTAAAGACATGTTCCAAAACTGCAGTGAACTGCAGTAAATCTCCTGACACTTCTGAGAACAAGTTTCCCCTTCTTGCATTCTTTCTGGTTTCTGTGGCTCCTTCCTGGCTTGCGTACAGGCATGAGCTGTGAATCTGGAAGTTCCTGGTTAAAGTTTCAATTCAGCCTCAGGTGGCCATGTGCCCTACTTTACTGGAGACAGTCCTCTGTTCGAAATGGTTGTTGTATGTCCATGCTCAGCTTAAAGATAGAGAGCCATAAGAAGGGAGAACACAAAGGACTTTGAAGATGCCCACCAACAGTTAGGAGCCACTGGACAGTACCGGTCACGGTCTTTCTCATTATGGTGAGATGTGTTGTGTTTCGGTTTAAATTTTAGCATTTTTGTTAAAATGCGTCTATACATTAAAAAACATAGTGTATGTAAATATATACCCTCTCTTGTCTGGGTTTTCTTTTTTCTTTTTGGGGAGTGTGTGGGGAGGGGGGAGGAAAGGTGATGTATTTCCTGTTTTGTGAGAATATATAAATGGTCGTCCTACTTTAGCCATAAAGTCACCAATTTAAGCAAGTCACAAATCTTTGTGGGTTTGTTTTTTATAAAGTCATAATTTGAAAAAATAATAATAATCATCATAATTCACAAAGGAAACAGTTCATAAGAAGTAAATAAGGAGGCCATGTACAGGATAAACGAAGTCTTTTATTTTGCCGTTTGTTTTAGGTTAGGTTATGTTTATTTTATGTTATGTTCATGTCTAATGGTGGTGGATTCGTTTATTTGAGTTGTGGTGGATTTATATTGTAAATAAAATTAATACTAATAATAAGCAAACAAACAAACAAACAAGTCACAAATCTTTCAGCCACACCTCTCCACCACCACCCCTAGTTTCCCCCAGAAGCGGGGCATAATATTGGACCACTTTACAAATGTTGGAATGACTGGAAATACACCTGAAATATCTGCACACTTGGCAAGTGCTATATTGGGTGTGAGGAACTGTTTCCAGACAGCAAGTCACGTCCCGGTTCTCCCATTGCCACCAGTCAGTCACCTGACATCAGGTGAGAAACCTGTCCTTTGTAGCATGGCTAGAGTTCAAGGCATGCTTCAAAGGAAGACCCAAGCAGATTCAAACAATGCTTGAAATCAGTGCCGATACAGCAGTGCTTTCAGCAGTGGTTGGTTGCATGACAGAGATCTCAGTGGGAAACTCCATTGTGCAGTGGATCCCAGTGGGCTTTCTGTCATCACCAATCAGCTGGTCAACAGGGCTAAAGGCAGAAGCAGATCTCCGTTGTCAATGAAGTTGACTCTTTATTCATGGAAACGAACATACCTTGCCCTAGTACAGTGGTACCTCTACTTACGAATTTAATGTGTTCCAAACACACATTTGTGAGTCGAAAAAAAATTGTAAGTCAAATCCCATAGGAATGCATTGGGAGAAAAAAATCGTAAGTTGAAGCAACCCTATCCTATCTAAACCGCATCCAAGATGGCGGACTGAGCTCCATTCGTAAGTAGAGTTATTCGTAAGTAGAGTTATTCGTAAGTAGAGGTACCACTGTAGTCTCAGCAACACTTCCCAGTAGATCTTGCACAGTTTCTAGGGCTGAAGGTCCCTGCCTTCCAAACTTCCTCTCTTGGATGTTTCCCAAGCAGTCTCCAACTGCATCTGTCTACCTTTGACCTCTGTTCTGCTCTTCTCATTACTCTGTGAGCTCTTGGAGACAAGGGGAGCTTGTTGCAGCAGGAGAGGGAGACTATGGATTCTTCAGCAGTCCTTTGACACACTGCCCCAGCGTCTTAAAATAGCTGAAAGACCATCTTGCAGAAGAAGGAGAAGAAGAAGGAGAAGAAGGAGAAGGAGGAGAAGGAGAAGAAGGAGAAGAAGGAGAAGAAGGAGAAGGAGAAGGAGAAGGAGAAGGAGAAGGAGAAGGAGAAGGAGAAGGAGAAGGAGAAGAAGAAGAAGAAGAAGAAGAAGAAGAAGAAGAAGAAGAGGAGGAGGAGGAGGAGGAGTTTGGATTTGATATCCCGCTTTATCACTACCCGAAGGAGTCTCAAAGCGGCTAACATTCTCCTTTCCCCTCCTCCCCCACAACAGACACCCTGTGAGGTGGGTGGGGCTGAGAGACTTCAGAGAAGTATGACTAGCCCAAGGTCACCCAGCAGCTGCATGTGGAGGAGCGGAGACACGAACCCGGCTCCCCAGATTACGAGTCTACCACTCTTAACCACTACACCACACTGGCTCTCAGAAGATGGAGATGAAGACTTGTTCTCTGCTGCTCTAAAGGGCAAGACTATAAGTAATGGGTGGAAATGGCAGAGGAGCAAATGTCGGTTAAATAACAGGAGAAACTTTCTGATGGTCAGAGCTATTAGACAGTGGAACAGAGCCTGCCTGGGGATGTAGTGGGTGGTCTTTCGCTGGAGCTATTCAAGTAGAATGAAGATTACCACCTGTCGGGGTTGCTCTCATGCCCTCCTGCACTGTAGATGCTTTATTCACAAGGGGGTTGAACAAGTCTACCTCCAATGTCCCTATGATTCTATGATCTTTAAGCACCTTCTTCACAGCCAATATAGACAAAACACCCCACTTATTTTACAGGGGAGACATTACGCAGCTCTACAAAGCCAGGGGGATTAGAAGACTGAATACCACTTTTCATGCAATATGAATGAAAGAAGCTTCGCTGTTCAGATGCAAAGTCACTGCTGGCAAGCAGGTAAGGGCTCAAAATATGACCGTGGTGTGTACTTTCAACTGAGAAATCAGTACATCGCCTCTATTTGCGCAGATATACGTGCATCTATCCCAACACAAACCCTATTGAGAAAGGAATAACCACAAAGTTTGTTGTTATTCATTAAAAGATTGGTGTGTTAAGTCTTTGGCACTGGTGTAAACAAAGCCCTTCAACTATACTCCACTGCACCGAGCCGGGCGAGCCAGGATGTCACTGAAAGGCTGAAAAGAAAAACAGTTTCAGTACAAGTCTATTTTATCTGATTATTTGGTTAAAGGATTAGAAACCGAACCGTTTACTTTTTCAGAGTCCCAGAAAAGTCACAGCTGCGAGACAAGGAAGCTTCCTCATGCTGCCCTTCCAACGACCTCAGCACTGACCTGCAAGGACCACCCTTATTAGAGGTGAGAGGTAATTCAGCCTCGACCCTCGCTTTGTCTGGGCCTCCCCTCAGCAGAAACCGTTGGCTTTTTATGAGGGGGATCGCATGTCAGGGAAGTACAGACCAGCGGCCTCCACATGAATTTCGACACAAAGATAGAAGGCCTGGATTTTCTCCTATGCCACCCAAGCCCTCTGCTCCATGCCCTTTTGTAGAGGGGGAAACTACCACAACCCCTCTTCACTTTCACCCGGGGTTGGGAAAACAAGTGAAGACAGAAGCAAACGTTTCTGTAGGGTTGCCATATTTCAAAACTTGTGGAGCTTTTTCTTTTCATTTCTTTGGGGGGGGGCAAAGTTGTTGAGCCGTTTTTGGCAAAATCTCCCCCAAAAGAAGAATTTTTTGAGCTACTTTAAAGAAAATTCACCAAAAAATCAACACGTCTGATAAAAGTTGCCATATGCCTGGACATTGTTATGAACTTTCAGAAATTCCACCCAGACGCTATTTCTGATGGATGAATCTTGGCATTGTCCAGGAAATCCTGGAGGTATGGCAGCCCTAGTTTCTGTAAATTTACCACAACAATTTTGCTTTCACAGAATTTACCAGCATGCCCATCCGGGCAGCTGTCTTACCATACTTTAAACCACACGCCTCCACTAAGCGTGGCCGCTTAAGCATCACCATAGCTGCACATGCAATTTGCAAATATGCAAATCTGTACCGGTATATGTACAGCTGCACATCTAGAGGGGAAAAAATACTAAAATTTAAATAAAATTGCATAGTGTGGAAGGTTGTGACCATTTGGCCCGTGTGCTTACTCGGCTTGCTGCCAGTAGACAATTTCAAAGTTCCTTGCTCATGTTTCTTATGACCCTTCAAACAGAGGGCTGTCCTTTGTAAAACAGGCCACCCTATCTGTACCTACCTACTGTAATAATAATAATAATAATAATAATAATAATAATAATAATAATACCCCGCCCACTCTGGGCAGCTCCCAACAGAATATTAAAAGCACAATAAGACATCAAACATTAAAAACTTCCCTAAACAGGGCTGCCATCAGATGTCTTCTAAAAGTCACATAGTTGTTTATTTCCTTGACATATGATTGGAGGGTGTTCCACAGGGCGGGTGCCACTACCGAGAAGGCCCTCTGCCTGGTTCCCTGCAACCTCACTCCTTGCAGTGAGGGAACCACCAGAAGGCCCTCGGAGCTGGACCTCAGGGTCCAGGCTGAATGATGGAGGTGGAGATGCTCCTTCAGGTATACTGGACTGAGGCTGTTTAGGGCTTTAAAGGTCAGCACCAACACTTTGAACTGTGCTCGGAAACGTACTGGGTGCCAATGTAGGTCTCTTAGGACCGGTGTTATGTGGTCTCGGCGGCTGCTCCCAGTCACCAGTCTAGCTGCCGCATTCTGGATTAATTGCAGTTTCCAGGTCACCTTCAAAGGTAGCCCCTCGTAGAGCGCATTGCAGTAGTCCAAGCAGGAGATAACTAGAGCATGCACCACTCTGGTGAGCCAGTCCGTGGGCAGGTAGGGTCTCAGCCTGCGTACCAGATGGAGCTGGTAGACAGCCAGTCACCAGTCTAGCTGCCGCTTTCTGGATTATGTGATGAAATCCACCTGGGCAGGATGACACAGGTGAGCAAGGATGAGGTTTTTTTTTTACTCCTACAGTAGTGTGGTGGTCTAGATGGGCTCAGTGTATATATTTAAGGTTGCCTTTGATTTAATGCCTATTGCACATTAGTCTGCACCTCAACAGCAAAATCCCTTCAGATACAGCATCAGCTCCTGCACACTATGGAAAATCTAAGCCTTTTTAGGAGCTGGTTGGTTTTTAAGGTCTTAGAAAGTCCTGCAGGGTTGCTTTAAACAGCAATGAAAGGCTGATTCGAGCTGTTAAATTTTATGTTGTGTGTAATGTTGTAATTGATGTCAAGCCTTTTGCGTATTCTTAACACTGGCACTGGGCAGCATCTAGAACTGAAGGAGCTTGGTTTCAGGATTAGGTTGCAGAATCACAGGCCGGGTGGCAGAGTGGGAGTTTATTACCAAGATATGAAGTTAAAACACTGAATGATTAAGGCTTAGCCAAATATAGCCAATTTCCTTCCCATCCGTTTATTTTGGTGGCTTTAGGTATTTTGCTTCACACCGCTTCTCCCGTAAATGGATATAAAACTTTATTGCCCTTGTAAAAGGCAAGCTGTGTGAGTTTGGGATGCTTCAGTGTATTTGGGAGTACATAATTGTTCCCTTTTTGCAAAACTACACTCACCTGGGCCTTAGTAGAATGAGCTAACTTGCAAAACAACTGTTCCACAAAAGGAGCATGCCATGGGTGCATTACTTGTTAACATAATGGAGCACTGGTACGGTGTGTCGAATTTGTCAACTTTCAAATTCCAAAATAAAAATAAAAATGAGCAGTGCTCAAAGTTGTAACATGACTTTGGAATTCAAAAAAATATTTCACCCAAATTAATATAATTTGGCTTTTCTTGGTAAGTAAAATGTGTGTAAAATTACAGAGAATTCGTTAAAAATGATTGTCAAGTACTTGCAATTATATTATATATTGATAGTGATGTTGTTGTTGTTGTTATGACTGTTATTTGCTTCCGACATTTTCAGAAGGCAAAATTAAAAAAAAAAAGGTTTTCCAAAAGGAGTTTATGTGCTTTTTCATCAAGTGTAGACTTACCGAGCTAAATGTTGTCCAATCAAAAAATAATCGCAGATTTGAGTTCCTCACACCCAAAGATGTATTTTTAAGACCCCTTGCTGAAGCAATTTGCAAAACCCCTAAAACGACAGACCCTAAATTGGAGCAGAAAACACCAAAATTAACATAGGCCTCACAGTTTACTTTTATGATCCATGGGGTCATGGACACGACTAAACAACAACAACAACAACAACAACAACAACAACAACAACAACAACAGTCATTTGTTTATAAAGCAGCATCTATGCAAATAATGCTTTACAAAGATTCATATGCTTTGTATGGGCTTGAGGGCATCCTGATCAAGTTTGCAGATGACACCAAATTGGGAGGGGTGGCTAATACCCCAGAGGACAGAATCACACTTCAGAATGACCTTAACAGATTAGACAACTGGGCCAAAGCAAACAAGATGAATTTTAACAAGGAGAAATGTAAAGTACTACACTTGGGCAAAAAAAATGAAAGGCACAAATACAGGATTGGGAGACACCTGGCTTGAGAGCAGTACATGTGAAAAGGATCTAGGAGTCCTGGTAGACCACAAACTTGACATGAGTCAACAGTGTGATGCAGCAGCTAAAAAAGCCAATGCAATTCTGGGCTGCATCAATAGGAGTATAGCGTCTAGATCAAGGGAAGTAATAGTACCACTGTATTCTGCTCTGGTCAGACCTCACCTGGAGTACTGTGTCCAGTTCTGGGCACCACAGTTCAAGAAGGATACAGTACTGACGAGCTGGAACGTGTCCAGAAGAGGGCAACCAAAATGGTCAAAGGCTTGGAAACAATGCCTTATGAGGAACGGCTTAGGGAGCTGGGTATGTTTAGCCTAGAGAAGAGAAGGTTAAGGGGTGATATGATAGCCATGTTCAAATATATAAAAGGATGTCATATAGAGGAGGCAGAAAGATTGTTTTCTGCTGCTCCAGAGAAGCAGACACAGAGCAATGGATTCAAACTACAAGAAAGAAGATTCCACCTAAACATTAGGAAGAACTTCCTGGCAGTAAGAGCTGTTCGACAGTGGAATTTGCTGCCAAGAAGTGTGGTGGAGGTCTTTAAGCAGAAGCTTGACAGGCATATATCAAGAATGCTTTGATGGTGTTTCCTGCTTGGCAGGGGGTTGGACTGGATGGCCCTTGTGGTCTCTTCCAACTCTATGATTCTATGACTCTGTGTACCTCTCCTCACCCCTTGTGCAGATTTGTAAAGATCTCAGGAATGAAATCATTTCTAAATATGTTCACAAATGTAGTATTCTAAGTACAGTATTTTGAAAGAGGCTCTGGCCCATTCTCTGGTCATTTCTCATCCAGACTACAGCAATTCCTCCTTGTCAGTCTCCCCTCCTGCCATTTCCCCCCTTTTCAGTTACATCAGAATGAGTACAGTATAAGGTTGCAATCCTATCTGCACCCTTATTGGGGAACAAGCACTTTTCAACATAGCATGATTTGTTTTGAAGTAAATATGCATAGGATTGTCCTGTAAAGGTTACATATCACACATTAACACATGTCACTGAGCTTCAGGCCAATGTTGCTTTCCCCAGCTTTCGAACTCCTTGCCTCTTGGAATTGGCTGGTGCCTACACTGACATTTAAGCACCAGGATGAGTCATGTTGCGGGTTTTTTTTTACATTTATTTATCATTTATTACTTATTTTAGAGTATTTCTAAACCACTTAATCTCCTCCCCCTAAATCTCTAAGTGGTGTACCCTATCAACAATATAAAAATGGTATCCATTAAAACTGAAATATACGTTAAAACCAATATATATATAACACAATATTTAAAACCCATAATAATATATAAAAGCAAATAAAACAAGAGATTCATATGTAAACTTCTGATGATTGCCATTGCTGCTGTGAGATGGTACATGTGTTATAGTTTTCAAGTATTTTTTAAGGGTAATTAGGCTCTTGTATATGCTCCCTCCCGTCACTTAAAATTACCTGCAGTTCTAACATTCTTATACTGGCTCCTTGTCAATGTCAATTTCATTAACTCTGTTCTGATTCAAATCATGCATTCACTGAATACAGAGGTTCATTGGAGAGGACCTCCCTTCTGACCTCCATGTGCCCAGCTGAAGGTTAGTATAGAGCCTATCTATGCAGAATTGTCCACATGACATATAGGGTTCCTAATTGTGTGGACAGGCGGAGTCCCCCCTAACCCCAGGCAACCCCTGAGCGGAATAATGACTCAAGACAACTTGCTATGGGATTAAAATTGGCCACAACTTTATTAAGTTTCAGATGTAGGGAGACCTTGGCTCAGGCATTGGCCGTTTATCCTTACCAGTCCCCAGCCGGGGAACTGGGAGACTTCAGGGTTATCCAGAATGTGTGGGGATTGGGCTGGCTCTGGAGAACATATGTTCAAGCAGAAAGCCCCCCCCCCAATTTCGCTGCCGTTGGAGGGGAGAGCAATGGCAACCTCTCAGCGTATGGCCAATGCCTCCCCTCAAGATCCCTTTAACAGGGAACCCTGGTATCACCGCCGCAAGGGGGGGGGAGCGTGGGTCACCGCTTCATGCCTCCCCCTTTAGGAAGATAGACTAAAGGATTCTGCCCAAGGCCTGAAACTTCCAAAGTTGTGATGTTTTGCTACGGGAAAGGAAAACCTGCCAATGCAAGAAAATTCCTTTTAGGCCCTTCAACAGCACAGGGGCATAGCAAGTGGGGCATAGGGGGAGGGGCACCCCAGGTTCCACTCTGGGGGAGGGTGACACTTGGCATCCCCCATGACGCCCAAGCCGAGCCCTGGTGCCCGGTAAAAAGCACATGCCGACGGCTTGCTCGCAAACCTGCTTGGTGCGCGCTTTCCTTTTTCCAGCTGGAGTGGAGGCAAAGGGCAGGCCAGGGAGGGGCGTCAGCATTGCTCCGTAGAGCGCATGCATCGTGGTGCATGTGTTGTGTGTCGGGACGCACAGCACATGCATGCTACGAAGCGACGGCGCGACAAACCCTGCTTGGCGGTTTGCGAGCAAGCTGCAAACCGAGGCTGCCTCACTCCGTGGCTTGCTCGCGAGGTTTGCCGCAGCGCTGCGTCTTAGTGCTCCTTAGTCTGCATGCGTCGTGCATGGTGACAGGTGCATCATGACACACAACACATGCGCGCTACGGACATCCCCGCCTTCGGGTTTGCCGCCCGGAGTGGCCAGTGCAACAGCGACCCTGCTGTAGCAGTGCCTGCGTACCTGTGGAGAAGCTCTGGAGCTGACTGCCGCTTTGCAGGTAAGATTTACCTTCTGTTGTGTGGGCAGGGTGGTCCCTTCCCTTACCTGGCCAATCCCCTGGCAATGCCTCCTCAGGCAGGATTGGGCGATTGGCTGAGGTAGGCAGAGACCTCCAGGTATCCAACCTGGGGAGGCCAGCCGAACTACCAGGAGTCACATTGGGATCCAGGGGGCTGCGCGTGACCACGCCAAAGGCACCACCCATTTGATGTGGGGAGCAGTCGTTGTGTGGATAGACCACAAAAGACCCCCTGTCCCCAGCAAATGTGTGAAGAGGATGCTTGTCGCTAATTTTAAGACTCTCTCCTTCTCGTCTATAAGTTTACAGCTTTTTCGTTGGGTGAGTTGGAAGATTGAATGGCATGTGCTACTTCAAACATTTCCTGCTGATCATTCCTTCCTTTCGAAATGAGCTACCACAAAGTTACTTTTTTCTCCTGCAGGGGAAAAGCAGCTTAGGGGAAACTATTTTGAGAGGGGAAAACAAGTGATAGGAAAAGAATTAAGCATCCCCTCTCTATCCACCTCCACTTCTCTCCTAACTGTAGTCTCCTGAATCTGCCTCTGATTAAGAAAATGTAGAGAATTGCATGGAAAACCCTGCATAACATGTATTTTTAACACAAACTGCCACGGTCGTAAATGAAGATACACTGGAAATTTTTGTTCTGTAAAAAAAGAGACTTCTTGAGCAAGATAGTTTCTAAGAATGCAGTCCTATGGGAATAAGTTTCATTGAATAAAATAAAATAAAATAGGATGCATGTCTGAATAACTATACATCTATAAGTGGTAATTCCAATGAACTTTCACATAGTATTGTTTTGTTGTTGTCACTCATTTTGAAAAATCTGGCAATTCCTTGTGGAGTGATCTGAGTGACATTTCCGATTCTTTCATGCATTCTGGAGAATTATTAGCTTTGCATAGAAAAATGTAGTTCCTTGCCTGGGTCATAGTATCTTAAAATATCAAAAGCAGCAGGAGGGATGTCCCACTGCAAACTAAATTGCTATCACACACAGTGGGAAGTGTGAAAAGCGGGGAGGAGAAAGCCATATGGATGAAAGCAATCAACTAATGCAGAATCAAAGATTTTTTCTTTTTCAAATGGCACAATTAGGAACAACAGAAATGTCACACAAAAATGTAACTATAGTTTTTTTTTTAAAAAAACTTCATTGTATCAAGATCTATTTTTTTAAAAAACCCAAAACCTACATAGGACAATTGCATTCAAAAGATGTGTCTCTTTTCCTATCCAAAGCACTATTGGATTACCAATTTCAAAATGCAATTGCATCCCCCAAAAAATACATGCATGCAATTCCAAAAGGCATGGAGTCACTAATATCAATAGAACATACTTGGAATCAAGTATTTATAGTACTGTAGCAACTGTATTTGCAAAATATCAAGAGGATTTGAGTTAATCTAAAGGTTAATTGGTTTGTGCTGCAGGCTACAGAAATGGCATTAGTCTTCACTTAATGAACAGAATCTGTGGTGTCCAATTACCTATTACCAGAAACGAAGAAATGCATAACCACAGAAGAGGCAAGATTTGCACAAAATTTGCATATGCTGATTTATATGTACAGGTGCAACTTTAGAATTAATTATTATCATTTAAATACAAATACATCTCACTGTAGGGGGAAGACGGTGACCATGTGTTTGCTCCTTTGAGATAGTAACTGTTGATTGGTAACTTCAAGGCCCCTGCTCTCCTTTCTTGTAAGTTTTCTCTTTAGTAGCCCCTCAAATACAGGACAGTCTTCTATAAAGAGGACACATAGCTATCTTAACAGAACCCCATTGCATGAAGACTTCCGTGCAATGTTGTGCTTTTCAATGAACCTAGCTATTAATTGAGGGGGTGACTAAATTGGATAAAATACTCTGAGCAACTGACAGATCTTATTCTTCATACCTAAGGTAGCCACATGTTCCACTTACTTTGGTTTTCTTGTGAATTCCTTCGTGTAAACAAACTTTGTGTCCTTTTGCTGTATGCTTCAAAAGACCTGCAATTACAATTTTATAGCTCAGTGTTACAAGATGATGGTATCTCAAGAGAAGGTGACAGTAAGTTAACAGATAGGTCCCCAAGGGCGACTGGCCCAGACCTACAGACTCCCTTCTCCAAACAGAAAAGCAGGCACAATTAGCAACTTTCAAAATGATAAATTTCTTTGTTTCAGCAACCGAGCCTAATGCAATTGGATGGAATCCCTTTGCACCCACATTTTGTGCTAATTAACTCCTAGTGTTGGGATTGGTCAGGGAAGAGCTGCCCCCTCATTTAGATGGCATTTCCTACAACGGCATGTAATAGTGATAAGTATAAAGAATTCAGAAATGAACCTATTATGAAAGGAATAAGCTTGAAATTAAAACGCAAGACTGTTTTTTAATCAAAAGTTTATTTCCTTCAGCAATGTCTGTTGATATTAACTAAATCCCAATAGCAAACAAAGCCATGTCTTGTATACATTTGATTAAAAAAAATTTGTACGCCTATTTCCTAAGCAAGGATAACTGGGATGTTTGAATAACAATACTGTATAAGAAAGGTGGCTCAATTGGAGTAAGGGAATGGGAGAGTAAGTTATTAGACCATGCAGAATTGGCTCAATTGACAGATAGATTAAGGAGAAATACAAAAACAATCATTCACACAAAAATGGGATATGTTCAAGAAATACCTACAAAAATATAACAACGACATAACATCTATGGCAGTGTTTGAATGACCCTTGTGTAAATTAAATACTACTAAGCAAGGAAAAACGGTACGATATGTTACAAGAAAGTACTAGAAACTATAGTAAGAGTAAGGTAAGAAGTATAAGTACATTCAATGTCGTAAATGTAAATGATGGGAAGTCTGTTTTCATATAATTTAGTTTATTGGATTTTTTTACTTTGGTTTATTTTTGTTTAGTTAGAAATTATAAGAAAAGAGCATGTACAAATACAAGTTTAAATCAATATTTAATGGTATAATTCATTAAGGCTAAGGCTGGTATAATTAATTAAGGCTAATTAATGTACCTAAGATTGTGTATGGATGTAAAATAAATAATAATAATAAATAATAATAATAATAAACAATTAGTGTGAGAAAGGTAATCTATGAAAACAGAGCCCATTATATGCTTTTGTTTTCCATATACATATGGTTTGTTGTTGTTGTTGTTTAGTCGTGTCCGACTCTTCGTGACCCCATGGACCATAGCACGCCAGGCACTCCTGTCTTCCACTGCCTCCCGCAGTTTAGTCAAACTTATGTTCGTAGCTTCGAGAACACTGTCCAACCATCTCGTCCTCTGTCGTCCCCTTCTATGGTTTAGATGCACAGTAATTTTGCGAGGGTTCACATGACAGAATGCTTCCCCATTAAGGGGGGAAATTATGCACATAGAAAACTAGAACTTCAAGGAGACATTTAGTTTCAGAACTCTTCCTTCTTGACACACTACCTTTCTGTTTGCAAGGAATCTTTTGGTATGGTGGAACATTCAGTCATGTAGCCCAGACATGGGTTTACCACTTTGTCTGCTATTAATGAGAACCAGACCTTACAACCTTGACTGGTAGCAATTCAGGCTAAAAATAATTCTATGTAAATAGAATACAGGGAAGAGTTTGCTCTTCCAGAGTCCTTTGATGACATTCCAGTTGGGAGTTCTAAAATACGATTTGCCATCCCTTTTAACATTTTTTAAAGGATGTTCTATTCATCTCCTTTCCCACAAGGTGCTAATTTTAATTTGAATAAACTTAAAATGCATACACGCCCTATTTTAAGGAGTAACAATAGCCCTATTCACCTGAATGCAGGTGGGCTAAGAGTGGGGAGGGGGAAGGAGCACACAGACAAGCCATACACTGAATTTCCTGGCACATGCTAGCTCTGCTTCAGATCTTCTCATCTTGAGAGGTAAGATTTGAATTCTAAACCCTTTCAGGTAAGTACAATTAGAATCCCAATTGCATTGGGGACCCTGATACAGGCCCAGGTTCTTTATCATGAGGAGGATGCTGAACATATTCAGATGAATCAGCTCACAATCTCCATTCAGACCTCCCCTCTCAACTTGAGAAGGAATGGAGTTAAGCCAGCATATTCAGTGATACTGGGGGTGGGGTTTGCATGTAATAATAATAATAATTTATAGCCCACCTACTCTGGGCGGCTCCCAACAGAATATTCAAAGCACAATTAAACACCAAACATTTAAAAATTCCCTAAACAGGGCTGCCTTCAGATGTCTTCTAAAAGTCAGATTGTTGTTTGAATGAATGAATGAATCTTTATTTGCGTCAGCCATCGGTCATAGCAGTAAAACAACAATACAATATACAAAGTATAGAAATAAAAAGTCAATTACAGTGGTACCTCGGTTTACGAACACCTCGGTTTACGAACTTTCGGTTTACGAACTATCCTAACCCGGAAGTTAGTAAACCGAGGTGCCGGAGGTCTACTGAGTGTCCGATGCCTTCGGGGAGGCCGGGCCTTCGCTCCGATGCCTCCTGGAGGCCCACAGCGAAGGCCCGGCCTCCCCGAAGGCATCGGAGCGAAGGCCAAACCTCCCCAAAGGCATCGGAGCGTCGGATACCTTCGGGGAGGCTGGGCTTCGCTCCGATGCCTTTGCGGAGGCTGGGGAGCGTTTCCGCGACTGGGCTGTGCAGCCGCGAAAGCAGTCCCCGGCTACCGGAAGCGACTTCGCTCCAATGTCTTTGCGGAGGCCGGGGAGCACTTTCGCGACGCTCCCCAGCCTTCCGGAGGCTGGGGCTTTGCTCCGATATCTTTGCGGAGGCCGGGGACCGCTTTCGCGGCTGCAGCCCAGTCGCGGAAACGCTCCCCAGCCTCCGCGAAGGCATCGGAGCAAAGCGGTTAATCCGTTCTAGGGGGTGTTTTTCCTCGTCTAGAACGGATTAATCAACTTCCCATTACTTTCAATGGGAAAGTTCACTTCGGTTTACGAACACTTCGGTTTATGAACAGACTTCTGGAACCAATTGTGTTCGTAAACCGAGGTTCCACTGTATATAAAATGCATTTTAGGGTTTTGAATCAGTAGTCAAATCTTATTCTGATTTCCCCAGCTAAAAACCTTGCAACCTTTGCTGTCACCTGCTCATCTTGATCTGCCAAGAGAAAGGACACTGTGGCAGTGGTTGGGCAACCCAGAATGGACAATAAAAGAGGGGTGATAATCTCATTCCTGAAATCTTTATAAAGAGTGCAAGCCAGAAGGGCATGCACCACCAATTCGGTACTGCCATCTCCACAGGGGCATAAGCGTTTTACGTGTGGAATCTGTTGGAACCGTCCCTCGAGTACAGCCGAGGGCAGTACATTCAATCTTGCGAGAGTAAAAGTGTGTCTATGTTTTAGAATTGCTAGGTTATGCTGATAGGGCGCCAGAGATTCGAAATGGGAAGGTGGAAAATAGTCATACCATGGGCAAAATTTTCTTATTGTGGCCAAGTTGTTCTGACGCTCGATATCATTTAGGCACTGACAAATTAAACTGTTTGCTTTACTAAAACCCAAAGTGAGTAGCTGTTGTGATAAACCACAAGAGTGACGTTTTTGATATACAATTTTAGTCCAGGTGCTCTTATGACAATCTTGCAGCACCGGGGGGATTTGAGTTTAGGCGAAGCCAATAGTTAAGTGTCCTATGCCAGATCCATAATTCTACCATTCTACCATTGTGCAATGATGCGTTTGGGACACAGGGCGGTACTGAGAAAGTTTGCCCTAAGAACTTTGACTGGACAGCGTCCAAAGATCCAAGGTGAGTGCCTGTCCAAATCTGAGCCCCATATAATAACTGTGCTAGGGGTTTAGCTTGGAATCAGATAATTGTTTAGTTCCTTGACATCTGATGGGAGGGCGTTCCACAGGGCGGGAGCCACTACTGAAAAGGCCCTCTGCCTGGTTTCCTGTAACCTCACTTCTCGCAGTGAGAGAACCGCCAGAAGGCCCTCGGAGCTGGACCTCAGTGTCCAGGCAGAACGATGGGGGTGGAAACGCTCCTTCAGGTATACCGCACCTGCCCTCTGTTATAAAATCATATTGGGGGGGGTTGCAGGACACCATTATTAATGAACAGAGAGGGGTAACCACAGCTTGACAGCTACGGCTACCCAGAGTCCTTCGCACCACCATTTCGCCGCCACAGCTTGGCTCTCCTTCCCTCCAGAGACCCGCACCCCCTCCGCAGGGATTAACATATTCAAACACCTCCTAAAATCCAACATAAACTCTGCATTTCCCCTTCGCCTAAGGACAAGCATATGCAACCCTTGCCTAGACATCTGCATTTCCCCTTCGCCTAAGGACAAGCATATGCAACCCTCGCCTAGACAATTATCACAGACAATTATCATAAACTCCACCAAGTAACGCAGCCCATTTTTATACAGCCTTACCATTTTATACAAACCTTATACAAACTTGCTATGAACTTTTACCTTCTCGTGATTATATGCTTGCTTCTTGTGATTATATGTCTGCTGGCCTTATGTGCCTTAAATGTGAGAAACCCCTTATATCCCTTGAAAGGCGTCCCTCCCTATATGCCTAAGAACCTAACCACAACCTCAGTATTACTCTTGATTAATTAGACTAGTGTTCCTCTGTATTAGAAAATAGGTTTGTTAGTATCTCTTTGTATTAGAAAACCACTGTTTTATATTTTAGAACTGTATACGTCAGGATGTATTAGAAATGTTTTCCATACTTATTTTCTGTGCAACCCTTCTCTGACCCCAAGCCCCCCTGAAACCTCCCCATCACCGTCCCATACCCAACGAAGGAAGACACGGACAATAGAAAGATTAGCTTGACAACTTTATTCAAATAAATTGCCATCCTCAACGTAGCCCACCCTTCCATGGCCTGGAGGAAAACACTGCCGGGCGGACTTCCACCCCATGGAAATCGCCAGGAACTGCCCCACCTCTGCACCCATCTTGACTGATTGCCCTTCCTGCCAAACAACAGGGAGCACCATCAACGACAGGAGAAGAGAGATTGACATCTCTCCATCTGAAAGGAAGAGTCATCTCCGCACCCCGTCGCCCTTGTCTCCCCCTCCCTCCTAGTCCAGAGATTTCCATGCATGAACAGGAGGGTATATAGGGGGACTTCACCATTTCCCGGGGTTCCTTCCTTCTTTCCAGAGGCAGGGACCCTACAGCTGTAGCTTTGCATTCTGCAATAAAGGGATCAGTTTGTTTTTCCTGACAGCATCGTGTGGTCTCTGTCATTTTCCCGGCGGAGCTGAACTTAGTGCAAATTTTGGAGCTTCCGACCCGCGTCTGTCCTTCTTAAAAGGCAACGCATTTTGGGGTACATTTTTCATAACAATATGGCGAGCCAGGCAGGAGACTCCGTTTAGCCGTACTCTTGGGGCGCCGTGGTTGGGGAGCTCAAGCGCACCCAGCCATTTGCAGGGGGGATCCCCTTCCCCGACTGTCCCTGGAGTTCTGGCCTAACTGGGATCCTTAGCGGGACCACACAGGGAAAACAAACAGGATCCAGACGGCCGTGGGGGTTGATTTTACAAGATTTTTCTTCTCCTGATTGTTGCGAGGTGACCAAGCTTCAGGAAAAGAAGGCAGCGCGCTGCGACGTGAGTATCAATAGGGAAATTGGCTTTTCGGGGTGGGAATTGTCACAGCAATCAAACTCTTTCCTATTTTTCATAGCCAAAAAACCCAAAGCCCGTCGGAGTCTGCCCAGGCTGGAAGGTTTTGCGGCTGCCCTTTTCCTCCCCAAGGCTTGTTGTCCGTCGGAGTTTTGCCCAGATAGCGAGCCTTGGCAACTCTCCCTTCTCTCGCTTAGCTATCCCGGGTGAAGACGCCCCTCTGCCATGGCGACCTTTTGTTAGGTATGACCCATGACCAGAGATTGCAAGTGCGCCCGTTCCCTCTTCCTACTTTGCATTTCCTCAGGTCCGATCTGGCATTGCGTAGGCAAGCGTTCAGTAGGACCTGAGTCTAGAGAGCAAGAGGCAGGGAGATTGCTGTGGCACTATTAAATTGTGGGTGGGAATAAGGAGTCCTCCTCGGAGTGTGTCCACTTTCCTAGAACGTTTTCCTAAGGAGACTTTCCAAACCCCATTTTCCCTTAGAGAGCCCTTTAGCAAACCTTCCCAAACCCACTTTCCTATCGGAGTCGGTCCACTTTCCTATCGGAGTCAGTCCACTTTCCTTAGACGTGCCCCAGGTTCCCCAGGAGTCCCGTGAACCCCGAGAGACCCCAAGGCCCCGTCGGAGACCGCCCAGGGCTAGAACTTGCGCAAGTGCCCCTTCGGAGACTGACCAGGGCAAAAAAAAAAAATGGGTGCACCCCTGTCCAAAGAGACAACTCTGCAGGCTTCAGGGGAGAAATAAGCCCAAGGAGAGCTTACTTCCCGTCTGAACTCTGATAAACGCCTCCAATTGTATTTAAGAAATGTTTCAGGGTCTAAAACAAGAAAAAAAAAACCAAAACAAAATGCAAGCTTGCTTAAATAATTTTATGTAAGGGCTTGATCAACCCAAAAACATGGCAAATATTAAAAAGAGTGGAAGTAGTGTGTAAAGGTTTGTTTTAAAGAGGCTGTAGAAGGTTTTTTTTTTCTCTTTCCAAAAGTATAAAGAGGTGTGTGTGTGTGTACCTACCCATTTTTCAACAGAAAAGAGGGGCAGGATGGAAGAAAATAAAGAGTTGTAACTTTGAAAATGCTTGCTCAATGCTTTGAAAAAAATTTCGAAACTTGAAAATATTCACTTCATAAACTCCAGCTATAAGTGGATAAGAGATGTACTCAATGTTTAGAAATGTTGTGGGGTTGTGTTTAGATTGGCCACAACATCCATAGACTGCCTTCTTAAGTGTGCATAGTTAAAACTGCCAACTTGTTTTAAATTTCTAGTATAAAGAAACAATGTTGAACCAATCAATCTTAAACATGATAAATATGAGAATGAGGTGTGCAAATGTTGTTATTGAGAGAGGCTACAAAGGGGAGTCTTTCTCCAAGTGACTAGAGGAATATTGACTAAAGGAAAATTGAACAGCTATTCCTATAAAGGTGATTTGTTTGTCAAAAGTAGAGCTTCCATAGCCAGGAATTGTCTATCTGAGTCTAGTTTTAACTTTGATTGTTATAAAATCATATTGGGGGGGTTGCAGGACACCATTATTAATGAACAGAGAGGGGTAACCACAGCTTGACAGCTACGGCTACCCAGAGTCCTTCGCACCACCATTTCGCCGCCACAGCTTGGCTCTCCTTCCCTCCAGAGACCCGCACCCCCTCCGCAGGGATTAACATATTCAAACACCTCCTAAAATCCAACATAAACTCTGCATTTCCCCTTCGCCTAAGGACAAGCATATGCAACCCTTGCCTAGACATCTGCATTTCCCCTTCGCCTAAGGACAAGCATATGCAACCCTCGCCTAGACAATTATCACAGACAATTATCATAAACTCCACCAAGTAACGCAGCCCATTTTTATACAGCCTTACCATTTTATACAAACCTTATACAAACTTGCTATGAACTTTTACCTTCTCGTGATTATATGCTTGCTTCTTGTGATTATATGTCTGCTGGCCTTATGTGCCTTAAATGTGAGAAACCCCTTATATCCCTTGAAAGGCGTCCCTCCCTATATGCCTAAGAACCTAACCACAACCTCAGTATTACTCTTGATTAATTAGACTAGTGTTCCTCTGTATTAGAAAATAGGTTTGTTAGTATCTCTTTGTATTAGAAAACCACTGTTTTATATTTTAGAACTGTATACGTCAGGATGTATTAGAAATGTTTTCCATACTTATTTTCTGTGCAACCCTTCTCTGACCCCAAGCCCCCCTGAAACCTCCCCATCACCGTCCCATACCCAACGAAGGAAGACACGGACAATAGAAAGATTAGCTTGACAACTTTATTCAAATAAATTGCCATCCTCAACGTAGCCCACCCTTCCATGGCCTGGAGGAAAACACTGCCGGGCGGACTTCCACCCCATGGAAATCGCCAGGAACTGCCCCACCTCTGCACCCATCTTGACTGATTGCCCTTCCTGCCAAACAACAGGGAGCACCATCAACGACAGGAGAAGAGAGATTGACATCTCTCCATCTGAAAGGAAGAGTCATCTCCGCACCCCGTCGCCCTTGTCTCCCCCTCCCTCCTAGTCCAGAGATTTCCATGCATGAACAGGAGGGTATATAGGGGGACTTCACCATTTCCCGGGGTTCCTTCCTTCTTTCCAGAGGCAGGGACCCTACAGCTGTAGCTTTGCATTCTGCAATAAAGGGATCAGTTTGTTTTTCCTGACAGCATCGTGTGGTCTCTGTCATTTTCCCGGCGGAGCTGAACTTAGTGCAAATTTTGGAGCTTCCGACCCGCGTCTGTCCTTCTTAAAAGGCAACGCATTTTGGGGTACATTTTTCATAACACCTCTCTGCACATTTGGCAAAACACAAGAACAGGGCTAATGTCAAGTCAGCTTCAACATAAGACATTAATTGCATTCAGACATCACATTTCTGATCCTCCTCCCCATGATCCTTCAACATTTCCTCCTTTCTTCGTGGCCATGGAGAAGTTTGTGGTTTGATCAAACCATAATATCCTGTTACATCCATACTGGCAAGCTATGGTTTGAATAAGCCCTTCAAACTAAGATTGTAAACTACAGTTGAGTGCGGTCTTGCAGCCCTGGTTTGGAAGACTCATCATCCTCTCCAATACTTGCACATGGTGGGAAGAGCACCATGCCGAGAGATAATAAGCCATAATGCATTGGCTAAGCTACTTATCTTGTTTGCACACCACTTATGTTGACCCCATCTGAGAAGGATCTCTTGGTCTCCTTTGCAGTATACTACAGCAGGAAGTCTAGCTAAAGTAATGAGATGCCATTTGGCTGAAAAGCCAGACAAATATCAAGAAGGTTGGCAGCATGCGCCCAATTTACATTAAAGATTTCTTTTAAAAAAAACAACAACCCAGAGAGAGCGAGAGAGAGCAGACCACCTTGTTTAGAAATTGGCCGAATGGCAACTCTAATTCTCCTTGATCACACTTCTTTTGCCTTTACTTAGTAACATAATGCTCTGTTTAGCAAATGTATATATATAGAAGAGGTAGCACATATGAAACAGAAATATGTTCTACTGAATGCTTAAGTCACATTTTGATGAAGTAGTCACATTGAGGGAGTGAAAGTGAGCTGAAATTCAGTTTCTGAACAAGTCCTGCCAATTCAGCATTGCACCACCAAGTTCTCTTCCAAATGAAATTGTTGTTGTTGTTTAGACGTTTAGTCGTGTCTGACTCTTCGTGACTCCATGGACCAGAGCATGCCAGGCACTCTTGTCTTTCACTGCTTCGGTCAGACTCATGTTGGTAGCTTAAATTACATTAGAGAACCCTGTAAAGTGAGATTAGTAGCTTTTGGTCGTAAAGATATCGTGCTTGGCCCATCTTACATTTGCAAAACAGCACGAAATAAGCACAAATTCAGTTCAAGCAGCACAGAATGTGGCAAGTAATAAATGCTACTTCAAATAAACACTGATCAGAATGGCATTGATAATGGCAACGTTTGTGATTTTCCCAGTTTTGTGTTTACAGAATTTCCACTGCAAGTAAGAATGAATGGACTCATTGGCCTGGTTTGTTAGAAACAAACTGTGGTTCAATGTGATTGAACAGTATGGTGCTGAAAGTTCTCGGTGTACTCTCCTTCTCCTTCTTCTGCACTTCAGTGAAACAAGCCAGAGTCCGACTCATGGTGTGTGAAGCCAGGTTCATCATTTGCTTCTTTCCAAATAAAACACAAGGTTTGTTCTTGGATTGATCGGAGGAAGCAAACCATGATATCAGGTTCAGACAAAATTCCTGGCAGTGCAGCATGAGCACTGGAAGACCACCACAATAACTTCACAGATCATTCACAGTAAACCATGGTTTGTTTTTAACTGTTGTTTAATGTAACCCATGAACCAGGAAATTCAGCTAAGTTTGGGGGTCAAAGAAAAAGAGAAAGAAATGGAGAAACTGAGAAAATAGGTTGGATCCCCAGTGCAGCTCCCCAGAATCTTCCTAGAGGAAAGGCGAAGACAGTTTCTGCCTATTTTCATTTGCTCTTAACCCGGAGGCAGTTTATACAGGAGGCAGTTTATTTATTTACACTGTGTTGGAGCTGGACCACAATTTTAAAAATTACAATAAAGGAAAGCATTTTTTGCCATCTAGAGAAAGGATGTTACTTTCATAAACTGTTTCATTTGAAAATTATTTGCTGGTACTCAACTTCCTGGGGTGCTTCTGCAGAAAGGAGCAGCAAAAGAAGGGGATCAATGGAATAATGTAGGCAGCAATGATGAGTAAAGGAAAAAGAGCAAATTCCATTTTGAATTTCACAATGCTCTTTTCTTCCTAGAGGACAGTCATAGCAGAAACCCCAAATCACTAGAATAGAAGTTTGGGAATCCATCATTCCTAATTATAATTCCACACAAAATAATGTTGATGCAGTCATGTGATCATGCACCTAGGTGGCCAGATTTTAAAAAGAGACGTGCAAACCGAAAACTGCAGCAAAATCTACTTGCTCAGCAGTTTGAATGAAACATGGAAATCAAAAGTGGGAGACTGGCAATTCACAAACAACTCCGGTCATTGGGAACCCGAAAATCTAGAACCAAATATGTACAGAGAGGATCTCATATGAATTCCTGTACATAGGGCTTCTCTCAAAGAATCCTGGGAACTGTAAGTTAGTGAGGGTGCTGAGAATGAGAAATTATTGGTTCCCTTCACAATGTTTCAGTTCCCAAGGTTCCTGGGGAGAGGGGTGACTATTACAACCAGTTTAAATCTACATCCTTAAGGCATACAATCCAGCTTTATTCTGTTCACTCTAAGAAGAGGTCAAATGAAGCTGAAATTCATAGCATTTGCAGTTCTGTTACTGGCCTGTTTGTGACATTATAGCCTTACGAATGCTTTCCTGAAAACCAACGATACAAAAATTCCCGTTTTCAGTTTGGAATTCAAAAATTATACTGGATTTTTATTTAACACAATACACTATATTCTCTATATTCTGCAGTTGTTTAAACCACGCAGAACTTACAGTCCTGCCGTAACTAAGGCAAAAATGCATCCACTTGAAGTTACAAGCAATGAAAGCTGCTGTGAGTCTATTCTATATTTGAACTTGAACTCTTGACTCATGCTTAGCTAGCCCTTCTTCATCCACCCAAGTGAGGATGACACCACTACCAGCACACAGAAGTCCTGACTTTGTAGATCTTGGTGATTTTCCAAATGACAGACTTGCACAAAAAGTTGCAGCTCAAAACGATTAGTGTTCGGTCATATAATACTAAATATTGAAGCCATATATCTCCAAGTGAACATCTGCAAAGTATTTTCAATGGCCGGAATAAATTCTTATATGTTTCTGAACCAATTAGCAATTTAGAAAAGCCAAAAGGGCCCCAGGAAGTTTTTGTAATAGTGATTTAAACAAACACACACAAGGACGCATGCATACACACCAGGATTGTGGCTAGACATGGGAGAAAGAAATGAAGGGAACAGTGAGACTTCTTCACCCTGAATCAGGAGAGAATCTGTCTGTGGAAATGTAGAATTTTTCACTTCTAGATTCTCTTGCACACCAGCAAGAAGTTGTTTGGTTTTTAAACACTGTTGCTGGTGAACCATTGTTAGTGAAGGCTCAGGGTCTGGGTC
Source organism: Zootoca vivipara (assembly GCF_963506605.1). NCBI lineage: Eukaryota > Metazoa > Chordata > Lepidosauria > Squamata > Lacertidae > Zootoca > Zootoca vivipara. The sequence continues at coordinate 17,033,964 of NC_083278.1, forward strand.
TTTCTACAGTGGTACATCGGTTTACAAACACAATTGGTTCCGGAAGTCTGTACTTAACCTGAAGCGTACTTAACCTGAAGCAAACTTTCCCATTGAAAGTAATGGAAAGTGGATTAATCTGTTCCAGATGGGTCCGCGGAGTACTCAACCTGAAGCGTACTTAACCTGAGGTATGAGTGTAATTGTTCCGGAAGTCCGTACTTAACCTGAAGCGTACATAACCTGAAGCGAACTTTCCCATTGAAAGTAATGGAAAGTGGATTAATCCGTTCCAGACAGGTCCGCGGAGTACCTAAACTGAAAATACTCAAACTGAGGCGTACCTAAACCGAGGTATGACTGTACAACTAATTGTTTCTAAATATTTACAGGCTGCAGTTTGATGAAAAAAAAATAGTAACAGCATGCAGCATACAAAATGACAATAAAAATACCACTAAAAATATCAGTAAATAAATGAGGAGGGCCAATTTTGGCTGCAAGTGGTCTGTAAATTATGCCATACATAAAATAACCAAATAATACATTCAGGGCCTACATTTAGGATCGCCCCCCCCCGCCACACACACTGATAGCATCCTCAGATAGCTTCAGTACCGTAAAAACGAACAAACCTAAAACAGTAACACCTCCCTGATTGACGAAGCAATAGAAACTTCAGAGAGAAGTTTCACCGCGTTCACCCGTGTGAGGAATACATGGAATGCTGCCTCATTTTAAAACTGCCAAAGTACTGTAGGGCGCAAGCAAAAATGTCTGCTGGAAATATTTGGAGAAGGACAGGGCAGCGGCAAGCTGTCCTTGAAGCACATGTGTGCGCCCAAGACAAGAGACGGGTGAAGGCTGGGTGCATTGTCAAAGCTGTTTTCTTAACCTCTGCAACTCAGGTCTCAGATATGCTTGCCTCCACCCTCACCCCTCCAACGTCTCCCAGTGTGCTGTGCAGTGTCAGCCAAAACACCCAAAAGCCTGAGTAAAAACAGCTCTCTGTTGAAGGAGGGAGCGGGGTGGGGCAGAGAATCTGGCTTCTATGCGATTTGTGTTTGTGTGTGTGTCGCATTCCAACAAAGCCAGTGACAACAGTTAGCGTGCGCAGCCAAGGAACGTAATCTGACCCATTGCTTATCACTTAAGATCTAAACCCCGAGTCCTGGATACTTCGAAAGTTGTTACTGTTGGATGCTGTTATCTAGCTGTTCGGTGGCTTTGGGGAGACCACTTGATGCCCTCCGTCTGGATCCTGACAGACAACAATGCAAGCTATCACGCCATATGGTATTAATTAGTTGTCTAAACAAAAGCGTACGTACGACACAGTTACGAGGGGCAGGCTCGCCTCTCAGGGTGCAATCCGCCTACAGTAAGGTCAATGAACATTTCGTCACTGAGTTTAATGGAAGGTGGATCACACCCTCGGTATTCTGGCTTGCTCCTTTTATTCCTGGCCAGAATCATAAAATGAGACTATGTCAAGTTTTTCTTGTGTTGGGCTAAAGAAAGGGATTAGCTGATAACCGGATGAAAGGTTTGTTGATTCAGTTTCATCTCACCTTCACTGATGCTCTTATACAGGGGATATTAAAAACACGATCAAACATCAAACATTAACAACTTCCCTAAACAGGGCTGCCTTCAGATGTCTCCTAAAAGTCAGATAGCTGTTTATTTCCTTGACATCTGATGAGAGGGAGTTTCACAGGGAGGGCGCCACTACCAAGAAGGCCCTCTGCCTTAAATATGTAAAGCCTGTGATCACTAAAATCAAGCTAGCCAAGTTTTAGTTCTCTTACCGCTCAAATAACCCATTATTGTTGGATGGGTATGAGGGTAGCTTTGCTACAGGGGATGGGATCAGATCATCTGTAGGTAGCATAGCTACTTGCCATGTTTCTTTCCTAAAGGTGAAGTGCACTCCAGTGTTGAGAAATGGACCATACACCTTACATTTAAGGGAGAGGGATTGTGAAATTATAGGTGGTTGCTGCAGCAGAGGGGAACTTCCTGGTGGCCTTTATTCCACACACACACACACACACACACACAGACACACACGAACGAGGCTTGCTCAGCCATAAAAAAATGTAAAAAGGGAATTTGAAAGACAGGTTTCATAATGTTGGGAAGCATTGATCACTTGTCACCCCTAGTGAAATGTTTCCAGGGAATGGCCCCACAGTGTAGAGTGAAGGCACATGAGGTGACTACCTTGCTGAAGCTAAGCAGGTCTGGCTCTAGTTAGTCCTTGGATGGGTGACCACTTGGGAATCATATGTATGGCACCTTGGGAAGAAAAGTGGAATATAAACGTAAGAAAATGTTCAGGACCCAGCCTATGTTTCGTGATTGCATTTTCACGATTGTTTGCTTTTTAAACTGTCTTTAATGTTGTATTTTAAATTGCTGCAACCCACACATTACAACAACCAACAACAACAACAACAACATACAGAACTGCAAACTGCAGTTGAGTGAGCTGCGAGAGTTTTGGCACCCTTCTCTTAGAAAGTGTGTCTACCCACACATCCCAGCAAAAATATACAAATATGGGGAGTGTTGTTAAAACACAACAATACTTTGTACCCACTTCAACCCCCCACATGAAAATGTACCTTCTGGAATGTTCCTTATCACTTACTGAAGCAATTTGAAGAGAAGCGTGAATTATAGCACTTGAGGTTCCTTACACATACAAGAGAGAGGAACAAAATTAATGGCATATTAAATATTTGCTTAGAAATTGAACCAATGTAATTTCCCCTCTCATTTTCACAGCGCGCTTTGGAGTTCTCACATAGATAAATGGCTGCTGGAAGAAATCCCACAGCATAGAATCAATCTTCATTCTTAGGCTTTCTTTGGGTTGGCTGCTCTGATAGGAGCGGCAGCAAGATAAATGTTCCACTAAAACATTCTTGCCATAGGAACAATGTAGCACAAGCAATATCAAGTCCGTCAGCAGTAGTGAACTTGCCTTCCTGAATAGCCTGCAACGAGACAGTTCAGAGGAAGGAAAAATTCATTTCGACAGAGCAGTAGCTCTCTTCATATTTTCTTATAACTGCCAGGTGGAATTAAGCTGTTATGGTGAGCAGGGGTGCAAAAGGGGTTTCTGGCTCCAGTACACTACATGTATATCAGGCACAATGCCCCAACCACAATAGAGGAAACAATTTTGTATAAAATCTACATATGTGAAATTTGTGGGTACAAATTTGCAAGTAATTTCTAGGCCAATTACCCCATGGGGAATTTTAAAGGGCTTATAGTATTTATTAATGAAAATACTGCAATTATAATTAATGCAATATAAGAGAGGTTATGAATGTAATATTGTTTATCAGTGTGTAACAGGGAAAGGTGAAAGTTTCAGCTCTAGACGAATCCTAATTACGGTATTAATTCACATGAAGTTTGTTCATTGTCAGTTGAGTCTTAGTGGTTCACAGTTAGACAGGTCAGTTTATGTTCCAGGCAGGAGGATTCAAAAGGTCAAGTTTTGATAGGCCGTTTAATGAATATTCTAGTGACATTTATTAGTCCATAGTTATAGGCCAGTGGGCTGGCAGATATGGAGACAATGAAAGTCATTGGTCAGAAAGGTTCTGAGAAACTGCATATACAGTGGAACCTCGGTTTATGAACACCTCGGTTTACAAATTTTCGGTTTACAAACGCCGCGGACCCATCTGGAACGGATTAATTCACTTTCCAATACTTTCAATGGGAAAGTTCGCTTCAGTTTATGAACGCTTCAGTTTATGAACAGACTTCCGGAACCAATTACACCCATGCTTCGGGTTAAGTACGCTTCAGGTTGAGTACTCCACGGACCCATCTGGAACGGATTAATCCACTTTCCATTACTTTCAATGGGAAAGTTCGCTTCAGTTTATGAACGCTTCAGTTTAAGTACTCCGCGGACCGTCTGGAACAGATTAATCCACTTTCCATTACTTTCAATGGGAAAGTTTGCTTCAGTTTATGAACGCTTCAGTTTATGAACAGACTTCTGGAACCAATTGTGTTCATAAACCGAGGTACCACTGTAATGGCAGTCATAGTATTGTCAGTGTGGTCTGGTGGTTAGCAGAGACAGCAGAAAAGCAGCCTAAGAGGAAGCTGAAGACGATCAGAACTGTGCAACAAACTTGCAGTTCCTTAATTGTAAACCAGTTTTGTTGCTGCCTTTTGTCAATTGTTCTTACGCTGGCAATAGGACATTCAGGAAAAGGCCGGCAGTGATCCTTCAGAAGGGTGCGTGGAAAAGATCTAAGATTTAAAATCACCAAGGTCCATGCTTAGATAAATTCAGAATTAAATTGTTGAAAGCAAGCACTGTATTCAATGCTTATGTAAAGCCTGTGTCGTTTATATCTCATAATAACTATAGCAATGTTACCAAACAGGTCAAACAGTTACCCTTCCCCCACTCACCTTTTTTTGGGAGGGGAGTGCAAAAGATTTGAGCCTTTGACATGGTTATACCCATTTAAGCCACCCAAAGGAGACTTGCTATTTTTTCCCTCATCGGAACGAAAGCAATTAATTGACCCCTTTCGCCCCACGATACTGCCACAGTCGACAGCTCTCTAAATTGCATTTCCCTAAAAGAAAAAAAAGGAAAAGCCCAGTACGGATAGCAATATTGCACATGTACACCAGCTCTTAGGACAGTCAATAGTGGATGGTGGCACTTTCCTAATCTCCTGGCAGGTGAGTCACTGCTGCTTATTGAGAGGGAGAGCGAGCGAGGGAGGCAAGGAAGCAGGAAGTTCAGCAGTGTGCGAACGCACCAGTGGAGCTAAAATGATGCGCCTGCCAGTGTGTTTACACTGCACCAACATTCCTGCCTCATTACCATACCTGCCAAGTCTCCCGCTGAAAAATGCGGGATCAGCAGCGGCGCGGCACCGGAAGTTGCGTAGAAGCAACTTCCGGGGCCGCTCTTCCCATGTGTGGGCACTGGAAATCGAGCAGAGCGGCACTGGAAGTCGCTTCTACGCAAATGCAATTCTGGGCTGCATTAATAGGAGTATAGCGTCTAGATCTAGGGAAGTAATAGTACCACTGTATTCTGCTCTGGTCAGACCTCACCTGGAGTACTGTGTCCAGTTCTGGGCACCACAGTTCAAGAAGGATACTGACAAGCTGGAACGTGTCCAGAAGAGGGCAACCAAAATGGTCAAAGGCCTGGAAACGATGCCTTATGAGGAACGGCTTAGGGAGCTGGGTACGTTTAGCCTGGAGAAGAGAAGGTTAAGGGGTGATATGATAGCCATGTTCAAATATATGAAAGGATGTCATATGGAGGAGGGAGAAATGTTTTCTGCTGCTCCAGAGAAGTGGACACGGAACAATGGATTCAAACTACAAGAAAGAAGATTCCACCTAAACATTAGGAAGAACTTCCTGACAGTAAGAGCTGTTCGGCAGTGGAATTTGCTACCAAGGAGTGTGGTGGAGTCTCCTTCTTTGGAGGTCTTTAAGCAGAGGTTTGACAGCCATATGTCAAGAATGCTTTGATGGTGTTTCCTGCTTGGCAGGGGGTTGGACTGGATGGCCCTTGTGGTCTCTTCCAACTCTATGATTCTATGATTCTATGATTCTATGCCCAGTGGCAATCTTGGTGGTGGCCGCATGGCGGTGGCCATCTTGGTGACGGCCACCGCCATGCGACCACCACCAATATGGCCACCGGGCATGCATAGAAGCGACTTCCGGTGCCGCTCTGCCTGATTTCCGGTGCCCACACATGGGAAGAGCGGCACCCAAAATGGAGGCTCCCTGGCAGGTAGGAAATCCGGAGGATTTCCAGGATTTTTCTCCATTCGGGAGAACAGCGGGAAACGGATTAAAAATCCGGGGGTTTCCCGCGAAAAACGGGATACTTGGCAGCTAAGCTCCTTACACCTCCCACTCACCTTTCCAGTAAGTGACCACATCTCCACTGCTGGAAGGTCAGCCAAGAACTGCCACCCAACAGTCCTGTACCAGACAAACTTTGAGTCGCTCACTTATGACTTCTCTGCTGGGGATTATCATTGTGGCAATCTTTATAAACTGCAAATTTATAAGCATTTTTGTTAAAGAGTCCCAGTAGGCGCTCAATTCAATATTAAAGATATGTGTCCTGTTTATAGGAAGATTTCACACTGATTCATCTCTGAGTCATTTGGTCTTATTTCTGTCAGAAATCTGTGACTGATTGTATGTTTATATTTTGTGTTTATTGTTTAGAAAAGCCCTGAACACGCCTCTTCTTTTCCATTTATGAGAACAAATTTCAGCAACTATTAACGCATCATGCACCTTCCTGCCTTTGCTGATGGGTCAAAGCTGTAGAACCCTATGACTCATTGGTTTTAATGGAGTGCATGATTCAACATTGTAATCCAAATCCATACAAGGTCCTCTGGATTAATGTCAGCAAAATAAATCTTCTTACAAAGATTTATGCCAAATGTTCGCTTTCACCCGATAGTCCCTCAGGCTTGTTGGCCTGACAAATGTGTGACCCTAGAAATATAATTGAGCGTTAAAGGTCCCATGTCAATTCTGCTAGTTCCATCTATAGGACAGAAACTGTCACCCTCAGCACATTCGGAATAGGGCATGGAGCCATACATTCCAGGTATGGAAGCTCATGCCTTTAGTCTTAAATGCACGAGCAGAAAACCTTTGATAAGGGCATTGCATCAAGAGATCGCTTTCCGACTGACAGATTGTAGAGCAATGTTGCCAGACTTAACAATCTGAGTCAGCACTGTCCTAATTGTTTCATTTGAGGTCCAGTCATCCTTGCTGCATGGACACGGTTCAATAAAGGAGGTGAATGGAGGGACATGAATGAATTTTCTTCCAAAAAAAAAAAATCCTCTAACATTATGTGCAACAAACTGGGATGTGCTGTTCCTACTCAGTAACCCAGTTAAGTTGATCTAGGTTCATTCTCATTAGTGAGTAAGCTTTGCTTATGGTTTAGCCAAACTTATGGTTTAGTCAAGTTGTTAACAGCATCTTTTTAAATTTATTTCCATTCTATGTTATTATGCACCTTACATTAGTGAGACGTGAGGCCTGGCCTAAGTGTGTAACAGCACATACAATGCTTCAGGTTGACATACAATGCTTCAGGTTGAAGGAAGGAGGAGTGGGGACTGGGTGATACTGTTGAATTTAAAAAAACAAACATGCTGCCAGTACCAGAAGGTTAGCCATATTAGTTGGCTGCCACAAGAAGAGCAGCGAGTCTTGTGGCATCTTGAAGGCTAACAATTTGAATGTGCCGTATGTTTTGGTGGGCCACAGCCCACTGCATCAGAAGCATGGTCTATTCTTAGTTAGGAGCAGGAGTGGAGGAGAAATTTGATTCCATTTGTGCATTTAAAGGCAATTCACACTTTCTGGGGGGGGGGAAATAGGCAAACCAAAACCCAGCCTTCAAAATTCACACATTTCTGAATTTTGCAATCTGGTAACATATCCAGATATACAGAATTTTTTTATTTATTTGGAGAGAGAGAGAGAGAGAGAGAGAGAGAGAGAGAGAGAGAGAGAGAGAGAGAGAGAGATTATTAAATTTATATTTATTTACAGTGGTACCTTGGTTTACGAGCTTAATCCGTTCCAGAAGTCCATTCTTAAACCAAAACATTCTTAAACCAAGGTGCGCTTTCCCATAGCAGCAGGGGACTCAATTTACAAATGGAACACACTCAACAGGAAGCAGAACATGTTCTTATTGCAATGCAACGTTCACAAACCAAAACACCTACTTCTGGGTTTGCAGCGTTCTTAATCCAAGTTGTTCGTAAACGAAGCTGTTCTTAAACCAATGTACCACTGTATTAAGTTTGCAGCATAAAAGCACGAAACGTAATAACAAACAGAACAATACACCCCAAAAGTTTAAAAGGCTATAGATTGTTTGTCAAATATCTGGAAGAGGGGGAATGTCTTCGCCTGCATCTAAAGACATGTAATGAAGGTGACAGGACAGCCTTTCCTTTGAAAAAATGCATATAATACCCTGTTTCTCATATTTTAAGACATACCCATAAAATAAGCCATAGCAGGATTTTTAAGCATTCAAGGAATATAAGCCATACCCGAAAATAAGACATAGTGATAGGCGCAGCAGCAATGCTGGCCGCGGCAGGAGGAGGAGGAAAAAAATAAGACATCCCTTGAAAATAAGCCATAGTGTGTTTTTTTGAGGAAAAAATAAATATAAGACATGTCTTATAATATGAGAAACACGGTAGGCAAATGGCATACAAAATTGTGTCTATTTTGAGAAATTCACACTGAAATGCTTGTGTGCCATTTTCTTGAATTAAAAAGTTGACTTTACTTTGAGTTTCTGAGTCTCTGTTCTGACCTGCCTATGAGCCAGCCCTGACACACATCATCCCACAGAAGCCTGTATGTGATGTCCTTTTTTGAGAGCAATTCTGCAAATGCAAGCCACTTTTAAAATGAATTAGTTCTGGCTATTTAAATTGTAGCAGCTAAAGCCAACATACAGAGTCTCTGTTGCAAAGAGTTTTAATGTCACATATAAAAACTATAATTAAATAGTAAATAGATTTATAATTTATAGTTAACCAGATTGATTCCTCTTCAATGCAGAGTTTTTAAACGCTTGGAGCCTTTAAATCTAGCAATCTTAATGCAGAACATCAGTTTTCAGGAACTGATAGGTAACACAATATTTTTCATATTTTCAGTAGAACAAAGACTGATGAGATCCTGTTCTGAAGCACTATTGTCTTTGCTTCATCACATGCCCTTAACTCTTATTGGCAAAGTTCTGTTTTTCTGGGCTTGCGATAAATTGACTATCTTTTCTCTCCTGTTCTGATAACATGATTTTTGATCTGAGCGAAACATTTGCTTTGATATTGTTGGACTAGCTGTTGGCTATCAAATAACAATAACCAAAAGGCATATCTTTTTTGGAATGCTACTAGGGTATTAGCTGGAGAGACTTCTTTTATGGAATCTGCTGCATTGTTAAGGTTAGAGCCTTATCCCTCCTCTGAAATCAGTTCAGCAATAAAAAGTGATGATTAGCTGCACTAACCTTTATATTCCCCTTCTCCCTGATGAGAGCTATAGATGCCTTTTATTGGTTGATTTTTCTAACACCGCTTTGAAAGCATATTTGAGGCTACAATATTAACAAGGAGGCTCTCAAGCCAATCTCATAAATCATATGTTGATGAACACCTCTCTCTCTGTGTGTGTGTGTGTGTATGTGTGTGTGTGTAAATCCATGATTTAAAATACAGTTCTCCTTCAACACCTCCCTCCCCAAATTGTTCTATCAACATATTTTATAGTGATTCTACAGTTATCACAGTGGAGGACTTAAGAGTGTATTTTTCCCCAACAGCAACAGCTATATGGTCACCGTGGAACTATGGAAGCACAGCAATTATTTTAGTTGTTCTGATGTCACCTAGGGCCTACACAGGAGATGCAAGGTAGATGAATGCTGAGAGGGACCAGGGATACCTTAGAAGAGGCATCCCAAACTTGGCCCTCCAGCTGTTTTGGAACTACAGTTCCCATCATCCCTGACCACTGGTCCTGTTAGCTAGGGATGATGGGAGTTGTAGTCCCCAAACCGCTGGAGGGCTGAGTTTGTGGATGGCTGCCTTAGAACATCCTTTCTCAACCTTGCACCCTCCAAATGTTTTGGACTATGATTCCTATCATCCACGACCATTTCTGCCTTAGGTTTGAAGATCTACGAACATTCGGTAAATGGAAATCTGCATATTTCTTGCAAGCCCTGGGCTTTTGACTGACGTCTTTCAGTTACAGAGCCTTTTTTGAGAAAAGCAGGTGGGGAGATTGAATTAACTGCTCTTAATGAGATTACCTGGTTCCTTGTGACAATTGAGTTGTTTTATCATAGTTCTGTATTTTTAAATTTCTTTTAAAGTTTTTCACCCTAACATTTCATCAAATTGAAATTCACAATCCAGTGTCTTCAGCTTGTAAGAGGGAACAATGCAGCGCCCCACCCCCACCTCCATTTTTGGGCTTCTCCTGGTCAACCAGAGTAAATCTAGGTGAGGTGTGGTGGGCACATGGAGGGAGGAACTAGAGGAAAGCCCCATTATGTATGACCAGTGGGCATTCTGGAAGGATTTTTCATGTTTTTGCCCCAAAGTGATCTTAAGAGCTTCACAGTAAATATCAGAGTAATACCCTCCATACAAGTTTGTCATTGTCTATTTTCAGTGTCTTCTAGCGACCCTTCTTTTGGATACTCTTAAGATATTTTAAAAAGGGCATTGTTGGAGGGGATACATTTTCAGTTATTTTTGTAAAGATTGACCATTAATATAGCATATAATGAATGCAGTAGAAAATGTAGGGCCAATTACATGAGAGATGCATAGATTAAATGAAGTATCCCCCTGGGGTCTTTTATAAGAAACAGAGTATGTTCTCTTTTTGCTAACTGCCAATCCCGCTCATCCATTTGCCTTGCACTTGACCTGAAAACAGGCGATATTTCAACATGAGGCCGGAAATTGCCCCATAATCACTCTAGGATCTTTCCTGATATTTAAGATTACATCAATAGCAGGTTATTCTGTTCTCCTCTTCCCTAGCTTCCTCTCTTTAGGACGATTGATGATCATATTTGAGAATAATTAGCTATGTTGGCCTTCATGATGGTAAGCACCTTGGCCTGATTTCATACATTACATATGCCCTGCGGCCGCATAATGCTAATTTCAGATAAGAGGTCCAAAGAGATATCACAGAAGCTCTTATGAACGATACATATAGGAAAAATTCCCAAGTAACATGGCATAACAAAGCTTCCTTGAATGCCTCAGCTATTGTTGCTGCCATCTTGAATCACTGCAATCCATTATAGCCTGAGTAAGTGCACTAAAAAAACTCCAAGGGCACAAGTATCAGGGCCAGCCCAAAACATTTTGCTACCTGAGGTAGAGCAAAAATGATGCTTCTCCTCCCTCTGACAACTCACAAGACCAAGTTATTTTGAATGCCTGAGGCAGGAAATCCCAAAAGTGTCTCCATACCTACCTGGCAGTAGGGATGGATAATAAATTCATTCAGTCTGCATTTTAAAGCAAACTGGCCAAATCTGCCATCCTTAAACTTATATGCAGATGGAAACGCAGCTATCAACTGGATTATAAATTTCCTCACATTTTTAAAATAATATATTTATTGATTTTATAGCAAACAAACACAAAAACATACAAAATACAAAAATACAAAATACAAAAAACACAAAAATAAAATTCCAACTTTCTATATCTTAGTTCAAATCTAACACTGTTGACTTCCTCATTCCTCCTCCAACTGCATTACATTGTAAATCATCTTTAGTAATTTCTACATCTTGACCTTAAACTTATTTTCCATTTTAACTAAGCCTTTTTTATATTATATTATTGTAACTTAACATATATTTCAAATCCTTTTCCAAACTTATATCTACATCTAAATATATTTACTCCTCTGCATTTTATATTTCTACAACCTCTCTGTACCTCCTTCACTTCAATTAATTCTATCCAATAATATGCTTATTCTTTAAATAAACTTTAAATTTCTTCCACTCTTCTTCCACCGCTTCTTCTCTCTAATCCCAGAGCCTCCCGGTTAGCTCCGCCAGTTCCATGTATTCTATCTTCTTCTTCTGCCATTCATCCACTGTTGGTAATTCTTCATTCTTCCAATTCTTGGCTATTAAAATTCTTGCTGCTGTTGTGGCATACAGAAAAAAAATAACATATTTCCTAGGTAATTCATCTCTAACTATTCCAAGTAAGAAGGCTTCTGGTTTCTTAGCAAATGTGTTTTTCAACACTTTTTTCAATTCATTATAAATCTTTTCCCAGAAGTCCCTTACTTTGGGGCAAGTCCATCACATGTGGTAAAAGGTTCCTTCTTGATTTTTACATTTCCAACATTTCCTCACATTTTTTCAATGCAATTTCAGTTCAAAAAATTTGCAGAGAAATCCATATTTTGTTGGACATATGTACAAAACTAATATGTACAAAAATGCATATTTTAGGGGCACGGTGTGTGGGAAATACAAACTTTTTAAAAAAGTTTCCCCTTTTTAAAAAATCCTCAAAAATGGGACAGAATGGACTTATGGTGAATGAGTAAATGTGAAACTGGCATGGAACAGAAATAAATAAATGAAGTTAAATTATAAATTACTACATTTGCTGCCTTTTCATGACTCCTGCCTGCCTAAATATAGTAGAAGGTTTCACCACAATTTTTTGCTATGATCTGCTCTCAGTTTTCCAGACCCTTCTGTACAGTGGTCAGTAGAAATTCAAAGTAAGAAACCAAGAAAAGCAGAACAGCTGCAAACCAATGCCATGCTATTATTCAAAAGAGGAACAATTGTAGGACTACTTCATAGATAAAACTTGAGGCCAATACAGAGCCAAGACAGTTCTAAAATTACGTACCTCAGAAAAAAAAATCAAAGACTTATAAGAATACAGAGCACACTGAAAAAATCATGGTGTTTGATTGAAAAATACTAGCTACAGTTGAACATTCTTTTAACATTAGGACTACTAAGGGAGGGCAGAAAAACCAAAGTAAGAGGAAAAACTACAAAGTTTACTGGCCTTGTTGGAAATATTCCTATTCAGTTTCATAAACCTCTGAGGTGATTGCAGACTATTTAGCAGAGATGGTGTTTCTGCTCATTGCTTTTATTGAACAATTTTTTAAAGAGGCAGTATGTTTTTATAACATATTCATATATTATTATTATTATTATTATTATTATTATTATTATTATTATTATCTCTTCTCACAAATGCTGGTGCTGATGTGACAACATGTCTCCTAATTAATAAGCCAGGAATGAGACCGCAGACCCAACCCCATTTTTGCAATACAAGGTTCTCATATATGAGCTAAGACAAGTGATAGATTATTGTTGGGTGGCTCTGACAGAGGATTAGTCAAATTCATGGAGGACTCTATCAGGCTCTGCCTTGAAGACATTCCAGGTTCCAAGATGGGTTGCCTCACCCTCACCCTTCATGATTCCATTCTAAGTCATCATTCTGACATGCGAGTTTCCTCCATATGATCAAGCTTGTTCTGCTCCCAAACTGTCAAAGGTTCATAGATCCTTAGGGATGCTTCGGGAATTTGATCTTAGCACACTTCCAGGACAAACTGACATATTTTCCCTCTTCCAGGACAGTCCAATAACTGAAATTCAGTTACCCACTGGGATTTATGGTGTTATGAACCCCTGTGATCTGGACAAAAGAGTCAAGGGATCCAGAGGATCAGGTGTCAGAGCTTTGACCCCTGAGGGGGTTGGACAAGAACCAGAGCAATCTCCCAGACCAACAGTGCCCACAGTGGCAGAGCCTGAGCTACCATAGACACCTTTCCCTGAGCCTTAAGAACTAGATGCCTCTCATTCCACATCACCAGTATGGGAGTGCTAGGAACTCACCAGGAGGGAGGCTATGGAATGAAGGAGTGCCCATCTTCAGGTCAGAGCTGTCCATGGTCCCACAGTCTTGCCACTTTCCCTGTGGGTTCTGGCACCAGAACACAACACAACACAACACAACACACACTTCCTGAATGTTTTGGCAGAATGATGGCTCAACATCCATTAAAAGAACTAAAAGGGAGAAACAATATTGAACAGCTTTTGAAGCATATTTTGAGAGAAAGTATGTTCAGATATCTATTTAATTGTCATGTGGAACTTTCTTATGCAGATTGATGTGGAAACAGGGCAAAATGGATTCATGGGTGAACATGTGCAGAAGTGGCACAGACTGAAAATAGAATGATTTGCCCATCCCACCCACCGACTTGGCATTTTTTCCAAGACCATCCAAGCTGGAGGTGCAAAGGCTGGACCAATTAAAATTTGAATCACTCCATGGATTGGTTGTTACAAATGCAACCCTGCTCAAGCTCTCCCATTACTGGACATGGTCGGATTGGTCTTTGCCACATACAAATCTATCGAGCACCATGGAAAATCTCCGTTTCAGTGGCGCCACAGCACATGTCCCGGGTGACAGCTAGTGCTGGCGTGAAAATGTTCCCACACAATTGGGCTGACTCATATGGTATACCCAAAACAAATACACAAGCATTTTTAATAGACTCCATGTGGGGTGACTAATACTTGAACTGGCTCACAGCCTGGGTTGGTAATGTAAAAAGTGGGAGGATGAGCCAGGGAATTGCACACTGGCCTCTGTATCAGGGCAGATAGCTGAGCAAATAATAGATAGCAGAACAATTATAATAGACCAGCGAATGATCTTGAGGGAAATGATTTCTGGCCGCCAACGTGTCTTTATTAGGAGTAAACCATCTCAGGCCAACTGCTCAGGCTTCTCCATGAGTCTTTATCTAATTCCCACATGACTTATTCTAAAAAGGCTAACAAAAGAGCCATACAAGATCAGGCCAAAGACCTATCTAGTCCAGAATCCTGTTCTCACAGTGGCCAACTAAAGTGGCACTCTCAACCATCCAATCAGGGAAGATGGAAACTGTAGTATAGCAATAGCTGGAGGACACAATCTTGGCCACAAATGACATAGAAGAGCAGGAAATAAACGTGATAAATGAACGTTATATAAAAAAAGAAAATGGTGGGGTACCCTAGACACGGAGGATTCCAGAAGAAATGATGGAACACATTGTTATTGTTGTTTTTGTTGTTGTTGAACAGGATGCCAAAGTGGCTACAGAATATCCATTCTTAGAGAGTTGAAGGGAAGACGTATAACAGGCAATTACCTGGGATGTTTTAGGCATGAAGCATCCTGCCTTAGGGTGGGCAATTGGACTAGATAATCTACTAGTACCTTTCAAATTCAAATAGTCTATGAACTCCCAGAACAGAAGGTCATTGCTCCTTGGAAGATTTCCAAGTAAAGCTATTTTGTATTTATAGGTAGGGAGAGGAGGCTAAACCAAAACCACACAGAACCAGAGTCAGCTGGAAAACACACAAAAGGAGCGGTGTGAGGCCCTACAAACCTGATTGATTGCCAGTTGGCCTAGGGAAACAATGTAAACCCAGGAGGACAATAATTTAAAGAAGGTATATAGCATATATTTACTCTCTATATAATATATAATAATACAAGACCGCCCAAAAGGCACAGCACTTAACATTAATCAAAGGCAAGGCTTTCTTTGCACCAAGAAATTGCCCCCTTTGTCATGAGATACTAAGGCCAGCAGTTTTATAGGCAAGCTTTAGGAAACTGGTTTATGATGTCTAACTACATGCGGGAATATAAGGTACAAAAGGTCCCTGCTATTTTAACACTCTGAATTTCGTCTCATGGCTTTGTCTGCAGGATGCAACACACACACACACACACACACACACACACACACACACACACCAGGTTCGCTCAGGACAAGAGATCACACTGAAACATAAGATACTAATGAAAGTAGCTGTGGATGGAATTTATTTATACACTGGCGGAGATCTACCTGCTAAATTACCAGAGAACTGGTTGGACATCAACACCCAATGCTGTTGAGTAATTATTAGGGAAAGCAACATGCCACATTGGGAGAAGTGCCCCCAAACAAATCCATTTTGGAGAAAATTATTGAATGACATCATCCTTGTGAATGTGACACAGTATCCTGCAATGTTAATCTGATTACCTCGCCTGTGTTGTGGACAGTCCACCCTGCACTCCACAATATTTTAGTTTGCCATAAATCTATGGGGACAGAGAGATGAAAACAACCTTCCATCTGGTCTTGGTTCCTCTCCAACATCAGCTGGGCTGCTTCTTCTCTGCCTTCTCTCCTGTCCCATCCCACATATTCTTTTACAAAAGTTATTGCAAAGGGCCAGGTTTCAAAGTGAGGAGGGGGAGAAATATTCATTGAAGATTAGGCACCGATTATTAATGGCTTGGCTCAAAAAGTTCATTTTGAAATTTTAGCGTGGACGGTTCCCCTCCTCAGATCTGCTGGCAACGTTTCAGGTTTGCGTTTGGTCCTTCGGATTCACATTGTATCACTTCCCCAGATTTGTATCCTGCAACAACAGCCATCTATGTTAATAATATCAACAAATCAAAATGTGCATTGATTAGCACATTTTGGTTTGCCAAGTTCTCCTTTGAGCCTTCTGCAGGGGGTGGGGACTTTACTACATGCCAAATGAGCTCTTTTTGTCCAGTAAATGCCCATGAGAACTTCCTTTGCAGCTGCGGGGCACAGAAGGAGGGGACATTACATCTGGATTAGGGTCACTGGGAGGCAGGTTAAATCAACAGACACTAACTTCCTTTCATATTCGGTTCAATTCATGAAAGTGTGTTTGACCATCTCTACACCATCTCCATAAAAAAGTTGCTCCTCACCCCTTGACTGTGTGGAGACTTATCAAAATGCTCAGCCATGCCTTTCAAAATAGGGGAATAGAAGGCTATTCTTTATTCTTTGATGTGGTTTTTCAAACCTACTTAGTTTTTGCTCTTTTGGAAAAAAAGTTGAAACAAAAGGGTAGACAATGCTTTACCGAGTCATGCTTCTAGAAAATGTTGAAACTATGAGAAGTGAAATATTGAACATAACTATCAAAGGTCATAACTATCATAAATATTGAACATAACTATCAAAGTGGCCAAATCTGATCCAAGCAGAGATATCCCACTGGCCTTCAAGTTGGCAGCTGAATGGCAAATGAGATGTGAGAGGAAATAGCAGCTGTGGCAACAGAACTTGCTCACAGACCATGCCAGCCCTCCAGGAAAAATGTTTGTTTGTTTGTTTAGTATTTTCCATCTTTCCTACAGGAGCTAAAGGGGAAATACCCATTTCCCCAAGCAATGCAGGTGGCGCTGTGGTCTAAGCCACCAAGCCTGTTGGGCTTGCCAATCACAAGGTCAGCAGATCAAATCCGCATGTAGGTGTGAGCTCCTTTGCTCTGTTCCAGCTCCTGCCAACCTAGCAGTTCAAAAGCATACCAGCGCGAGTAGATACATAGGTGGCGCTGTAGTGGGAAGGTAAACGGCGTTTCCGTGCACTCTGGCTTCCATCATGGTGTTCCGTTGTGCCAGAAGTGGTTTAGTCATGCTGGCGACATGACCTGGAAAGCTGTCTGCAGACAAATGCCAGCTCCCTCAGCCTGAAAGTGGGATGAGCGCTGCACCCCATAGCCAAGTTTGACTGGACTTAACCGTTCAGAGGTCCTTTACCTTTACCTTACCTTTACCCATTTTTCCACCTTTATTTCTTCACAGCACAGGAAGGTTAGGGCAGGAGATAAAGTAATGATCTTCCCAACATTATCCAATGAGTTCTGTGGCTACGTGGGGCAGCTTTCTAAACAAAGTCTCCTCTTGTGTCCCACTTGGACTACTGCAATGCACTCTATGTGACTCGGAAACTTCAACGGAAGGTGACTCAGATTTCTAGTCACCTGTATACCTGAAGGAGCGGCTCCTCCTCCCTTGTCCAGCCCAGACACTGGGATTCAGCTCCAAGAGCCTTCTGGTGGTTCCCTCATTGTGAGAACTGAGGCTACAAGGGAAGCAGAGGGTCTTTTGGGTAGTCACACCTGCCCCATGGACCTCCCTCCCATCAGATGTCAAACAGATAAACAGCTATGTGATTTTTAAAACACACCTGAAGGCAGCCCTGTTCAGGGAAGTTTTTAGTGTTTGCTGCTGCTCTGTGTTTTTACACAGAGTAGCTGGGGCAACTCAGTCAGATGGGCAGCATATAAATAAGAAATCATGTTGTTGTTGTTGATGATGATGATGATTCAACACTTTAAACCTTGGTCGTCTTCAGCTATTCCTCTATGACAACTCCTATTATCTGGCCATCTGTCATGGATCCTTAATTGAGATTCCTGCATTGAAGGAAGTTGGACTAGATGACCCTTGGGGTCCCTTCCTGCTCTACAGTTCTATGATGCTATGACCCCTGATCCATGTCCATGCTGGCTGGGACTGATGGGAGTTGGAGTCCATCAACATCTGGAAGGCACTGCCTGGGATACCCACAGTCCAACACGACAAACCAGGAAAGCAACTGTTAACCAGTGTAAGTGCTTCAATAATTACTGGACTCGACAGACATTTCTTTTCCATCTTTGTTTTTAATAGAGTTCATAGGCATCTGCCTAGAGAGTTCTTTTCAGGGCAGGGGCCATAAAAATGTGAAGCTAAAAAAGAAAGAAAGAAATACCATTGTTAGTCATCATCATTGTTATGACATGTTTTTGGGGTTCTCTCATTGGGGAGAGTCCCTGAAAACAAAGCAACGAGGAGAAAACACAGAAGGTTAGGGATGTAACGAGACCTATGAAGTCATGTCATCTCTCCTTCTGCCAAAGCCCGTCTTGCTGCACAGAGCACACGTCGGAACCATTGGAAAGACGAGGAGATGGCAGACAGTACAACAGCAGCAGATGTGACCCAGCCATGAAGACTCGGCAGTAGTAGAGATGGCTCCCGAGAGAAATCCCAGGCAGCAGCCCTTGCTGAAAAGAGAGCCTTGGAACCTCTGAGAACAGCAATTATTTATAAAGTAGATTACTATGTACTCTTTAGCTGATCTACAGTTTTACAGTATATTTATTTTGTCAGTCTCTTTCCCCCTTTGGGAGGAGCACTGTGGTGTTAGCTTGTTCCAGTTTCTGATACATATCTCCACTGGAGTGCATGCCCTCGCTCCAGCCGTCCATCTAGTCAAGAGACGTTCCTCAAGGATTCTGCACTCCAGCCTTTCAGCGGCCATTCCAGTGAACAGTGTAATATTTCACTAAGCGCTAAAGATCAACTCCCCTGAACTTCAATGGGACTGTTCAGATATCAACAGGTCCCTCCACACAGCAATGATTGGAGAATGGTAGCCTGTTTAGCACCAGACCTGAAGAGAAAGACATTGCAGTAAACTGCTGGTGAGTCACCCATTTGTGTCTTGTAGGAGAACCACACCTTTGGCATGCCTATCACAGGCACATTTATATTCCTCTTTGCCCACGAGTCAAAGGAACAGCCTGCTTGCCTTAGACTTGCAAGCAGCTTTTCAGTCGGTGTAAGGAAAATGTGGGGTTCGGCCGCCAACATTTCTCGGATGATAAGAGGGACATTCTAGTCTACAACAGGAAGCTTCTCCCATGTTTGATCTCGCCAGACACATATACGTCATATACATCTGTCACCTTGAGTGAATCACAACCTTACTGTCAGGGACTGGGCAGAGGAAGAATGGTGGAGACTGCCTCCCCATCCTGACCCTTCCAGAGAAGAAGAAGACAGTTCAGAATTACAACAGGGCTTTGAGGGAGGTCACAGCTCAGAGGCAGATGAGGGGGAAAGCTGGAAATAATGGGAGAGGAGGAGGAGGAGGAGGAGGAGGAGGAGGAGGAGGAGGAGGAGGAGGAGGAGGAGGAAGAAGAAGAAGAAGAAGAAGAAGAAGAAGAAGAAGAAGAAGAAGAAGAAGAAGAAGAAGAAGAAGAAGACTAACCAGAGGGGCGATGGCTGGTGGACACAGTGTCCTTAGAAAGCATCCCAGAACCCGGCGAGCCTTGATAGTAGTAGAACAAAGAGCTCAGAGGCAGAGGGCACTTCTCAGCACCCGTAGTGATGACGCATAATGGGAGAGAGGGAGGGGGTGGAGATTCACTCGGGGCAACGCCATTAATCCCAGAGGCTGCATTTCCAAGCTGCTCTCTGTGAATACTGAATAAAAAGCAGTTGGTAAGAACTTCTCCTTGTCTTATCCATTCCTGGTGTCCTGCCATGAGGGGTTGGATCCTCTGTAGCCTGACATTCACGTAACTCACAGGATTGTTGTAAAGAAGAAAAAGGTGTGAGGGAAGGGATAATGTGCAAAACCTTCAACATATTAATGGATTGAAATAAGCTGCCTCGAGTCCTTCTCAGGGGAAAAGCTGGGATATAACAACAACAACAACAACAACAACAACAACAACAACAACAACAACAACAGAAATTGTGAGAATGATCAGGAACATACCATAGAGTAATTCCTATTGAATTCAGTGGGACTTAGTTCTGAGTAAAAATGCTTTGGTTCTCTACTGCCTCTTTCTACACTAGCCCAGAACTTAATGTAGAACTAAACTAGACATGAAGCTAAACACATCACATTGTACTGCTGCTATTTTTAACTGTTAATAGCCACCAAAGGTTTTTCACAAGTTTCACTTAGGACACATATAAGTTTTTTTCTGGTCCCAATGAAAATTGCTTGCTGCCCAACTAAACTGCTCATAGCAGTGCTTTGTACATATGTATACAGACTTTATTAAAACAAACAAATAACATGTTAAGTTTTATAGTTCGGGGTCATGCCTGAAGGTGATTTTTATATCAAGAAACCTAAGCCAGGGAGTACCAGAAAGACACACTCTGTCTACTCCCCACACCTGAAAGAGAATCTGATGGGCATGGCAAGACAGAGCATCAGACCCTGGGGGTCTCTAAATAATCTCCTTAAAAATCAAGATATCTAAGGAACAGCAAACATACTCACAGGACTGAGGGGAAATTAGAACACCAGGGCAAGAAAAGTTGGGATCTTTTAACATATGCAGAAAAATGGCAGGGTACTGCTGGGCGATACAGCTCCAGGAGGACTGCATGAAACATTCATACATGAAATCTGTACTCCAGTTTTCTTCAGAAACATGTGCATAATACAGTCAGGGGCGTAGGAAGTAGGGGGAGGAGGGGCCGGGCCCCGGGTGCCATTCTGGGGGGGGTGGCAAGATGGCCCCTGCCTCCCCCCAGCTGTAGAGTGGCCGAGGGCTCACACAGTCAGTATGGGCACCACTCGTGCGGTGTCTGTACAGGCTGCAGCTCTCTCTTGCCATCCGTACGGGCTGCCTCTTGCACAGCGACCATGCAGGCTGCCGTGTGTGCGCACTCCGTACGGGATGCCACACTCCGTACGGGATGCCGCATGTGCACAGTCTGTATGGACGTCGCGCCTGCGTCACCGGACGGTTCGCCCCGCCCCTCGGCATCCCGCTCCGGGTGCCGGAGAGGGTTCCTCCACTACTGAATACAGCCACCTATGTAACATCATACATGCAAGGGTATAATTATGCAGGGGAAACCCACATAGGTGACTTAAAGACATGCTGTTCAGTCCTATGAATGTTAACTGCACAGTAAGTCTCATGTGTTCCACGGCACTTGCCATTTAGGATTAGTCTTAGCCTCCAATCCTATAGACATGCTCGTGAGAGTAAAGGCCATTGAATACAGTGGAACATACACCTCTGAAAACATGCGTTACCGTGGCATCGTTAGTTACTTATTGAAGCACAAAGTTATTTCCTTAAGCTGGAAGGAGAGATTCATGCTTGACTTTTGAACAGAAAGACAGTATGACTAGTAAGGTAGCTCTTTCTGCAGTGGGAGGACATTACTATAGTGTCTGTTCACCATTTCTGTACGTTCATCATTTCCGTGATTTCTAGTCACCTGTGCAAAGTCCGTTGTGAGTCATTTACTTCCTTGATAGAATGGAGGCCCTAAGAGCTACAGAGAGCCAGCATGTTAATTGAGGCAATTTTCTACTATCTGTTTGAAGATATTGCACTTTGCAAGCAGCAAAACTGAACTGCATTAATTGGCGCCCCAAGCAGGCATTGACTTGATTTTCTCGGGATGACTTTTCCAAGCGATGTGAACACTTAGGCAGATGAAAAAATCAACTTTTCACTTATTTACAATTGGTTCCACTACCTACACAATTTCCTAAGTCCTTTCTGAAGGTTCTTCTCCCAGAATGCTCTGTGGCACATCATGGCAGCATAGAGTATGATCCTATATCTGCTTGTTTCTTATAGAAATATACCACTTAATTTCAAAAAGTCTATAGGCACCTACCTGGGATAAATCCCATTGAACTCAACGATGCTTACATCTCTGCGGAAGCATGCATAGAATTGCACTGCTAGGTTGGCAGAAGCTGGGACAGAGCAACGGGAGCTCACCCTGCCATGCAGATTCGAACTGCCAACCTTCCGATCGCCAAGCCCAAGAGGCTCAGTGGTTTAGACCACAGCGCCACCCGCATCCGATACCTCTACTATATGTAGGCTATAGAAGCTGTGATATATTGCTAATAGCAATGTTCTTAACTTTCAACAAAATAATAATAATAATAATAATAATAATAATAATAATAATAATAATACATATTGCTCCCTCACTTGCCACATGAAAGTATTTGGACTCATGTTCGCATCTTTGTGAACGTAAGCGTGCACAGAACAGTTTATTAAACTGTTCAACGTATACATATGGACTCTTCGTAAGATTAGGGGGATGTTAACTCTTGCCCTCCCAGACTCCTCCTCCAAGATCTTATAGCTGAGCCAGAGTCCTTTTGGTTCAGCCACAAGAGAAGGCGTTTATACAGTATGTAGCTAGTTTAAGATGCTGCTCTGTTGTGAATCTCTGCTGCAGACTAGCTTAGTCAGGTGCCTTTGATCTAAGTCTAATGCACTAGGAAAAAATTATTGGGTTGCTGTAAACAAACAAACAAAACAGACATTTTGTCAAATTTTAAAAATCTGCCTGGACAGAAATTGTACTCCTGAAAAAGAGGGCGTGCCTGGGGAAAAAGAGGACATATGGCAACCAGACCTGAAAAAGAGGGTGTATGGCAACTCTACCTCTGCCCCAGTCCTCTGTACCCCCTGCCCCACCCCACCCCATTTACTTGCCTATAATAAGCAATGGACTGTCTGGAGCTGAGCTAATTGTTCAGTGCAAGATTCCTATTCTGTGCTTATTTATTAATTTGTGAACTATTTGATGCTGAAATCTTGAAATCTTGTCCACACAGAAACAAGCAACAGACACCTCCGTGATTATAGGAGACAGGGTTTTATCCACTAACCATAGGAAGATGAATCACCCAAAAATGCTGCTTTTGCAAAAATTGCTGGAAGTTGATTGTACTTTTCACCTGGTCTCTAATCTCTATTAGAAACTCCTTCCAGGAGGAAGCAATATTTTAACTATTATATATTGTAATAAAAAGGCATAACTCAAGAGTCTTAAAAAACATGCTTTTTTCCTTCTTTCTTTCACACAACCTCCCTAAGCTGCTGGCTTATTTGCTCTTGGCTCCAAGTTTTCGCTGTCTTATCTCTTACAATCCTGGCACATAACAGAGTCCAGTGGGATTTTTTAAAGAACTGGAACTAACCATGTTTTCTTTTCCTAACAATGTACTTAGGGAGGAGACGGGAGCTAAGACAATGATGGTGTTGCCTTCTATGGATCAGAGTGACCAACCTCTGAACCACTCACCCCACCCCCAGATATGTAGGGGCTACCGGGAACTGAAATTCAACAACACCTGGAGGGTTGTAGGTTGCACAGCCTTGCTATAGATTTTTTTATTTTTAAATCCTCCATGTTCACCCAATAGAGGACTGAAAAATATGTGCCAACTTGCTACCTACAGCCATTGCAAGAGGAGTCCCATGGCTCTGTTTTCTACATGGGTGAAATTTTGTATTTAATCATTTGTAGCCAGCCAAATATATGATATGCCTATATGCAGATGACACAACCTTGATGGCAGAAAGTAAGGAGGAATTAAAGAACCTTTTAATGAAGGTGAAAGAGGAGAGTGCAAAATATGGTCTGAAGCTCAACATAAAAAAACTAAGATCATGGCCACTGGTCCCATCACCTCCTGGCAAGTAGAAGGGGAAGAAATGGAGGCACTGAGAGATTTTACTTTCTTGGGTTCCATGATCACTGCAGATGGTGACAGCAGTCATGAAATTAAAAGACGCCTGCTTCTTGGGAGAAAAGCAATGACAAACCTAGACAGCATCTTAAAAAGCAGAGGCATCACCTTGCCGACAAAGGTCCGTATAGTTAAAACTATGGTTTTCCCAGTAGTGATGTATGGAAGTGAGAGCTGGACCATAAAGAAGGCTGATCGCCTTTTGAATTATGCTGCTAGAGGAGACTCTTGAGAGTCCCATGGACTGCAAGAAGATCAAACCTATCCATTCTGAAGGAAATCAGCCCTGAGCACTCACTGGAAGGACAGATCCTGAAGCTGAGGCTCCAATACTTTGGCCACCTCATGAGAAGCGAAGACTCCCTGGAAAAGACCCTGATGTTGGGAAAGATTGAGGGCACTAGGAGAAGGGGATGACAGAGGACGAGATGGTTGGATAGTGTTCTCGAAGCTACCAACATGAGTTTGACCAAACTGCGGGAGGCAGTGGAAGACAGGAGTGCCTGGCGTGCTCTGGTCCATGGGGTCACGAAGAGTCAGACACGACTAAACGACTAAACAAAAGCCAGCTAACATATTTAAAGGAGGCTTCAGTGACTGCAGCTGTTATGTGCAGTTTGGCAAGAAAATAATATATTTGTTTAAGAAAAGTAACATCCAGGACCTCTTTGGGATATTTAAACCATTTTAGAAATGGCACAGGCTCCAGTTTGTTTTAAAAGTTTTGCAACCAGCAAATAAAAAATAATTTTATTACAGCTGTTGCTTAAATTATAACCTTTCAAAATGACACACCAGAGGAGGAGAAAAGCACAACACAGTGAGATCTTATGTGAGCACATGGTAACTGAAAGAAACATTTTGACCCAAACATTATTGTAAAGTATACTTTTCTATTCCCCTCTGTGAACTTGGCTGCAGGGCGAGCTATACCCTCCCGGTGAGAAAGGCACAATAAAATGTTTCTCTATGGCAAAAATAATGTGCATATTATCTAATGACCAATCCAATTTATCCTTCAGACTTAGGGCTTGTTCTTAGGGGTGCCCCCTCTTCCCAACCTTCATCTTATGTCAGTTTATCAACAATTAAACTATGCAAAACATGTGCTAGGTACAATGTGAATACTTCCAATACTAAGGTACTCGGACTCATAGGGAGGAATTTGATATTGTGCTCTTATGATCATTCCATTACTGCAAGCATTTCTGATCTCCTCTTTCTTCCTGCCGTGTGCTGTTCTGGGTGTTCTCCTGGACCCTCCGGAGATAATTTGGGGAGGGGGGGTTATGGAGGCAAAGCAGGGAAAGACCCATCATGTTAGCACATAGCTGTCAACTTTCAGATTTGAAAATAAGGGATCAGCAGCCTCATCTGTCCTGGGGACAGTCTATGCCAGGCATGGGCCACCTTGACTCTCCAGATGTTTTGGAACTGCGACTCCCATGATCCCTGACCACTGGCCCTGTTAGCTAGGGATCATGGGAGTTGTAGTTCCAAAACATCTGGAGAGCCAAGGTTGCCTATGCCTGGTCTACGGTATGTCTAACAATCCAGGACAGCAGCGGGAAATGGCGCCGGAATAAGGGAATTTCCAGCAAAAAAAAATGGAGGGTTGACAGCTATGTGTTAGCATACCCTCCAACATTTCTCTGTTGAAAATAGGGACACCCTATTCAATATCCTCCAGCAATTCTCCGATGAAAATTGTTGTTGTTGTTTAGTCATTTAGTCATGTCTGACTCTTCGTGACCCCATGGACCAGAGCACTCCAGGCACTCCTGTCTTCCTAATGAAAATAGGGATCCCCTAATGGGAAAGCAGGACATTCCGGGATCAAATCAGAAACTGGGACAACTTCTGTAAACCCGGGACTGTCCCTGGAAAATAAGGACACTTGGAGGGTCTGAGTTAGTGGGACTAATTGTGCTGGCTCCTGCTGGCGCAACTGTCCATATGGATCTGACCGATGATGTTCCACGGTGTGAACACAACTAAGCAAGAACTACAGGGGAACAGAGCAACCGCAGTCCCTCTATCTTTCTGCAGGAAGAAACTAATCTACAGACATTCACTCATTCAAATTAAGTAGCTACATGTCCATGGGCTATTGAACAATTAAAATAGTATCTTTCGTGTGCCATACCACATTTAACATATGCACAAAACAGAGCAAACAGAATAAAATCAAGAAAGCATCACCCCTCCAATAAAAGCATTGGCATACAGAAGGATTTTACCTACCCATCACCCCTGGCCTGGGACGAAGAGAACAAAGTGAATAAGGACCAGAAAGATTTCAAAAAGTTGGGCTGGTACAAAATTGCTCAGAAAACAATTTCCTGACAATTTTTGATATTCTTCATTTCTTTCTTTCTTTTTCTGGCTCTGCCTGAACTGTTAGAGAATTTAATTCTCCCCCCCCCCCCCATGGAAGATTTGCCTGCCAATGTCACCAACTTTGGCTGGTATTCAACTAGGTTTTATACAAAGAATTTCCATTAAAATTAATGAGCAAGACTACCGGTAAGTTAGGTCCATTAATTTCAGGTAGTTTACTCTGAGTAAGAATGTAGTGCTGTATTAGGCAACCAATGCAGACCTTTGTATTGAAACGTATTTGGATTATGCTGGAATATACAGTATGTTGGAATTTGACCTACTAAGGATTTACTATTGGGGTATTTGGAGATATGATAATGGTTTCACTGTAATTTTTTAAAAATCTGCATTTCTTCCATACTTTATTTTTCCTTGACCCTGTTTCTGGTTGTGAGAATTTTGGGAAGTGCATTATCAGCTAGCCCTAAATAAAAGCATGCCAAAGCTTGTCTGTTGAACCTCCCCACCCCCACTTTTCCGCTGGCTTGGTAGGACGTTCTTCCCCAGCCCCAGAGGTAGCAGAAATAGGTTTACACGTCACGGGTCATAACCTAGGTGGGGTTCTTGCTTGTTTATTTCTTCGCAAGCAAGTTTCATGGGAATTGGTTATGAAGGAGGAAGAAAAGCTGTTTTAAGCTGCAACGGTGGCTCCCGCAATCCCATAGTTAATTATGGCATTTGAGTGCAAGTCGGGTGGGGTAAAAGCAAGTGTTGAAGGATTATGCAGCAGCGGGGAATTGGCTGGATCCCTTAACTGCTCATTTGCAGACATTTTCGCATGAGTCTGCTTGCAGATGTATAGTAAACCTTGGTGAAGAAAACCTACTTTATTGTCACAGAAAGGACGAAGAAGGGAACAAAGTTATTCTAAAGTTTCCATTAAAATATATGATTTGTAGAAGGTCGGACATTATTTGTGAAGGCTCAGAGCAAGAAATAGGAAGCTTTTATTTCATGTTGGGGCAGATGATTGTTGTTTCTGATTGTATAAATGCTGCTGTGGGTCATTTTCTCTCCCACCCCAAGCCTCATTACTCAACCCCCACCATCCGGTCTCTAGAAGAATAGCTCTCTTGGTGACGGATTTATTCCAGCCAAAAATGTATATAAACACAAACTTGCTTTACAAGTGTTCTGCAGTCATGTTTGGTACATTTTCCATCCTCTGCATGACATAAAAACCCTCCACTATCATACTTGGCTGAAATATTGTATTGCAAGCTTTTTTTTTTTCATGACCTCCAAAGCCTACAGACATTTGGATGTTTAAATACTTAATTGGTGCTGCTAGAGTCGCTCACTGAATGCAACCACATACTCCATTTGTTAAGTCATAGACAACTGCAAGAAGGGTTGTTAAATAATAGCTTGGATGAGAGCAAACTTAAAATCAAGCTCCCTTTGGACTTCGTCCTGACATAAGATGACATACAAATCAAAACCATTTATAGGCACATCATAAAGCTTGTTCTTCTTGACATTCAGGTCAAACACTTTGCATGCACTTCGTTTTTAAGAAAGTACTTGTAGAGGCCCAACCAATAGAAGTTTTAATAAGCTTTTCAGAATTTCTTGTGTAGTATATTGTTATACGGTAGATTGGGGGAACCCCCCCCCCGAGCCTAGAAATTAATAAATTTTTATTATTTGGGGTGTGAAGGCAGAAATGCAAGCTGAATAAGAATTCCTGGGCTAGCCTATGTAAAACGACCTGGCCAAGCTAGGGCCATTAAGAAACAATACAGGAGCCACTGAGAACCATTGGCAATGCAAGAGGACTATCCTCCCCACTTACCCTGAGGTATTAGCAGAGACTGGGGGTTTGGAAGGTTGCCAGGGTAACTGGATGTGAGGTTACAAGAAAAGAGAGTTTTAGCAAGGTGTTCTGGAAGTAAGAAGGGGGAAGAAGAAAGATTGGGATCCATCTTGGGCAGGCTGGCTGAAGGCTGGCTGGGAGAGATGCCTTGGACTCCAGAACTGCACTGCTGTGGGGAACAAGCCCTTCTTGAATTGACCGTGCTGCAAGAGCTGAACTCTCTGCATGCAGACTGAAGGTGTAAATAGGTGAATAAACCATATTTCTTAAAGCTACGACAGTCTCCGCCATGTCTCAATTCTTCAAAGGGCCGCAGACCCCATGGGCTCTTGCCACTGCTCAGTAGAGAGACACCCGACTTTTGTAGCAATATTTATATACTGTGGTGAAGCACATGATAAGAGTAGCTCTATGACCCTTTACCATTAAAACACCATTATGGAAAGCAGCTGCACGTGGCTTCGTATTGCTCGGAACACGGTGGAAAAAGTAAGAAATGGCTAATTAAGCCAGCCATTTCTCCTGCTCAAAATCACCCTTCACCCACTGACTCGTCTCCTAAGAGATAAAACGCACAACAAGTAATGTTTTGTGTGAAACTAACATTAGAATATTAAGTCAAACTCGAAGGGAACGTGATCCCCGAAGGTAAGAGCATTCATTCCATTGTCCAGACGCCAAACGGAGGGATCTGACCCCAATCAAGACTTATCAATGCACACTAGCTGAAGACATCACTCCAGACAATCGCTGAGTTGTACTTCCATCTAGGGTTGTGATTTTATGTGAAAAATACCAATGCACAAGCAGTACAGAGAGAGAATCCAAGAACAAAGCAGAATCCCACATCAACCAACATTTACGCAGCAAAGAAGGGCAGATGTCAAGAGCTGTAGAGATGCTGGAGAAACATTTCCTCACCCAGCCCATTCCCAACATGCTCATTCTTTACCGGGGGGGGGGGGGACACCCTGTGAGAACCGTCTTCTTGGAATGTTTTGGTTTGTAGCCTGATTGAATCTTGGACAAGATACCCCGAGAAAAATAGCAGCTTACCAATCATAGTTGTTGATTTCAGATTTATCACCACCCTTCGAAAGGGAATATTCCCCAATGCTGTAGCTTCCCAGCCTAAGAAAAGCAGCCAGAGGTGAAGTAATATGAAGCATGATTGGGCCCCGTGAGCCCATCTGCTCTCTTCTCTTTCCTTCCCGTCTATGAATACGTCAGTGGTGGATAACAGTATCTCTTTTTACATTTTCTCGCACTCATCAACTTAGACATGCTTAGAGACATGACATTTAAAATGCTGGAGCCATGCTGTTCACGGAACGACAGACCTTAAATCAAACTTTATCTGAGTGCATGTCTTTCTGTCAATGTTAAGTGGTAGTAGCTATTCTACTTAGTGAGAACCAGAAGCTGTGTTTTACTTGTTGCCCAAGTTCTCGCTCGCTTCGATAGACGCATCCCTAATTTTGCGATTGCTGCCGCCTTCAGTTTCAACATCTGGGAGGGAAATAATGGCTAATATTCGATCCCTAAATGCTTTAAAGGGTCTGATTCCAAGGCTTCACTGCAATAAAGTAAGCATTGCACATGAAACTGAAGCCAACTGGAATAACCGCTTCTGGTGTGGCAGCCGCTGTGGTTGTTGTCTGGCTGCCAGTGGCACACACACACAGAGTGGGCAGATAGATTGGTTTGTTCCATGTTGCAGCAAGACTCAAAGAGCCACCAGAGGGGGTTATATGACTCAATCTCTCACACGCTCATTTTACCACCTCTCACAGCAACCATTAAAACACACTGCACGAAAACACCACCTTGGCTGCATATCGTGGTCCCTCACCTAGAGGACTAGAGGATTAATCACAAGCTACTGTTTCAAAAGAAGAAGAAAACGGGCAGCTGGCTGCCAAATTTCTCCCTAAACCAGAGCTTTTGTTTTTGCAGTCACACCTTCTCACTAGGCCATCGGCAAAGGCGAGAGCAGCGCTCGCGGTGCCAAGAGAGGTAAACAAAAATAGAAATGCGCACAGAATTATGAGGCCGATTGACTGTGGCAGGTGGGGTTTGGCAGTCTGGTTCCGATTTTCAAGCAGGGGATTAAAGCCAAAACCAAGGCATTGCCACAGTAAATTAACCATATTCCAACAGTTATGTGGCTCATTTCTTTTCACTTCTACTTTCATTTTACATTAGCGACGTTTGGCACCTCTGACTTTAAAAGCCAGCATTTCTATTTCAGAAGCAATGCAGAGAAAGGTTTTGGTTCGTGCACCAATTTTCTGGGGATGGATTAAAAAACGAGCACGCTCATTGTCCTATACAAAATGTTGTAAATTTGCTGCCTCCCTCCTACTCTTCACCACAGAGACCAGGACATGCCTGAAGGGGTAATAGGTTTGCAGATCACATCAGCCAAAATTACCTCATCTCTTCTCCCCCCCTTCCCCTTGTGCTGTGCTTGCTAGCCTGATATATTTAACCAAATTAATGGAAATATATGGATTTTAAAAATTGTAAACCTTCCAGAGTTTTTTGTTTGTTTGTTTGTTTGTTATTTCAAATTTTATACCCTATCTTTCTCTACAAAGAGAGCCCAGGCTGGCTCACAATAATACAATGACAATGTGGGTGTCTCTGTGATCTAAACCACTGAGCCTCTTAGGCTTGCCGATTAGGAGATCAGCCAGGACCTTTTAATGATTTAAATACAATTACTTACAAACACACCCCACAAAGTAGCATCTTAGAAGAGAGGTCTCCTCCATCTTCCTCACACTGTGCCTCCATTCGCATGACAGTTTTTTCCATTTTCAAGAGATTTCCCTGTTATATCTGGGCTTTCACATGACAGAAAAGCCACTACCAGAAATATAGTGGAATATAGTGCAACTTTAGTGCTCATTTCCATGCTATTTACTTCCAGTTATTCTACCTTTTTCCCTTTAATTATTACAGAACTTGAAAGCTCAGGGTTTTGGGGGGTTTTTTGCCTAATTTTCATTTATTTCTCCTCCCATTCTGTTGCTGCTGGGTTTTGAGTCTTTCCCCAATAGTTCACATGGCATATTCTCACAAGTACAGTCATATATGAGGTTCGTTATTTTTGTTGGGAGGCATTTTGTGTGTGTTTGTTAATAAAAACGCAGCAATACCTATTTGTACTTCTAGAATTTTTACCCAGCATGTTTTTAAACTGCAGCCAACTCTTTTGCGCAACCACTAGATACGGAAATGACTTCCAACTTTTATCCCACACTTTTCAGTATTTTAGAGACAGATTTAGGGGAGCGTGACTAGTTTGGCTGCACTGGACGTTGAGCCAAGAGGGCGATGCAGGAGGAAATTCGACAATGACTTAGGTGAGAGGCGATGGGAGCCAATTTTTGGCGTTGCAGGGGGTGCTGCTGAAATTTGAAATTCCAAGGCCCACCACTGCTCTGAGTTTTTCTTAATGCTATGGGCTACCTTACCTTCATGAGTAGCTTATTGGCATACATGGGGGCGCTGCAGTGGGGAGAAGGTGCAGGAAATTCCCCTTGCATTGTTGCATGTTGAGTGTGTTGGGTACAACATCAGCAGCTTAAAGGTACAGGATGTATTTCTCTTACTGAAGAGAAGTTGTCTACAAAGTCCCTTCCGCCGTAGGAGGAGGGGAGATTGTGGGCACCATGAGCCCTCATACATTCTGGGGGGATGGCTGCTATCCTCCCAGCCGATTGGCTGGCTCCCGGACGTGGCGCTCCCTTGGCGCGTCCAATCCGGACGCTCCAGGGGGGCGTGGCTTGCTGATTTAAGCAAGTGTGTGGCCGGGATTCAGCCTGACCCCCAGCCGTTTTGTTTTCCCCGCCCACCCTCCCTTTAGGCAGGGCTCCCCTTTTTGACATTGCTATGGACCTCGGTTGGTCGCCGTTGAGGGGCCTGGTAGGAATTTTCCCACTTGGTGAATTGGCTCTGGCCTGGTGGTTTTCGCCTACCTCGTAGCAACTCGTTACAACTTTGGTTTTTGGCGGTAGGCATTGGATTATTTCTGAAAGGTTACAGGTGGGGGGGGGAGAGAGGTTGCTGCCATCACCTCCCCCAAAATGCCGAAGGGTACTCCCTTAAGGAGTCATGTCCGAAGGTGAGGGCCTAAGGCACGCCCCCTAGTGGTGGCCCCAGGGTGAGTTCCTAGTTGATCTGCATCGCAGGGCTCACCCAACGGTGGTTAACCCTTCACAGACTGCCAGCAGAGCGGGCTGGAGTCGGATATAGATGGTTAGATCCAATGCCTAAGCCAGTACCTCTCTACATCCATAATCAATAAAGTTGTGGCCTTTTCATGCCCATTAACCTTATGCAATGTGTCCTGTGTCTTTATTTATTCTGGGAGGGATCGAGGTATCGCCACACCAGTCTAAGCTGCCTGAATGGGAGACTGCCTTGGGGACCATATGGAGGAAGATAAATGCTTTGGTGGAACAACAGGATAGAAGGGCAAAGAATATATACTGTGTTGAGCAACACTGCATTTCTTTGCTATGAAAGCTGCACAATGGTATCTTTAAATACAGTACATCCAGTTCTTGTTTCTCCTCAATTCAGCAAAACCAAATGAAATTAGAATACAATTTCCTAAGACACAATTTACAGCAGTAATTAATCTATTGCATATAAATTTATGTCCCGTGCAATAATGTTTAAACCAGGCTCCTAGCAAAACAAAACAATTTATACTTAAAAGCTATGGTTTTTATGGAAATTTGAATCCCAGTTATTAACAGCCATTGATCAAGAAACTAATAATAACAACAAAAGCGGATGTATTCTAAGCTGGTATAAATCAGCTGGGCAATAAGACTAACATTATACAATTAAAAATAAAGCCCTGCTATTCCATTTGCAGCCCTACCTATAAAATATAAAGATCTGAAAGAGTTAATGGGCTTCAATAGCTCTTATAATAGGCCAAGCTATTTTGGGGGGAACAATGAACTCTGTTCACCTGCAATTTGATTTTTAAAAATGGAAAGAAAAAAAAGTCAATGCCTAAATTTAAATCCCGTCAACAGTCTGGAAAGATTGTTTTGTGAGACCAGTACATTTGTGTCCTTTAAAAAAAAGAAAAAACATTTCCTGAAGATGACTTTGAGTGAGTGCTGCTGAATTTGCATCCTTAATATAATCAGCCTTTAGGGAGTTCAAGGAAAGATTTTAATCTTCATAAAGAAATTGAGTATTATTCAGCTATCTCTTAAAAGTGCACTTCAAAAGCATTTCAGTCTATATGGGATTGTCCTACACAATGCTATTTTTCTAGAAAAAGAGGTGTCAGAACTCACCCTGAACACCTCCCTTGTTCTCTTAAAATGGCTATAGTGCCCACTTGCTTGCCAGAACTGAGTTCCAGTGAGTTCTGGCTGAAAAAAAGCCCTGGTCAAACACATTCTGATCCAGCACCAATAATGTTCTGTCCCAGAGATAGAAAATCTATGGCTTTCCAGATGTTGTTGGACTACAAATCCCATCACAGACACACACACACGCACACACTCCAGCGGAAACAACTGGATGCAAAACCAGAGGAAACAACTGGATGCAAAACTATTACCGTATGTGTGATAGTTCACTTTTCCAAGAATGCTGGCTACATTGCATAGCAACCAGCTTCCAGAATCGACTGGCATTTTCTTATTGGTAGTAGTAATTGTATCTATACCCTGCCCATCTGGCTGGGTTGCCCCAGTTTCTTTGGCCGGCTTCCAACACATGAAAAAGCAAAGAGAATTTAAAGATTTATTGTAATATATCTTCCTTTATTGAAGAATAGACACTAGAATTGTGTTCCATATACCCAATAAAATGTAAAAAAAAATGCTTGGACACAAATACTTACCCTCTGTATTGGTCTTTTCAGTGGTAGCACCCCATATATGGGGCAGCATTCCATATCCAATAATAATAATAATAATAATAATAATAATAATAATAATGCAAAATTCAACATACAGAGGTTCTGTGTTTAATTATAAGAACATTTCAAATCCTGAACAGTTACTACAAGAAAAAAATGGTTCATCTTATGCACCTCTTTGTCTTTAAACCTTTTCTATCTTCTTTCAAGCATATTCATCTTTGGTTGTCCCTCCCTGACCCACATGTAACTTGTTTGTTTATTCATAATGGTGAAATGACGCTACCAACCTTTCTTTTAGCACTTGGGAGTTTCTCCTCTTCCCAGTATGATAGCATAAATTTATGTTGCAAAAACAATTGTATGAAATAAAAGTTGTTGTTTTTTCCTTCTGCTTATAAACACATTTCATGTAGGCGAATAGACGTGCCTTGAAAATCCTTGTTTTTGTGAAATTTTGGCTGGCTTTTATTTGTGACACTTCAGTTGGCCTAGTAAAAGTATTACCCTACTTTGGATTTTGGACGTTTTTTTAGGAGTCAGCACAGCTACCTTTAATTCTTTGTGTAACCTGGAAATATATTTTAAGAGCAAGAGCAAGTAGTAACCTCTACTATCCCATTAATAACTTTTCCTACTCTTGACCATTAAAGTGACATATTGACAACATAAGGGTGCCTCCAAATGGTCAGTATTTTGCATTTAGCCAAAATAGCACCATCAACAAACAAGAAGACAATAGACTTGCAGGGACCCCAGAGTTGGTAGAAGGAAAAAAAACCATTTAGGGAAAATACCCTAAGGCTCGGGGGACGGGACCCCAAAACAGCCCTCTGGGATCTGCTTGGTGGTCCCAATGGATGCTTGCTGGCAGATGGAATGCAGTGACTGGAATCCTGACTGGGTGTGACTCCACACTGCCACATTTTGTTGCAGGCCCCACTTGTCCAATGTGTTATACGGTGTTAAATACCATTGGATTAATCATTTAATACAATTCCATCTTGCTGAAAGGCAGCAGGTTGGGGGCTTGTCTGGTCAGTGCCTTGGGTTCAGTGTTGAGGGAGAGGATATAAATGTACTAAATTATGTGGGAAATCAAGTGGCTCACTTTTATTCTTCAGAGCATGCAAACTTACAATTCCATCCCCTTTGTATAAGAAGCAAGCAATGATTATTGTTTCATGTGGCTATTGCCTTGCTGTTCATCATCCTGGCCAGTGGTTAGCATCCTGTCTATTTGCGTGGAAAGGGATTTCTTTCAGCACCTTTGCCTCAGTTTTCAAGCTCTGCAGCATGGAGTCAAATGCAAAGCAGATAAGCTCCCACTCAGCATCAGTTCTAGCAGAAACCTACCTACCTACCTACCTACACACACACACACACACACACACACACACACACGCCATACAAGCATAATACAGGACATTTCAAGAGCAGGGAGGGTTGGGCTGAGCTGGCTGGGGATCCACTAGATCCTGAGCTGGGTCTCACTACTTTCTTGAGACAACATTGGATCCAGTCAATGTAACAGCCCAGGGTTGGTGCAATTATTGGCCTGGATTGATCTCTAAAATCCTGCCCCATTTTTTACTGTGGCCACATTGCGTGGCCGGGCTGCAGATGGGGTAAGGTAGGGAAGCTAAGATTGTGCCCTAAACTGGCAAAAAGCTAGTGCCTCTGTTAGCGTGCTGGGTTTTTGGTGTGAAGACCTGGATTCACATCCCTGTTCAACTGAGAAGTTCAAGGGTCCTTCACTGTCTGAACCTTGCCTTCCTCACCTGCTTATCTTTATGAGGATAAAGTGAGGTGTGTCACAGTCATGTACAGTGGTTGTGGTACCTCGGCTTACGAACGACTCGGCAACCGAATTTTTCGACTTATGAGTGGGGCAAATGGCCGCACGCTTACGAATTTCTCGACATCCGAACGGAAA
This sequence comes from Zootoca vivipara, assembly GCF_963506605.1. NCBI lineage: Eukaryota > Metazoa > Chordata > Lepidosauria > Squamata > Lacertidae > Zootoca > Zootoca vivipara. The sequence continues at coordinate 17,069,820 of NC_083278.1, forward strand.
CCGTGGCGGTTTTAGATAGGGTTTTTTCGACTTACGGATTTTTAGATGGGGTTGCTTCGACTTAAGGATTTTTCTGTTTCCAATGCATTCCTATGGGAAATCGCGTTTCCAATGGCACTTTTCGACTCATGAATTTTTCGACTTATGAAGGTGCCTTCGGAACGCATCAAATTCGTAAGTCGAGGCACCACTGTATATCATCTTCAGTTCATGCACTCCATTAGATGACATCTTTGTTCCTCGATGATACATCTTCGAAGAAGCCCCCTCTGCTACATCACTGCCTACCCTGCTCTTGTAACCTCAGCTTTTCTGTTTCCCATCAAAACTTTACATGAGTCAGGGAAACACACAACAACAACAACAACAACAACAACAACAACAACAACAACAACCATGCCCAGTTTTCAAACTTAGATTAAGTACTTATTTTTATCACAGGCTTGAGCTAATTTCCTTAAACCATCATCACATAATCACAATGCTCAGGGGGATACTGTCTTGAACGCAGTCCTTTCTGACAGATGGAAGATTCCTTTCTTACAGCTCTTAAGCTCAAGGCTGACAAGAGACCTTTGGGGAACAATGCTATTTCTTTCTAAGGCAGTACCAGCTACAGGTCAATTGTCATACTAACTAAAAACAAACAAAGAAAGCAGCCGTGTTCTTGTTGCCTTATCTGGGCTCCTTAATTTTCATCCAAAGGGAGCATACGAGCAATACCGCAAATTAGCAAAACTGTGAGTTATTTTTGCAGATGAGCATTTTGACCTCATTCGCTGTTTGTCCGGCCTTCCTTTGATAGAAATATTTGTGTTCCTTGCTCTCGGCCATTTCCCCTCCTCCCTCAGAGAGCTCTTAACCGTGCATGAAAGAAGAAAACTGGTAACCTTCAGTGATGCAGCTACTTACCTCCTAAACCACAATAATTAATCCCCAGTGGGTAACAAATACTGTGCAATTTATTCTTATTTGGCTGCAGCTCGAAGGGACCTGGACTCTGAATTAGCAAACGCTTTGCGTTCAATCTGGAAAGCATATGTTTCCCTTCCATCATTCAATCCATCAAAATGCCAACCAGCTCTGGCTGGCCGCCCCCTCCCCATCCGAAAGAGGAAAAAAAGAAAAGAAAAGACAGAAAAGGTCTGGGAATGGCACTTTTTGATATTACTCATTAACATTAATGTCCTGGTATAAAGATATGTTTTATTTGCAGGTAACCAACAGGCTTATGGGCATCTGGGAACACTTTGAATGATTGCCAAAAGTCAGGGAGGGGGGGGGAGAAAGAAAGAAATGTGGGTCAACTAATGATCAACATCCCCTTTTAATCAGATGAAGCTGCTGTAATGTGTCAATCCTCTAGGGGAACAAGGACCTTTCACCTCACCAAAGCCTGCAGTAGCTTTAACCTATCCTTTTGCTTTGTGAGAAGACCAGTGGGTGAGGGCACGTTCGGGCATGCGTATGATGCATTGCATGTAGCAGCTGAATCGGATGAGTTTAGACAAAGGATGTCAGAGTCCAGCGCAGGGGGTTGCAAAACTCATCACAGCAAACATGATTTAGTTTTAAACCAGGGCTGAGTCACACATGAAGGTGCGTACCTGAGTCATCGTCTCCTGGTGAGAAATACCATGGTATTGTTTCTGCATATGCTCAGAAGTTCCAAAACTTTGCACCAGAGCATAGAGAGGAATTAGGATCATGGCAGCAAACCTAGCCTCAGCTTCCATGTCTTGGGAGGTTGTATGCACTGTCTGCTGGGTATCAGATTGTGCAAAGAGAGACTTCAGTTGTGCCAGTTGTAGAGGCCAAACGTAGCCTCTCCGCATGCTGAACTCATCAATGCATGGAGGTCGGGGCCAAGGGCCCAAAGTGTTTTATATTTTGTTTCGTTTTGTTTAGATACTGATTAATTTATAAGATGGCTTCTAAGGGGTTTGCAAGCATAAAACCAATTGCAAAAAACGAAAGGCACACAATTAAAACACTGTTTCGTCAAAAATGTTAAAACAAACACCCACAAATGAAAGGTACAATAAAACAAGTGGCATTAAAAAACAACAACAGAACAGCAATGAAAACAATTAAAAGAGGGAGGTCTGCTTCTTGGCCTCCCTCCTCTCCAGCCTCTGCTTCTGCCTCTGATTCTGGACTGCTCTCTGCCACAGCTACTTCCTGCGCACCAGACCCTTCCGAACTCAGCTTCTGAACCTCCTCCCCCCCAGTGCTCTGTTTTCTCCCTCTGACCACTCATCATCGTTCCACCACCAATCCCCTAGCTGTGAGCCTTCTTCCCTAGGGGCTCCCCCAGCTGGTGCCTCCCACTACTCCTATGCATCCAGCCAGTTCACAACAACTGACTAGGCCAGTGGTGGCGAACCGTTTGGAGATTGAGTGCCCAAACTGCAACCCAAAACCTACTAATTTATCGCAAAGTGCCAACATGTCAATTTAATATGAAATAATAATGAATATATCGTAGTAAAATGAGCTGAGGAGGACTGCCCTGAGTTGTTGAGCTTTGGGGGGGGGGGCGTTGCCCTGAGTTTTTTGGGGGGGATTGCTAAGACTTGCACAGCTTTTTGGGGGGGGGGCCTTGGATCACAGTTGTTTTTGGGGGGAGAAAAACACATGCATTATAAACTCTTCCTATGACATGTGGAGCAGAAACAACACATAGTCTCAAGGATCGCAGGCAGCAACCAATCAACGAAAGCCCTTGACAAAGCCACCAATCACACGAATTACAGCCTGCTGGCTGCAAAAAAAATTCCTAACAAACTGCGGGAGGCAGTGCAAGACAGGAGTGCCTGGCGTGCTATGGTCCATGGGGTAACGAAGAGTCGGACACGACTAAACGACTAAACAACAACAACAACAACAATCACTGGGGGGGGGCAGGAATACTGTGGTACCTCAGTTTACAAAAACAATTGGTTCCAGAAGTCTGTACTTAACCTGAAGCAAACTTTCCCATTGAAAGTAATAGAAAGTGGATTAATCCATTCCATACAGTCCGTGGAGTACTGAAGCGTACTTAACCTGAAGCGAACTTTCCCATTGAAAGTAATGGAAAGTGGATTAATCCGTTCCAGACGGGTCCGCCGAGTACTCAACCTGAAGCGTACTTAACCCGAGTGTAATTGGTTCCGGAAGTCCGTACTTAACCTGAAGTGTACTTAACCTGAAGCGAACTTTCCCATTGAAAGTAATGGAAAGTGGATTAATCCGTTCCAGACAGGTCCGCGGAGTACTGAAAGTACTCAAACCGAGGTGTACTTAAACCGAGGTATGACTGTACAGCTGCTTAGTGGAGATAATCTGCCTCTAAGCTGCTGCCAGAGGAGGCGTGGGGGAAAGCTGCTGCCCAGTTTGAAAACCCCAAACATGCTGGTGTGATGCCACGTGCTGCCAACAGAGAGGGCTCTGCGTGCCCACTCTGGCACCCGTGCCTTGGGTCGCCACCACTGGACTAGGCCTTTACCCCCTCATCTTGGTCTTTTTCAGCTGCTGTATTTTATCAGTTCTCTGTGTGGAAGCCACAAACACTCCTATGTCTTTCACCGGTGCCTTGCACGTTGCCAGAATGAATTGGTGCTAAACAGCAGCAGCGGTGCACTCTTCAAACCCTGAAGAAAAAAGGCAAGTATATTTTTTAGATACATGCCGGAATTTCTGAACTGGAGCACACTGAGATTCATTTGCTCACCCACAGAATGCCAGCTCAGATCGACATTTACAATGGTGAGGAGAGAAGGGGGGAAAGGATGTTCCTGAGCAAAGGCTGTTTTTAAAGCTTAGGCAGTTCTATGCTAATGACTATGGTCTTTCTGCTGAGCCTGTGGCAACTAAGTAGAGGAAATAATAATGGAGATTGAAAGGCATGCTGAAGTTGACCTTTCCTAACCCATCCATTCTTTAGTAGAACATGATAGGTAATGGACACATCTGCTCTCAATACCAAATGCTAACAAGGAACCTGTGACTTTAATGTCTGCAAGGGAAAGCAAGATTTGAAGAAAGGCCAAAAATGAACAGGTATTCACAGAACAGCATTAGGGCAGCATTATGAAATGTTAAACAAACACGCATAATCAAGCAATGGGTCTGCTATTGACCCTCCTGAATGACGGCAAATTCTGGATATCGTACAGGTGCAGTACCTCTGGGAGACTATGTTTGCCCTGAAAAGCTGCTCGAAAGGTGTGGGCATGGGGGGGGGGCTGTAAGAAGAATGAGAAGCTGTTGTTTCCTTCCATTTGCAGAAGGGCAAGCTAGATCCATCCCATAGGATGTGGACTTCTCTCAGTACATAATGTAAGAGGTACACTTGATGTGTACATGGAGTTTATGTGGTAGATTCCACAATAGTCAGTTCCCAATTCACTGACCCTGCTCCCCCACATCACATTCTTCAGCCCTATTTTGTTTTTGTCCATGGATCCTGTCTATCTCCTTTATGTGCTCCTCCCCACCCCACCCCACTCCATCCTTCAGAAACACAACTTGTTGTGTTGTGTTGTGTTGTGTTGTGTGGCATCATTAGATAACCATTTTCATGGGTCATGAGATGAGGGCCAGAAAGTGGATAACTGAAACAAGTCAACTGTAGAATATGAGGTCACCACTTCACCAAAGCTTAGTGGGTCTGTGTCTTTTCATCACCTGGACGGTACTTCTGGGAACAAAGGTTGGTGACATGTTGGGTCAGCCCTAACATTATCATGTGGCTATGAAATAGGAGTTAGAGGTGAAGGATAAATTCAATTCACATTTTAATGTGAACCTGCTTAGCTCCAAGTTCCCAAAGCAATGTGCAATACACTATCCTTTGAAATTCACTTTTCTCCAAGTTCTGTGATTGAGTTTCCAAACCAGAGAATGTGTACAAAACTGCATATATTAAGAGAAAGCTTTATTATCCATTGGCAATTCACAAAATCCTACCCCTAATCTATAAAGAACCAGTATTCCTCTTTGCTGCATCTGGAATTGAATTGGCCGGATCCTGCAAAAGCGAGGAGGGGTCTTCTACGGTGCAGGTGGCAAAATTTTGGGAATTGCTTTGTCTGAAAAACTAACCCAATATAGAAGGGTGGTCGGGATACAGAGAAGCATGAGAAGTTTGATTTAACATTGTTTCCCTTTCTCAACTACGTATGTGAATAGATATACTGTTCTTTTTCCCTCTCCATGCCCTGGGTGTCTTTATGGAGGGGGAATATATAGAGGCACACACATTTGGATGGCTTTTATTTGGGACTTCTTTATGACAGTGCTGCAACAATACTGTTTAAACTCCACTTTTTGTTGTAACTTTCAGGTCATGTTCCTTTTCCTGAAACCATCGAAACTTTATTTTAAAAATAGATTACAGGAAATTTCTTGGGGGGAAAGATCTGTAAATAAGGCAGAAATTGTATGCGGAAAAGTGCAAACTTGGAGAAACATGCACTAAACTGCTGAAGAATTTTCATGAGGATTAAAAACAGACATGCAAAGTGATTTTAGGAATGTGGAGAACTGAACGTAAGGCTGGAAAAATGAGAAAGTGAGATGAAAATGAAATTGACAGATTTGTCCGTTCCTATTCTAAGTCTGCCGGATCAGGCAGCTTCAGCGTGGTTGTTGAGGTCTCTCCAAACCACTAGCCTGTGGTTCCTCAGCACCAAGCCCAAGTTCATGTACATGAGCTCAGGCTTTGTTGGACAACAAAATGATCAGTACACAAAGATCAAGTACCCCTGATCTTTTCCAACTGCCTGGCTGGCACTAGAAACACTGAAAACTGTAGCCGAACTAGAAACACTCAAAACTGTGACTCAACTGCACAAGGACCCTGGAGAAGAAGATGGAATTCTTATGGGCTTCTGCAACTCTCATTCCCAGGCATCAAGCTCATGTTGATGCTGCTCTGAGAACCCAGGTGGACACAGGTAAGAGAAGACAGCTCCTGCCACATCATCAACAACAACAACAAAATCTCTTATTTACCTGGTGGGAAAACATCTACCTTGCTAGCTCTGAACTTTGAATTGCACCCCATCATGACGCTTTATAGCAGTTCAGAAGTAGACGCTGCATACAAGGCTGTGTGCATGGATAGTTTTGGGCTAGATTAGTCTTCTCCAATCTAGTGCCTTCCAGCTGCTGTTGTATTCCCAACCTCCACCTGGCTATCATGGCCAATAGATGATAGCAGTTGTAGTCTGAAGTATCTGATGGACACCATGTTGGGGAAGTTTGGGTTAAATGGATGCATGGTATGAATCAATAGTCTACACTGCTCTATATGTTTCTACACCAGGCATCCCCAAACTGCGGCTCTCCAGATGTTTTGGCCTACAACTCCCAAGATCCCTAGCTAACAGGACCAGTGGCTGGGGAAGATGGGAATTGTAGTCCAAAACATCTGGAGGGCCGAAGTTTGGGGATGCCTGTTCTACACCTTCCACCTCTCCCCATGTAGTTTCAATCTTGTCCAATCTGTAGCAGGCACCGTGAACTATTTGTTCCCCCCTTTTCTGTTTGACATCCTCTTAAATACTTGAACACTGTCAACGTTCCCAGTGGTGGTGTGGTAGAGAGTATTAGTTTCCATTATATGGCACAGGACCGAATCTATGCCTCATGTAAGTACCAGCTATTTGTTTTGCTGTAAATGACCATTTAATGAAGAAATATGGCGTTTCACATTTAGCTAACTATAAACAGCAGCCTGCCGGTAACCTAAAACTTTCAAAAGGACAAAGCTGGGAAAGGAAAAAACAGTCTTCAGAAAGTATTTCCTGTGTACCTTCGAGAGTCTTATCAGACCTGCATCTTTCACTCATATTTACTTTTTGTCTTCTTTAAGAACACTTGTGGAACTGACAAAGCCATCAATAAGAGCACACATGAAAGGAGAGATGAAAAATAAGCTGTCTAAAGAGCACTACACGCCAGGAAACTTATTAGCATTTATTGCATGGTTTCAGGTTACAAGTGGCTGCTTTGAAAGAATAGGATTTATATGAGTGGTGTATGTCAGAGCGCTACAGACGTTAGGCTAGGGATATATGCTGAGAATATCTTCTGCAAAAATCTTCTGGATAGCTAGAAAGGTAGTATAACCTTGCTAAACTATAGCACTTTTAAGAAGAGGTCTGTCACCTCTCTAAAAGCTTATTTTAATACTCCAGTGCAAGGAAACACCGTGGAATCTGTGCGATTCACATTGAGAGGAATTCTGGTCTTTATCCCATCTGAAGATTGCAGCAATGTACCTTACATCCCACTTCTTGCAAAAACAACAACAACACAACAACAACAACAACCACCACAGAACACCCCTCCATCTCACAAAGAGGGCCACAGCTTTCCAAAAGTGTCCGGGCACAACTGGAAGGGTTCTGAGCTAGGTTGCTGGCCAAGTCATAAACCTCACTCCCACATCAATAGAATCAGATTGCTACTGAAGTGAAGTTGAGGGGGGAAATTTGAGAACATCTTCCTTGTTTCCCCACTTGCAGTTCCAAAAAGACATGGATTTGCTGCAGCTCATAAGCAAAGCGCTCAATTAACTGAGGTTGAATTGGCGCGTTTTTCATTATCTCTGGATATATACGAGGTCATCACCTAAGCTTCAGTGAAACACTATGGACCACCCCATAATTTGTTTATAATTACTTCAAACGCCTTGTGTATATCGCTCCATAACGTATGCAAGGCATTTGCTGCTAAAAGGTTACCTCGGCTCACAGGGAGTCTGATATGTGCTTGTATTTGAAACATTAAACATTTAAAAACTTCCCTATAGAGGGCTGCCTTCAGATGTCTTCTGAAGGTTGTATTTATCTCCTTGGCTTGGAGATCGCATAACTCCATACCCTCAAACATTTCTCCAATGAAAATAAGGAAGTCCTAAGGAAAAGCAGGACATTCCGGGATCAAATCAGAAACTGGGACAGCTTCTGTAAATCCAGGCCTGTCTCTGGAAAATAGGGACACTTGGAGGGTCTGCTGTGATGCTTAGTCCTAGTGAACTCTGACCAGGGAGATCTGCCCTTTTAAAATCTGGTTGGGCCCATAGCCAACACCTCCTCTTGAGGGGTCTGGAGCCAAAATCCCCCCTGAAATCAATTTCCCTTTCTCGGGTCTCACCTGCCCCCTAACCCACTCAAAACAACACCCCCCATTTCTTCTACCTCATTATGTTGAAAACCAGCAGTGTGTTGTGTTGCATTTCATCCCAAGGCTTGTCTTGTTCATCTCGGGATGCTTTAATCCTCAAAGACATGGATTAAAAGCCATAAAAGCAAACTTGGTAGTGTCAGTTGAGAGTAGTGTCAGTTCAGTGCTGGTGGTTGCTAGGTTGCAGAGGTCCTTGTGACACGCCCTTCATTGTGACACCTCACTCTGCTGGCTGCTTGGTCACTAGGGCTGTAGAGGCATAGCAATCTCCTTTGGTTTGACCATTCAGTGAATGAGAGAGAAAGTGGATGGAGATGTAAGTAGACTTTCTCATCAGCATCTGCATTCTGTGCTGGTAATGCTCCGTGACAGTCTTAGGGAATGTTTTAAATAGGGAGGTCCTAAGGAAAAGCAGGGCATTCCGGGATCAAATCAGAAACTGGGACAGCTTCTGTAAATCTGGGACTGTCCCTGGGAAATAGGGGCACTTGGGGGGGGGTCCTGTTGGCCTTTGACACTAGAGAGTTGTATTTTCAAGACTCGCCCTGTTGACATCCAATGCCCTTTTATCTTTGGGGGGGGGATGTTATTGGGTTGTTTTTGTTTTTCTTATGTATTTTGTATTTTTATATTGTGATCTTATCCTGTGAACTGCCCTGAAACCTGTGGATATAGGGCGGCATGCAAATTTAATTAATAACAACAACAATAATAATTTTGGGTGGTTGTTACTTGCCCTGGGACCTGCTAGTGAAGGAGGGTAATAAAATGAATAAACACACAAGGGGTGATTTCTGGTTTTCCACTGTTCAGCAATATAGGACCAAAGAGGCAGAGAGGTAGATTAGATAGCTAATGCTCAGTAGGTGCAGGAACAACGGAAGCTTGAATATAAAGGAATAAATTTCATTTTACCTATTTGCAAAAAGCTGAACATGGATTAAAAGCCATACAAGCCAACTTAGTAGTGTCAGTTGAGAGTAGTGTCAGTTCAGTGCTGGTGGTTGCTAGGTTGCGGAGGTCCTTGTGACACGCCCTTCATTGTGACACCTCCCTCTGCTGGCTCCTTGGTCACTAGGGCTCTAGAGGCATAGGGATCTCCTTTGGTTTGATCATTCAGCGAGTGAGAGAGAAAGTGGATGGAGATGTAAGTAGACTTTCTCATCAGCATCTCCATTCAGTGCTGGTAATGCTCCATGACAGTCTTAGGGAACATTTAAAATAGGAAAGTCCTAAGGAAAAGCAGGACATTCTGGGATCAAATCAGAAACTGGGACAGCTTCAGTAAATCTGGGACTGTCCCTGGGAAATGAGGGCATTTGGAGGGCCTGCAGAAGTGCAAGAGTATACAAACATTGTGTATGGAAAGTGTGCAATCGTGGTTTTGTCCACTCAGACTGAAGGCTTTTGCTCTATTGTGACTGATAGAAATGTACCAAAGAAAGGTCAATGGTCCGGGGGGGGGGGGGAGGGAGTTATTTTCCAAAGCCACTGGGATACTTCCTGTCAGTTTGCCTAATTAAGTATTACAGTCTTTAAGTTACAAAATTGTAGATTATTTTTACAGGTGCCATTTTAAATAGAATATGAAATTTCTTGACATTACATCAGCCAAGCCCGCAAAGCCCAGCTGCGCTTGGTCTTGCACATGTGATGCACATGGCTGAAATCTTGTACTATGACATCATGGGCTACAAAAGCACACATAATATAAATAGACGATGTAATAGCTGAGAACGCGCTGCAGAACTGGCTTCTCCTTAAAGCTGCCCATGAGAGATCTAACAGGAACATGGAAATGTACACTCTTAAAAGAGTTCAGATGGAGAATCCAAAGAAAGGTCATTCATAAGAGCAGGTGGAGGTCATATGAGCAGTGCTACATTGCCCTCCAGTGGGCAATGACTGTCTATATAACTAGTGATGAATGCAAAACAGTTGTGAAGCTAAACTCCTCCGACAGCTGTGGTGGGGGGGGGAGGTGAATTGTTCACAATGGCAATATGCTAAAGACGTCAGATCAATTAAGCAGCACCTCTATTTTAATATTAGATTGGTGTTCTCTGTGCAAATCAACAAAACATCAGCCTTTAAAGCGGTGACCTTTGGAAGAGTTTTTAAAGCATAATATTATTCAGTTATTTCATTGTTACGGTCTTCCAACAGATAGTGGCCACATTCTCGCTATTGCAAAGACACAGACAACTTTTAAAAACTCTTTTTAAAAGCACCTTTGGGCCAGTTGTCCATTCTTTGAACTAAGAGACTTGTTTTGATGCTGGTTTTTTTCAGTGCAAATTCCTTTCCTTTTCACATTTAAACATGCACATGTCTAACCTCCAGATTCTGGAAGAGGGGAAAATGTCAAGGAATATGGAAATCTAAACTGTCTGGAATTATTAGGTTCAGGACTATTTGTTTCACAATTTTGGAACCTCTAACAGGCAACAACACCATGTGTCTGGAACCGAAGTCTCCAAATGTTGGCGGTTCCACTGCATAATTTCTGAATCTCAAAAATACGTTGAAATATGTAATTGAGTGGTTAATGCACCAGCTTTCTTCATTTGATTCTTGTAGAATGTGCAGCTGTCTAAGGGAAATGCTTGATCCTTCAGAACTAGCAGTGTAGGTTTAAAATATGGAAAATGTAACTCACGTGTAAACAATTAAATACATAACTTTGTGCTAACAAGGGGGTATGGCTTGGCGGCCAAAGCACCTAGAACTGAGTGACCTGGACCCTGGAGTCATGGACTGTAAATATACACATAAGCCACTCTCCCAAGGTCAACCCCCTGTTTCTGGAGGGCCGTTCTTAACCCGGAACTGTTATTAACCTGAGGTACCACTTTAGCTAATGGGGCCTCCTGCTGCCGCCGCGCTGCTGCTGCATGTTCTCATCCTGAAGCAAAGTTCTTAACCTGCCTACTATTTCTGGGTTAGCAGAGTCTGTAACCTGAAACATCTGTAACTGGAGGTACCACTGTGTGTGTGTAGAATTCTAAGCTGCCACTATCCTTCTTTCGTTTTGTCTTTACAAGTGTTTTGCCACTGTCAGGGGAAATAAAAAAGGCCAAGGGGTTTAGTGGCTCAAGGCAGTCTTTACAAAAACACACAAATAATGGATAGAATTCACTGCCACAAGATGTGGCAATGGCTGGCTTAGGTGGCATTTAAAGACAGATAGCTTTGTGGAGGTTAGCTGCATCATTGGCTATTTGTAATGATGGCTGTCTTTCTCCTTCAGAGACATCATTCTCTGAAGGCTGCTTTGTGTTACACACACATATATGCGCACATGCTAATGCCAGGCTGGGCATTTCTTCTGCATCAACCCTCCTCCCCATTTTCTCAGCAATTCACAACCAGAGAGAGAACATGTTGGGAAAATTCTTATGATGGGATGTAATTCTTTTCTGTGTGTACATTACTTTCAAGGTGACTGAGGGATTATGCCAGTGGTGCCCTGTCTTTTATTATGCAAATCGTTTCTCCAGTGGTCTGCATTCTGCAGCTTTCTCTGCAGATGCATAAAAACCTCATAATATCCTCACCTGGGCTTTCCTATGAGTGAGGGGAAGTGGGGGAGTTATCTAAGTTAAAAAATAGGTAAAGGACCCCTGGACGGTTAAGTCCAGTCAAAGGCGACTATGGGGTTGCAGTGCTCATCTTGCTTTCAGGCCGAAGGAACCGGCATTTGTCCACAGACAGCTTTCCAGGTCATGTGGCCAACATGACTAAACCGCTTCTGGCACAAGAGAACACCGTGACGGAAACCAGAGTGCATGGAAACACTGTTTACCTTCCTGCCGCAGCGGTACCTATTTACATGGGTGTACCCAGCATGGGGTAGGGGAGGGCAGCTGCCCCCCCAAAGGCCAAACCGCGGGCCCGACTAGGGAAGCAAATACCCTGCGCAGGCGCCCCACTTGTTGACACGGGAGGGGAGGGGGGAGGAAACGCTGCTGGTGCCGCGGCTCCTCGGCGGAAGCTCCTCTCAGCCCGCCCTGCCTACATTTGCACCAATTCCCGCCCACTAAAGCCTTTGCGCCCCCCAATGGAAAGCCCTGCCGGGCGGCAACTTCTCTTACCTAAGAGGGCTGGCAAGCGAAGGAGACGCGGCTCCCTGCATTGGTTGCAGCCGCTGCCGCGCTCTGCCTCCCAGTGGGCTGCACTGCGATTTTTGGCGCCGCGGGCTGGGAATCTCCCCCCCTCCGCACCCCCACCTACCCCCCTGAGTTAGGAGTTGCTACTGAGACTCCTCCTGGGCCAGGAGAGGAAGTGCACCGACAGGAGCCAGTTCAGCCTTGGCGGGCAGAAGCCTGCAAAGGAGGAGTGGGGGGTGGTGCCCGAAGGCGGTGGTTGTGGCTGTTGCAAGGAAACTGTGTGGGGGCGTTTGTGCCGGATTGCCGGCGGCAGGAGTAGCCCAGCGGCAGTGACCCTTCCTTGCCGCCCCCCACCCCCGGCAATAGGAAAGGAGCTGCCTTGGGGGGTCAGCACAGCTCTCCACTCCCCCTGCGTGCATTGCCCTTTCCTTCTTTGTAATGCGCCCCCCCAGCCGCTCTCCCTTGCCGAGAGAGGGGCGTTGAGGGCGGGGGAGCCACTGCCACCGCCGTAGGGTCGCAGCTGGTGGGGGGGGCCTTGCTCGCCTGCGCTGCGCCACACCACCTATCCCATCTTTTGCTCGCTTGCGATGGGGAGGCGGCAGTGGCAGCTTCTTCTTCTTCTTTGAGGGTCTCAGCTTGGCGGGGGGGGCGGTCCCAGTATCCTCCCAGGCCACGGGGATGGCCCCCCAGGACTAGCAGACCTCTGAGCTCCTTCCCCATCCCAGATATATAGGGTGGGAACTGGGAAGGCTTCGGGGGGACCTGGAGGAGGGAAAGCGGGGCCCAAAGGGGTTTTCAGGGGGGTGGCTAGCCGTAAATGGATGGGAGCAGTGTTTTCAGAGCAGGGCCGTCTTAAGCATACCTGGCGCCCTGGCACCGTGGTGTGACGGATCCGTCTGGTGCCCCCAGCCCGCCCCGTTTCCCGGCGCGGCGGGCGCAGCTCAATGCGCAGCTGCCGCCTGAAGGGCCAGAGCCCTGCACAACCCAGCCTGGGCGTAGGGCCGGCCCTGGGCCAGGGGGTGCTGCCCACCCCCTGTTGCGATGCCCCTGCATGCGACGGAGGTGGCCCCAGGCCTGCGCGCCTCCGGAAAGCAGCGTGAAGCCGCTGGACAGCTGAGAGGCGCACCTGGGGCGGCCTCCGCCGCGCCTCTCAGTGGACACAGCGGCGCCCCTGGTGGCCTGGCGCCCCGCGCCGCCGGACACGGGCCTTCAGAGCAGGGGAATTTCGTGTGTGAGAGTTTAGAGGGTTCATTTAGCGGCTGCAGCCGCCGCCGAGTCGTCGGGCCCACTGGCCCTGTAGCCCCGCCCACATTCCCACTTTGTGGCCGCTCCCCTCCCATGCCCTGGCCCCGCCCCTGAACAACCATGGCTTGCCCCCCCCCTAGTTTTGATCCTGGGTACGCCCCTGCCTATTTATATACTTGCACTGGCATGCTTTCAAACTGCTAGGTGGGCAGGAACTGGGACAGAGCAATGGGAGCTCACTCCTTCACGGGGATTACAACCGCTGACCTTCTGATCGGCAAGCCCAAGAGGCTCAGTGGATTAGACCACAGTGTCACCCACGTCCCTAAAGAAGTTATCTACTCTTCTCCTGACAGGATTTTATTGGTTGTCCCCATAAGGTGTTTGTTTCTTAAGGAAAAGGAGGAACTTCTCTTAAAAACAAAATCAGCCAGCGCACCAATCTCAGGTGTATGGTAGCCGGGGCCACCCAGGGCCATAGTGTGGGGCAGCACGGGGGCCAGAGCCCTGGGCACAAAAATTTCAGGGGATCCCCATTCTGCCTTGCTTGCTGCCGGGGGTGTCTGAATCCCAGAGCCTGGCCTGGCTTTGCCCCTGTGTCCCTGGCCCCCTCGCTGAATGGCCGCCCGGCCAGTGTCAAGGGAGATTTGCCCGCCAATGGCAGAATCCTCCCTGCACAGGCAGGCTGAGGGTGCAGTACAGCCCCGCTTGGATTCAGTGGTCAGTGCTGAGCTGGCGCGTGAGCTCCATGAACCCTCCACACTATGTGCAGCTGGCAGCATTGATGGCAAAGTCTGGCTGTTGGCCCCTGCCCAGTATGCACACAAACCCTGGGTACTAAAAAAAGGACACAATGCCCTGATGTTACCAGCTTCTTGCACTTCTGTTGAATCCCTGGGGGCGGGGAGGTGATGGCGTTTCATCTTCATATTTTGCTGAATGTGGCTTTAGTGCTGTAAATGATTTGCTACTGAAGAAAATAAATCAACCGGATATCACTAAACAAGGAGACTTGAGACTGAAGCTGACTAAATCGGTGCCTGATACAAAATCTCTCTGCAGCAGGCATGAAGCGCAAGGATCTCACTAACTTTAGTCTACTTATCTTGAGGTGAGCTTGAATTGTATTCTGAATTTGTTAGGTACCATTATTTTATTATACAGTAATTAAAATGACCGAAGTAGGAATATTTGCATCCCAAAACGAAGTCGGAACCAGTTGAGTTGTAAGCCTGCAAAGAAGGCCTTACTTCCTATTTTATCACTAATACAAACCTTTTGACCCCCGTTCTCTCAGGGTTTTCCCCCCCACGTACAGCTAAAAACATACCTGTTTATCTGAGCCTTTAGAAAGAGGTGGCCGGGGCCACTTTTATATTACTTCTGCTTCCTGGAATGTACCGGTTTTGTTGTTTTATTGCAGATTTAATACGAGTGTTATAAACGTTTTATTCTGTTATTATGCTGGAATTCGATGCATGTCTCCCTGGGCTCCTTGGGGAAGGGCGGGGTAAAAATGCAACATACCAATGAATACATACGGTATATTAAACGTTTTGCAGCCTCGTTCAGCTGCACCATGCAAGGTAACAGTTGTGTCTCTCAGCATCCTTGCAGGTACTTTGTGGTGTCTCACCCTCGCTCTAAACATGTGGGTATCCTAAGTGACCTATTGAGTCGTTTTTGCACAGTCCAGGCAGCCACGCTGAGAACGGAACGTGTTGAAAATCTGCTCTTTCTACAGGATTTCACTCTGGAGATTTTTTTAAAAAATAATAACTTCAAATCAGAAAAATCAAAGCTTTAACAAACGAAAATAAAATGCTGGGGATGTGACCCCCACCGTGGCCTGAAACCAAAGCAAATGTTTGCAGGAACTCCTGAGAAATGAAACTGCTGAGCTCACAACATTCTAATTATAACATTTGATATTTTTTTATATTTTTTTGAAAGGTTCATAAAAGGGGTAGAACTTGTGGAAGTGAACACACACAAAGGCTTTGCCTTAGGAAAGCTGACTGAGAAAGGAATGTCGAATGCCCCGAGGAATTTGGACTAGAATTCTACAACGTAAAAGAAATCTACTTGCGGGGTTTGTGGGGGGCAGGGGGCGGGGTGAGAGCTACTTAAAAGCCAGATGGAGAGATCATAACTGAAATTCATTCTGGTTAAATATAAACAAGCCGGGGGGGGGGGGGTTGGCAGCAGAGGCTGGTGTGGTCACACCGGGGCGTAAAAGCCTCATATATAGTGTATGCAATAAGCCGGAAAGAGCGCTTTTAAAATATAACTAGGACTGGGAATTGCAATTTTTTAAAAAACATAGGCAGTAGCTAGTTAAAATGAGTAATTAGAGGGGCAAAGGGAAGTAATGAACATTAAACATCAGCTGACCATAGAATGGCGACAGGGATATATAGAGAAAACCAGCTACTTAAAAAGAATGTTTATTAGAATGATGGGGTCGGGAAAATAGCTCAAATCTACGGTAGCTATCGTGAATACCAAGGGAGATATTCCTGATCCATCCCACTCTGATATAAGGATCTGGCCCATATGATTGTTCCCTTATGAATAGCTATTTTCAGAGCTCAAGGATGTTTCCTTACTTAAAATGAAGGCAACCACCAAAATGATGGTAAGTAAAAATAATAATAATAATCTTTTGTCACACTCTTTCCACTTTCCCTGAATGACGAGAAGATGAGAGAGAAAACACTATAAGGTTTAGTTACCTTTAGATGAGGGCATTTCATGATTCTAAATGGACATTGGGCCTATGTTTTATGTAGTTGATTTCAATTCCACCTTGGAATCTTAAGGGAAATTACGTGCCAAATGCATAAAATGTGCATTGAATATATAAAACTTCCATTGAGACTGCTGAGATGTCATCAACAGCCATCAACCGTAGCAGGGCTTGCTACCTTGACCTGCACAATTACAGGAGTCCTGCGAGCCCAATTTATCCAGTTTATTAGATTATCCCCATATTGTGTAAATTTGAATTTACAGGGGCATAGCATCAAGGCTGGTGTTGTTCGCAGGTCACGTCATATGGACCACACAGATTTAATGGGAATGCAAGCAGCTGCAAACACGCAGTAAAGACCTGTGTGAAGAATCCCAAAGTCACTTGGGAGCTGGTGGTGGGTGGAGCTAGTGGTGGGTGGAGCCATAACCCTAGGTGGGCGGAGTCTGCAGCACTGTAGAATGGTAAAACGTAAAGGACTGCTGGATGGTTAAAGGTAAAGGTAAAGGGACCCCTGACCATTAGGTCCAGTCGTGACCGATTCTGGGGTTGCAGCGCTCATCTCGCATTATTGGCCGAGGGAGCCGGCGTACAGCTTCCAGGTCATGTGGCCAGCATGACGAAGCCGCTTCTGGCGAACCAGAGCAGCACACGGAAATGCCGCTTGCCTTCCCGCTGTAGCGGTACCTATTTATCTACTTGCATTTTGAGGTGCTTTTGAACTGCTAGGTTGGCAGGAGCTGGGACTGAGCAACAGGAGCTTACCCCGTCACAGGGATTCGAACCGCCGACCTTCTGATTGGCAAGCTCTAGGCTCTGTGGTTTAACCCACAGCGTCACCTGCGTCCCCAGCGCCACCTGCGTCCCCAGCGCCACCTGCGTCCCAGGTGGATGGTTAAGTCGAGTCAAAGGTGACTATGGGGTTGCAGCACCCATCTCGCTTTCAGTCTGTGGGAGCCGGCGTTTGTCCACAGACAGCTTTCCGGGTCATGTGGCCAGCATGACTAAACCGCTTCTGGCGCAATGGGACACTGTGACATAAACCAGAGCACACGGAAACACCGTTTACCTTCCCGCTGCAGCGGTACCTATTTATCTACTTGCACTGGCGTGCTTTCGAACTGCTAGGTTGTCAGGAGCTGGGGCAGAGCAACAGGAGCTCATCCCGTCATGGGGATTCGAACCACTGACCTTCTGATCAGCAAGCCCAAGGGGCTCAGTTGTTTAGGGTGTGAGTGGTGATCCTGAAAAAGAAAGAAAGAGATCCTAAGAGCAGGGCAGAGAGTAGAAGGTAGAGGGGGGGAGGAGGGGGGGAGGGGATTCTGCTCTACATTTTCCCCCACTTTCCCCATTTCTCTCTCTATGCACACACCCCAACACATCAGCTGGGTAGCTCCGTTGGTTAGAACATGATGCTGATAAGGTTGCAGGTTCAATCCCAGCTGCGTATTCCTGCATTGCAGGGGGTTGGACTGGATGACCTCCCGGGTCCCTTCTACCTCTATGATTCTATGAACCTCCTTCACTGCCAAGTATTCCTTTTTTAAGGGGCAAAGGATGAGTGTTTGAGAGAAGGAACACAGGGTCATCCATTGCTCTCTCTGAAGCAGCTTCTGAGGTGCCATTTTATCTCCTTTGGCATCCTTTTCTTCCTCAGCTCTGCTGAGGAATTTTCCATATCATCCCCCCCTGAGAGTGACACATGTCCATCACATTCCCATCACTCCCACGGGGACCAGTTATATTTGCATCCAAAGCACTCACAGGGAAGGAGCACCATGTACTAGCTGTGAGTGGCTGGATAACCTATGTTTAAAGGAATATATATCTATATTAGGGGTACAGAGTCAGTTCTGCAGCCCTCAGACTGGTTCATAAAGGGATCTTCAGGATGGTTTCTTCTGAAGTGGAATCGTGATTCTATCCAGGCCAGGATTCAGGAATGAATCCTGTTAGTGAGGAGAGAGTTTAGTGGACCCTCCAGCAACAAAGAGCTGGCAAAGAACCTATACAGGCATTAGGATGTATGTATTTTTATCTGCAGTATTTGCATGGCGATGAGGAATGACGTTAACATTAAAATGCAACATTTTTTCAGATCTTGAGAACACAAAATCAACAACCGATAAAATAATTAAATGCAATGTGAAAAAGTGTCCACAGCATCATAAAAAAACAAAAACCGCAACACTAAAAAAAAACCATTTCTTAGCCTTCTAGCTGCTGTAATTAAGAAATGAGGCCACAGGTTGCCCACCTGTGAAGGGGGAAGGAAGGAGGACGCAAGTATCCTATAAATAGAGACTCAACTACAAAGTTCCTGATAGCACAAATTCTCAAACAACTGAGTTCCCCGGCTACAATATCCAACAGAATAAAATTCTCTTTGTAAAACCAACCTTTTCAACCTGCAAGCCTTGTCCTGTTACGTTCTGGAATTGCGGCTGTATGAGAAACTTTTAAAGAAGTTTTTAAAGGTGCTTCACACAATTATTATTTTAAATGGACATTTTAAAAGATTGCTTAAAACAGTCATTAATCAGTGCTATGGCTAAAAACATCTCAGAAATGGAATACCACTTAACAAGCCAGCAATTAGCAGATTAACAGTTCTGTTGCTTTTGAATGTTTTCCCATTCCATGACCTAAGAAAATACCAGTGTGCTCTCAGAAAAAACACTCTGCTGCTCAAGAAAGAGGATTGTGGATTTTCGCAGTAAAATCAAGCTCTGCTAGAAGTCACAGTGCATTTAGCAGCTAAAATGCATTTGATGTTCTGTCCCTGTCAATTTGGAAGGAATGCTATGGCAAGGGTTCCCTATCGATGGAGACAGCAGATGAGAAGGCACGAGGCTGGAAAAGCTCCAGTGTTTAAGCACAGTATATAGTACTTAAGCAACTGGTACCTGGATACAGCAGAACAAAGGAAATACAATGTCAATCTTATGCAAACCTTTCCCCCCACTTTGGTTGAACACAAGAGTGAAACCGGTGGAATGTACAGGTGCCATTGTCCAACCAGCTCCAAAATACTTCAAGACCTAAGATATTTTCATTCTGTTTAATTCATTGGTGTTCTTTTCTTTTATTATTAGCTACCACTGAAAATGAGAGGGGAAGTGTGATCAGCCATAATAAAAAGTTGGGCAAGAATGGTCAAAGGTCAAATGCAATATATTGGTCACTTGTCTCCTTCAATCACAATCAGCGGTGCTTCTTCTCAGCCCAAATTCTTCCCGTCATTGGAAGGAGAACACGAGGATATTGAAAGAATAATGAAAAAAGCTGTACAGCTATTGTCTTCATCCTTTCCAATGTAAATGGAAATTGTCCGTAAAATTGTTTTCTTCTTTTATCCAAAAAGCTGACTTGATGGTCTAGGCATCATGTCTGAATATCTTTTATAGCTGTAATGTAACCTCGCAAAAACGAGGTTTCCTAGAATTCATTCTCTGCAAAACATTGCATTAATAAGTTTTTTTAGATATATAAAAGTCTACTTTTAAGAATGTTTTTTTTATGTTCACTTTTCAAATCCAAATATGTAACCTCAAAATCCTGAATGTAAATTAACTGCATACAGCCAGCACAAAAAAAGAAAGGAAAAGGAAAAGTCTACTTTAGTTGATGAACTTATTTTGGTTATGAGAAATGCAGCCAGAAAAAACTAACAAGGGGAAATTAGCTTAGAGTTCTTCCAGCTTGGTAATGTTCAGGTGAGAACGTTTGCTGAGCCAAAGTCTACTTTGCTCAAAGCAAATGAAGATACTGTGAAGTGAGAGGCTCGGGGTTTTGTTTTGATCATGAATCAAATCTTTGCCTTCTTTCTTGCTAGAAATTCCCCATGAGTTTGAGTCCAAAGGACATCAGCCCTAGGCTGTGTATACACCAGACCTTTAAAGCACATTCTTTCCCTCAAAGAATTCTGGGCACTGTAGTTTGCTAAGGGTTGCTGTGAATTGTAACTCTGTGAGGGGTAAGCTATAGTGCCCAGAATTCTTTGAGGGAAAGGAAGAAACCCATTTTCAAAAGTTTCTCATACAACCACAATTCCAGCATTTTTAAAAAAACCAATGTGTTTGGAACATAACAGGACAAGCCCTGCAGGTTGAAAAGGTTGGCTTCAGAATGAGAAGTTTATTCTGCTGGATAATTGTAGTCAAGGAACTCAATTGTTTTTGAATTTGTGCTGTGCTTTGTTTAAACACTGAAGACCGAGCAAGCTTCTTTCTTTTTGTCTGTATTCCATGAGAAACTCTGAATATTCAAATGGATAAAAAACATACTCCACTAAACATTTGAATGGTCTTTTATTTTTATTTTTTTAAAAAAAATAAGGTCCACAAACACACACATACGTTCCAGCTTGTTCACGTGAATTGTTATTTATAAAAAGTTAATTGGCATATACAGATTAGAAAACTAATAATGAAAGGCTTTCCTGGGGCGGAGGCTTTCAAAGTGCCCTTGAAAGCACAATGGGAGAGAGAGAGGCCATGCCAAACGTCTCCAGTGGTGGGATTCCATAGCCATGGTGCCACTGCAGAAAAGACCCTGTCTGTGGTGCTTGTGTAATAGGTCTGGTTTGAAGAGAAAGCAGAAAACAGAGCAATGCTGACTTTTGACACTAGATGCCACTGTTTGTTGTTCATGTTTGTGCTATGCTCTGTAATGCTGTCTTGGCCAGAGGCTCCCTGTTTTGCCATCGAGAGAGATGAAGTTGGACCTGCAACATAACATTGTCATGTGACATTCTTCTCTTCTTCAGAATCTTAACCAGCTAGCCACACCTTGAAAGATACTCTATTCCAGACATCCCCAAACTGCAGCCCTCCAGATGTTTTGGCCTACAACTCCCATGATCCCTAGCTAACAAGACCAGTGGTTGGGGAAGATGGGAATTGTAGTCCAAAACATCTGGAGGGCCGAAGTTTGGGGATGCCTGCTCTATTCCATCCTATCCCCTCTAGCTTTCCAGTCGTCTCCTACCCCCAAAAAACCCTGCAAACATTCCCTGACCATTGTGCGTGCCTAATCCACAGACATCCAGGGCCGTTTTAAGCATACCTGGCGCCCTGGTGCCATGGTGCGAAGATCCCTCCGGCACCCCCCGCCCCGTTTCTCAGCATGGCTGTCTGGTGGGCGCCACAGCGCGGCGCCCCCCTGGCAGCCCGGCACCCTGGTGCCTTGCGCCACCCAGTCTTGCCTTAGAGCTGGCCCTGCAGACCTCACATTGGATTTTGGGGTCCGCCCCCTTTATATTATATTCTGGAGTTTCCCTGGCCCTGCTGATAACCTCTCTCTTGTCCACAGATGATGCTGTTTTGGCTACATAAGAATCCACAGTATCAGCATAAATGATACTTTGATGCTTGAAACTTTAAAAAGAAGAAGAAGAAGAACAGGATTCCGAATCTATTTCTCCCACAATCCAGGCAACCAATCACTGAAAGATAACCAAGCACATCGACAGAATGTACTCACAGAATGTACTCACCCTGTCACTACTGCCTGAAAGTTACAACTAGGAAGGGCCAAATGAGATTTCAGTGGCAGATTGGAACATGGCACTGGTAAACAGTGGGGCTGGCTGCATTTTGCAATGGAGAGGCAGGGGTCGGAAGAAGGTGCTTAAACTTTTCAGATACATGCCTGCCTGCCAATCATTGAGCTCAGCCTTAAAATGAGGGCAGATATGCAGGATCACAAAGGAAGTCTGGAATATAATCTCCATACAACTATAACCAGGCAGAAGGCCTTCCCTCTGTTTAGGGAAGTTTTAATGACTGATGCTTTAATTTATTTTTACTTGTTTGTTGGAAGCTGCCCAGAGTGGCTGGAGAAACTCAGCCAGATGGGCAGGGTATAAATAATAATAGTTACAGGTAGGTAGCCGTGTTGGTCTGAGTCGAAGCAAAATAAAAAAAATTCCTTCAGTAGCACCTTAAAGTTAGTTGGTCTTAGTTGGTCTTTAAGGTGCTACTTAAGGAATTTTTTTATTTTGTTATAAATAATAAATTATTATTATTTGTAGTAGTAGTAGTAGAACACCCTCCCATCAGATGCCAAGGAAATAAACAACTATCTGACATCTGATGGCAACCCTGTTTAGGGAAGTTTTTAATGTTTGATGTTTTATTGTGTTCTGCCCGGACACTGAGGTCCAGCGCCAAGGGCCTTCTGGCGGTTCCCTCGCTACGAGAAGCCAAGTTACAGGGAACCAGGCAGAGGGCCTTCTTGGTGGTGGCATCTGCCCTGTGGAATGCCCTCCCATCAGAGGTCAAAGAGAACAACAATTACCAGACCTTTAGAAGGCATCTCAAGGCAGCCCTGTTTAGGGAAGCTTTTAATGTTTGATGGATTTCTGTATTATTATTATTATTATTATTATTATTATTATTATTATTATTGCTGTGATTGGACTAGATGACCCTCGGTGTCGCTTCCAACCCTACAATTCTATGACCCGTGTACAATACAGTATACAAAATGAGGATTCACAAGACACACGTTAGTCCAAAGAACAGGATAACCTGAAGTTGGAATTGTTCAACTGAACATTGTTGTAAATTTCCTCAGACAATTATATGCTGTGGTATGCATCTCACATTTGAAATTCTTTTTTAAAAAATTGCGTCCAATATAATATCCAAAATGTCATATTTTTTGGAAGCAATCAGCCTTCCAATTTCAGAACACTGGAGCGATTGCGAGCAAAATGTTTAGGGAAGAAAGATAGTCTGACAGTTTTCAAATATTTATTATCTCAAAGAAAGAGGGAGCCAATTGCCTAACTTTTTTAATGGATGACGTGGAGATTTATCCACAGAAAGATGAGACGTCCTTCCTACAGCAAACCTAAAAATAGAAGCAGTACTTGTTGTATAATCCTTTCTTGGAAGAGCGTTGTGCTGCTGTTGCCTTTTTAAAGCCTTGATAGGCTGAATATATTTCATCTGAGGTGTCCTGCTTCAGGAAAGGAAGCTCAAACAGATATGGGAATCCTTTCTATCCTTGTACTCTATTGTTATTTTATGGCTCTGTTCTCAAAAGAGCGCTGATGGCGTACGATTATGGCTTGAATGTATGAGAGTGCCATCGCAGATCAAATATGGCAGATGAGAAATTGCACAGCATCTTGGCCAAAATACTAGGGTTGCCGTATTTCAAGGGCTTTAAAGGTCAGCACCAACACTTTGAATTGTGCTCGGAAACGTACTGGGAGCCAATGTAGGTCTTTCAGGACCAGTGTTATGTGGTCTCGGCGGCCGCTCCCAGTCACCAGTCTAGCTGCCGCATTCTGGATTAGTTGTAGTTTCTGGGTCACCTTCAAAGGTAGCCTCACGTAGAGCGCATTGCAGTAGTCCAAGCGAGAGATAACTAGAGCATGCACCACTCTGGCGAGACAGTCCGCGGGCAGGTAGGGGCTCAGCCTGCGTACCAGATGGAGTTGATAAACAGCTGCCCTGGACACAGAATTGACCTGCGCCTCCATGAACAGCTGTGAGTCCAAAATGACTCCCAGGCTGCGCACCTAGTCCTTCAGGGGCACAGTTACCCCATTCAGGACCAGGGAGTCCTCCACACCTGCCCGCCTCCTGTCACTCGTGCATGTGATCTCCCACTGATGACCTACATCACGGGTGTCAAACTCAAGGCCCGGGGGCCAAATCCGGCCCGCCAGACCTCGTCATGTGGCCCGCCGAGCGCCCCAGCCAGCGGGACCCAGCAGCGGGACCTTGCTGCTGAAGCGCCGTGCCGACAAAGCGCAGACAAACAGCTGGGGCCAGGGGGGGGGTAGAAAGGTGGCCGGAGCAGCGCTGCGTGGAGCGCCCCGAGCCACAGCAGGAGAAGGAAGAGGCAGCTTGCCGGGTCAGCGCCCAGCAGCGCCACACGGAGAGTCCCAAGCTTCTGCGACGCAGCAGTGCTCTGTAGCACTTTGAATCCTCCTCCTCCTGCCACGGCTCGGCGGCTGGAAACGGCTGCTGCTGCTGCTGCTGTTGAAGCACAGACAAAGCACCCAGCAGCGCCGCGTGGAGGAGGAGGAGGATTCAAAGTGCTACAGAGCACTGCTTCGTCCCAGAGGCTCGGCACTCTCCGTACGGTGCTGCCAGGCACCGACCCGACAAGCCTCCTCCTCCTCCTCTTGCCTCACCTCCTTCTCCTCCTGCCGCGGCTCAGCCTCATGAACGTGAGCTCAGCAGCGGCTCAGCCTCATGGACGTGCAACTCTGAGGCTTTACGCACGTCTGCTAAAACGGACACCCGCTGCCTCACGCTGCACGGGAAATGCTTTTTGCCCCTGGGTCCCTTCGCGCTCTTTTCTGGCGCTGAATCAAGGCGGCGACCCCCCCTTCCCTTTCTTTCTTCCTCTCTCTCGTTCTTATTCTTTCTTTCCCTCTCCTTCCTTCCTTCTTTATCTCTGTCTTCTCTCCGTCTTTCTTTTTCTTTCCTTCTTTTTTTCTTTCCTTCTTTATTCCCTTCCTTCTTTCCTACTCTTCTTTCTCTCCCCTCTTTCCTTCCTCTCTCCCTCCTGCTCCCTCTTTCCTTCCTTCCTTCCTTCCTTCCTTCCTTCCTTCCTTCCTTCCTTCCTTCCTTCCTTTCGTCCTTCCCATCTTTCTTCCTCTCCCTCATTCTTATTCTTTCTTTCCCTCTCTACTTCCTTCCTTCTTTCTCCCTTTCCGTCTTCTCTCCCTCTTTCTTTTTCTTTCCTTCTTTATTCCCTTCCTTCTTTCCTACTCTTCTTTCTCTCCCCTCTTTCCTTCCTTCCTCTCTCCCTCCCACTCCCTCCCTCCCTCCTTCCTTCCTTCCTTCCTTCCTTCCGTCCTTCCCATCTTTCTTCCTCTCCCTCATTCTTATTCTTTCTTTCCCTCTCTACTTCCTTCCTTCTTTCTCCCTTTCTGTCTTCTCTCCCTCATTCTTATTCTTTCTTTCCCTCTCTACTTCCTTCCTTCTTTCTCCCTTTCAGTCTTCTCTCCCTCTTTCTTTTTCTTTCCTTCTCTCCCCTCTTTCCTTCCTCTCTCCCTCCTGCTCCCTCTTTTCTTCCTTCCTTCCTTCCTTCCTTCCTTCCTTCCTTCCTTCCTTCCTTCCTTCCTTCCGTCCTTCCCATCTTTCTTCCTCTCCCTCATTCTTATTCTTTCTTTCCCTCTCTACTTCCTTCCTTCTTTCTCCCTTTCCGTCTTTTCTCCTTCTTTCTTTTTCTTTCCTTCTTTATTTCCTTCCTTATTCCCTACTCTTCTTTCTCTCCCCTCTTTCCTTCCTTCCTCTCTCCCTCCCACTCCCTCTTTCCTTCCTTCCTTCCTTTCCTCCCTCCCTCCCTCCCTCCCCTCCCTCTCCCTCTCCCTCTCCCTCTCCCTCTCCTCAGAAACATAGGATGCTGCTTTATACTTCTGGCCCTTAAACCCTGGAACCAGGAGAGCAGTTCCAGTGAGTCAACCTCAGCCAGTCCCTTTGGTGAAGGGTGGTGGCTCACTGGCAGAACATCTGTCCTGCATGCAGAAGGACCCCAGCATCTCCAGGTACCAGTAGCTCTGCAAAGCTCCTGCATGAAACCCTAGCGAGCCTCCACCACCCAGTGCAGTTACCAAAAATCATTTTTCAATAAATTGTACAATAATTGTACATTTGAATATCTACTTGCCATTATTCTGACTATGTTTCTGCTTTCAGAGCTAGTTATTACTTACATTATTACAAAAAAACAGTAATAATTGAATGCAGTGACAATAATTTATGATAATAAAGAGTGGACACATAGTCCTACAGATACAACCGGCCCTTTGAGGGTGACCAAACTGCTGATGCGGCCCCCGATGAATTTGAGTTTGACACCCCTGACCTACATTGTGACCTAATTCGACCCAATACCAGCCTCCTGTGTCATTCTTGTGGCCCTTCCTATGTGAAGGGTATTCCGTTAAAGCATGCATCCCCAAACTGCCGCCCTCCAGATGTTTTGGCTTACAACTCCCATGATCCCTAGCTAACAGGACCAGTGGTCAGGGAAGATGGGAATTGTAGTCCAAAACATCTGGAGGGCCGAAGTTTGGGGGTGCCTGTGTTAAAGGAATCCAGGGACTCAAATGGTTTGGTCAACCCCTAAGAGGGGGTTGTGCCCATGCCTGAGTCCAGGGAGACATCTGGGTGGCGGACATAGCCTGTTCCTGGCTTTCCGCTTATCCAGGTGTTCACCCTTGGCTGACCTATGCTGGTGCCCTGGGTCAGCGCTCCCTGCAAGGGCGCAGGGAGCTAGTCGAACCAGAGCCTATGCAACCACTCACCTTCTGTAATCAATAAAGTTGTGACCTAAATTCTGCCAAAAACCAAACTAGAATTTGAGTCAAGTGTGAATTTATTTAGGGGGGAGGTCTCTGGGTCTGAACACACAACTACTAGTAAGTTTCAGCTACATTCATGAAGCTGAACCTCCCAAGTGCTTCATGCTCTTTCATGAAAGCAATGGAGTGTACCTCTTCCTTTTCTTCACTCCAGACTGTGAAACAGGCTCCTTCCCCATATGAGAAATATTAGAAAAGTGTGCACAGAGGCCAGGGGAATCTATACCATAGTGGCGTTATTAAAAAGAGAGAAAGAGCAAGCAAGCAAGAAATTTTGATGTATTTCATGCAAGGTGAATTATCTTGATCTGGAACTCTGCAACTCTAACTGATTACTAATTGGGAAGGAGTTGAAAGTAAAACATAAAGAGTTCAAGGTGAAGGTGAAATACTCCTTCTGGACCTTTCCATTTGTCAAAGGAAATGTCTACCAGCAAAACCTAAACTCTGGAGGCTGATTAGTATCTGTTTTAGTAATTCGTGCTGCAGCCATGTGCCGACATTCTGTTATTCGTGGCTTAAGGGAGGTGGGGGGGGGAGCAGGCCTCTTTCATTGCAGTTGATCTCTGTACACAGGTAACTTGCAACTTCTGCAGGGGCGATGTTCCTGGCCATCACACATACAAGCAAAATTGCAGAAAGCCAGAACACACACACACCAAGAAAAACTGAAAAAAAACAAAAAACCTCAGAAAATTGTAAAATAAATAAATGAATGCATAATGTCCTCCACCTCAGCACAATGCTTGGAAATCCTATGAAATCCAGCACACATTCCTTCTAGCAAGTTTCGCCAGCATACATTCACTGTTTCAGCCATGACTGATTGCATCCAGTGCCTGTTTTAATGTTGGTGATGCAATGGGCAATGCTGAAAGACTTTCAGCATGCCGTGAAGTCAAGAACTGGATCGGCATCCATCGTGTTGATAAGCCAGGAGAAGGTGAGTTTCAGGTATGCAGCCTTGAAGCAGCGAATCGCACCTTGATCCAGAGGATGGATGAGGGAGGTTGTATCATAGCTGCCAAGTCTCCCATTATTCTCGGGAAACCCCCGTATTTTAAACAGTTTCCCACTGGCAGCCCGGATTGAAAAAAACCCTGTAAATCGCCCGGATTTGTTACCTGCCAGGGAGGCTCCATTTTGGGTCCTGGCACCGCCCGATTTCTGGTGCCCATACATGGGTAGTGCGGCACCGGAAGTCGCTTCTACGCATGTCCGGACATGCATAGAAGCGATTTCCGGTGCCATGCCGTTGCTGATCCCGCATTTTTCGGCAGGAGACTTGGCAGCTATGGGTTGTATTGCAGGGGAGGAAGACAACCTCAACCTCACCATGTACAAAGTGGAGTCATGTGGGATGCCCAGGAGCATAGGCACCAACTCTGGGGGGCCCTGGGGGCCCAAGAACACCTGCGACCACAGTAGGCCCCAACAGAGGCCCTGCAGCTGAGGCAGAGGTCCCGGCCCAGTTGCCACTGCCAAGGTGCCAGAGAGCCAGCAGAGGCAAGGCAGTGGGTGACAGCGGGCAGAGGCCGAGCAGCGGGCACAATATGCCATCATGATATGTCACATACAAGTAATGGCACAAGTGATGTCATGATGTCATGCCACTCGCGTGCCACTGGGCGCTCACAATATGGGGCCCAAGTCAACACCACAGCCCAGGAGTATTGTCTATAAGAGGAACTAAGGCCTTTCATACTGTGGGCCTAATTCTGATAAAATTATCATTGCATTCAATAAGAGAAGAGAAGACTTCCATGTAGCTATAGCTCATCCATCATAGACCAAGAACATTTGGGCTCTGTTGGTTCTCCCTCCCATATTTCCAGCAAGACTATTTTCTCTGGCTCACATCCATAAAACGGAAATATAACAAAGGATAGAGTCAAGGATGAATAATAGCTCTGAGAAGATTTAATGACAAACACATTAGCATTTTATTCTTTATTTTACATTTCTGATTTTACCCATTTCATGTCTGCACTGTGCTAAGAGACACAATTGATTTTATATGGAGCAATAGCCCAAACCAATGACGTATTCTGAAAACACACGCAACCTCCCCAAAGGTGCATCTTTTCAACAAACTGGCTGTTTGTAAATTTTCAAAAGAGATCTAACCTTGAAGCAATCTTCTCTAACTACCTCTATTTTATTTTATTTTATTTTATTTTTTAATGCTCATTTGCTCCGGCAAACCAGGAAAAAAAGGTTATCAGAAATACTGTCTCCTATGGGTACTTGTTGCTTTTCCCCTCGTGCAGGAGAAATTTTGATCTGGGAAATGGAGCAGGGGAAAGAGATTAATATCCGACTCTCCCAGGGCTGTGGCTCGGATCTGATTTGAGGGCCCCTGTATTCACTTTTCAACTTATTTAGATCTCTTGCTATCTTATCTCGTTGCATCCTTAGGTTTTCAGCCTGGGAAATCATGCAAGACTACAGACGGAAAACTTTGTTTTCTTCCCGTGTCGAACCAGGAAGAGGACAGGCAGAATACTAAGAGCCCAAAGCGGCTTTGGCGAAATTCTGAAGGATATCAAGATCAGATGTGTATTTGCGGGGAGAAGAGATATTGGTCCCAGTTCTCACCCAAGCTGGGATAGATTAAAGGGAGCTTTCAATCAACCTCTAATTCCCAGGAGTTTATTAGTTTGAGGTCGGGGTGACAAGTGTTAAGCAATTTCCTCTCAGATTAATTATTCCATAATTTCCTATTTATATTCTTTCACATTCCAGTGAAACATACAATCGCACCTACTCCCAACGACATGACACAGTATTTGTGTATCTTAGAAAGGGCTAAGTGGCTGAGATGTTTTGCCGCAGTTGTGAATTGGTCCTGGGCCCTTTGCTTTCTAGGTTGCAATTTTATTTTTTTTCCTGGTGCTGAAACCATGCTGAAAAGATCTTACATGGTTTCAACGCTAGGAGATTATAACGTAAACCATTTCTACATACCATGTCTGGCAACACTTTAATATAATAGCCCAGTTAATTAATGATTAACTACAGAGAATGTTCTTATACAAGCAGAGATGACAGTCTCATTAATGCCAAGTGAGTTCATCATGATTAGTGCTATTACAATAAACACTAGAAATGGGGCTACCTGAGATCAAATAAACTCAGAGCTCCACAATTATGTTCTTTCTCGTGCAAGAAACTCTGCTTTGGAAGTACAAATAGACCTTAAACAGATAGGGTCTGGAAAAGCAAAATAGAATATCATTTCCTCATATACTGCTTATGTGCAGATTTGCATTTAGCAACTCTGCTGCATGTCTCAGTAACCACTTAGTATGAATACTAAACCACAGACATTTGACACACCAAGAAACTAACTCGTAATTCAAGTTGCTTCGCAATGTTATTGAGCATTCTGCAGCATTAGTCTTGGTTCACATAATGGTGATGGCAGAGGTGCAACCCAGAATGCTCTGCAGTGTTGTAAGTGAGCCTGGAATCCCCACTGACCTTCTCTAATCACTGGGCAATCTGCATATCTGACAGCTCTCAATTGTGAAAGCTCCAATGGAAATGACTAGGGATGCAGGTGGCGCTGTGGTCTAAACCACTGAGCCTACGGCTTGCCAATCAGAAGGTCGGCGGTTTGAATCCCTGTGACAGGGGTGAGCTCCCGTTGCTTGGTCCCAGCTCCTGCCAACCTAGCAGTTCGAAAGCATGTCAAAGTGCAAGTAGATAAATAGGTACCGCTCCGACGGGAAGGTAAACAGCGTTTCCGTGCGCTGCTCTGGTTCGCCAGAAGCAGCTTTGTCATGCTGGCCACATGACCCAGAAAAAACTGTCTGCGGACAAACACCGGCTCCCTCGGCCAGTAAAGCAAGATGAGTGCCACAGCCCCAGAGTCGTTCGCGACTGGACTTCACTGTCAGAGGTACCCTTACCTTTACCTTAGGTCTTTGGCAGGGAAGAGACACCTCATGTGTTTAGGTAAGGTGCAGAACAGGCATGCTGTAAATACCTCAAACACATATTGCAAAAAAATGCAGCTACCTTTGTGAGCAGGATACAATTGTTTGCAGCTCACTGTTAATTGTTCAGCAAAAGGACATCTTTATGGGACTAGCCATCACCTATATATAAAGCCCCCTTTGCTTAGATGGGGAGACCAGAATTGGGGAAGGAGACTTGTCTCTACAGTGACACCCCCAAACTTGAATGGACTGGAGGGTAAACATTCTGACATGTACAGTCCAACAACATCACACCCTCCAAGTATCTCTATTTTCCAGGGACAGTCCTGGATTTTCATAAAATGTCCCGGTTTCTGATTTGATCTTGGAATGTCCTGCTTTTCCTTAGAACAGGCATGGCCATACTTGGCCCTCCAGATGTTTTAGGACTACAACTCCCATCATCCCTAGCTAACAGGAACGGTGGTCAGGGATGGTGGGAGTTGTAGTCCCAAAACATCTGGCGGGCCAAATTTAGCCATGCCTGCCTTAGAACATACCTATTTTCATTGGAGAAATGTTGGAGGGTATGGAGTTATGTGACCCCCAAGCCAATGAGATAATTGTAACCTTTAGAAGACATATGAAGGCAGCCCTGTATAGGGAAGGTTTTTTAAAAGGCTTAATGTTTCATTATGTTTTTATATATATTGTAAGCTGCTCAGAGTGACTAGGGCAACCCAGTCAGGTGGGATATTATTATTATTTATTAATTAATTAATTAATTAATTAATTAGGACATCCCTATTTTCGTCAGAGGAATCGTGGAGGGTATGCTACAGCCCCCATACCACTTATGGTTCCAGCTTGAGGATTTTGATAGAGTTAATTAAACAGAAATATAAGTAAAACCTTATATTTATTTATATTTATACTTAAATTGGGGCGCGGGTGGTGCTGTGGGTTAAGCCACAGAGCCTAGGGCTTACTGATCAGAAGGTCGACGGTTCGAATCCCTGCAATGGGGTGAGCTCCCATTGCTTGGTCCCAGCACCTGCCAACCTAGCAGTTCGAAAGCACGTCAAAGTCTAAGTAGATAAATAGGTACCGCTCTGGCAGGAAGGTAAACAGTGTTTCCATGTGCTGCTCTGGTTTGCCAGAAGCGGCTTTGTCATGCTGGCCACATGACCAGGAAGCTGTACGCTGGCTCCCTCGGCCAATAACGTGAGATGAGCGCCGCAACCCCAGAGTTGGTCACGACTGGACCTAATGGTCAGGGGTCCCTTTACCTTTATAAGTAAAAACAGTGCAGAGTATTTATTTATTGAGGTTCTGTGAACTTATATAAAGGAATAAAACACAAGAGCATATGTTTGATGCTGTGAATCCTACTCTAAGTAGTTGATGGAACACTGCCTGACCTAGTTAAAGCAGGTTCTCTGAACCTTGTTGTTTTCCTAAACAAGGATGTGGTCCTACGTCACAGCAGGCAACAGCCCCAGCTCTCATTATTTAATCAATATCCAAGCGATATTCCAGACTGCAACAATCTGGCTTATCCAATCGCGGCACACCATCCCTATGGGCGTGCGCGCCCACACGGAACAGCATGTTCAAATGATGCCTTGTGCGCATAAAAATCAAACGCACTCAAAACTGCATGGTAAATTCCTGGATTTTTAACTGGGAGGTGACAGAACAATTTTGGCCTGTGCACAGTGAATTTTATGAGCCTTTGGCCATCAATTGGTTGTGCTGATCCTCACATGAACAGCAGAGGCAGAAAGGGAAACCCATTCACACCTCCTGCCATATGTTGGCCAGATTGGTATTGTTCAAAACAGCCCCTTGGACTCTGGTGACAGAGAGAATTTGAGAAAGAAGTCTCTGTTTTATCTGTGAGTTTGTTTTAAACAGAATTGCTCAACATGAACAAGTTCCTGTCAGTCTAGTGCAACATCTCTAAGGCAACAACCAATTTACCTCCCATTGAGCAGCCTCACCCTTTTATTTAAGTTTATGATTCTTACTTTCTTCAAAGAGACTTACCGCTGGCTTTTGAGCAGCTGAGACTGTGGTCCTGCCTAGTGGCATCTGGTAACATTTTCACTTGCTAGGGCTGAAATTTTTATGTTTGCTGTTTTCATCACAATCACACAGTTCTTATTTAGGAAGATGTGCCTTTACGTATGTGCAGAGTGCCGTTGCCTCCTCTCTAAAGAAAAGCAATAATTTTCTGGGCACTTATATGGACAGGGAAAGCAATTTCGTGTGAGAGGGCCCAATTTTCAGACAAGATTGACTCCATACCTCTTTACACAGAAATTAAGCTATACTACATGACACAAGTTTCTGAATTCATGCACATCTGTTGCCCAAAACTACACACACGCAAACTTTTAAAATGTGAGGGAGATTTGCTTCCAGCTGCACACAGTTTTTCGCAGGGGCAATTAGAATGAGATTTATTATTTGATTATTGATGTAAACCTCCAGAATGCATTTTGCATAGTTAAGTTTTTTACCTCTATCTTCAGTACATTGTATTTTATTTTATTGCTGTGGTGCAAAAAAAGATTCTTCTGATTCCGATTCTGCCTCTCTATATATTGTTGCTGAATTCAGCACAAGGGATCCCAAGACAGGGCAGCAGACTGTTTGGATACCAGGCACCATCTTGAATCAAGATAGTCGACAAAAGCACCACTTTGAAATGACTTCTCCCATTTGGGGGCCTAGATTTGGCCATCTCTCAACATATCGGGGCCAAATTTGGCAGAAAGGTTCCCAAAGTTATTCCCACTTAAACACACATCCGAGGCATGGGCGTAGGCAGGGGGGCAGGAGGGGGAAGTTGCCCCCCCCAGAAGAAGGGCCGCTGGCCAGCCTGCCCTGCTGCCCCCCGCCGCCCGGTGCCGTCTCCCTGGCTGGCTGTGGGGTGGGTGGAGGGAAAGCCCCAGAGCCGCGCAAAGCGTTTGGCTGGCTTTCCCTCCGCCCGCCCCACAGCCAGCCAGGGAGAAGGGAGGCGGGTGGAGGGAAAGCCAGCCAAACACTTTGCGCGGCTCTGGGGCTTTCCCTCCACCCGCCCCACAGCCAGCTGGCTAGAAGGGACGTCTCCCTTCTCCCTTGCTGGCTGTGGGGCGGGTGGAGGGAAAGCCAGCTTTCCCTCCACCCGCCCCGGCGATCGCTGAGGGGGAGGAGGGGATCGGAACAGCCCGATTTCGGGCTGATCCTGGTGCCCCCTCGCCCCTGCTGGTTGCGGAGGGGGAGGAGGGGGTCAGAGCAGCCGATTTCGGGCTGATCCTGGCGCCCCCTCGCCCCTGAACGACAATGGCTTTCCTTGCCCCACTGTGGCCCCTCCCCCCGTTCCTTGGCCCCGCCCCTTGCCCCCCTTAATTTTGATCCTGGCTACGCCCCTGATCCGAGCGATTCTTTTGATTTAGAATTGGATGAGTGGTGCAGAAAGCCAGCAAACAGGAGAAAGGCCTAATTGCCTCTGCAAGTTCAAGGAAAAAGGGTTTCCCATTGGAACAGCCTCCAGTGGCCAGCTGGGAATGGATGAATCAGTCTATTTCCATTCCATATCACAGCATTCCCCAACACCTCTCCCTAGTACAGAATAGCCCCCAGTGCTAATAGATGACATTTCTCTGTTCTGGAGCTTATATCCCCACTAAAGAAATCTTCTTTAACCCTCAGTAGGAAATCCAGGAAAAAAACCAACAGGAAGACACATCCTTGCTTTATATGACACCCCCTTTCCAGTTTATTATACCCATGAAGTTCAGAGCACAGCTGAATATTGTTTTTGGACAAAAGAGAAAGGCTGAACTATTTTTCTGGCCTTTCTACATTTATTGCTTTATTACACATATTTTTAGTACTGTTCATCTCTGCACCACCACCACCACCCCCCCAATTTTCCAACTTTATCTCAGCCAGTTTATAAAATCAGATCCATCCAAGAGAAAATGGCCCGAAGTTCAATTGGAATGAGTTTTAAATAAAAAAAAGATTGCGGAAAGCAGGAATTAATTCTGACACATCCTATCAGCAATTTGTGTCATCATTTGTCTCTCATTCCCCGGACAATTGAAATCAACAAAAGATAATCACTTTCAAAACTACAAAATTTCAACTGGAAAGAATTTTCTTTGCTCCCCGAGCTTTTGTTATTTTTTTTGGGGGGGGGGAGACCGTTGTAGCATCTTTAATCTTTTCACTCGTCTGCACAGTATGCGATACAGATGGGGCAGAAAAGGAAATACTTGGCTACTTTCCACTTCTGATTCAAGAAATGAGAAACAAAAGAAAATTGAAAGCAAACCCACCAAACATGCGAGACTCAAATGAAAAGGAACATTTTTATTACATGGCGGCTGGCTTGTGCATTTGGTGTTATTTGTACAATGGTAAGGAGGGCTATAAGCCAGAACCTGTTAGGCATTATCCGTAGATTTGAAAGAGGAAAGACCCCAAAATTGAACAAAGCAAAAGCTATAAGACACAATTAATTTAAGCTGCCATACACTGTACACAAACTGATTTTATCCTAACCAGAGGCCCGCAGCCAAAAATGTGGCTGGTTGTTTCAAATAAATATGTGACCTTCAGACTTCTTCACTTCTGCAGGTCCTGACCATATGCATGTCTCCAGTCTAACCCTCGTTTCTCATGGTTTTGCTTTTCCTCTATATGGAAAAAACTGCATGTGATTGCAGGCATGGGATGGTCTCCTATGACCTGGAAAGGAGCTGTTTGCGCAGTGGCAGAGCATGTAGAAGGTCCCTGAACCAATACCTTGACGCCAGCAGCCCATAGCTGCCAAGTACCCCGTTTTCCCCGGGAAACCCCCGTTTTTACTTACCTTTTCCCGGTGGTCCCCCGTATCACTTCGTCTCCCGCTTTTCTCCGTTATTTTCTCCTGCCGGCGGCCATTTTTTTCCTTTCTGATTTGCCCTTCTATGGGCACAAAAAATGGCCACCGCCGGCTTCAAAAGTCGCATCTACGCATGTCCGGAAGTGCATAGACGCGACTTCCGGTGGTGTCGGCCATTTTTGGTGCCCATAGATGGGCGGAGTGACACCGGAAGTTGCGTTGACGGATTTCCGGACATGCGTACAAGCGACTTTCGAAGCTGGAGGCGGCCATTTTTGGTGCCCATAGAAGGGCAAAGCGACACCGGAAGTTACGTCGGCGCAACTTCCGGTGTCACACGGCTGCCGGTCCCGGATTCCGTAGTCCGGGACTTGGAAGGTAAGCAGCAGCCTCTCCTCCTCCTCCTCCACCTCTCCAGCAGCTGCTACAAGCTGCCCAAGGGAGGAGGCTGGCAGCAGCTCTCCCCCCCCCGACACGTGCCATGCCCCCACAGGCGGCGTGCCACACCCCCAGAACACGCGCCACGCCCTCGCAGGTAGCGTGCCATGCCCCCAAGATGCACGCCACACCCCCGGGGGCACCAGCCACGCCCCCGCCCGCTCTCCACCCCCGGTAGCAGAGCATGCAGCTTCGCCACTGCATAGAGATGCAACAGGGCGCTGCTTTGCAGCCTCTGCAGTGACCCAGGACAAGGGCTGGCTAGTCCCCACTACCACCCGATGTCAGGCAGCAGAGGATACCATCCCCACGGCAGGTTGCCAGGAACAGATAAGACAAGGAAAAATTCTTACCAACTGCTTTTTATTCAATATTCAGAGAGAGAGAGAGGCTTGGAAATGCAGCCTTTGGGGATAATGGTGTTGCTCTGAGACTCCACCCCGTCCCTCTCTCCCTCCATGTGTGCTGGGAAGTGCCCTCTGCCTCTGAGCTCTTTGCTCTCCTACTTTCAATGCTTGCCAGCTTCTGGGGAAGAGGTGGGGTCTGGAATGCTTTCCAAAGACACTGCATCCATCAGCTGCCCCCCCCCCCGGTGCTTCTACTTTCTCCTCTCCCGCTATTTCCCAGCTTTCCCCTTCATCTGCCTCTGAGCTGTGATCTCCCTCAAACCCCTGTTGTAATTCTGAACTGTCTTCTTCTTCTTCTCTGGAAGAGTCAACCTGTGCCCAGTCCCAGACATCCAAGCTCAGCAGCGTTGACATTGGCAGGGGAAACAGGGACATTCCAGGATCCAATCAGAAGCCTGGGTGGCTTTCAAAATTCTGGAACTGTCCCTGAAAAATTGGGACACTTGAGGGGTATGGAATGGTATAAAGCTAAAATCTGAAATAGCAAGATTTTTTTAAAAAAAGGAGAGAGGGAGAAAGGGAGGGAGGAAAGAAAAGGAAAGGACAATTGCAGTTTACTGCTTTCGATTCAGCCTTGGTGTTTTCAAGGAGAGATGGGATACAAATGCTTTAAACAAATACATTTTTTATCTGATGACCACACAATATATTATTGAAACTCAGGGAATTAATTGCTGTGCGACAGAAGTAGCCAGCAGGATGCCCTCCAAATAAGGATTTGTTTGAGTGAAAAGCGGCACATAAACTAGCAGGACCCGGCCACACGTTGCTGTGGCCCAG
Organism: Zootoca vivipara; assembly: GCF_963506605.1. Classification (NCBI taxonomy): domain Eukaryota; kingdom Metazoa; phylum Chordata; class Lepidosauria; order Squamata; family Lacertidae; genus Zootoca; species Zootoca vivipara. The sequence continues at coordinate 17,106,867 of NC_083278.1, forward strand.
TCAGGGCCCCTGTACCCCAGTGGAGGACGGTAGGATACCCCTACCTTTGTTCACTTAATTCTCTGCTTGTGAGCTTCCAGAGGCATTTCATCACAGCTTGAAACAAAACACAGGCCTGCAGGAACCTTGATCTGATCCAAATCTTACATACTTGGGAAGATTTTAAAACCAACTGGCATGGCAGAGGATAAATTTAGTTTCTGAATATTTGGAATTGGAAAGCCTGAATTGTCAAGGATTCCACATCTTTCTAGCGTAATTGACAATCTGATATAGTTTCAGCAATTATCCAATACAAATATTTCCTTTAAAAAAGGGAGGAGACCTATATCTTGTTTATTAGAACAAAAGCAGCTGAAAAAGCATTTTCCCACATTTTCTCCCGTTAGAATAACACTTAAATTGCTATTGAAATGGCTGGGAACAAACACTGCAAAATCTCAAAGGCATTCCCTTGCCATCTTCTCTTTCAGAAAAAAGGCTTAAACGCTGCAGCTTAGGGAGAAAAGAGCTCTCAGGGAAGGGGTGGTAGAGATTTACAAAAGCTGTGCAAAATGTGGAGAGAGTAGACAGAAAGAAACAACTCTCTCTTCGTCTGCTTCCCTCCCTCCCAAACCACTTGAAATATGAGACACTTTTTTTAAAAAAAAAGATTGAATTGGGGAAGCTTTTGGAGAAACAAGCAGAAGTTGTTCTTCAATATGATTAACTTACAGAAATAAGCCCTCTTTGTGCCTTCAGAATAATATGTGTGGGGACAATGTGTGAAGGGTAATTGGGACCATCACCCACACAATGAAGGTTTTCCCACACAATGAAGGAAGGCTGGAAGTGGGGGGGGGTGTAGAGCTGGCGTGGACAAGAATGCTTTGGGTGGGGATGGTCCCACTGCATGCTTTGGGTGGTATTCAACCACATTTTGCTCAGAGTAGATGCACAAAAATTAGCACACCTAGCTTAGCCATGTTCATTCATTTTAGTGGGCCTACTCAGAGTAAGACGTACTTGAATGACCCCCGTTATGTTCACGCCCATTCAAAGAATGCCTAAGCAGGGCTTCAGTTGCCACAATAATGAGTACGTACTAGCTGCCGGGGAAGGAGTAAGCAATCCCTTTTCTGTTTTGCTTCCGCTGCAACAAACACAGGAGGTGTTTGCTTGTGTTAACAAATAAGAACTTTGGCTAAACAAATACTATTTAGAGTTCACAGGGATCTTTCACAAACACAACAAGTAAAGGAACCTTGGGCGGTTAAGTCCAGTCAAAGGCGACTTATGGGGAATGGCGCTCATCTCGCTTTCAGGCCGAGGGAGCTGGCGTTTGTCCACAGACAGCTTTCCAGGTCATGTGGCCAGCATAACTAAACCGCTTCTGGCGCAACGGGACACCGTCATGAGTGCCAAAATGCTGTTTACCTTCCCGCTGCAGAGGTACCTATTCATCTACTTGCACTGGCGTGCTTTCAAACCGCTAGGTTGGCAGGAGCTGGGACAAAACAACGGGAGCTCATCCTGTCATGGGGATTCAAACCGCTGACCTTCTGATCAGCAAGCCCAGGAGGCTCAGTGGTTTAGACCACAGTGCCACCAACAAATACTGCTGTGCTCACTGTGCCAAATTGCTGATTATTGGTTGGTATGGGAAGAGGCTCCCGGGTACCATGCAGGGTGTCCCTTCTTCCCTCACCTCTGTGATGCAGGACATACTGCAAGTCGCTTTGCCATATTCCCCGAGTTGCAACTGTCCTAGGCATTAAAATGCTGGGCAGGTGGGAATTCTGTGCATGAACAGATGGTTTTTTTCTTATTATTATTATTTGGAAACCAAAATGGTTGAGGCTTGGAATTGGGGGGGGCCTAGCATCTATAAACTCTCCTCATCTGTGCTTTCCAGCCTAGCTTTTTAATGCACATTGTTGTTGTTTTTCAGGCACAATGACGACTGGGCTCTGAAAGCAGTGGAAACAGAAATGTATACATCAAGCGAGACAGTTAGGCACAAGAAGCAGTCATCGGACTCCGGCATTCATAATACTTGTTGTTTTAGAAGCTCACTTGGCAAGGAGGGAGCTGGGGGAGGGGGGAGGGAGGTATAGGGGAACTACCTAGATTTTTGACAGCCCCTTAATTTAAAAAGCCTGCAAGTCTCCACCATTTCACAAACCAGGGAGTAATTTTCATAATTACATTTGTACACAGAAACATGCATATAGACGTGGTGGCTCTTTACAGCCAACTTGCGGGGGCTCCACTTACATTGCCTGCGTCCCCTTGCAGCGAACCAGGCCAAAAAAGGAGTGATGGGGAATGCTTTTGCTACCAAAGCTGATTATCTCAGCAGATAATACTGCCAAACTGCCATCATTAGCAGGAGAAAAATGCCACTTATTGGTTCTTATATGGTTTCCAGAAGTAACTATGCTCCCAAGCTTATTAATATTTTTTTTGCTAAGACTTTATGATATTCTCAACAGCGGGGGGTTCTGTGAATGCGAATTTTTGGCAGCCCTGTCAGTCCTGCAGAAACTCATATACTCATACACATTACCCCTTTTTTATCCCACAATGCACTTTGTCCAGAAAATGCAAAACCATTTAAGTCCTTGGACTTCAGGCTCTTTGTGATCACTCAGTGCCTGCCTTGTCCATTTACTTTCAGGCAGGCCAACTGGATTAAAAGAGGACAGTTAACCCCAGATTCCTTTCATTCCCGGTCATATCTTCTGGAGGTCTTTTCACCTCTGCATCTGTTACATCTTCCTACCTCAGAGTGTTTGTGTGGCTTTGTTGTAGAGAAGGATTTTAGTCTTTCCCTAATCCAATCTTCTACTGAGTTCCCACAAGCTGTAATTCACTGTGGCCTTGTCTGCAACACGAGCCCAAAGAGAAACAGTGGTGTGCTATACTGAGCAATTATTTCCTTCAAAACTACACACTGTCTTATACCTACCCCTCTGGCTACCCAGACTGTGTATGTCATGTGTATGTCATGTGTATGTCATGTGTAATAATAATAATAATAATAATAATAATAATAATAATAATAATAATAATTTATTATTTATACCCCGCCCATCTGGCTGGGTTTCCCCAGCCACTCTGGGCGGCTTCCAACAGAAAAATGAAATAAAATAAACTATTAAACATTAAAAGCCTCCCTAAACAGGGCTGCCTTCTGATGTCTTCTAAAAATCTGGTAGCTGTTTTTTTCTTTGACATCTGATGGGAGGGCGTTCCACAGGGCGGGCGCCACCACTGAGAAGGCCCTCTGCCTGGTTCCCTGCAACTTGGCTTCTCGCAACGAGGGAACCGCCAGAAGGCCCTTGGTACTGCACCTCAGTGTCCGGGCAGAATGATGGGGGTGGAGACGCTCCTTCATGTATACTGGACCGAGGCCATTTAGGGCTTTAAAGGTCAGCACCAACACTTTGAACTGTGCTCGGAAACATACTGGGAGCCAATGTAGATCTTTCAAGACCGGTGTTATGTGGTCTCGGCGGCCGCTCCCAGTCACCAGTCTAGCTACCGCATTCTGGATTAGTTGTAGTTTCCGGGTCACCTTCAAAGGTAGCCCCACGTAGAGCACATTGCAGTAGTCCAAGCGGGAGATAACCAGAGCATGCACCACTCTGGCGAGACAGTCTGCAGGCAGGTAGGGTCTCTGCCTGCGTACCAGATGGAGCTGATAGACAGCTGCCCGGGACACAGAATTGACCTGTAATCAAGCCTTTGTTCCCCTCTGTCTACCTGAGAAGCTCAGCATGTGAAGAAGCTAAGACGTTTGTTCCAAGTTAGCCACATGGCTTTTATAAGCCATTCTTGTCATAGAATCATAGTGGTGGATGGGCCCACAAGGTTCATCTAGTCAAACTTTGTGATGTAGGAATCTTTTGCCCAAAGTGGGGCTCAAAGCCATGACTCTGGGATTAAGAGTCTCATGCTCTACCAACACAGCTATCCATAGTTCCTAAACCAGTAATTTAGGAACTTTCTCCACTATAACTAAGCCAAGTTTTACTGCCTATGCAACTTTTTTGATTGATATATGGAAAAGCACATGAACCTAACCTTTGAAGTGTTTGTGAGTAAACCCATTTTTTAACCTACCAAAAGTGGTCTTTTCCTATCCTGGGCAAAGTTTTGGAACTTGCAAGGGCATATTTTAAAGGTCTAATAGCCTATATTTTCATGTTTTACTTTGATGGACATTTTGTGGTTTTAAATCTCTGCTGGAGTTCTCTCACCAGTGAGTATTTGCCCCTAATCTGCATCTTGGCAAACTAGGAATTCTCCTTTCCACATACTTATTTATTCCCTTGCACCAACAAAAAGACAGTGATTGAACAATGTAAAGAAAAGGGGGTGCTACTCCCCAGGTGGGTCATTTTGTTAAAAAGCATCTGCAATGGGTCTGCTAAGCCTGGCCCAATTCTGGACTTTCATTATGCGATATTACCTGCATGCACACAGGGTGTACCAAATTAATAGGATGTGACCTGGAACATCTCTAGTTCCCCACTTCAATTTGCTAAATCAAAGCCTTGTATCTGAAAGACCATAATACTGCTACAAAGTCAGATCTGACTCCAGAACTGACAGCGTTTTGACTGGGCAAAGATAACTGGATTCACTGTAATCACAAGTTCCCTCTGTTAATGTGGATTTATGACGGATAGAAGAATTAATCCTTTCCAAATTGGATAAGGCCATTTTGAAATCTGTTTCTAGTAAAATCAAATGTGTCTCACTGCATGAAAAGATATTTAAAAGAAAAAGAATCATGGAAACAGAACTCATTGCAATGCACTGTTGGCTGACCTTTAGATACTTCTTCTATTCTTTGCCCCAAAAGGCATTATATGCATGTAATTTCCAATATGGGAACAATTTGAGTTGTAATTAGGCAAATCTCAGATGGTTCCGCCACTGATTTGTTCATTCTTTCAATATTATTCTATGGGACACACCAAAAACATTAGGCTGGGTTCAAGAAAGGGACAATTAGGAAAACTTTAATCTTCTTACAAGGGGTATGTAAACACATCATCACTTCGTAATGGTGTTCATGCACTTGACATACTAAGCATATGAATCATATTTTTTGCCCTGGCATTAAGAACAGGAGAGCCACTCTGTCTGCAGACCAATCGCATGGCACTGCTCATAACAACGCACGGTCTTGCCTTGCTAGACCTGAGCAAGGTCTGTCCAGTTCACCATTCATTTTCTCCCAGCAGCAGCAGCTAGACTTACACAAAGGACAGCCAATGCTTGCAAAGCCTCAGGAACATAGGAAGATAACTCACACCAAGTCAATCTTCATTGATATAGCCCAGCATTATCTATTGTGGCTGGCAGCAGCTCCCCGGGGGTTCTGAAAGGTCGTTCTGATTGCTAGCTATCTTCCCCTTTTAAGTTGAGATACTAGGGATTGTATTGCAGACTTTGCACATGCAAAACATATGCTCTGCCTCTGAGGGATGGCCCGGAATCAGACAGTCCCTATCAAATAATTGATCAACAATAACCTATCTTTCTTGTTAAGAACTGAGGTTGCTATTGCATATTCTCTACACTTTAAATGTGGTTTCACCTTCATGTCCTGAGGCCTCTGGGCCTCCGGAAATATGGCAGGATAGGTGATGAAGAGGGCACTGCAACAGCTCGGGGTCATTGTGGGATTCACATTGACAAATTTGGAAAGAAATACCATATTGGGCTGGATATAAGCCTCACTTTCCCCCCAAATTCCGACTGTGAAAAGTTAAAAGTGTGGCTTAAATTCGCGACCTTATGGTATGCAGCGAGGAGCGAGGGTCAAATAGCGCCAGGAGCATGGCAAAGCAGTGCCCGCCCTCTGCGTAGTCCCCTGCCCTCTCCTGCAAGGCTGGGAAGAGAGAGAGCAAGGAAGGAGAAAGGCCGCGGCAATGCAGCACGGTTCCACCCGCCCTCGCCCAGTATGAAGCCAGGAGCAGCGAGGAATGGAGTGGCTTATATTTGGGTATTTTTCCTTTTTTTTTCTTCCCCCTACCTCCAGTTTTAATGGTGTGGCTTATATTTGAGCCAATACGGTACTATGAAGATGAAAGATTTTTTGGGTCACCATAGGTGGGTGGTATATACTACTGAAATGAATGGCAAGATCATATTCTGGGTATTGGATGGAAGCATGGTAACCCCTGAATGGCATCGTTGGTTTCACTGTATGACAGAAGATTTCCTCCAACTACACACCCTCAAGTGGCAAAATGAATCTACTGTAAGTGCTACTCCTGGATAGTACCATTTTCTACCAGGGAGTGGGTGGCGCTGCGGCATCAACCACTGAGCCTCTTGGTGGGCTTGCCAATCAGAAGGTCGGCAGTTTGAATCCCAGGGATGGGGTGAGCTCCCGTTGCTCTGTCCCGGCTTCTGCCAACCTGGCAGTTCAAAAGCACACCAGCGCAAGTAGATAAATAGGTACCGCTATGGTAGGGAGGTAAATGGCATTTCTGTGAGCTCTGGTTTCTGTCACAGTGTTCCATTGCACCAAAAGCGGCTTAGTCATGCTGGCCACATGACCCGGAAAGCTGTCTGTGGACAAATGCCGGCTCCCTTGGCCTGAAGCAAGATAAGTGCCACACCCCATAGTCACCTTTGACTGGACTTAACCATCCAGGGGGCTTTACCTGGCATGCTCTGGTCCATGGCGTCACGAAGAGTCGGATACGACTAAACGACTAAACAACAACAACAACAACACCCATGAGAAGAGTGGGTCCCACCAGGGGCATAGTGAGGCGCCGCGACACCCGGGGTGGCAAATTGCCATGCTCCCAGGGGGCGCGGCGTCGCTACGTAACGACGCATGCGTCTCTATATAGAGGGGGATTGCAAACCCTCTGCGACTTCAAAACGGAGCCTAAACGGGGTGCCCAGGCTCCAGGCAGATAGCCCATGGGCGCGGCGGGCGCACCGTGCCCGTGGGCTATCTACCTGGAGCCTGGACGCTCCGTTTAGGCTCCATTTTGAAGTTGTGGGAGGTGCGATCCCCTCTACATTGTACGCATGCACACTACGTAGAGGGGGATTGCGCCCCCCTGCGACTTCTAAACGGAGCGTCCAGGCTCAGGCGCTGATCACAGGGCGGGGCCGCAGCCCCGAGTACCACCCCCCTCCAGCAGGCACCCGCGCGGCGCCCAATCACTCAGCTAGCGCACCTGCAGCTTCCCACCCCTCCCTCGAGGCTGCCGTGCAGGGGCGGGGGCGTGGCCCCGAGTGACACCCCCTCCAGGGCAGTACCCAGGGTGGACCACCTACCCCGCCCCCCGCGTGCTCCGCCCCGGGTCCCACCTTCTACACCTAGCGAGTAAAAAGGAAAGGAATACAATGATCTGCAAAGCATTAGACTTACAATTTGAACCGTAGCTTTCTTCAGTTTTTTAACTGCCACGTCTATGGCTCCCAAGCCTGGGAATACCTAGAACTGCTGTTCTCCACATGTTGTCAGACCTCAGCTCCCATCATCATAGACCGCTGGGCATGCTGGCTGGGCCTGATGGAAGTTGGATCCCAATGTGGTTTGGAGGGCTAAAGGTTCCCCACCACTCCCTGAATGCATATTCACGTGCAGAACTATTATTTGCCTGTCATAAGCACACGGACTCATGTGAAGTTTTCGTTAAAACGACAGGTCCTTTTTCAAAGGGCAATAAGCTCTATAAAGCATAGGTATCTGTGACCCTAGCAGGTGGCTTAAAGAAAACAAACCGCTTCTTCGACAAGCAGATCCTTTCACAAAAGCATGAATTCAGCAGTTTAAAAAAAAAAATCACTTGGTTTTACAGCTGGGTTATTCTCACTGCAGTGAAGGAGATGCTCAAATCCTGCAACCCGAGCCCACGTGTAATGGTGAGAATATAAAAATACAGAAGTGTGTTTCCCTACCAACCATCAATAAAACTGTTCTGCATTAGGCTGATTCTTGGTTCTCCATATTTATTTTCCTCTCTTTTCACTACTGAATGTTAATGTGAACTGACTGTCATGTACAATTACTCTTTACAGAAGTCTGACTGTGCCTTATGTTCTTGGGTAAAAAGATCTGGGCATGCAGAAAATACTCACCGGAGTGGATGACCAGCCTCTGAACCAGACTTGTGGCTTTGCACATTCCCCCTTTCATGTGGCTATGTACATTCCACCACACACACCCCTGTTTCCAGCCAAAGAACTGAGCAAAAACCAAGTAAAAAGACAAAATTATTGGCAAGGAATAAAAACCCATTTCTGCTGGAAAGTCTGCCACCTATCGCCAGTTGCGCTGGACATTAAGTGGTGCCTGGAGAATTACCCTCTCAAGTGTGATTAGAACAGGGGTAGGCAACCTACGGCCCAGGGGCCAGATGCAGCCCAAACGCCTTCTCAATCCGGCCCGCGGACAGTCTGGGAATCAGCGTGATTTTACATGAGTAGAATGTGTCCTTTTATTTAAAATGTATCTCTGGGTTATTTGTGGGGCATAGGAATTCGTACAGTCCGCCCCCCCCCCAAAAATAATAATAGTTTGGCCCACCACATGGTCTGAGGGACAGTAAACCGGCCCACGGCTGAAAAGGGTTGTTGACCCCTGGATTTGAAGAAGGGAAAGATCCTGGAGAGCAGCAATGGTACCCAGCACCTTAGCAGAGGTGTGGCTTTGGGGAGTGGCACCAAAGAACATTGATGGAGGCACGAAGGAAGAGACAGGGCTTGCTCTTGATATAGAAAAATAGGGGTGGTTGGCTTTTGCTGCCCAACTCCTCAAGGGACTGAGTCCCCTAAGCCCATGATCGGTCAGAGATGATTGGATGGAGGCAGGATGCAGTGAAAGCAAGGTAGATCTTCATTTTTCTGTTTTCTGTTCTCCTAGCAAGGAAGTCAAGCTCAATCCGTTCCAGAAGTCCGTTCAACTTTCAAAATGTTTGAAAACCAAAGCACAGCTTCTGATTGGCTGCAGGAAGCTCCTGCAGCCAATCAGAAGCTGCAGGAGACCTGTTGGATGTTTGGCTTTCAAAAATAGTTTGCAAACCAGAACAGTCACTTCCAGGTTTACGACGTTCAGGAGCCAGAACATTTGGGAACTGAGCTGTTCGACTTCCAAGGTACAACTGTACTGGTGAAACCAAAATGCCTGATAAGTTGCCATTCCATGGAAGTTAAAAGAGATGTACTCAATAGGAAGTAGAGTTGAAGGTGTAGATGTAATAAAGAAGACTTCTATAGCTGGAGGGAATTCTTCAATATCTAGACCAGGCACCCCCAAACTCGGCCCTCCAGATGTTTTGGGACTATAACTCCCATCATCCCTGACCACTGGTCCTGTTAGCTAGGGAATTGTAGTCCCAAAACATCTGGAGGGCTGAGTTTGGGGGTGCCTGATCTAGATGTTATGGGAAAAGCTTCTATGTTGTATTAACAGTGCCATGAGTATTGTTGTTTGTTTACCACTGGAAATTGTTTTGAAGAGGGATGTAATCTAGGTCATTGACAGAGGTGTTGTTGCATTCACTATTGATGGTTAAGAACTGGCTTCAGACAGAGTTTCTGAAAAGAGAAGAGATCTAATAGACAGAGTAGCCCTATATCAATTAGCATGGCTGGGGAAGACAGAAAAAGCTGAATAGATCAGCCTTGCCCCAGCTGGTGCACTCCAGATGTTATAGACTATAACTGCCATCATCCCTGATCATTGGCCATACTGTTTGGGGTTGATAGGAGTTGTAGTCCAAACAACTGGGGAAGGCTGGGGTAGACAATACTACGCTAGATAGCCCCATGGCTTGAGAATACACTTATGGATAACATAGGTAAAGGTAAAGGGACCCCTGACCATTAGGTCCAATCGTGACCGACTCTGGGGTTGCGCGCTCATCTCGCATTATTGGCCAAGGGAGCCGGCGTATAGCTTCCAGGTCATGTGGCCAGCATGACAAAGCTGCTTCTGGCAAACCAGAGCAGCACATGAAAACGCTGTTTACCTTCCCGCTGTAGCGGTACCTATTTATCTACTTGCATTTTGACGTGCTTTCGAACTGCTAGGTTGGCAGGAGCTGGGACCAAGCAACGGGAGCTCACCCCGTCACAGGGATTCGAACCGCCGACCTTCTGATCAGCAAGCCCTAGGCTCAGTGGTTTAACCACAGTGCCACCTGGGTCCCTTATGGATAACATACCCTACATCAAAATAAATCAGGATCTGGACTATGTTTATTCAATAGTACTTGTTCTTCCATGTGGACGTATCCAAAATCTAAAGTTATTTCTATACAATACTGTAACTCTATGCAACATGTGAATTCATGAATCTCTTCCAGAAATTAACATAATACCAAAGGGGATGCAGATGAGAATTAATGCTATAACAAAGGCCCATTAATCATTGCTTTCCATGAGCCAATTTAACTACAAAAGTTGATGCTGATAACATGACAGAAGTTAAACACAAAAACCTGCTAGAAGTATGTCAATAAATCCTTTGGAGGCTTTGGAGATTTTGCTCTTCATAAAATAAAAAGCTCTAGAAATTAAAAACAACAGCAAAAACTGTCTTGCTTATAGAAAACTATTTGTCAGCTTTTAGCAAGCAGAGTATTAGAAACAGAACATGGAAAAGAAGACAGGGCTGGAACCTAACAGAACGGAAAAGTGTTTGTTAGGGTCTGATGGGGATAGAAGCTGCGAAAAAAAGAAATAGATTTTTCATTTCCGATGAAACTCCGATGGCTGCAGATGAGAACTTATTCGCAAACTTTTGATGCTTCTTCCAAATAGACAAAACTTAATAAGAAACACTTTTATCAGATGGAATCCACCCGTTCAACTCTCATCTTTAAAAGACTCCATCAGACACAACATAGGGTGGTAGTTTCACACCCCAGAGGATATTATTTTTTCTGTAGAAGGGCCCAGGTTACATATGAAATAGTAAAGGACCCCTTGATGGTTAAGTCCAGCCAAAGGCGACTATGGGGTTGTGGCGCTCATCTTGCTTTCAGGCTGAGGGAGCTGGCGTTTGTCCGCAGACAGCTTTCCAGGTCATGTGGCCAGCATGATTAAACCGCTTCTGGTGCAACAGGACACTGTGATGGAAAACAGAGTGCATGGAAATGCCGTTTACCTTCCCACTGCAGCGGTACCTATTTATCTACTTGCACTAGTGTGCTTTCGAACTGCTAGATTGGCAGGAGCTGAGACAGAGCCATAGGAGCTCATCACATCACGGGGATTCGAACCATCAACCTTCCGATTGGCAAGTCCAAGAGAGGCTCGGTGGTTTAGACCACAGTGCCATGGTACCTCTGGTCACAAGGAAGTGGCAAGGCAGGGCTTGTATGGGGATGGACTGAGCAACTAATCTCATCCTGTTCCAGTCTCACTGGTGTTCAATCACAGAACCATTCCATTCTGTTTTGTGCAGACTTTTTGGAAGAACTGAGCATTTTATAAGCGACTTTTATGTCCACTAAAACTGCATCGCAAAATCCAAGGAAGGGCATTATCCCACTGTGAAACGTGTTCTAATGCTCAGGATGATCCACCACTGAAATCACCACAATTCCACCCAAATTGTAACAAAGAAACAGAGATGTTCCTGGAGTCAAATAGGGCTTTGGAGTTGTTTTGGACACATTTCCATTTTGCAAGAACAATGTAAAATCTGGTGGGCTGAAAGGCTGGATACATATGCAAGAACAATAAAGTAAAGTAAAATTACAAACATATCCTAAACCAAGAACCTGCCGCATTTGTCAGGAACATTAGTACACAGCGGAGAGGATACCCATAAAAGAGATCACAGAGTCTTCCAGTTATTTCCAAGTGTAGAAATCATTGCCCAAGAGATGGCTGTCTCGTGCCTTACTCACAACTGGCAAAAAGCCCTCACAACATATTCTTCATAGTCAAGCGATAAATTTCATGCCTCAAAACTGGCTGGTGCACTCACACAAAGAAAGTGTGTTTTCAAGAGCTGAGCTGTGCCTGAGAACTTAGGCTTTGCATCTTTTTTTCTGCTCTTTAGTACAAAATGTATTGCAGCATTTAAAGATCCGTATGGCTGTCCAGCTGTTTTCATTGTACAAGGATGTGGGAAGCTATAGGGGAGGCAGTAAAAAAAGAAGGTAACTGACCCACAATGAGAGGAACCTGCAACTTGACACCTCTTTCCAATATTCTAGAGAAGTTTGTAAAATGTATTGAACCCAAACAAATGTTCATTTATTATTTTAAAAGATGTATAAATATATTTTTTGAATTATGGTGCTGGAGGAGACTCTTGAGAGTCCCATGGACTGCAAGAAGATCAAACCTATCCATTCTGAAGGAAATCAGCCCTGAGTGCTCACTGGAAGGACAGATCGTGAAGCTGAGGCTCCAATACTTTGGCCACCTCATGAGAAGAGAAGAATCCTTGGAAAAGACCTTGATGTTGGGAAAGATGGAGGGCACTAGGAGAAGGGGACGACAGAGGACGAGATGGTTGGACAGTGTTCTCGAAGCTACAAACATGAGTTTGACCAAACTGCGGGAGGCAGTGGAAGACAGGAGTGCCTGGCGTGCTCTGGTCCATGGGGTCACGAAGAGTCGGACACGACTAAACGACTAAACAACAACAACAACAACAACAACAACAACATAACCCACTGGCATTATGAAATATTGAAGCAGCATGCTACAAAAAAAGTATAAAATATACACTGAGAATAATAAAGTTAAAACAACAGTACAACAACAAAGGATGATCAGTGGACAATAATTTAAAATAACAGTCAGAAAAAGCTTGGGAAGCTTAAATGCTCCTTATCCAAAGTGTTGCACATCTTCATTGTGCTAATAGAACTGCAGTGGTACCTCGGTTTAAGTACACAATTGGTTCCGGAAGTCTGTACTTAACCTGAAGCATACTTAACCTGAAGCGAACTTTCCCATTGAAAGTAAAGGAAAGTGGATTAATCCGTTCCAGGCGGTCCGTGGAGTACTTAAACTGAAGCGTACTTAACCTGAAGCGAACTTTCCCATTGAAAGTAATGGAAAGTGGATTAATCCGTTCCAGACGGGTCCATGGAGTACTCAACCTGAAGAGTACTTAACCCAAAGTATGAGTGTAATTGGTTCTGGAAGTCCATACTTAACCTGAAGTGAACTTTCCCATCGAAAGTAATGGAAAGTGGATTAATCCATTCCAGACGGTCCATGGAGTACTTAACCTGAAGCGAACTTTCCCATTGAAAGTAATGGAAAGTGGATTAATCCGTACCAGACGGGTCCACAGAGTACTCAACCTGAAGAGTACTTAACCCGAAGTATGAGTGTAATTGGTTCTGGAAGTCTGTACTTAACCTGAAGCATACTTAACCTGAAGCGAACTTTCCCATTGAAAGTAATGGAAAGCGGATTAATCCGTTCCAGACGGGTCCGCGGAGTACTTAAACTGAAAGTACTCAAACCGAAGCGTACTTAAACCGAGGTATGACTGTATAGTGTTGGAAAGTACCCTGGCAGTCATCTTAGTCCTGCTCTGTGCTTAGTGCAGGATCCGCAATGCAGGATGCAACAACAACATCCCTGACAGATGACTGCCGAGCCACTTCAACCAAAGGAGAGCCCAGCACTTTGCAGTGCAGACTGTTCCACTGCAAGGGAGGCCACTCTGGTGAACAAACTTGGGGCCAGCAGCACATACAGGAGAACAAGCATATCCTTGCTGGCTGCAGCATGGTGTGGAGAGGTGTCACACAATTGAATGATGCCAGGATTAAAGTGCAAGGAGACCCATCACGGGGGAATGTGATGCTTGGGGTGGGGGTGGTAGCAAACAACCTTTCACAAAGCTGCACGTATGCATTGTTTTTGTCTAGCTACCCTAATTTCTTTGTTGTTGTTTTCTGTAAACATTACATTCAGAGCAACATGCCGGATAAAATCCACACAACCGAAGAAATCCAAAATAAAACAGATACAACCTGAAGACTTCTTTTAAAAAAGACTGTTTCGGAACGTTGCTATTCTTTGCATTTGGGAATTTAATTCACTTCGTGTGCATGGTCTTCAAAATATAGCCATTCCCCAAAATAACCAGTTCTAGGATTGTAGCCAAAGGTCACTAGTTTCTCCAAACCACTTTCCTCACTTTAAATGTATTGGACTACTCTGGGAGGAACTATTTGAGCTGAAAATCCTTAGTTGTAAGCTCTGTACAAAATTGCACTATAGCTAATACCATAATGGGTTGTTTGTGCCAAGTCTGCTTTGGGTATGGGCTGGTTCTCCATTTGCTTAAAAGTCATCCATACTCCTAGCTGTTATCAATTACCATTACATCAGTGATTCCTCCCCCTCGCTGCCCCCATGATAATAGCACCCCAATGTGATTTTTCCAAGAGAGAAAATAATATCTTGCAAATATCCTTTTGTTCAACTTAATCAAGCGGTCATTAAAAACGACATTGCCGCACAAATGAAATAATGGAATGTTCCCATTCTCCCTGACACATTCGCATGGAGCCTGTCCAGTTGGCTATTCACCCTATTTTTAAGACAATGCCTATTACATGTTCAACTGAGCTCCAAGGTAAGCATCCCTACTCATTGCTAGAGTGGAAACAAAGCTTTTATTTACATTTGTCAGAACAAAGCTTGTTCTGCCATGAGGGGACCTTTATTGACTGCTGTGTTTTGTATGGTGACAACGTTGACATTCCTCCAACACCATCAATGTGATTACGGTGCACTGGGGTTTGCAATAACCTTTGCCCTCGTTTGTGATGGAAACCAAGATAATGGAAGCCATGGCTGCTGGTAACCAAAAAGTGCTGACCTGAATTAAATCAGTGTGCTGCACTTCCAAACTGCTTTCACTCACATTTTTCTCCTGTTTTAGTAGATAGAGTTGTAAGTTCAGCTGGCCATCACTTCATTGGAAACAGTTGCTACTGGCAGTTGCCATGGGGACTTCTAACATGGTGCATATAAGTATACAGGCATGTAGAAAGGCAGAGTCTTCTTCTTCTTCTTTTGTGGTGATCACTTGTAGCCAAGTAAGATTGTCTTCCATAAACACGGTTTTAACAATGAGTCCATAAGTGACTGTGGAGGCCAATTCTGGATCCATACGTCCTTCCACAGTGTAGACATTGGTTTCCGGGCAGGAGTTGATTGCGGTATGGATTTGCCAAGCGTGCCTTCCTCCTAGCACGTTTCTCCAGTGCGTCCTGAGTTCGAGTGTCTTCAAAGCCCATGACACCTTTGGAAGGGTAGTCATCTCTAAAGCCACCTTGAGACAGTTTTGATTTTTTTTAGCATGTGGTAACAAGTTTCTTATATTAGCATTGAGCCTTATAATATTGATCGCAAACCAAAAGTACGCCATGAAATAATGCCTAGTATAACATGACCACTGTAATAACGGCCTCGGGCCCTGTATTCCTGAAGGAGCATCTCCATGCCCATTGTTTAGCCTGGACACTGAAATCTAGCACCAAGGGCCTTCTGGCAGTTCCCTCACTACAAAAAGTGAAGCTACAGGGAACCAGGCAGAGGGACTTCTCAATAGTGGCACCCACACTGTGGAATGCCCTCCCATCAGATGTCAAGGAGATAAACAGCTACGTGATTTTCAAAATACAACTGTTCAGGGAAGTTTTTAATTTTTGCTGCTGTATTGTGCTTCTACTATTTTTTTTGTTGGGAGCTGACCAAGCTTGACCTTTGCCCAAAGCATGGTACCACCCTCCCAGCCAGTGTTAACATTTGTAGAATCACCTCCAATGGTCTGCAGGCTTCTATCAATGCCTTTCTTCTTCGTGGAATCTACAAGGTTATTAGCAACAGCTGTTTTCTTTCTTTCTTTGAATCTTTCTCCAGAGTGAAGAGGTGCCTTCCACCTGGCTCACTGCACACAGAATAATGCTTTTCTGTGATGGTGCTGTGGGACTGCTGATCTGAATTGTCTGCTCTCAGCATCTTCATGGCCATCAAGGAAGACACAGTCCATTTCACCCTTCTGAGAAAGATCATCAAATTCCTGATCCAGGGATTTCTTAACTTTTTGTGACTCTCTAGTTGACTTGTGATCAACTACAAGTCTCATCAAGCCAGCATCCATAAAGGCATCAGTAGTGATGGCAGCTGTGGCATACAGGCCAACACCATATCTGATGTTCTGCATAGCAACATTATATTTCTAATGTGTTATACTTTGTCTTTTCGTTAAAAGAGGAAGACGCACTTGGGTTTTCTTAATGTCAATCCATAACTTCCAACATTTCCATCTTGGGCATCAGCTACTTGTTCTTCATTTTCATCAGCAGAGAAAATTATTTCACTTCATAGTATTGAAGCATCCTGCTTGCTTCTTTCATCTTCTTGCCACTTCCACTTTTTGGCTTGTCTGTTATGCTCAGGCAAATCTGGCAAGCCAATCTGACATGGTCCAATAGAACCAGTCTTCTCTCCCCCATCAAGTTCCTTCACAGAAACAACTTCCTACACATCTCTTTAGGGCATGCACAGTTAATGTAAGCAGGGCCGTCTTAAGCATATCCGGTGCTTTGGTGCAGAAGGGGCGGGGGGCAATGTTCTTGGTGCCCCTCCCCGTCCTCTCTGCCCCCTGCCCTGGGCAGCTCGAGGCTCGCTTGCCGCAGGGCGGGCAGAAGGGAGAAGGGCGCTGCATAGCTTTGTGCGCCGCCGCTGCCGCCTCCTCTCCCAGGCAGGAAGCGAGAGAGCGTAGCTGGGTGTAGGAACAGCCACCGCCACCACCCAGCATGTCCTCGCAGATGTTCCTGGTCAGTCCTGGGCTCCCACTGATGGGCGCCCCTGATGGGCGGGCTCCGTGGTGCAGGGCGACACTAATGGGTAAAGACAGCCCTGAATGTGATCTTCCTTTTTGCAACCAGCATCTGCAGGACAGCCAAATTCAGAGCAAATTCCACACTTGCAATTGAGGACGTCGAAAAGCTTGTCAAGTTTTGAAGCGAAAGCCTATTTGACATCTAGCTTTCCTCTACCAAGAGATATATTTTTGGTCTGCTCCCAGCTTTCTTGGATCTTCTTCAAGATTGTGAATCTACAGAGGGGGCAACAAATGAACCATTTGCTCGTTCCCAATTTCCAAGCACTTTGGGGGTAAATGTCCTTTGCAAGACCGGCTGCTGCGTAGTTTCTGATAGCCTCAGTACTTTTTTCACTCAGCCATAGCCCATACCTCAAAACATCTTGCAGAGTTTGGAATTCAGAGTTTGAAATGCCAGTTCCGATTACATTTTGCTCATTTGTGTGAATGTTCCCCAGTCTTGTCCCCTGTTTAGAAGTCATTGTAGGTAAATTACCATTGGTTAGGATGGTAGTAGTATTAGCACTGACAGACAAGAAATTTTTAACACCCTGATAAAGATTCTTCAACCTGTGAAAGGAAATACAGCTACGTTAGTGAATTTTGTGTGTGTAATTGTAATATACAATTTAATATGAAATATGTATAATATATAAATAAAAATAAAGATATTGATACGCAATATATAACTGCAAGTACCTGACAATCATTTCTAATTCTTCAACCTGTGAAAGAAGGAAATACTGCTACAGCACAACATTAGTGAATTTTGTGTGTGTAATTGTAATATACAATTCAATATAAAATATGTATAATATATAAATAATAAATAAAGATATTGATATGTAATATATAACTGCAAGTACCTGACAATCATTTATAATGATTTTTATGACATTTGACCAACATTTTTTCACAAACATTCTTAAATAAAACAAGTTTAAAATTATTGGAAATTCCACAAAGATGCAAAAGTTCAAGATTTTTATGTAGTTGTTTACCAAGCAGAGCTAAATTATATTAATTTAATCAAAATATCATGTGAATTCCCAAAGTCATATTGCAACTTTTTAGCACCCCTCCTTTTTGGAATTGAAAGTTCACCATGCCCTCGTCGTTGCATCTCCCCACTGAAGTCACGTTACAGGCCTCCCTTCCAGCATGTCAAGTAAGCAGCTACTGGAAATGACAAGAAAATTGCCCTTTATTAAACAACTTGATTGTGTCCCTGTTAAGTTGATGCGAGTTCTGCCATTGATTTGAATTTAGGTTACAGCTTTTAACGTCATACATGATCTGCACCCAGTCTAATGTATAAAGATGGCTTACTCTTCAGAATGGTATCAAGTATTTTCTTACACCAGAATTCACCCTTCTGTTGCTAATT
This sequence comes from Zootoca vivipara, assembly GCF_963506605.1. Taxonomy (NCBI): domain Eukaryota; kingdom Metazoa; phylum Chordata; class Lepidosauria; order Squamata; family Lacertidae; genus Zootoca; species Zootoca vivipara. The sequence continues at coordinate 17,125,103 of NC_083278.1, forward strand.
TAACTGCTTGTGCTAAATTAAGGGTTGTTGTTTTTTTAATATGACAAAGGGCCTTCATTATTGGGGGATCAGTTCTCCATAATCATGAATAAAACTTTTGTTCTGCGTGAATATGTGTGATGTTTCTAGAGAGCAGCATTCATAATTAAAATTACTCTGCTAATCTTTATATAAGCCACTCTCGGACTTTCCCCCATACATTGAAATTTTTCAGAATGTCGGTAGGAGGCCTGGAGCCAAGAAAAGAGGGCTCTAGACCAGTGTTTCCCAAAGTGGATGATACCAACCCCTGGGGTGCTGGAACCAATGGGGGGGCAGTAATATGCTCAGGTGCCATTGGGAGGGCCTTGAATAAAAGTAAGGGGGCAGTGAAAGTATAAAGAAAGAAGAGCAGATTAAGAAAATGTTGACAATTTTTTTGTTGTGTAATGACGTTCACTGATGTAACATAAAGTCATAGAGATTATTTTCCAAATAAACACACAAAATGCAAGTTATAACCGATCAGTGGTCAAGTTAGCTGACAGGTCTTAAGAAGGTAGATTTCCAGGGAGCACTGAGTATTGTTGTTGTTTTTTCTGAAAAGGGGGTGGTAGGCCAAATCATTTTGGGAACCTCTGCTCTAGACCTTTATGTAAGGTAAAAGGTATAAGGACCCCTGGACGGTTAAGTCCAGTCAAAGGCAACTATGGTGTTGTGGCGCTCATCTTGCTTTCAGGCTGAGGGAGCTTTAGTTTGTCTGCAGACAGCTTTCCGGGTCATGTGGCCGGCATGACTAAACCGCTTCTGGTGCAACGCAACACCGTGACAGAAACCAGAGAGCACAGAAACGCCATTTGCCTTCCCGTCGCAGAGGTGCCTATTTATCTACTTGCACTGGTGTGCTTTCGAACTGCTAGGTTGGCAGGAGCTGGGACAGAGCAACGGAAGTTCACCATGGTCACACGGATTCGAACCGCTGACCTTCCAATCAGCAAGCCCAAGAAATTCAGTGGTTTAGACCGCAGCAGCACCTGCGTCCCAGACCTTTATGTAGCAACAACTTAACTAATATACACGCAGAGCTTAAGAGCAGTCTTGAAAGATAATGCTGAACATACCTGCCAAGTTGCTGTCCGAGAAATAAGGGACCAGGCCAGAAGTAGCAGACCGGAAGTAGCGCTGCTGCCATTTTGGAATTGGGCGGAGCATGCTCAGAAGTGACTTTTGATGCTGCTTTGCCCAGTTCCAAAATGGCCACCGTGCCAGAAGTCGCACTGCAGCCATTTTGGAACTGGGCAAAGCAGCATCAAAAGTCACTTCTGAGCATGCTCCGCCCAGTTTCAAAATGGCCACCACACCAGAATAAACCGGGGGGAAACAAAAAAATCCGTTTTTTCAGCTAGGAACAGCTGGAAAAACAGGGATTTCCTGGGGAATACGGGAGACTTGGCAGCTATGATGCTGAAGGCCTCCCATTTCCCACCATGACTACTCAAAAGTAAAGGGGAAGTCCATGACTTGAAGGGCAGGAGGCCTCTCCTACTTTTCTTCCCCAGTCGTTGGCATCCATCTGTCTCAAGAGACAATGGAATGCGCTTCCGGGGGTGAAGTCACACACTTGTGGAAGCACAACTGTGGAATAGGCTCCCCAAGAAGAACTCACCACTACAACATAGTTTTTAACCTATTAAAATGAAGTGTGGGGAGTTCTTATTGGGGAGCCCCTTCCACAGTTGTGCTTCTACTGCCAAAGCAGCCCTAATTGGAATAAGCATATAGTCAAATATCAGAAAAGGGAAGCACCCAGAGTAAGAAGATCCTACCTAGTCTGGAGGTATGGGCAGGTAAAGGTAAAGGTAAAGGGACCCCTGACTATTAGGTCCAGTCGTGACCGACTCTGGGGTTGTGGCGCTCATCTCGTGTTATTGGCTGAGGGAGCCGGCGTACAGCTTCCAGGTCATGTGGCCAGCATGACTAAGCCGCTTCTGGCGGACCAGAGCAGCACACAGAAACGGGAGAAATGCCTGTACACAGGGTTCAAGCCACATAGCTTTAAAGAAAGAATCTTCTCCATGCAAGGTCCTCTTCAGACATGATAACGGAATGAAGTGCAAAAGGCAGGAGCAGAATTAAGTCAGAAAAGAGAGAAAGGCAAGTTCTCTTTTTCACCTTTGTATTTGTGGAAGTGGTTCTCATCCATTTCTACATACAAAATGTAGTCAAAAACAGATGTGAGAAATTGAGTTTACAATGAGGCTATTGCTGGAAAGCAAGCTGCTGGTCAATTTGTTCTTGTTGACGTCTGATTAAAAGGCCCATGAAATATTTTCAAACTTAAATCACATCCAAACAAAGTGAACTGTTGATGAATGCCTATTAAGCATCATGAGATGCTCAGATACTACAATAATAGGGGCCATATAGAGATAAATAACTGCAGATATATGAGTCAAGTCCCCCAGCTGGCCTGTGTGAAAATGAATGAGAACCATATGGAGTGACACTTGGAATAAAGCATACGGTTAAGAGGAAGTACTCTCAGATCTCATCTGATAAAGACAGGTTTGTGTTGCACTTGGCCGACAGTGAAAGCAACTTGCACATGCCGCTTGTGTAATTAAAAGAAAATACCCATGAAAGCTAAATGCTTTTAATCAAATTTGAATCCCCTTTATCTTGTATTATGTGTGAAGCCCATCATCCAAAATAAGCCTATTATAGGCAGTTTCCCATTTCTACCCATATGCAGAATCTGTATTCAACCTGTTCTGCACAGTGTGGAAGCTGTGATCATGAAGCTGAATTTGAAGGGGTCAACACAAAGGTTATCTCTGAAGACCATCCCCCTTCGCAGTTGCTGGATTTATTTTGAGCTAAACTTTCCCCAGTCTTACTCATCCAGACATCTCTTCGAACCATCCCTAGAAAGAGACTACAAACATGATGCTTTGATCATAAACACTTCACTTAGAAGTGCCCCAGCAATTCATGCAGCTTTCTTTCAATACTGAGGTTGCATGTGGGCTTCTGTCAATTTCTTTTAGCAATGGGTCAAAGTTTAATTATTTCTGCGGCATCTCTTTAAAATAATCATTGGTGAGAATGATCTATTAGTACGAAAGCTGCTCAAAGTTTAGCAGCAGTAACAATATAGGAAGCTACCTTAGCCAGACCATTTGTCTATCTAGCTCAGAATTGTCTACACTGGCCTGCATTCTCCAGGAGACATTCCTAGCTCTTGTTGGAGATACTTGGGATTGAATTTTGTATCTTCTTTGTGCAAATAGATGCTCTACGACTGAGCTACAGCCCTTCCCCAATAAGAAGATACATAGAAGACTTAGAAATGTGGGGAAGGGTGAACATATCATTATTGGGAAGAAAATTGGTAATAAAAATGAATGTATTGCCAAAAATGCTATTTTTATTTCAATCAATACCCTTCATCAGCAATGCAGGACACTTCAAAGAATGGCAAAAGGATATTCCTAGATTTATCTGGCAGGGGAAGAAGCCAAGAATAAAATATAAATTACTGATAGGTTCTAAAGACAGAGGCAGATCCTCCCTACCAGATCTAAGACTATATTATGAGCCATCCTGTCTATACTGGCTAAGGGAATGGGTATTATTATTATTATTATTATTATTATTATTTAAATAAAACATGATGTGGTTGGCATGGTTATTTGTGGTATGAGAAGGTTAAAGTACATAGAGCTTTCCTAAATCATGTAGTAAGAAAATTGGTTTACGAAGTATGGGGGAAATGGATGGAAAATTCTGAGAATGGATGTGAAACACTGAAGGCTCCATAAGCCTAAGCAACATCATTTGTGACCACTTTCCACATTCGGGAGCAAACAGCCATGATGTCAATCTAGTGATGTTCTCAATATGTTCAAGCCAAAAATGTATCTATCCTTCCTCAGGATAAAACACTGGAATGTTTCCAGGTGGTTGGTTCACCACAATGTCACCAAGAAACCATCCTCTCCAATTTCAGAGCAGTTTTGTAGTTTAAAATAAAACAACAATGATGCAATAAATGAATGGATAAGCACAGCAGTGTTCACAGCACACTTTTTTTAAAAAAATAAAAGCAATAAAGACTAACAACCCACATAAAACATGGGGCACGGGCAGAGCAAGACTGATGGCTGAGCCAACATCCAATTTGTTGGTATGCATGTCTGTCATTTCAGTAGCACAGCAACTTGGGGAGATGCCTTGAGCTTTTTTCCTATGGTATGTCTTTCTTCACCCTTATTATTCTGTAGACAGAAATTCATGCTCATGCATAATAAATTAGCAGAAATATGAACTATGGCCATGTTTTTCGACAAAGAGGAGTGCTTTTGAATATAATGAATAGCTAGAAATAGCAGTCACTTACCATTTAGCCATAAACAACTGGATAGATTTCGAGGTACAGCTCAAAATCCCTTACTGAAACAGTGTAGCTCATTTGACGCTGGCTTAGTGGATTGAGTAATTGCCATTTTGTTCAACCTATGCACACCCCCAACACACAGGCAGAAGTACTCTAAACAATGTAAATTCAACCAGGGCAAGAATCTCAGCTGCATTGTAAAACTGAACATAACAGTGACTATCAAAACGCTAAGTCACATTTATTGAACCCCATCTCAAGATGTCTTGCATTAATTTTACATTTAAGAGGGTTTGCCCAAAACAGAATGCAATCTTTTAGAGACACTGAATCTGCTGCCATATGTCCTATTACTTCAAGTTCAAGCTCAGTTTGCGCTAAAAATTCTGGGTCGGTGCAAGGGAGGGGAGGGTTCAATCCTTTTCTCCCCCCCCCCTCTTTTTCTTTTTCTTTTTAGAAGCCACCATTCATCAGCGGAACAAGACAAAACCTGTTCAGTGAGTCACTAAAATGGAGCAGCACTCTGGACAAATCCCTGGAAAATACGCTGTTGGGAACATGCTTAAAATGGAATGGCTAAGATGAGTTAATGTTCGAGTTCTTTTCCAGCTCAAGCTGCCCAAATGCCTGATCCTAATACCCTGAGTGTTTTGTAGAACTGACTTCCCAGTGGGTATGTTTGCCTAAATCATAACAGAACAGAAATCACAGAGAGTTACATTTGAACCAAGCGAGTTCTTCTGCGAATGCCTCCAACTTAATGAGATCTAATCTCGGGCCGTCGAAGGGAAAACGCATAAGCATTTGCTCAGTTCCTTTGATGAAATACACCTCTGGACTGAGCCAGATCCAGGATCAAGCCATTAAGTCTAGACTTATCGTTTATCAGAGATTAAAGGTGTTTGGAACCAAGCTGCTAAGACCGAGGCCAGCAGCAAAGCTCGATTATAAAACATATGGATCAAAATGGTTCTCAGGACCAGATTTGGATTGCTATATTGTTTCCTTGAAAGAATGCATTGGCTTCTATGAATATGACTGGGGAGAAAAGTCCTTTTGTCCAGCACAATAGTTCCCAAAAAGCTAAGCAAATGAAATATTAACTGCCAACAAGCAAGTGCTGTTTGAAGAGGCTTGGGGTGGGACGGGGCAGGGGGAAATCAGAGAAAGACAAGAAAAGACATCTTCTATAGCAGGCACCCCCAAACTTCGGCCCTCCAGATGTTTTGAACTACAATTCCCATCATCCCTGACCACTGGTCCTGTTAGCTAGGGATCATGGGAGTTGTAGGCCAAAACATCTGGAGGGCCGCAGTTTGGGGGTGCCTGTTCTATAGCACCATCATTCAGCATAAAGCAGCAGACCAAAAATATAAAAAGAAAGCAAACTGACTTACATCATGTCATATAATTGCCTCATCTAGATCAGTGCTTCCCAAACTTGGGTGTCCAGCTATTTTTGGACTACAACTGCCATCATCCATAGCTAGCAAGAGCAGTGGTCAGGAATGATGGGAGGTGTAGTCCAAAAACAGCTGGAGACCCATGTTTGGGAAACACTGATCTAGGTCAATATTGCCTACATCAGGAATAACCAGCATGGTATGCCTTCCAGATGTTGTTGGACTACAATTTCCACCAGCCCCAGCTAGCATGGCAAAGGGCCAGGGCTGACAAGAATTGTAGTCCCCCAACATCTGGAAGGTTCCATGTTGGCTAACCCCTGGGTCTGCACTGGCTACTTCTGGCTTCCCCAGGTTACAGCAGAGTTCTACCTGGAGATTGTCAGGGAATGGACCTAACATCTTTGGCATGTGTGCTCTGCAACTGAGCTGCAATCCTTCCCCAAAGTAGAACCCTGAGGGCTTGTCTACACTGAGACTTTCTGGTACTCCTGGTTCAGTTATATACCACAAGCAGCCAGAAATTTATGGAATGTTGTGGGAAAGGCAGCCTCTTATTAGGAGTATTAGACATCTGTCTTGATGGATTCTGCAAACCATGGATTCTGCTGGAACCATGGAGGGCTGCAAAGAGTAGGGAATGGGAGCGACAGTTTCGTAGTAATGCACATCTTATAACGTTTCACACAAAAATACCAGAAATAACAAATGGGAAATCCTCATTTGAAGACATGAGGTTGTAGGAGAGACATTAGTTTTCATGATTACAAATAGATATATCACTGAAGGTATCTGACTTGCTTTCTTTCCCATATTACAGACATGGACAAGTCCAAGCAAAGATGTGTAATGTTTAATGACATTCTTTTAATGTCACTGGAATAAAGCTTTTCTCTTGCCTCTGGACAAGACACCTGGAGAGGGGCCTAGATCTTTTCAGCAGAGATTCTGCCAGAAAACAAAACAAGTTCCCATACACACATGCAGGCAGACAGACAGACAAATAAGGGGCATTTGCATTATGCTGAGTGCTGGTTCTTGACCCTGGCCACAGAAAATATTAACCAGCTTCCTAACAATCTATTCAAATAGATCTGTGTGAAATAAACTTTGGGGTACAAATACACAACTTGCTCGTGCAATCTATTCCAGAGAAGCGGACACGGAGCAATGGATTCAAACTACAAGAAAGAAGATTCCACCTAAACATTAGGAAGAACTTCCTGACAGTAAGAGCTGTTCGACAATGGAATTTGCTGCCAAGGAGTGTAGTGGAGTCTCCTTCTTTGGAGGTCTTTAAGCAGAGGCTTGACAGGCATATGCCAAGAATGCTTGATGGTGTTTCCTGCTTGGCAGGGGGTTGGATTAGATGGCCCTTGTGGTCTCTTCCAACTCTATGATTCTATGATTCTATTCTACAGTACAATAGCACACTAGCATGTGGCAACTGCAGTAATTGCTGTCCAAGAATCTCCATTCTGAGAAGGTGGCATTGGGGGGCACTGCGTTGACTTCCATCACACTGATCTCGGGCTTTCAAGCAGTAGAATTTGAAGCTAAGCAAGGAAAAATTCACACGGTTCATGAGGGACCTCCATACAGTCCACTGAGCTGCAGACCAAACTCTCAGAGAAATGCTGGCAGCCCCTATCATTGTTGTCATTTCAAATCAGGCACGGATTGGATGACTTAAGGGAGTTTGTTCCCTATCTGTCCTTCTCCCACCCCACACCAGTGGAAGGTGTGATGCAAAAACAGGCTACAATGATTGGCAGACAGCAGAAAAGTCAAAAGTAATGTCCTGGATGCCTTCTATGCCACTTGTAAGTGCTGACTGCATTTGCTCGGCATGTTTAGGCACCTGGCGGCCCCTTTCAAGCCAACCCAAATATTTCATCTAAAACTGAAATGAAATAGCAAACAGCCATCATTCACAGAAACGTTAATTTTGCCTGGGATTTCTTTGTACAGACAATCTAAAAACAAGTGATTTGAACATAGGTGCTTGCCGAGCACATTCCAGTTCCAGCAGATTCCAGGCTCTGCCGAGTGGAGTCTGGTGGAACTGTTGATGGAAACAATTTTATGCATTAATTGGGGGCAACATGCGCCTGTTTTAGTTGGACATCCATGCAACCTTCGCTTGGGAGCAACGGATCGCTCCTCATCTGATGGAGCAGAGGCAAGCGTTCTCAAAAGTCAAACAGAACAGAACACGAGACTACCCCGGACTTAGAAAAATATACGCAGACCCCGGCCATTTCTGCATTTCGATTCCCATATCCACTCCAGCTATTGCCACAAAACACAGCTGAGAGAAGATCCCAAACCCTTGGTGCTGGTATGTTCTTCTTCTGATCAAATGGCTGCTGTCCAAATATTTATAGGAAATTGACTCTTAGCCCAGGCTTGGCAGCAGAGCCAAAGCACTTCGTTGTCTGTGACAGGATTGGACAAAACCCAATCACTTAAGCATTTGATGATGGCATGTACAGACAGTGTGGTGCAGTCTTTGGAGCAGCTATGTTGAACCTTTAGCTCAGGGGTACATGCAGCAGGGGGGGGGGCATAGCATGGTGGGTGCTGCTGGGGTGATCGCCCTGGGTGCATTTTTCGGGGAGAGGTGTGGTGCACTGCTCACACTTCTGTCACCAAGCCAGACCTGTGCCACTTTGCGAGGCTGGGATCTGAGCAGATCTGATCTGACACAGTTTCAAGAAGAAGTCAGGTCAATAAAGCAGCCCCAATTGCTGCTACTTTTAGTTGTTTGCTTGCAGGTCTGGAACAGACCTCAATCAAGGAAGGGATAGCATTTTTGGGCTGGGGGGTTGGTTTGAATGCCATTTTTTGGTCCACTCCAAAGCCTGGAGTTTTACATCTGTAAGATGGGATTCTGTAGTAGAAGGAACTGTAGTGCTGGTTGAACCAGACTCTTTGTGAAGTTAATAATCCTAGCCAATATCTTCTTACATGACTAGAGAGCTGGCCAAAGAAGCTTCCAGAATGCGGGAGGAGCCTTTTCCTTCACCTGGATGAAAGCCATGTCATCCTAGGTGTAGGAAAACAATAGGTCAGGGGCCAGTCTGGTCTGCTCTCATCAAGAGTTGGAAACTGGGAAGACACAGAGGCCTGATTTTTCTCTGTGTGTAGAGTCCAAAGCTACAAAGCCATATATCACAAAGACATCACTGGCTCCCATGACCTCGATTCCAAGGAAGCCAAATCTAAGGTATGCGTTGGCACCCCTGAAGTCTCTCGCACAGTTTGGAGATTGGGGTTCATGTCAGAGTATGAACCATTTGTTGCTGTGAATAGCAAATGATTGGTGTCTACTCTGGAATTTGGCATTGACCATGACAGTTTGAATGATGCTTTTTGTCTCAACACCTGACAGCCAAGACAGACCCCTGTTTAGGCTCGACGGGTATAAACACAAAGGTGCAAATCCCATTGCTTAAAATCAGATAACTGTTTGACCTGTCTAATGTTGCAATTGTTATTATGTGTGAAAGGTAGTCACAACAAATCATCTTTTAAAAATACCAGATTGTCTTTTGATATGTAATCTTGACTATATCTGAAACGCACGCCCCCGCCCCCCCCCCCCCCGGTGTATTGATTCTACATTTGGAAGAAGCTATTATGAAAAATCCAGCAACAGCTTAAATCAAGCACAACCTTCCTTAAGAAAATTTGGAAAAAGGAATTCCACATAGCATCAAGGAAAATGGGTGGTTGTCAGCGAGAGACGTCATCTCTCCCTGCCCTCCCCTAATCTCTGGAAGGCAAGCCACAGCAAATTAATTTGCTGACAGAAAGGAAATTGAAGCCTTTAAGATGTGGTGTTGGTGATGACTTGCACACATCTCCTGGATGGAAAGGACAACAGATGCTTGTGTTGGAAATGTTATTGGAGAGAAGCAGGGTCTGCTGTCAGAAATCAAGAGACATAAATACATAATCTCTGAGTGCATCAGACATCCAGATGGAAAGAATATTAAGAAATTATAAGTGATGGACTAGTGAAGGGTCATTGTAGGAAAATCAGTAAGGGAATGTGCTAGCATGGGTGGCAACCAAAAGGGGGGCCAGAACCCCATTTACCGTAGATACATTGGTTGCAATAAATGGATCCCTTTGGTTACTTGAGAGAAAGACACTTTTTCTCATACAAATAATCATCATAAACTGGAAATTAACCTGAAGCTACACTCCTAAGCCTGGTTACTAGAAAGACAACACTATCAAAATCAATAGGACTCACTTCAAAGTGATTTTGTTTAGGACAGCAGTGCTAAAGTGAAATATAACACTATTTGTTTCAGAAATCAAACTTTCTTACTTCTTTTACTCCCTTGCCTCCTGTTAATGTGTGTGTGCTCATTCTAAGCCATTTCAAGCAGCTTTATGTGATGATGCAGTCAAGCAAAAACAAAGAAACAATAGGATGAAACCCCAGAAATACCAAACAGAAAAAAGTACCCTGCTCAGTGCATGAATTTCCTTCTTTTCCCCAAAAGGAGTATGCAGCGGGAGGTTCCAAGGGGAAGGAGTTATGGGTTGCTTTTGCAAAGTCATGGGCGAAATACTCAAAGCAGGCAACATTACACAAAATGCACAACAAATGTAAACAAACGTGGTCCCTGCAGAATGATATGTAAGAACAGTGAGCAAATTGGATAAGTAAGGAAGCATGGAGGGCTCCAGTACATAACATGGATTTGGAAAATGTGGATTTTCAGCTGTGGTGCAGGATACGGCAACCCCCCCGTAATGCACATGGGAGGAAGCAGGCAGAGTCTGCTGGCCTGCTCCATTTTTCCATATAGGGGGTTGGTATTTATTAAAATGAAATTAGTCACTATTCAGTAATGAGATGTGTATCTATTGCTCAATATAGATAGAAATATAGAATTATATACATATAAATGTGTGTATTAGGAATTATTATTAAATGGAATGTGTGTTTGTAACTATAGAAGAAGGAAATTATTAATTTATTGATAAAGACGCAGTCTTTGAATGATGGTGGGAAAGAATGATGCAATGCTATTGCATCCCAGAACAAAGATGCTCTTTAACAGAAACACGTGGGACTTAAAGCAAGAAATTGATAATTAAAATTGGAAGGGTGTCATACCGGAGGCTGAATTCAACTGTGGTGGAACAGCTACGAATTTCCTTAGGGACACAGAGTGCGCAAAGATGTGTCCCAAAATTATTGTCTGCTAAGGAAAAGTCATCTTTCTTCAAACTAATTTCAAACCAACATATTTTGATGTTCAAATTCCAGAGGGAAGAAGCAATTGGTCCTTAAGTATCAACTGGAATACTGTTTCCATTTGATGACCCAGTGAGGACATTTTACCTATTATTTATTGCTGTTTACCTCACAAGTCCAGCTTTTTTTTTATGACACTGAGGACAGCTTTATATTTTGTTGCTGGACATGCTCTGTCAGTCTCTTATCTGTAACATCACATGTTTTTCAACTGCTTTTAGTCTTGTTCAAGTTATGGGGAAAAAACTGCAGAGATCGACCACTGAGGCTATTTCCTCATATGGTCAAAGGGTTCCACCTAACGTTCACAGATATGTACTGACTCTTGTATCACCTTAAATGAACGGGGTAAGGATTTATTAGCCACGAAAATCCAATTTCTCGCTCCCTGGAAATTACACACTTGGTCACTCACCACCAGAGTTTTCACTTAGGAGGGAAATATATATGAGTCAAGGTGAGAGGAAATTATAGCTACGTTCTAACAAGCTGGTTTCCAACCTGCCAGTGTTGCATGCTTCCTTTTCTGATTATTGGGAGAGGGCTGTGGTCTTATTTTAGCTTAGAAAGGAAATAATACTTCTGGTTAAGAAGTACAAGCCGCCCCCCCCCAAAAAAAAGGTCCCTGACACTTGCTTGAAAAGGTAGGCATATGTACAGGGAGAACTAGAGTTAGAATTGCATGTAAAGTTTCAAGGATATGAAACAAGTGTCCTTGTATGTTATAGTCCAGGCATCCCCAAACTTCGGCCCTCCAGATGTTTTGGACTACAATTCCCATCATCCCTGACCACTGGTCCTGTTAGCTAGGGATCATGGGAATTGTAGGCCAAAACATCTGGAGGGCCGCAGTTTGGGGATGCCTGCGATAGTCACTCCCACTCCAAATTATAGCATGCTTTAAGTTGGCTTTCCCCAACCTGGTGTGCACCAGATGTTGTTGGACTGCAACATCCCTGACCATTGACCATGCTGGCTGGGGCTGATGGGAGTTGGCATCCAATAACATCTTGAGGGAAGAAGGTTGGGGAAATCAGCTCTTAAATTTTATGGGAAAGGACTTACCCATCTGTAACTATATGAAAGACTGCAACCAAACTGGGTAGCTCAGCTGGTTAGAGTATGGTGCAGATAATACCAGTGTTACAGGTTCGATCCTCATATGGCACACCTGCATATTCCTACAGTGCAGGGGGTTGGAGCGGAGCAGGCGCTCCTCGCTGTCCCTTCCAATTCTACAACTCTCCTGGACCAAAGCCACCTAGTGGGATTAATTGCTAACCGAGATTTTGAACCCAGATATCCCCCATATTCGAGGCAGGCAACATGGTACACTCCAGATGTTGTGGCCTCCATCAGACCCAACACGGCCACTGGTGAGGGATGGTGGATGTTGTATTGTGCTCTGGTGAGAGCCCAAAGGGAAGGCAGGTCAGGCATTGCAGGACCATGGAGAGCTCCCAGTTAGCAACTGGGGCAGAGCCACGCCATGCATTTAGATGACATTCAAAGCCCATGAATTTCCCCTCCCAAACCATCATGGGAACTGTAGCTTCCCTTTCACAGAACTGGAGTTCATAGCACCCTTAACAAATGACAGCTCCCAGGATTCTTGGGTGAAGCCATATGCTTTAAATGTGTGGTGTGGCTTTGCTCTACCAGAAGTTGAAAGCAGGCTGAGGCCTTTTAAGCCTTTGTCTCCAGACTACCTCTTCTGGCTGCCACCCCCTTATGGAGAACTTTACATTCTTAATGGGACAACCCTCTAACTGGAAGATGGACACTCTATTCCATAGCCTCCTCCTGCACACCCTGCACTGCTGGACCAGTGGGGTACCATGGGGATCTGTGAGGGTCCTGGATCTGGCCCTACAGGCCCTGGTAGTACAAGGATCTCTTCTGGGGGCTCCTGCCTGAGACCTTCAGCCACAGGCATCTTCTGATCTCCAGCAGCCAACTCAGAGTCCTGAGCTTTTTCCAGCTCCTTAGCTGGTGCCTCTGTAAGCTATCAGCTTTGTGTCTGCATTGCTGCAGAATACAGGGATCCCGGTTACAGACCAACGATAACTGGAGGGTAGCACATTGGCTATACTGGCCCTACACTCGCTCCACCATTTGTTACAGTTGCGCTGCACATAGTTTCCCATTCTCCATCTTCTTCATTCCCTCTGCCCATGACTCTGTATGAATCTGGGTGGTTGCTGCTGCTGCTGCTGCTGCTGCTTAACAACAATAAGTGTTCCCCATATGAGTTAGAAGTCGGTGGCTTTTCCTCAACATATTTTATTAACACAGAGAAGGTGGAGATGGTTGTCAAGTGTCTGTAGATAAAGGATCTAAGTAGAGATAACTGGGGGGAGGGGCACAGAACCCCTCTGCTCAGAGACAAAGTTCAGAAAACTCCTAACTTTGTCACTTTTTCCTTCATACTTTCACAAATTTTCATTGTGTAACAGGAAAGTAAAACAGTAACCAGGATGAAGGCAGCGGAGGACCTGCCATTTTTCATTCTGCCTAGCTGTGATGTATGTGACTTTAAGTGTGCAATCTTATTATATGCACCTGAATCCTATTAGCTGGTATACAGGTATTTTAGTGGTAACCTGTTCCCCTCCCATTCATTCATCTTGTGCAATTCCTCCTTGCCGGGTGGATGCCGTCGCTGTGTGTAACTTGTTAATAAACTATGACTGCAGTTTAGTAAAGACTGTTTTAGCAGCGTTGCTTCCTCATTGCCGAAGCCCAGGGTTTTCCCGGAGACATTACATGGTGTCAGAAGTGGGATTCTTTTCAACCCCTGTGTCCTCTTGTGCTCCGAGGAAACCTGGCAGAGAATTGGGAGACGATGGGAGCAAGCTTTTCGCGTGTATTTGACGGCTTCTGGAGCTGGCCGCTTTTCGGCAAAAAGGCAGGTTGCTGTTTTGTTGAATTGTGTGGGAGAAGAGGCGGTACAGATTTATGAGACATTTAGTTTTTCTGATGACGAAGATGACGAACCACAGACTGTGGATGAGGTTCTGGAAGAATTTCAAAAGTACTGCACTCCACGAAAAAAATGTGATACAGTATTTGAAAGGTATTCTTTTTGGAATCATCCTTGGAAGGTGGGGGACACTGTTGAACGCTTTGTAACTGAACTTAAATTAAGAGCTGGCAGATGTGAGTTTGGTTTGGCATTTAATGAGTTGGTCAGAGATAAGCTTGTTTTTAGTGCACCGGAGAGGTTGCACATTACAAGCTGCATTGACTGAATTAAGATCCAAGTGTCCTTGACATGCTTGGACTCTTTGATCTGTTGTGGGAAACATGGGGAATTTGAAGATGGCTCTTTCCTGTCCCCAGCTTTCTGTGACATCCATTTTCCTCTGTCTTCCTTTTCCTTGTATGGGTGTGGGGAAGAGGCAAACAGAAGGCAGGGAAGGCTAAGGTGAGCTGGTGCTGAGGAAAGCTAAAATGACATCATTGAGGGGCGGGTTGATGCTGGTTTTCCCAATTGAGAGCGTTTAAAAATTCCAGTTATCTAATGCTACCCACCCATCTAACTACATCCCAGAAGGATGGAGCTGAGGGCCAAACTGCTGTTGCATCTACTTCATACCTTTCATATTAAGTGCGAACTCTTTTCTCACCACAAAAAAGCCAGTCTAAGGGGCATGATCTGAATTAAGATGCTAGTGTAGGAGAGGGGGCCCTGATATAGCCTCAGTCCACATCAGGGACCCTCTGCCCACAAATTGAATTATAAGAAAGCTACAACTGAAGTGAAGAAGAGCTTTATTCCTATCCAAGTTGCAAAACTGGGGAGGCTCAATACAAGTCAGAACCATAGTGTTGAGCCAAAAGTTAAAGCCCTCCTATCTTTCTTGCTGGGGGACTGATACAGATTATGGAGCCTCTCTGGGGGCAAAAATGGGGGGTGAGGCTGTGGATGGATAGCTCAGTTGGTACAGCATGAGATTCTTAATCTCATGGTTGTGAGTTCGAGCCCAAACTGGGCCAAAAAGGTTCCAATAATAATAATAATAATAATAATAATAATAATAATAATAATAATAATAAAAAATACCCATACCTCGCCTATCCAGCTGGGCTGCCCCAAGCACTCTGGCAAGCCCCCAACACATAAAAACATAATAAAACATCAAATGCAGGGCTGCCTTCAGATGTCTTCTAAAAGCAAATGCTATCTGATGGATCTTCTATATGACCAAGCGGAGGCCTACACATAAATGCTAAATCATACCAAACAGAATCCATAACTCACATTGGATTCTTTATGAGTTGAGTTCCAAACCTATTCCCTCCCCAGCTCTCTGACCCAACAAAATGTCAGCAGATCCAAAGGGGTGGGAGAATCCATGAAGGTTTATTTTTACGAGAATAATGCGATGACACATTTTTCGGCAACTTATAGCAAATTGTCAAGTTGTACTTGGACGAGCCAAATATTTTTGGATAATTTCTGTAATAAAAATATGAAAGCTGCAAGATTCGGACAGGCTGGCTTTTATTAGATTGGCACTCCAAGAATAATAGCGGTTTATGTGAATTCAACACACACACACAAAAACTGGGAGGGCGAGCAGAGTAGCTTGGTATCGTTGACAAAATTCATGAGATTTACGTTTGTATTTAAAATCACACATATTCCTATAAAAGTTGCCCTAAAAATCCACGCATCCTGCTTATGAATCAACAACCTAAAAAAATTTAACCTCTCTTTTCAAGAATAGCAATTTATTTTTCACTATGTGTTAATGACGTTGACCTGCATTTAGTACCGTATACACATCAGAAGATTTACAAGTAATTTAAATTGCATTTGGTTCAATGTTAAACTACGCTTCTTTCAAGTGAAACAAAGCAAAACTATGGATGGCCCCTAGGAGACTGCGTTCATACGTCACATAAATTAGCAAGAGATCTAACCATCTGGCTTGGAACATTTCTTCTGTTTTCTTCTGCTCTGTGACCTTTGAAAGAGAACCTCCCCTATCGTCCCCATGCTTTCCTTCTTTGAGATATGCAGAGGATGCTCTGCTTCAAATGTCATCTAGAATCTAGGATCAGTTAATCCATGGGTTCACATTCCACAGAATAGCCTCTCCAAAAATGCCTGCCTTGCATGATCTTTAGGTGCCTTTGACAAGCCAGTAAAGACCTTTCTTCGATTCCCCCTCCTCCCCCCAAAAAAAGAAAGCATCCTGCTCACTTTTTACTGCTGCAGTGACTATTTTCCACCCCCACTATATAATGGTTTATTAGTGCTTATGAAACAATTTTATCCTGTTTCACTAAATAGAAAAGGCTGTGTGCATCACCTTGAGCTAATACTAAAGAAGTGGCTAACAGGTAGGTAAGGGTAAAGGTAAAGGACCCCTAGACAGTTAAGTCCAGTCAAAGGTGACTATAGGGTGTGGCTCTCAATCTCAATCAAGCTTTATTACGGTCATATACCAGCTATTAAAAATAAAAATGCTTTACAAGGCTATGGGAGTTGTCATTCGGGGTGGATATAAAAGTCTATGAGTTTGAAGGGGCTATGTTTCCAGAGGGCGGGTCCAGCTGGCCTTTCCCCTGGTGCTGCTCAAAGTTCTCAGTTTCGTACCCGAGCGAAGGAACTACTTCCCACAGTCCAATACCAAGTTTGCTATTCAAATGGCTGTCTTGTTCGGGGGGGGGGGGGAGGCTGGTCCTGCAGATCTGCGTGCAGAATCTGGCTACCATGCGAGTTAACTTTTGCTCCTTTCCTAATAGTAGGACCTTTAGTTTGGCCTTATCTGGGAGGTCGGCCAGGCTCTCCAGAATGGGGGCGATGAGCCTAACAGCACTGGCAGGGGCAATGCCGAGCTTCGGGAGAGAGTGAAGGCTCTTCTTGAGTTTCTGGATTCAAGGTAAAAGAGATACACTGCCGGGGCAGCAACGGATTTCTTGTTTTCAGCTATATTGAAATCCAGGGACCTCATGCTGTTCAGCTGTCTCTCCGTGTCCACAATTCTTTGTCTGACCTCGGAGGGTGTGGCTCTCATTTTGCTTCAAGCTAAGGGAGCTGGCGTTTGTCCACAGACAGCTTTCCGGGTCATGTGGCCAGCATGACTAAACCGCTACTGACGAGTGCCAGAGCGCCACTGTGACGGAAACCAGAGCACAGGGAAACACCGTTTACCTTCCCGCCACAGCGGTACCTATTTATCTACTTGCACTGGTGTGCTTTTGAACTGCAAGGTTGGCAGAAGCTGGGACAGAGCAATGGGAGCTCACCCCGTTGTGGGGATTTGAACTGCCGACCTTCCGATAAGCAAGAGGCTCAGAGGTTTAGACCACAGCACCACCCATGTCCCTGTAGTGACTGACAACACAATCTCAAGCATGTCTACTCAGGAGTAAGACACTACTGTTTTCAATGATGCTTACTCCCAGGGAACCTTTCTGTAGAGTTGCTGTGCACAGTCAAACCTCGTACCTCCGTTTTGGTACGTTTCAGCTCCCAAACGCTGAAAACCCAGAAGTGTTCCGGTTTTCAAATGTTTTTCAGAAGCCAAACATCCGACGCAGCTTCTGCTTGAGTGCAGGAAGCTCCTGCAACCAATTGGAAGCCGCATTTCGGTTGTCAAACATTTCGGAAGCATAGCTGCCAAGTCTCCCATTTTCCCCGAGAAACCCCCGTTTTTCCAGCTGTCCCCAGCCGAAAAAACGGATTTTTTTTTGTTTTTTTCCAGTTTATTTTGGCGCGGCGGCCATTTTGGAACTGGGAGGAGCATGCTCAGAAGTGACTTTTGATGCTGCTCTGCCCAGTTCCAAAATGGCTGCAGCGCAACTTCTGGTGTGGCAGCCATTTTTGAACTGGGCACAGCAGCATCAAAAGTCACTTCTGAGCATGCTCCGCCCAGTTCCAAAATGGCCACTGCGCTACTTCTGGTATGCTACTTTCGGTCCGGTCCCTTATTTTTCAGAGAGGAACTTGGCAGGTATGTTCGGAAGCCAAACGGGTTTCCGGAACGGATTACGTTCGACAACCGAGGTTTGACTGTACATGTTTAATAAATCAGAACAAACTATTTTAATAGCATAATCATATACATGTCTGTTCAGAAGTAGGCCTCTTGGAGTTCAAAGAGACTTATTCCTAAGGAAGCATGTTTAGGACTGTACCCTCTATCTGAATGTGGCAAAACTATTTCCTCCTATGGCATAAGAGTTAGGAATTTGGACAAATCCTATGCACTAGAAGTCGCAACACATCTTTGGAACTTCAGTCCTTTGTGGATCTCCAAAAATGACAGTCATTTCATTGCCCCCAAAGTAGCATGCGACCAAGAGAGACCCCCCTACAAGATCACTGAGTTGTCTTTTCCCACTGGTTCAGGGCTTTGCTTTCTTAGCTGCCATAACAGCAGCTATACTGATAGGAGACTATCCTTTCCCTAGACTCTTATCAGTTTCATCTGGAATGATCTCAGCGGGCCCACACAACCCCCGAGAGGTCAAGAGCATTGACAAGTCCGTTTCCAATCAGCTCATATCTGTTGTCACATCTTGGGCATGTGACCTTACCCTCTCTCTTCCTCTGCACAAACATTTTAGAGTTGATTAATGGGACTGATTTCATGACAAAAGTAGCGGACTCCGCAAATGCTGGAGATGCTGTAGTAAATCTAACCCTCCGTAATCCAATATCCTACAAGGCCGCATACAGAGCACTTGTTCTATCGAAACAAATATTTCATCCCAGATGTTGTTTATAGACGGGAGGCGGAGGGAGCCTGTGAGTGGCAGGGATGCTTAAAAGGAAAAGAAAACTCCGGATTCCCAATAACGCTCAGGTCTCCAGGAGAACCGGCTGCCAAAAGTCTGTCTTATCAATGTCGGAAAGCCAAGGAAGCTTACTCCTACCTGTCACTGTCTTTTACCAATCAAAAGCAGTTATGCTTTGGCTGGATTAAGGAAAAGCTGCGCATAAACCCCCTGGAGACAGGCTATCAAATAAACCTTTAGACAGCATGGAGACGGCCATGGCAGATTTGATACAAAAGGCAGATCCATGCAACGTGCATGTTTGTGCGCGTAACAATTCATGCAAACTAATCATGCCTTGACACAGCAGCAGACAATCACAATGTGGATTTTTCACTCAAGGGAGCAGGCGGGTCCAAAAGTGACCTCTCCGCCTGCGGAAACGGTTTCCACATATTGCTCTAGTTAACATCCATTGTTCCCCTTCCACAAATTTCCTTTTCTTATTGTCGACACCGCCTGTTTGTACAACATCGGGCCAAAACCCATCTTGTCCAACTGTTGACAACCAGTTGCTTATGGAGAGCCTGCAAGCAAGACCTAAGTGGAAGAATGCTCGACCCCACTTTGGAATCCCAGCTACTGGTTGGTATTCAGAGGCATATTGCCACTTGCAGTGGAGGAAATACATAACCATCACGACTAGAAGCCATTGATAGTTCTTAATCCCCATGATTTTGTGTACTCATCCATCTACAGGTACAGAGGTTTGGCAGAAAGACAGGAGCATCTTTCCTTTTGCAGAGTCTGGGTTGTAGACCCTGGGTTGCAGAACCAGTAGGTCCCATCTGTTTGGACATTCATGACACACCGAAGGTCTTTTCAGCAGCTGGAACCATCTTTTAATCGGGTCCTCCCTAACGAGAGGGCATGTGTTGCAGTGGGACCTGGCAACCAGACCCTGTGTTGTGGGTGAGAACATTGGAGCGGCCACAACACCCTATTGGTGGTCCCTCGATCTTGGGTGCAATTGGACCTGAGGGACGTCAGTCAAAGTGATCGAGGGACCACTATTTAACCAGATACACGTGTCCCTGAGCTTCCTCTTTCAAGCTCAGTGCATTGGAACACCCGCCCACCTTTCCTTATTTTTAGGGCTAGCGCTTGACCTTGCTATGCCGTCGTGTGTCGCCTGTCGTTGGGACAGGGGCACGGCAGGAATTTTCCCCACTTGGCTGATTGGCTGGTGCCATTTGGGTTTTGCCTGCCGTGTAGCAAATCGTCACAACTTGTAAGGTTGTGGATAGGCACTGGTTCAGGTGGATAGGGGTGGCAGGATGCCTTGCCATTCCTATGCGATGGGTATTCCGTTAAAGGAATCCTGGGACTCTTGGTTGGTCTTCCCTAAGAGGGGTTGTGCCTGGAGCCAGAGTCCTGTAGGGCATCTGGCTGGTGGACTGGCTTGACCCCAACTTCCACTATGCCGGGAGTTTACCCAAGGCTGACCTATGGTGTGCCCTGGGTCAGGACTGCCTGCAGGGCTGCAGGTAGCTAGTCGAACCAGAGCCTATGCAACCACTCACTTGATTGTAATCAATAAAGTTGTGGCCTAAATTCTGCCAAAAAACCAAAAATTTGAGTCTTGTCGGAATTTATTTCTAGGGGTGGTTAAAAGGTCTCCACATGCAAAAACGAGTTAAATGTGGTGTGGCAGAAGCAGCACTGGCCATGTAGACCACTGTCCATACAAAGGATTGCATTATTTTGCCCCCAACTGGTCTTTGTAGGTTTTTGAAGTGCGTCAAAGAAAACCCTGCAGAACCTATAACAGAAGCTGGGGTATGGCTGGACACCAAACACCACGAGGCCCATTTCATAGCGCTTTCAATTTTCGGTAAAATCCATTATCCACCCCCAGTTTGGGCTAAGGAAGAAATGAATTGGACTGCCATAGATTCTCATCCTTAGCAGAACCTTCAAAATGCATAGTGAAAAAGCTACCACCTGCTACAGGCTTGGCCAATCTGGTGCCTCCCAGATGTTTTGCATGAGGAGCTCACAGGAGCTGCTTAAGTATGATGTGCCCAAGAACCATGTAACTCTCCAAATGATGTCTCAGCATTTAAGCTGGAACAGGGACATCAGAGAGCATTTCGGTTGCCCAGTTATTGGATCTTTGCCCCTATGGCATGCCAAACCTCTGTGAGCTGTAAACAATAAAGTTTTGGCCTCGTTAATCTCACATTGGCCTCATTGCCTATCTATTGGCTCCCATACAACACACCCTGACTGCACATGGGTCCACAGCAAGAATTTCCGTGAGTAACTCTAAAAATTGTCGTTTAAAGAGCACTAAGAGAAAAGCTACATTGACCAAAACATGCCTAATTTGAAAATGGCACGCTTCCATTGTTGCTGTAATAGTAGCTGTTGTGCGTAACTTCCTGATAATTGTAACAGAAGCAGAACAAAGCAATTAAAAAGAGGAGGAAGAAGAAACACTTGGCCTGCATTTCACAATTTAACCAAAGATGACAGGACAGGAAAGAGACAAGAGATCAGAAAATGCAGATATTCAGCTATAGGAAGGCAACATAAATTGTTAGCAAAGTAAGTTCCCAGAGAGACCAATAGGGGGGGAAATGAACATTTGGGTTTGGAGCTTTTTCTTTTAAAGACAGAGATATAGAAACAGTTAAGTCTGAAGACCTGAAATTGAACCTTGACGGCTAAAGCTAAAGTTTTTTTCCCCAGAGTTGAAAGTGGCATTGCCCAAGATATATACACACTCAGTTCTTATGCCCCACTTTTATCCCTGGCCAAACAGATGCTGCACTTTCTCTTATTACTTTTAAAAAGAAACCTATAAAAGCAGAGGGCAAATGTGTGCCCCATGAGCAATATTGACTTTATCATAGGACTTGTCTGTATCAAGGTGAACTGTCGCAACATTCCTCAGGGGTACATTGCAGGTTAAAAGTGGTTCTGGGTTATCACGTGGTGAAAAGACCCTGATAGAGATAACAAAATAGAGGAAGTTGACAGAGCTAAACTTTTAAATTCCAAAATTACCTGGGTCAATCATAGCTGCCAAGTATCCCGTATCCGCCGGGAAAACCCCTTTTTTCTTACCGTTTCCCGGCAGTCTCCCGTTTGGCGGAAAATCCCGGCATTGTCCCTTTAATTTGTTTCTTCCCGGCGGCCATTTTTCTGGTGCCCTTCTATGGGCACCAGAAAATGGCGCCGGCGGCGCCGGAAGTGGCTTCCGCGCATGACCGGAAGTTGCGTGACGCGACTTCCGGTTGCGGTTTGCCCTTCTATGGGCATCAGAAAATGGCGGCGCCAGCGTCGGAAGCCGCTTTTACGTGTTTCCGGTCATGCACGGAAGCGACTTCCGGCGCTGGTGCCGCCATTTTCTGGTGCCCATAGAAGGGCGAAGTGCCACCGGAAGTTGCGTCACGCAACTTCCGGTCATGCGCGCGCTGCCGATCCCGGATCTTTACGATCCGGACTTGGCAGCTATGGTCAATACAACTTTGCAACTCAACACACACAGAATGCATAATGCACTTTCACTCTGTTTGAAGGGCATGTATTAATTATCTGGTCTTTTTTTTATTAAAAAAAAGTTGAGACATAAATAATTTTCTGACTTGAGGAACATGAAATCTTACGTGAGGCTTAGTTAACAGAGTTCCTGAACCAAGATGATCAAACCATCTTCCTGGTCTTCTGTAGACATCACTATCTTGTTTGGGCTTTATTTGTCAGCACATTTCCAGGCAGACAATAAAGGCAAGCGATGGGATTAGTCTCCTAAAACTAGCAATGTCACACCAGTAGGGTTGCCATATTTCAAAAAATATCAGAATCAGAAGAATCTTTATTTGCATCAGCCACTAGCCATAGTGGGTAGAGGTAAAAAATTTAACTATACAACAATGGGGAGATTAGCCTCTAGGTGCAAGGAAGCATTTGGAACACAGGATGAAATGGGGGGGGTGCCTTAGGAACAGCTTCTGTAGATCCAAGGTGAGCACTGTCCAAATCTGAGCCCCATGTAATAACTGTGCTTGGGGGTTTAGCTTTAAATACTTCAAGTGCTGACGATATGTGATTGCCACCTTTTGTATGGAAAAAGCGTGTCAGAATTTTGGTGCTTTGAGACGCTTTTTCCTTTGCATATTTCTGATGTGCTCCGCATGACCGAGGTATTTAAAGACCCTAACTTGTTCGATCAACTAATTATTCATATACCATCTATGGGCCCTATATTTCAAACAACCCCAAATTGCGGAGCTTTTTTTAGGGAAACCCGAAAGATTTTGATGCCGAAATAATTTTCCAATTGACTTGCCTAAGATCCATCACCTTTCAGAAATTCCCCCTGGATGTCAATTCCACCTTTGAAATCCTGGTAATGTCCGGGAAAATCCGGACGTATGGCAGCCCTACACACTAGCCCAGGCTTCCTCAACCTCGCCCCTCCAGATGTTTTTGGCCTACAACTCCCATGATCCCTAGCTAGCAGGACCAGTGGTCGGGGATGATGGGAATCGCAGACTCAAAACATCTGGAGGGGGCAAGGTTGAGGAAGCCTGCACTAGCCTCTTCTCCTCCCTTCACCCCCTCCCCAATCTACTTTTTGGAAAAGGACCGCAGACATTTTGAGAAATCCATATCCTCAGTTCTAGACCTGTTGATGGAGGGTTCATTGTTCGCATGGCTGAAACCTTTATCACCTCCCTGGGTTATACAAAATCACCTCCCTGGGTTATACAAAATCTGGGTTATCACCTCCCTGGGTTATACAAAATCTGTGTTCTGAAAACCCTGTCAGAATAGTTACACCAGTGTTTCCCAACCTTGTGCCTCCAGCTGTTTTTGGACTACAACTCCCATCATCCCTAGCTAGCAAGACCAGTGGTCAGGAATGATGGGAACTGTAGTCCGAAAACAGCTGGAGGCACAAGGTTGGGAAACACTGAGTTACATAATCCATGCCAGATTGTCAAAGGGAGGGATTCAGCCAAGTGCAACAATGGCCCAACTCTCCCAACACAGTGAGGCTCTCCAAGTAATGAATTCAATCCTTCCTGAGTTGCTCAAAACTGGCTTTCGGGGAAAGTATGTCACACAAGAGGCATCTCTGGGTCTTTGTTCCTTAACAACACTCTGCACACGAATATGCTGCTGCCAACACACTCTGGTGATTTGTTCCTGGAAGTTAGAGAATTTCAATTTGCCTCTGCCCCTTGCCAAAGGATCCTCAGGTTCAACATGTGCTTTTTGGGTAACAACTGATCATCACTATGTAGCACATCATACAAGGATGTAAGGAACCCCAATAATTCACTTGGCGAAGAAGAGGGAGGAAGCAGATTCTTTCCTCTCCCTGCTCTTCCATTCCTGAAGCCATTTGCCTACCAGTTTCATGGAGGAAACCTGGAAGTGTAAGTCAACTTGGCCCAAAAATTCTAAGGCCAACTCATGGCGTTCATCAAATTAAACTAGTTTTTCAAGCCAGAGGGGGGCACATTAGGAAACCTAAGTAACTGTCATGGACACTCAGGGCTACTTTTCTAGAAAAAGAGGTGCTGGAACTCAACACAAATACATCCCTTGTTCTCTTATAATAGCAATGGCTCCCAAAGGAGAGGTGCCAGAACTAAGCGCTAGTGAGTTCCTGCTGAAAAAAGAGCCATGTGGACACCACGGAAAACCCATTTCATGGGGGGGGGGACTGATGATACTCAGAAGTCCTCCCCAAACAGGCGAAGCACATCCAAAAAAACAGATATAGACCCAAAAAGGCAGGCAACTTAGCCGAACAACCAAAGAGAGTACAAAACCCTCAATTTGTTTGTTGTTGTTTTGTTTCAATATAAAATTTATATTTTATATAAAGGCAGGCATACATACACTCATGGGGTCTGAACAGGCAGTGACTTACCAGGAAGAAGTACTTTGGGGCAGGGTGGGTGCTCAGCAACTGTGAAGAAGGAAAATTCCATGGTAGAGATCATTGTTGTTGTTTAGTCATTTAGTCGTGTCCGACTCTTCGTGACCCCATGGACCAGAGCACGCCAGGCACTCCTGTCTTGCACTGCCTCCCACAGTTTGGTCAGACTCATGTTGGTAGCTTCGAGGACACTGTCCAACCATCTCGTCCTCTGCCGTCCCCTTCTCCTAGTGCCCTCAATCTTTCCCAACATCAGGGTCTTTTCCAGGGAGTCTTCTCTTCTCATGAGGTGGCCAAAGTATTGGAGCCTCAGCTTCAGGATCTGTCCTCCCAGTGAGTACTCAGGGCTGATTTCCTTCAGGATGAATAGGTTTGATCTTCTTGCAGTCCATGGAGAATCTCCTCCAGCAGCATAATTCAAAAGCATCAATTCTTCGGCGATCAGCCTTCTTTATGGTCCAGCTCTCACTTCCATACATCACTACTGGGAAAACCATAGCTTTAACTATACCGACCTTTGTCGGCAAAGTGATGTCTCTGCTTTTTAAGATGCTGTCTAGGTTTGTCAGAAGCAGGCGTCTTTTAATTTCATGACTGCTGTCACCATCTGCAGTGATCATGGAACCCAAGAAAGTAAAATCTCTCACTGCCTCCATTTCTTCCCCTTCTATTTGCCAGGAGGTGATAGGACCAGTGGCCATGATCGTAGTTTTTTTGATGTTGAGATTCAGACCATATTCAGACCATATTCAAAGATCAATAGCAAGAGAATAAAACTGCCTACATTGTAATGTCATTATACAAATCTATGGTGCAAATGGTTACAGGTAGGTAGCCGTGTTGGTCTGGGTCGAAGTAAAATAAAAAAATTCCTTCAGTAGCACCTTAAAGACCAACTAAGTTTTTATTTTGGTATGAGCTTTCGTGTGCATGTACACTTCTTCAGAAGTGCAAATGCTTTGAAATGCTGTGTACAGTTTTGATTGCCGCACCTCAAAAAGGATCTTGTAGAGTCGGGGCAGGTTCAGAAAAGGTCAACCAAAATGATCAAGGGAACGGAACAATTCCCCTATGAGAATAGGTCGCTGCTGTTGGAACTTTTTATTTTAGATAAAAGATGAGTAAGAGAAGCGTATAATTGTGTGTGGCTTAGAGAAAGTGGATAGCAAAAACGTTTTTCTGCCTCTCTCATAACAATAGAACTTGCAGACATGCAATAATGCCGAATGTCAGGGGGTCAATGTCAGAAAAAGCTACTTGATTTACAAGGCTACTGGCCATGATGACTATGCTCCGGCCCCATGTTTCCCAGGAGGTTCTCAGTTCTGTCAGGGTGTTTTCCTGATTCAACTAAGGAAAGAGGACCTGTTTAATGAGGGAAATATGACCCTTATTGGGACGTGGGTGGCGCTGTGGGTTAAACCACAGAGCCTAGGGCTTGCTGATCAGAAGGTCGGCAGTTCGAATTCCCATGATGGGGTGAGCTCCCGTTGCTCAGTCCCAGCTTCTGCCAACCTAGCAGTTCGAAAACACGTAAAAGTGCAAGTAGATAAATAGGTACTGCTACAGCGGGAAGGTAAACGGCATTTCTGTGTGCTGCTCTGGTTCGCCAGAAGCGGCTTTGTCATGCTGGCCACATGACCTGGAAGCTGTACGCCGGCTCCCTCGGCCAATAACGCGAGATGAGTGCCACAACCCCAGTTGGTCATGACTGGACCTAATGGTCAGGGGTCCCTTTACCTTTATGACCCTTAATAGTGGGGTTTTTTTCCCCTAGACTCAGGACACTATTTTAATCAGAGTTTGCACATAGTTTGTACATAGTTCCCATTGCTGAACAAGGAGGGTGCTGTTGTTTGTGTGTGTGAGAGGCTTTGTCAAAGCTGAGCTGCAAACAGCTCTCAGAGGTAAGCCAGGGAGACGGAGCCAAAGCCAAGTTGAAGCGAAACATAGCAGTGCTCAGGCGATGTCCAGCCCAGACAGGAATCCTATTAAAGCCTTTCCTGTTCAGGAATGCCCAGTGACTGGCTTAGATGGGCAGGGCAAGCCCAGATGATATTTCAGGGCCAGGAATTTGTACCAAATTTCAATCCATTTGGAACACCTTTCTGGGCACTGAATGTACGCTCTTGTGCTCTGGAGTGGCTCCATTCAGCCTTGCCTGAGCAACCAGGTCTTCCTGATATATTGGCAGTTCAGCAACTATCACAAAACAACACCCCCTGTCCAGAGGTTCCAGGTTCTAGGCACAGCAGCTCCCGATAGCCTCTTTCCCCTTTCAGCAATGGGGAAGCTCTCTTATGACACACAAAACATGCTGAGAAAAATATGCTACCCGCTCTTAGTGTTTGAGTTCTTACACTTCTGTTTGGCTAGGATGTGTGTGAGTGTGTGTTTGTTTGTTTTACTTTTGGGCAAGAGCAAACTTATCCCTTCCATATCAGACCGTTGTTTCTAAGATAGTCGTTCCCTGCCCTGTTCTCGGGATTCAGACCTGGAACCTGGGGCCTCTTCAGAGGAGAGAAACAGGAGAAGGACCTCCAGCCGACCCCTACACAGTCAACAGTCCTGAGGAGCCTCCATACCCAGACATTCCAACTGCAGAACAAAATGTCTTCCAGTCCAGTTGCCTGGGTTCATGGCTGGTTCTCAAAATCCCTCCCTTCTCAACCCTGAGGCCAGAGGAGAGGAGGCAACAGGGAAGAGCAGGAGCTTGAGAACCACCAGCAAAGTGCCCAACTAGCCCACACGCAAGTCAGCATGACTGGAGGGGAACACATTCATGTGAACACCTGCCTGGATCAGAGCATGGCAGAGGACCAGGAAGCAGCGGAGCCTCCAGTTTCTGTGTAAGATCTCTGTCCTGAACCCCTGGCCTACCTGGCAACAAGTCAGTATACCAAGTCCAAAGCTCAAAGTCCAGGGGTCTATCCACACAAGAGAAGTCCCTGAGCTTCAGGGACAATCCAAAATCCAGTAGTCAGTCCAGAGTCAAATCCAAAGCATAGTCCCATGAAGCATCGAAGTCAAGGTCCATCATCAACATGAGCAAGTGAGCAACCCAGTACCTCAACTCTGTTGCCCTTTTACACTTTGCATGCTGATCGTAGCACCTGGGCTTCACGAGGCATGTGACTCTCACCTGCTCCAAGCCTCCTCCAGCTGAGGAATCACACACCTCCTCCCAGAGCTATTGAGTCCCACTTGGCCAGCTAGGGAGCTAGGCTGTGTGCCTTTGCAGGGCCGGCCCTAAGGCAAGGCTGGGTGGTGCAAGGCGCCAGGGCGCCGGGCCACCAGGGGGCGCCGCGCTGCTCCACCCGCGTGGCAGCTGCGCTTGGAAGCTATGCTTAAGACGGCCCTGGGCCTTTGCCTGCCTCTGCCTCCTGGAGTGTTCCACCTGCTGCTCCCCATGCCTCAGAGCCCACCATGTTCATGGAGATAGGAGTCCCCCTGGCTCTGGTGATAGGTCCAGCTGCTCTGATTTTTGCTCACTGACCCCCTATCCCCTCATCATCCTCAGCCCCCCTGTGAGTATTTCCTACACCAGGCATCCCCAAACTGCAGCCCTCCAGATGTTTTGGCCTACAACTCCCATGATCCCTAGCTAACAGGACCAGTGATCAGGGATGATGGGAATTGTAGTCCAAAGCATCTAGAGGGCCGAAGTTTTGGGATGCCTGGTGTAAGAGCTCCAGTGCCTGAACTGGTTAAAGAGCACCTGCATCATGAATATATTCTGGACTTGCAAGGAGAACTCAGAAAAACTCATTTCACACACATCTGTCCTTGTGAAGTTTTCATCCTCTCTTAGACATAGTTCAGGTCATTGAAATAACCAGAATGTAATACTCATAGACAAACAAAAATGCCAGCACCCCCTCCCCTCTGCAGGCGCACCCCCTCCTCCCTGCCTTTTTGGGCAACCTTCCCCAAGAGTTAAGTGGGTTTTTTTTTACATGAAAAACAGCTCCCTCCATCTGCTCCAATTCTGAATCATGGATATCTTAGGTAACGTCTCTTTCAGCACGATGAAGTGGCTGGGGCCTTGGTGACCCCCCGAGACATTACATCGTCATAAATAAGGGGATTTATTTACAGATATAAATCAAGGCACAGGGTTTGAAACACACCATGGGGAAAAGGGGGGGAAAGGGGAGCGCAATCAAGAGATGGGCCAAAACCTTCGCAAAAATAACTCTTCCCAAACATAGCGAACATTGTTTTAGGCTCGCATTGGACCTGTCCCCAGCATCTGAGCTTCTTTCATGACTCATTTCCCACAGGTTGGCAAGTAACAGTTTCCTCCAACAACTGGCTGACAAACATGGCTAAAACTGAGCAGATGTGCTTTGATTGACTGAGTTGCTTCGGTTCTGAGGGGAGGGGGGGTGCCGTTCCTCAAAGGCTACTGTGCATCAAAAGTTTCATGGCTGAGAAAACAAACCCTTCTCTTCTTTTCAACCAGATGCGAGTACATTGCTCAATTCTACACATACCAGAACAACACTGAGAAATAACTGCAGGAGAAACATCTGGTCAGAATATCGCTCTCCAGATTGTCGTCTTTTGCTTGGGGAGACATACCTGCAAGTCTCTGAGAAGTCCTAGGCTCTTTTTAAGGGCTGGCCAAAGGTTTCCCTGTAGAGGAGTCTTCTGCCATTGAAAGGGCTCTAAAATTGTGCCTCTTTTCTTCCGTGGGGTAGGGGGAAATGGAAAAACTAACAAACAATTTACTTTCAGAAATGGTCAAAAGAAGAACTCTGTATCAACTCGACAAAAACTGATTCAATAAAAGGCAAGGGAGTGGCCGCCTAGTAACATTTTAGCTTGCAATCCTTAATCTGTTTCAACTCTGGAGTAACTGCAATTTAAACACTGGCTAAGTTCTATTGAGTAAAGCCTGAGATCAAAAGAGACTTAGGAATCAGAGTTTGACTGTATCGTCTGATCCAGTTACTGATTACAGTAAAACAAAACAGCAGTCGGATAATTGGAACATCTAGAAGAAACTGCACAAGAAACATATGAATTGGCCAGTGGAGCTGCTAGACACAGGTGTTATAGCGAACACAGCATCGCGGTCTTAGCGCTGTCTAGAGAGGTAAAGCGAGTGACTTCAATTGACAGAACTAGAGCAGCAGCTATGTGAAGCAGAGTCCATCTCATTATGTTACCTATCAATTGCTGTTGTTTTATAAAAGCTAATTCCAGTGATTGTCCAGTGATATCTCAGTTTCGGTCTGAAGTTGCTGCCCGTATTAATCTTGTCTTGGCAAGAATCCTTGATATTCACGGATGTAAATTTATTTTAAATTACATTCTTGTAATATGGTGACTAATGGCGGGGAGGGGGGGAGGATTTTATGAACCCCTGTGGTTGCTAAGAGACATCGATAAATATTCACGATCTGTTATACAGTTGCCTGAAGACCATAATGCCCTTGCTAGATTTGAAGGTGCTTTCTATAAACACCAACATATCTATTCGAACATTTGGAGGGCATATATCAAAATGTATGGGTCAGTTAAGATGGATGTGCTGATATTTATTGTGTTGTGAATGAGAGTGGATGACTTTTGGGTTTGTTTTTTGTTGTTTTCCCCTTTTGGGTGCTGTGTTTGTTCTTTAATGAACTTGCAATTTTAAAAAAACAACAATAAATAATAAAAGTTCACTCCAATCTAACAAATGTTTCAGTTTGTCCCAATGTGCATTTCCTCGTGGAGGCTGAAAAATGGCTAGGGCTCCCAAACTGTTGTTCACGTGCTTCATTCAAGTGTTTTTGCAACATTTCCTTGACTTTGTCATTGAAGATAGGAGATGACAAATCCTTTGCACTAAATATTTGTATGGCTTTCAATTGTATGTTTGTTGCTTCCTTTATTTTATTTTTTTGCATTGTATTTGACTAGATTACAATTTGAAAGCAATAAAATAACACGTGTAAGAAATAAAAGAAGCAATTAAAATGCAATTAAAAATCTAACACAGAGCATTACAACAGGCAGGAAAAATTAATCATTACGTGGCCTGCCGAGACCCACAGCAATTTTTGAGTTGTTTGGGGGGAGGGGGGCGAGATTTGAAACCCCTGGCCCTAGGGTACTCCGTCCTAGCCTAACACCCAGCCTAGTTCCTTTCTGAGCATTTTTCAGCTGTGTGAGCAGCACTAAATCCCATATAGAAGCCATAGAAATTCCCTTCACAGTACAGGTAAACTGGAGATATACTGTATGTGGTAGGTGTAAGCGGAATTAAAGTGCCAAGATGGAGGGAGAGGAGGAGGAGCGGCTGCCGTTGCCAAGGCCCAGCCCTGCGTGATATGCCATCTATGAGTGGATGCGGGTGGTGCTGTGGTCTAAACCACTGAGCCTCTTGGGCTTGCTGAGCGGAAGATAGGTGGTTTGTATCCGCATGACAGAGATAAGCTCCTATTGCTCAGTCCCAGCTCCTGCCAGCCTAGCAGTTCCAAAGCACGCCAGTGCAAGTAGATAAATAGGTACCGCTGTGACGGGAAGGTAAACAGCGTTTCCATCACGGTGTCCCATTGCGCCAGAAGTGGTTTAGTCATGCTGGCCACCTGACCCGGAAAGCTGTCTGTGGACAAATGCCAGCTCCCTTGGCCTGAAAGCGAGATGAGTGCCGCAGCCCCCATAGTCGCCTTTGACTGTACTTAACTGTCCAGGGGTCCTTTACCTTTACCTTTTGCCTGCCATATCTGTGGGGCAGGCAGGGGACTGGGTCGCCC
Source organism: Zootoca vivipara (assembly GCF_963506605.1). Taxonomy (NCBI): domain Eukaryota; kingdom Metazoa; phylum Chordata; class Lepidosauria; order Squamata; family Lacertidae; genus Zootoca; species Zootoca vivipara. The sequence goes on from NC_083278.1 coordinate 17,156,607, forward strand.
TGGGTGGATCCAAAGAGGGAGCAGAGCACAAGGAGTCTTGATTTAATTTTTTAAAAAAATACTTTGTGCATCAACATCTAATCTTGCCCCTTTCTAAAATTCCTTTATTGGTGCGTGTTTTTCTTTTCTTTTCATCTACCAAAGAATAAAATAAAATAAACTTGGCATTAAGGGGTTTTCTCCAGATGATGGAAGGCATGTTGGTGGAGCCGTGGTGGCACTTGCCATTCTTCTGGTAGGAAAGGGGGGGTGACAAAAAGATGAGGAGGTTCGAGGAGGGTCAGGTGGGCAGGGAATGAAAAGTATCCCTATTTTCCTCTGAGGAACGTCAGAGGGCAGGCTTCTGAAATGCTACTTATAGAAGACCCCAGCAAAAGCTGTGAATCGTGGACTTTTATTTGCCCATAAGACAACTCTCCTCCCGAGCCACTGCCACTGCTGGCTGGCTGGCTGAGAATTGCGGTTTTCCTGGTGCTGACACACTCTCTCGATGGATGCGAAGCTTTTCCAAACCTCAAGCTTTTGAAACTAGATACTGGCAGCCCTGCTCAGAACAATGATTTCATCCAGATACACACAAAGCCAAAGAACACAAGCCTGTGCCCCTCTGATGTTTATTTTAAAATAATTATTGCATGTTCTCTCTTGCTTTGGAGAGCGCAGAAATATCGTGCTAGGCATGATTCAGTTCAGAAGGACCGCAGGGGCTGCCATGAGGGAAACCCGAGGACAGAATCCTGAACTGTGGTATCCATGCAGAAGCAGAGACTCGGGGACATAGGCAAACTACCTTATACCAAGTCAGAGTATTAGCTCACCCAGTTCGGTGCTGTCTCTGCATTGAGTCTGGCAGTGGCTCTCCAAGGTTTCAAACGCAAGTCTATCCCAGCCCTGTCTGCAGTTGCCAGGGGTTGAACCAGAGACCTTTTGCAGCAAATCACATGCCGTACCCTGACCTTTGGTCCTTCCCTGCAACAAATCCATCTCAAGGACAGGGCTTGTTTTTTTCTCGCATCATATGGATTCTTAAGTGCTTCTTCCCCCCACCTGAAAATTCAATCAGGCACAATTTCCGCTCTCAAAATTACCAAACCCTCTTTGGCCTCAATTCAGTAGCCTCTTGCATGGGTGGGTAGATTTTACCATGACCCTATTTTTATTATTATTATTATTATTATTATTATTATTATTATTATTATTATACCCCGCCCATCTGGCTGGGTTTCCCCCGCCACTCTGGGCGGCTTCCAACAAGTACCAAAATACATTAAAATATCACAGATTAAAAACTTCCCTAAACAGGGCTGCCTTTAGGTGTTTTCTAAATGTCAGGTAGTTGTTTATCTCTCTGACCTCCAATGGAAGGGCATTCCACAGGGCGGGCGCCACTACCAAGAAGGCCCTCTGCCTGGTTCCCTGTAGCTTTGCTTCTCACAGTGAGGGAACCGCCAGAAGGCCCTCGGCGCTGGATCTCAGTGTCTGGGCTGAACGATAGGGGTGGAGACGCTCCTTCAGGTATATAGGACCGAAGCCGTTTAGGGCTTTAAAGGTCAGCACCAACACTTTGAATTGTGCTCCAAAACGTACTTGGAGCCAATGTAGGTCTCTTAGGACCGGTGTTATGTGGTCTCGGCGGCTTCTCCCAGTCACCAGTCTAGCTGCCACATTCTGGATTAATTGCAGTTTCCGGGTCACCTTCAAAGGTAGCCCCACGTAGAGCGCATTACAGTAGTCCAAGCGAGAGATAACTAGAGCATGCACCACTCTGGTGAGACAGTCCGCGGGCAGGTAGGGTCTCAGTCTGCGTACCAGATGGAGCTGGTAGACAGCCGCCCTGGACACAGAATTAACCTGTGCCTCCATGGGCAGCTGTGAGTCCAAAATGACTCCCAGGCTGTGCACCTGGTCCTTCAAGGGCACAGTTACTCCATTCAGGACCAGGGAGTCCCCCACACCCGCCTGCCCCCCAAAAACAGTACTTGCTCGTGAAGTACAGCTTTCATAGCATCCACACAATGCCATCGTCATCCAAGAGCTCTCCTGTGTTCCAAGTTAGGAGAGGGCTTCCATACATCCAGAATTTCCCAGACATAGCCAGGATTCGGTAGTCAGAAACCATGTCTGGGCAGAAATCACTTAAATGTCCTGGTCAATCCAGTTGTAAAGCTCAACAACTGTTGTGTCTGGATTTTCACTTTTCGAAATATGGCAACCCTAAATTAACACCACTTCCCTCTGCTAAACTGCCCCATTTTGACCCTATTGTTATTCATTTAACAATGAAGCGTTGAGGGAAGATCTAGTAAGCTCCTTAGAATTTCTCCATCGCTTGCAAGTTGTGTTAATCTTTAACGCTAGCATATGTCATATGTCGTGGGAAGGGGGGGCAGTGGGAGACCCTTGCATGCTGCCAAGTCAGCCTGAACCAAATTTGTGAGCATCTTATAATGGAAATAGGCCATAGAAAATGTATACAAATTCGCCGTTTGTAGTCTGGGGTCAAATAGACAGTTTAACTTAGAAATAATTACAAGCAAAGTGTCCCCCGCGAGCTGCCAGGCAGACACGATGATTGCCCAGACTTTCATTAAGAAAAGAAACCCAACCAGAAGAAGGAGGGGGTGGGTGGGGAAGGTTCCAGGCATTCTTTAACTCTATCGAATTTGTCAGCACACTGCAGCTGATGACAATGTATCTGCCTGCGGATGCCAAAATAAGATGTTGAAATTTTCGTGATGCCTGTATTGCATTAAAAAAAGTATATTAAAAAATCCCAAGCGGAGCCAGTTTGCTGGGCACAAACAGGGTTCGGGGAGTAGGATGGGATGGGGAAGCAGGGGTTGTCGAAAAACAGGTGTGCTGTTGCCAGAACTTGGACCCAGCCAAAAAGCCATTATTGTTCAAGAGTGTTGCCTTCCCCACCCCCTTTCAAAAGCCCATCACAACACATGACCCCATTTCCCTCCAAAATCTCCGTTCCTTTATTCAGTTTCACCAGTGAAGAGTTACAGAGAATAACAGTCTTGTAGCAGCTGTTTCCAGTGGATTTTGATCAAGCGATGCCGTAAAAGGTATTCTTGGTGCTATTCCCGTGGAACAGACATACGTGTGTCCTGGACAGCATGAACCCATCCCCTCCCTCCCTCCCTTCCTCCTCCTCCTCCTCCTCCTCCTCCTCCTCCTCCTCCTCCTCCTCCTTCTTCTTCTCTCTCTCTCTCTCTCTCTCTCTCTCTCTCTCTCTCTCTCTCTCTCTCTGTAAACCATGTAACTACCATATCCCCCCCCCCAAGCTAAGGGCTTTTGTTCAAGGGTCACATAGTTTTGTTATAATGAACCTCCTCGGCTTATGATACAGGGGGCAGCTGTGTCTAAGCATCACAAAAGACTTGGTTTTTCCATCTTATTAGTTTTTAGTTAGACTTGATTTTTGTGAAATTGCAGACAAAGGTTGCGAAATATCAACTTGCATGGGACTTAACTTCAGGTTAAACACCTACAGGCTTGCACCGTACGCGGGCCCAGGCAGGAATTTCTCCGCTTGGCAAACTGGCACTGGCCATTGGGTTTTCTCCCTTTGGGCCCAATCCATAAAACAGCCCAGAGAGAAATGGCAAGACAAATGGAGGCTGCTCCTCATTTTCCTAACTCCTGTCACTGTTCCCTTGCATAGAGGAGACAACTGAACAGGCCGAGGCAGAAAGGAGTGTTAAAAGCAGATGGCTCCAGCGGTTGGCAATGGGTTCCTGCTGGTGTGTGGGCCTTGACATTTGCCCACTGATGCTGATTCCCAAAACTGGGCCTGATTACTCAAGGATATAGCTTGAAAAAGCCACTCATGATCAAAAGTAAGAATAAATGTCCATGACCTAAGGTTTCCTCAGACTTTCCGTCACATCAGTCTAGGAACACCAATGAACGCTTGACAGATTTCCTGTTCCTCATTGTTTCCAGGGCTGAATCCATACTACATAGAAACTCTGCAAAAAAAAAAAACCCCAAAACCTTTGACATTCGTTTTCATTCCAATACGCCACTGTCTTGGAAAATATTCATCTTCGCATCTTACTAAATGATTGGATAGGAGTCTATTAACATCACCATGAAATATGCAAAAGCATAATCATGTTTGAATTTGCACAATTGGATGCTGGCCAAAGGGAAATTATAAAACATTTCTATATTCATATTTGCTTCTTTTCTGATTTTATCCTTAGGTAAAGGTAAAGGTACCCCTGACCGTTAGGTCCAGTCACGGACAACTCTGGGGTTGTGGCGCTCATCTCCCTCTATAGGCCGAGGGAGCCGGTGTTTGTCCGCAGACAGCTTCTGGGTCATGTAGCCGGCATGACTAAGCCGCTTCTGGCAAACCAGAGCAGTGCACGGAAACACCATTTACCTTCCCGCTTGGAGCGGTACCTATTTATCTACTTGCACTTTGACATGCTTTTGAACTGCTAGGTTGGCAGGAGCTGGGACCGAGCAACGGGAGCTCACCCCGTCACGGGGATTCAAACCGCCGACCTTCTGATCAGCAAGCCCTAGGCTCTGTGGTTTAGACCACAGCGCCACCCGCGTTCCGATTTTATCCTTAATTGCTTCTAATTTCAAAGGTTCTGGATCCTTTGATTTCTTCACTAATATTTGCTGCTGAACACTTTGTATGAATTATGCCGCAGGAGACTGAGGTGTGGAGCAAATTGTACAACTCTGCTCCCTTTGGTTTCTGTTCTCTGCTTCCCTACTACTCTCATTATGTCCATCGTGTACATTTATGAAGCAATAGGGAGCCAAGTATGCCACAAATAGACCACCAGTATACTATGTAGAGCACCTCACAAGCACACTAACTGCAGCCTTTCTTTGTCCCGTTGAAGGTGCCAATTCTCTCAAATAAAGTTCACAGACATGGGCTGAATTTTAGAGGTCCGTGGCATCCATTTCCATTCAGGACTTATTGCCCTGTAGGAATGCAACCGACTAACATTACCCAAAAAAATTTAAAAAAATTAAGCGAGGTTTAGTTCCATTAAGAGGTTTAGTTTCAGTTGTTACCACAATCAAATTTCATTATGGTTTCTTGTGTTTTTTTAAAAAGGTTTTTGGACAGCTCCTTTGACAGACAACAGGGGTTAGTTTACACAGCCACTTGTATCCTTGATTCCCTTTATGGTGAACTGGGCAATGATGGTGCTTTTTTCATTTCATTAGACCAGCAGTGTATCAACATTTTTAGCCGAAGTGAAACTATATAAGTCTTTCAGTACTTGGCATTCGCACGCAATCATTATTACCTATTTGATTTCTCCTTTGCTTTCTGATGGCAGCCTGAAAAGGGCACTACGCTCAAATATATTTGGATTAAACAATGTGTACTATTGTCCTTGGCCACATTCCTGATACTCAACATGTTTATCCACAGGATCGCATTCCATTGAAATCAGAGGAAATGATGGCTTCCATTGCTTTTCTTTAAATGGACAGGCAAGCACTTGCTCCATCAAACCCCATTGCTACATTAAACACTGTGTCTGGGTTGTTGTTCTTTTCGAGATGGGGAGGAATGAATATTCTCTCCTTTAAAAAGAAAAAAAGGTGGACTGCCTACCAGTAGCATGGGGGGGGGCAGTACAATGACCATTTCAGATTAGTACATCAGTCATTTGTCTTCTGGTTGCAGGACGAAGGTTTGCTCACTCGTTGTGGAACATAGGAGCCAATTCCCAAGGGCTGAGATCCCTTCACGCCCCCCCCTAAAATATTTGAGGAGGCTGGGGCCACCCCAAAGTTGATGGGCATTGCCATTCAAATGGTGTGCATGTGCCATGTCATGTGATCAGCTTACCTGCGCCCCCCCTCCCTGATTTTTTTATTCAAGTTGACACCCCTGTTATTATGGAAAATATGCACTGCAGCCTATATAGGTTTTTGGTATGTGCCATAAATGTTCAATGGTCTTTTCCCTTAAAATCCTAGAGGTGGGGTGAGGGAGAACTTCTCCACTCCCAACTATCGCAATTGCGAAAGTAACAGCACTAACATTACATCTGTTTTCTAGAAAAGAGACTTGAGGGGGTGGGCAAAAGGGGTGGGGGAGGGAGGAAAGTTGGCATCCATGTCCTGTTTCCTCAGCCACTAATGGCTACTTGTTTGAAGAAAATGAAATGAAATAAAAAGGCACTGCTTCTAGGATGCTGGTTTTTTTTTAATGGGCATTTTAAATGAATTATCTTGATTGATCTGCTTGTCAAGATAATTAGATAAATTATTCCTTCAATCTACATTTACAAACTCAGTCCAACAGGTACAGAAAATTATCCAGACTAAAAAGTTAAAGGACTCTGATGTAAATCAACAATGAGATTAGTGTTCCTATCGCTCGCTCTTTCCCTGACATACTGGACAACAGAATGAATAAGCTTATGTTTCAGCTTCCTTTGCGTTTTGCTTTGAGTTCCCCCATTTCAGCTCTGTTTAAACGTAAAAGCATTTGAATGACGAGCACTGTAGTTTTCTAAAGAGCGTTCGTGAGAAGATCGCGAAGTATTTCCAGATCTTAGGCGCCAGTTCTTGGCAATCTTGCTCGGGTAAGAGGAAAAGATCTACTTTAAGGCGGGAAAATATCTAAGGGTTTTTTTAAAATAACATTGATGTACATTTAAAAAGAACAGTACATTGTTGCAATTGTTTATTTCCAGGAGATTAAAAATGTATGCGCCAGGCTTGTAAAGATAAAAAACAAACTTTGCCTTAGACTGTTAAAGCATTTGTCCCACATTATTTTCATTGGGAGAGTTAAAGCATATGCCTAGATTTCTCCCACTTGTATACGTGGGATTCACAAGCGCTTAAAGGCAACTAGATCATGCCTTTATTATGCATCTGCATTTCATCCAAATATTACTTGTCAACATGTCCTTCAAACAGGACTTAAAAAAAACTTTTGTTTAATTTTATTGATTGATTGAATTTATATTGTGCCCTACACCCAGAGGTCTCAGGGTGGTTCACAGAACAAAAATCAAAATATAAAACCACGATATATATAATCGAAACAGCAACCCAATAACACCCTCTCTCTCAAAAAAAAGAGAGCCACATTTTAAAAGGGCATTGGATGTCAATCAGATCAACCAAAGGCCTGGTTTAAAAGAAACATTTTCCCCTGGAGCCTAAAGGTGTATAATGAAGGCGCCAGGCATCCCAAAGATGGGGCATCCCACAGATGGGGAGCCACTGCAGAGAAGGCCCGTTCTCATGTTGCCACCCTCTGGACCTCTCAAGGAGGAGGCATACAAAGGAGGGTCTCAGAAGATGATCTCAGGGTCTGGGTAGGTTCATATGGAGAGAGGCGGTCCTTGAGGTATTGCAGTACTGAGCCATTTATTTATTTAGGGTTTATTTATTTAGTTATTAAAATTTTACTCTGCTTTAGCTGAGATTCCTACATTGCAGGGGATTGGACTAGATTACCTTTGGGATCACTTCCAGCTCTACAATTCCTCCCAAGTGAGCCCAGGGTTGCAGCCAAGACTTCATGGGTGGCATTCCCCTTCGTCTCATCCCTTGTTGCCCGCCCCACCCCAAAACAGACTGCTCCAGAAGATCCCACAACCCTCTGTGCCATTGGGGGTGAAGTCAAGCTATTGGATGGTTGCAGCACCTTCTGTGGCTGTAGAGACCGATATGGGAGAGACATGTTTTGTTGCAGCTGGGGAAGATGAAAAGTGCATAAAATAGTATACTGGATAAAACGAACAGCCTACCTCCCCTACTGTGCATATACTGCCTACATAGTTTAAGCACGAACACTAAGTGGAAACTATGCTAGTGACCATTATGCAGTGAAGGTAGCTTTCCCAACAGGAAAAACAAAAACAAACTAGGACAGGTAGAAGGAATGGGGAAGCTGGTTGGCAGGCAGTCTTGAAGCAGCACCACAGCCCATGTTTCTCCCTGAAAGCTGAAACAATTCTATGAAGACAGAAAGATCTCTGTTCTATGAAGTCACTGGCTAAAGATTTCTCTTGAATCACAAAGAGACCAAAGAACAAAAACCCAAGATACATCACAAGAGCCCTGGCTGATAAGATGTTCCCTGGCTGTTGTCAGGGAAAGGTAAAGGTACCCCTGACCATTAGGTCCAGTTGCGGATGACTCTGGAATTGCGTGCTCATCTCGCTCTATAGGCCGAGGGAGCCGGCGTTTATCCGCAGACAGCTTCCGGGTCATGTGGCCAGCATGAGTAAGTCGCTTCGGGTGAACCAGAGCAGCCCACGGAAACGCCGTTTAACTTCCCACCAGAGCGGTACCTATTTATCTACTTGCACTTTGACATGCTTTCGAACTGCTAGGTTGGCAGGAGCAGGGACCGAGCAACAGGAGCTCACCCCGTCGCAGGGATTTGAACCGCCGACCTTCCAATCGGCAAGCCCTAGGATTAAGGAGCGCCACAGTAACAGGGAAAGACTTGAGAAGGGAGTGAGGAACAACTTAGTTTGGCAATGAGGAATCACTGGCAGACCACATGGATGACTCGAGAAGATATCTATATTTTGGTGTGTATGGTTTCCCCTTTTACGTTAGTTAGTCCAAGATCCTTTTACATTTTGCGCGCAATTGTGGCAAAGCGTAGTAGGAGAAGGCAGCTTTTAAAGGTTTCAAGGTTTGGATCCAAAATCAGAGGATAATGACAAGCAAGTTTCCTAACCGAGCACTGCAGATTATTTGCCATCATACTTAATCCACTTTGTGTTTCTTTTCATGTGCTACTTCATGCCAAACCTCATTAGAACAGTGGAGGTTTTGTCTCTGAGCTCGGGCAACAAAGCTACGCTAGTTTTCCTCTCGTAGGTTTTTTCCTTTTGTGATGGATGTGGTGATTCTGAAAGGTGAGCACTTGGAAAACAATACGGGCTGTTTTAGTCAGCTCAGGTTCGCAGGCCAGCAAGCAAATTGACCAAATTTTTAAAAATAATACAGTGATCTAGTTCTGAAGAAATTTGTTAAGCCTGCTTCACTCTTTCCTGGGATGTAGCTCACACAGTGAGTAGAGAGGGTGAAATGCTCTTCAGTATTTGCAGCAAGAAAATGGGCTTCTACTGCCCATCATGCCACAGAGATGTGACCTTTGACATTGGAGTCAGTGAAGCATCAGGGAAAAAACCCCTGCATGGCCTACCCATGGGGACCAAAATGCAAAGAGACGAGCTTGTGCATTTTTTCAAAGAACTCTGCCTCCATTGTATCTGATTGATTGAGTTAAATCTAATCAGAATTGCAGACTTCATGTTTCCCTATTTTCCAGGGACAATCCCAGATTTACAGAAGCTGTCCCGGTTTTCGATTTGATCCTGGAATATCCCGCTTTTCCTTAGGATGTCCCTATTTTCATTGGAGAAATGTTGGAGGGTATGGCATTATGTGATCCCTGAGCTAAGGAGATAAGTAACTAGACAACCTTTAGAAGATATCTGAAGGCAGCCCTGTATAGTTTTATTTTGTTTTTATACATGTTGGAAGCCACTCAGAGTGGCTAGGGGCAACCCAGTCAGTTGGATGGCATATGAGCCAACTCCTAGACCTAGGGGCTGTGGGGCTTTAGCCCCCATAATGAAATATTTGAGGGGGCTGCCCCCCAAGTTGATGGAAATTCCCATTCCCGTGATGTGTTTGCAATCGATCATACAGAGCGGGACTTACCTCGTCCCCCACAATATTTTATTCAGGTTGGCACCCCTGATGGATGGGTATAAATAATAAAGTTGTTGTTGTTGTTGAGTAGGATGTACCTATTTTCATCAGAGAAATGTTGAAGGGTATGGAAGTGTGGTCAGATATAGTTATCAGATCCCCACTGGAAAATATTAGGTGGCAGTGAAAGATAACCAATGAGTTCCATGCAGTGTGAACTCAGCAAACTAAGCATATATGATTGACAGCAGGCATGTTCACATACTGACTGTTCTCCCCATTTTCTCCACCTTCCTGCCAGCAGTGTGGAATATTCCCTATTCCCTTAATTAATTGCATAACATTTTTGAGGGGGGGGGGAGCAAAGCTTAACAAACTTGAGATTTCTTCAGTTGACCAGAAGCACTCATAGAGCTATTCCCCTATGATGCAAATGAGAATGTGGATGAACTATTCGTATTCGAAAAGGCATTGTTTCAAAAAAGGAGAGCATACGCTTTATAACAGGGCTTTAATTCATTTTGCTGATTGGCACCTAATGAGATAGTGACCCATGCCACAGCAGCATGCATTGTGGGTGCAGCTAACATTAATAATAATAATAACTATTTATTATTTACACCCCACCCATCTGGCTGGGTTTCCCCAGCCACTCTGGGCAGCTCCCAACAGAATATTAAAAACATGATAAAACATTAAACCTTAAAAAGCTTCCCAATACATGGTTGCCTTCAGATGTCTTCTAAAAGTCAGATAGTTGTTTATTTCCTTGACATCTGATGGGAGGGCATTCCACAGGGCAGGTGCTACCACCGGGAAGGCCCTCTGCCTGTTTCCCTGTAACCTCACTTCTCGCAGGGAGGGTACCACCAGAAGGCCCTCGCAGCTGGACCTCAGCTGAATGATGGGGGTGGAGACACTCCTTCAGGTATACTGGGCCGAGGCCGTTTGGGGCTTTAAAGGTCAGCACCAACACTTTGAATTGTGCTCGGAAATGTAAAGGTAAAGGGACCCCTGACCATTAGGTCCAGTTGTGACCGACTCTGGGGTTGCAGCGCTCATCTCGCTTTACTGGTTGAGGAAGCCATCATACAGCTTCCACGTCATGTGGCCAGCATGACAAAGCCACTTCTGATGAACCAGAGCAGCACACGGAAATGCCGTTTACCTTCCCGCCGGAGTGGTACCTATTTATCTACTTGCACTTTGACATGCTTTCGAACTGCTAGGTTGGCAGGAGCAGGGACCGAACAATGGGAGCTTACCCCGTCGCAGGGATTCGAACCGCCGACCTTCTGACCAGCAAGCCCTAGGCTCTGTGGTTTAACCCACAGCGCCACCCGCGTCCCACCTCGGAAACATACTGGGAGCCAATCAATTAAGAATTGCGAAATAACACACTATTAGACTGTACAGGTGATCATTCTAACTGTCTGTCTTGATGTGTTTGTGTTGCATTGTGTTAGTGGACTTTGCTGTTGTGGATATTATGCCTTTTTTGAAATCATTTAAACTGTTGTGGATATTTTTGGCATAATGTAAATATGTGTGTGCTTTTCTCTGCAATAACAAAATATTGGAATCGCGTGTGGGTGGGTGTGCAATGGCAACAGCTTTATATTCCCCCTCACACTGTTTTTCTCAAACACCTCACCCTTGGCTAAAAGCAAAACCGTACACAAACTTCAACTGCATACACATTTATGGCCTCCCTCATGCATCGGACACCAGTGATTCGCCTACAGAAACTGTACCGCATTAAAGCGACAATCCTGCACACACTTACTTGGAGTGTAAGCCCCCAGAATTGCAGCGGGATTTGTTTCCAGTTTGAAGGAACACCCAGCACAGGAACAAGCTTTGTGTATCGCAACACTTTTTTATTTCATTTTCACTCTCCCCCCCCCAAGTTTCAGTGCAAAGCTTTTCAAAGTTTAAGCTGCATGTATTCACCCCAAAAGAAAGAAAAAAAAGATAGCTCAGCACTAAAGAAAGGCCAAGAAAAATAACCCGCTCACCCTGACCTGCCGAATGTTTCCCAAGAGTCTCTCTTAAACAGGTCAGAATGTCTGTCTCTGGTACATTATTATCCTAACCTTAAGCCTGAGCATTCCATGAATTAAGGAGAGTTTCACCCTCATGTTGCTTTAAAAACTTACCTCCGTACGAAAGATAACCCTGACTTGCATTCTTCCAAGTTCAGGTTTATTTAAACCGAGACTCACTTGTCTCCAGTTATGACAAGAAGGTGCACATGCGAGAGAAAATTGCTTGCCTCAAATGTGGAGAAGGGAGACATCCCGTGGAGACGAACCGCAATGCAATCCCAGGTCGAATGAGCTGCGTTTATGGGAAACGGTGGGAAATGAGAGGGTGTCAGTCTTGTGTCACTCTCACTTTACAGCAACTTGGGAGGTAGACAGTAAAAAGTGTAGCGTTCCTCTGGCTACTGCCATGCAAACGCTTTCTCACACATAGGCTGAGTAGAGGCAAAAGAGGGCTTCTGTACTTTTAATTGTTATCATATGGGAAGGGGGATTTCATATCTATAGTCCACCATTTTTCCCCCACCTCACAGCAGCTAACCAGAAGCCAATGAGAAGGCCACAAACAGACATGAGCACAATAGCCGTCTTTCACTCATGGTCTCTGACAAACTCCACCTGCTGAAATTCCCTCAATTATTAAAGATACAGGATCCCTGACTGCCTTTGCCTTATTAAACACACAGGATTCCTGACTGTCTTTGCCTTTGCTCGCTCTACAGCTGTGATCCTCCTCACACTTACCTGGGAGTAAGCCCCACAGACGATGCCAGGGCTGAATTCTGAGCAGACACTGATAGAATTGCACTGTAAGTGTGGATTTAGAATGCTACATTTGCGGCGCATGCCGCCCCCACAGTTTGGATTTGAACCCATTGCCTAAGAGATTTTCCCACGAGCATTCATGAAACTCATAAAAAGGAGCAGAGTTTCAACTCCTGAGCCAACATGTGATCACACAGGCATACAGTACTTACTTTGTATTCACACAACCTCCAAGATTCAAATAACCAAAGTTTTGCAGAAGATCTTAGCCTCGGTGTTTAACTTAAACCACAAGGTTATTCTAGCTGGTTCAAATGACTGTAGGGAACATCTATACGGACCATTACTCATCCAACAAATATTGTTTTTGTAATCCGGACGTTTTTATTTGTCACTTTTAGGCAATAAAATGCATACTTCTGCCAGTTATTTGACATTACACTGGCTTTGGACAATTGCCTTTCCCACATATTAATAGTAACTCATTATGGACACAGGACTGGTATTTAGTTAGAGCAGGCCAGCTTTTCTAGAAAAGAAAAGAAAAGAATGAAATAACTATTTCATATTGCAAAAAAAGAGAAAGAACCCCAGATGTTTTAAATTTTCATACAGGGGAAAAACACAAAGTTCTATTGTTTAGGAAAGTGATCACAAACATGAAAGATTAAAAAGAAACCACCAAGTGGTTTTGGTGTTGTTGTTTTATTATTTTCTAAATACTTAATTACATAGCTTCATTTATTTCTACCTTTTCCTCTCTGCAAACACAGGCCTATAAATAGCATAATGCTACATTAGGGCAAAGGTCCTGAAGCACCTCATTGCAACACGTTAGCATTTGAAATAATACAGCCGGTTCAGAGGGAAATAGCATTTCACAAGGAAGATCCAGGTGGCAAGGAAGATCCAGGTGGCAAAAAGGTACCCATAAATACCCCAGATCAAAACATGCATACTCGGAAGGAAAGTTTCTGACTTCAACAGGAGTAGTCGCAACTCCTGGCAGGTATGCTTAGTTAATGCAACAATGCAGTGGGAACTTAAGAATGCAGAATTAAGGGTCATTCAATTTCGTTTATTTCCAAATAAAACTGCAATCCTATGCATGTTTACCTGGGAGTAGGGTTGCCACCTTTGTTCTGGCAAAATACAGGACAGAGTGGGGAGGTTGAGGGTGTTTTTTTTAAAATAATAATAATAAATTAATCTAGTGCTAAATTGTCTTCAAAGCAATCCGTTACATTTTATTGCAGCCTAATGGGATGGCTCCTCTGGAATTTGTCACACACACACACACACACACACATACACCACATACATGAATTTGTAAATCTGTCTGTGCTTGGCTTAAATACATGACCTTTCAATCACATGCATTTGGAGAGGATCTCTAACTTGGGAGGGAGAGAGAAGACCTGAAATACAGGACAAAACTGTATCAGTACAGGAACATCACATTTTACACTGAAACATGGGACAATCCTGTCTTATACAGGACAGGTGGCAACAAGTTCAATTGAAATCGGTTGGACTTACTTCAGAGTAAATATGAAGCAGTCAGGCTGGTTAGGACTGCAGTTTGCAGCTTTGTGTGTTTATCGGGAAGCAAATCCTATTAACAACTCAGAAATGTGATAGCACAGGGGAAATGGCAAAGCTAGGCTAAGCCCCATGGCTGAAGGCTGCAGCTGACCCCTTCTCTGAAGAATGATTAGCTTTTAAACTGCTGGTCATCTGAAACCAGCCACATACTAGCCCAACTCAGCCCAACTCAGCCCTCCAGGTGTTTTGGGACTACAACTCCCATCATCCCTAGCTAACAGAACCAGTGGTCAGGGATGGTGGGAATTGCAGTCCCAAAACATATGGAGGGCCGAGTTTAGCCACCACTGCACTAGCCCAAAATACTTTGTGCTGCTCCTGCACCTTTAGCAATGGGGACTTAGCAGGTGTCTTTTTCTGTGGCGAGGGAGGGAAAATGTTGGGGATAGCTATCAGAATCACAGGGGTGAGGCAGCCCCAGTAATCATCCCAGATCTTAAATATATTTACTCAAAAGTAAATCTCATTGAATTCAATTGATTTTAGGTCCCGGGTTTTACTCCAAAAGGCTCCCATGGGATTGCAAACAGATCAACATCATCCCTTCCGGTGATTAACAATTGCTGCTGGAGCACCTGCCCCTAATTCAGTGAAATTGTGGGACAGTTTTTCTTTATAAAGGGGACCCAATCAGATTCCACCATTTAGAATGTGTCTGTTTTGTTTGTGGTCTGTGTTGTGTCAGTGAGGAGCTATCCTGTAAAAAGAACTGGATGAACTTGGACTACCTGGACAACACTCGTTTGGAAACATGAAGAGTGTAGAAAAGCTGCTTTGCAGGTAAAGTGCTTTGAGAGAGGGCTCCTTCTCTCACACTTACTCAGTTTTGTCTGATCTATTTACATGGTTATTTTTTCTTTCTTGTTTGTAGAATATTACTGCTTTTTCTCTGGTTCCAGTCTGGAGTAGGGAGGAACGGACCGGCATTTACTCCTCCAGGTTGGATAAAAGACTCAATTGCTTCCTGCCCTGTTAACCATGGCTCTAGAGGAACTCTAAAAATTGTTTATCTTCGTGTTGTGTGATTACTGTATTATTATTGTAACTGTAAAACCTTTAATCCCTTTTAGGTTTTATAGAAAGCACCTGTTCCTCCAGTATATTTTGGGTGAAGCTGGATAAGTCCTTTCTTCAGGACAAATTCTTCACAGTAGAAATAATTGGTGAGCTGTAATCCCTGGGAAAAGAGAAAGAGGGCATCACTTCATGCTTGCAGCCTTACTCCTATGTGTACATGTTCCTGTGGGAGTATCATTCAATTATTTCAGGGTTTCACAAACTTGCTTTTTAGAACTACAACTCCCATCATCCCTAGATAGCAGAACCAGTGGTCAGGGATGATGGGATTTGTAGTCCAAAAGCAGCTGGGGACTCAAGCTGGGGAAACCCTAGATTCTATCAATGGGGCTTACTTGGAAGCAAGTGTGACCCAATTAAGCTGTTTACAAGAGGACATAGGTTTTTCTCAGTGAAAATTCAGTAGCTCTAACCTGAAAAGTTCATTTACCATCTATGTTGACATGTATTTTCCTGGAGTTTCAGAGATCTAATAAATTACTGGGGGAAGCCATGAAGTAATGAGTTTCTGAAGGGCAAATGTTTAATGGCCAAGTTCTAAACTGGCTTCCTGGGTGATCTTGATTGTGAATAACTGTTCCTACTGTGGGTAGGAAGGCTGAACTGAAAACTACAAACCCTTCAATTGCATTAAAATAACACTTGAGCAAGTGTTTAAAGGATGGGTGTGTCTGTCTGTTAACCAAGTTTGTTAGTGTCCATCTTCATCACTTAGTTTTCCTTGAAAGCGAGATGGATGGATTGATAATCCCATTTCCAAAAACTGCTTAGCCAAGCCTTGCAATGACAAAAGTATGCTAAATTGAAATTATAATGTGTCTTAAAACAATACCTTCTTTTTAAAAATATACACACAACCCAGAGGACATGCGCCATGAACACTACATTTGAAGGCTATTTTTAGCCATTAAATATGTTGTTGGGATAAGCAATTGGCTCTAAACTCCACTGAAAGTCTCTAAAGATGGTAGTACATTCTTAATTGTGATGGCATGTTTGACCAGAATAAACTAGCAGCTAACACTCTGCTGTGTGTGTCTCTCTAGATCCCTCCGGTGTCTCGATTCTGCTTGACGAGGAGCTAGAAGCTCGCTGTGGCTATGTCCTGTCAAATGATGTGTGGGGTAATACCATATTCCGGGCTTCTTTTCTTGGCTGTCATGTTATAAATGAGGTGAGGCCAACTAATGCTCTGCTTGCTATACTCTCCGTATCAGCAGTGCAAGAAAGGTTAATGTGCAGTATTATTGTTCGGTGCCCCCTACCAGAATGAAACAAAGCATTGTGTATGGATCTATGAAACTTCTGAGAATTGTGGCAGGGACTCATGGCTTTGAAAGCTCCCCTCGTTCAATCTAATCTTTGGTTTTACATTGAGGTAGCTGCTTTTGAGTCTTGCAACGCTCAACGATGGTAGAGAAAGGGAAGCAGAGGCTGGATTTGATTTTCCAGAGATGCTGGATTTCCCCTTACCCAACTGGGGACCTTCTGGATGAACGTTGAGCATTTATCTTGATTTATTTGAACAAAGTTTACATGTAGCTTAGACATAATTCAGCAGCGCATTCATCCTGATTTGCCTGTAGTCATTCCTGTTAGTCATTTGTTCATCGGACTCGCTTCAACGCATTCCTATGTCCCTTCCTGACTTCATAAAAGCCCACTTTAAAAAAAAGATTTGCTGCACTCGAGTTACAGAACACTCTAGTCCAATCCAATTTAATTGAGCAAACCTAAATTTCCAGTGTGTGCTTGAATCCCCCAAAATAGTTTGCAGGGAAGCTGAGTAGTGTTATTGGTTACTAAGTAATGAGTAGACCAGCTGTGCTTCCCCCCCCCTTTTTTTTTTGCCTGCCCTCTGTGTACATATTATGCTAAAAAACACCAAATGCACTTCCAGACTCTGATACAGGACTGCAACATTATATCCCATTGCAAAGAAAGCGGATACCTTGCAATAAATTAGGAATGATGCTCTTGCAAAACAAATCTGCTCCCCCATGCAAAAAAATGATAAAATGTTTAGTTTATTGAGGCAAGAAAGGTGACAGAAAACTACTGTGTAATGTGCAGGATAACAGCCACATGACAGCGATGCTTTATAATCTCCATGCAGTTGCTCAATAAATTCTTACCCAGAAGCCACCCAGTTTCAGATCACACAATGACAAACATAGCTGCCAAGTCTCCCACTGAAAAATGCGGGATCAGCAGCAGTGCAGCACCGGAAGTCGCATGTGGACATGTGTAGAAGCAACTTCCTGTGCCACTCTGCCTGCTTTCTGGTACCCAGACATGGGCAGAGCGGCACCCGAAATGGAGCCTCCCTGGCAGGAATAAAATCCGGATGATTTCCGGGGTTTTTTTTCTATTCAGGATAACAGCGGGAAACGGATTAAAATCCGGGGGTTTCCTGCAAAAAAGGGGAGTAGTTTGGATTTGATATCCCGCTTTATCACTACCCTGAGGAGTCTCAAAGCGGCTAACATTCTCCATTCCCTTCCTCCCCCACAACAAACACTCTGTGAGGTGAGTGGGGCTGAGAGACTTCAAAGAAGTGTGACTAGCCCAAGGTCACCCAGCAGCTGCAAGTGGAGGAGCGGAGACACGAACCCGGTTCCCCAGATTACGAGTCTACCGCTCTTAACCACTACACCACACTGGATCTCTACTGGGGAGACTTGGCAGCTATGATGACAAATGTCATGGGATGGGCAGGCATCTTCCTTTTACTGGATACCCAGGGAAGCAACTAGTACTGAGCGAAAACATGATTGCCATCTTTGTGGAGCCCAGTCCCCCACACTTCCTTTAGATAAATCCAGCTGATAATTTTAAAGTTGTATGTGCAGAAAAACAGAATAAGTCACTCTTTCATTTTTCATACAATTGAGTTATGGGCCCGTTGTTGTCAAAATGGCACCATTCAAACAGGTGGGGGAAATCGGCTGAAAAGGAAAGAAAAAAATCAAGCAAAATAAACCTAAAGAGGGCTACTCCCAGACCATGAGGACTAAGTGAGCTCAGAAAACATACAATTTTGGAAAGGTAGAAGAGGGAAGAGGGAATTGAAATGGAGTATCCAGGAAAAGATACATCAATGATTTGCTGGAATACTGAATAGGAACATTCCATACTTCAGCATTTTGTAACGGGAACCACTTGTTGTAGGTGTTCTGCTGCCCAAGCATGCTAACCCACACACATTGGTGTTTTGATTGTCAAGAGAAATGTGCGATGAGAGAAGCTGGGACAGTAATAATAATAATAAATAATAAAAATGTATAATATTTATACCCCGCCCATCTGACTGGGTTTCCCCAGCCACTCTGGGCGGCTTCCAACAAAATATTAAAAATACAATAAAACGTCAGACATTAAAAAGCATCCTAATGAAAGGCCATAGATGTGGAGGCAACGGGAAAACAATTCTGGGATACCGCATGCTAGCATTAAATTGAGTTAGTTTAAGGAACCAGCTATGTCGGATTCTCTGTGAAAAGCACTGGGTTGGGTTTTGCAAGAGAACACCAGCAGCAGCAGAATCTAGTATTTAGGGAAGCTTTTAATGTTTAATAGATGAGTGTATTTTAATATTCTGTTGGAAGCCGCCCAGAGTGGCTGGGGAAACCCAGCCAGATGGGTGGGGTATAAATAATAAATTAATAATAATAATAATAATAATAATTAATCTGCTGCAAATGATGCTCAGTGACAAAAACTACAGAAGATCAGTGTTCTCCTCAGATATTATATCCTCCTTGAAGATGTAAACTACAATAACACAACTGATAATAAATGCAGAAAACTTGTACAGATCATCACTCTCGCTTTGTTAACTTCTTTGGTGTGGGGGGAATGCATCTCTATCACTAAATTCAGTGTTTTCTTCCCAAACCAATATCCCAAATGATTGCAGATGGATGAAAAGTTCTCGCTTACTTTAAACATCAAAGTGTCATTATTCCAAGACCTGAGGGCAGCCACAACCTACCAACACCCCATGCACTGCTCCTATTCTTCATGGGCTCCAAGGGAAATTCTGTGTGAAGAGAATTACATGGAGGTAAGAAATGGTTCGATATCCGTCTTAAGAATGAGTTGTGCTACCGATGATCCTGCCGTGTGTAGGAGGTGAGCAGCCTTCCTCCTTTGCACAACAAATAAAAACATTGGACACTTAAGTTCTCTAAAGAAAGTGCTAGGAGGGAACTGAACAGATTTGGACCTCATAACCTGTTGCACATTCTATAAATAAATATAATATAATCTCGTTTCAAGGTATCAGTGAAGACCGATATCCCTGTGATTTCGGATTATGAGACTGCAGAATGGATGTCTGCATTGCCTGAGGTAAGAGGGGGGAAATATTTGATATGCTGGTTTTCGTAAGTTTTATTACCTACCTTTCATGGTAAGAAACACTCTAGAGTTGACTTACGGCAATGCAAAAACAGAAGAATTATAATTTAAATCCAATGAAAAATCAGTTGAATTCTCTCTGTCCCTTTCTCCCTCTGAAAGAAATGTTTTGTAAGAAACTGTCCATCCTATGTGTATATAATGGAATGCAGAGCCAAGTGCGATCATTTTTTTTTAAAAAAATTATTTGCTCAACGCACAACAGAAAAGGACAAAATAAACCATAGTGAAAATACAAGTGCAGTCATTATTTGTGGTCCACCAAAGGAACTTTAAGTAGTGGTTTTTGATTTTTTATTATTAAAAAGGGAAGGGGAGTTGTTAAAACTTTATCCTCGCAACTGTAAGGTAGGTTAGACTGAGATAGAATTACTAGTTCAAAGTCACCTAGTGAGGTAGCAGGTATTCAAACCCAAGTCTCACTGGGCAACATCTAATATTTTGTCTGCTACAACAAATCACATCAGTTCTGATCATGGCGTAGTTTCTCCAAAACCTCAAAGTGCCCACTGAGAGAAATAACTCCATTCTGCATGGTGGATCTGTAGCCATAACTACATAGCGGCCCCCCTTTCATGTTCATAGTTTACAAAAAATCTACGCCACTTCAAACCCACTGCCAAAAAAGTACCTATCACACTTTACTAATACAGAAAAAGTTGGGTATTCCTCTGGAATATATCTAGCTCATGAATGCCGGTGGATTTTGTGGCTGGTTGAAGATGTGTTCTGAAGTCTAGACCTTGCGTAACATTCTTTAAAAGCTTGTAATGAAATTGGAAAAAATGCACATTTTTGCTCTGAAGCTTAAGCCCCTTGAAAATGCTTATCAGCCTAATACCCCCCCCCTTTAGGCACGAAAAGTTCTGTATCAGATATGGCAGCTGATATTCTATTCTCCTTCGGGGAGAAAGAAAACATTGGTGAGTGACGCCGACAAGCTTGGCTACAGTTTCAATAATACACTGGCGAGAGTGTTCCTCCGGTCTCCCTACTCCACAAATGAAACGGAACAATCAGTGGTGAGTTAATGGTAGAAGATGGTATTGCTCAGATAGGTCTCATATTCCAGCTGGACTAATAAAACTTTACCAAACGCTGTTTTTTTTTTCTTCAATAGGCTAATGGGGTCACTATGAGCACAATCAGTTCCACTTCCATGTACAGGCAAAGGTGGCTGCTTCTGTTGATTGACACCACAGTGTCATGCCCAGTTGGTGAGTACCTCCCTTCTCTTACCCTAAAAAAGCATAGTTCATTCCTACAATTCAATGTGACCCGATTCTTTTCGGGAAACTGTTGCATGAATGTTAATACAAGCCAAGGCCTACAGCAACTTGAGTTGTATGTGTACTGTGTTCTTAATACAGTGGTGCCTCGACTTACGAATTTAATCTGTTCCGAAGGCACCTTCGTAGGTCAAAAAATTCGTAAGTCGAAAAACGCCATTGGAAACGCGATTTCCCATAGGAATGCATTGGAAACGGAAAAATTTGTAATTTGAAGCAACCCTATCTAAAACCGCCACGATTTCCTTTCGGATGTTGAGACATTCGTAAAAGAGCGGCCATTACCCCCATTCGTAAGTCGGAAAATTCGGTTGTCGAGTCGTCCGTAAGTCGAGGTACCACTGTATTAAAAATGCATGCATGAGTACTAGGTCTTAAAATAAGATTTGGCCAGCTTGTGCCTGGGTGGTGTTGCAAGGCGATTCACAAACATTAAAATGTTACCTCCTGGTGATCTTGCCTGTTTTTTCTCATACACTGATCTGAGTCTTACTGATCGGCAGATGGTACCAGCTTTACGGATGCTGCCATAATATGGACTGTGCCAAGTATGATCCCCCGGTTGGTCCTTCATGAACCCACCTTTGCATCCCACAATATATCAATGGCGGTTGATGGGCAAAGAATAGAGAATCCTGAAAATTTCGGTTATACACTGGACCGTAACAACACACACATTGTAACGACTATCCCAATTGGAGCATCGGGGGGCAGGTTAAAGGTAAATATGATTTTTTATAAAATCAAACAATATGGAAGCGGGCTCAAATTGGTATACAAAAAAAATGCAATGCAAGTTTCCATAAGTTCAGTCAGCTGTTAGATCAGCACTGCAGCAAAGCAAAACCCAACTACGGTACAGTACTTATTTCCTTTGCAAATAGATATTGCAATCAACCCAGCTGGCATAGGACAGTTCTCTTGAGCTCCAGCACTTGTTCTGCATATGTAGATGAACTTTGAGGCATCATATGGGTTTACAAACTAGAAAATGGTATGAACTCACCCCATGAAACCTCTGCTTATGTACAACACTGTGGCCTGCCTTCTAGGTCTCTGAAGGAATGAGGTCTCTAAAACCATACAGCAGAAAGATTAGAGTGCTCATATTGACTTCATATTGCCATTGAAGTGCTATGAAGCCTTAGATCAGGGGTGTCAAACTCAAATTCATCGGGGGCCGCATCAGCAGTTTGGTCACCCTCAAAGGGCCGGTTGTGTCTGTAGGACTATGTGTCCACTCTTTATTATCATAAATTATTGTCACTGCATTCAATTATTACTGTTTTTTGTAATAATGTAAGCTCATTCCCGCCCCCACACGGATCACATTCCTGCGTCGTGGCGCGTGTGTGGGAGGGGATGTAAACGAGGGAAATTTGAACAAAAGGTGGGGATCGATGGCTTCCGGAGGGGGGGGCTCAACTAAACCTTCGGCAGGAAGGAGAAAGCCACTGCTGGGATTAAAAACCTGCAGATGGAAAGAGGGCTCCCCTCTCCCGCCCTGCGCACACCCAAACCCCGCTAGGCAGGATGCCACACGCTGCAACCCACCCCATGCTTTGGAGAGGGGCAGGAACATGGTGTGCAGCGCCAACTCCCTGATTTGCTTTTGCATCCTCCCTCCTCAGCGCCAGAGTCCCTTCCCCTCGCGCTGAGGGAGGGCAGCGCATTTCTCGAGGAGGAAGGCGGCGGCAGCCCCAGCGGACGTGCATCTTCGCCTCAGAGCTGCTCTTCCCCCCACCCACGCTGTTGTCATCTTCGCCGCTGCCTCTCCCTACCGGGACTGCAGGCAGAGGAGGCTTGAAAACCTCCCCCCCCCAAAGAAATTCCCCTCCCACCTACTCAAACCGCGAGACGACTCCATCTGGAGCCCTACATCACGAGGGGCTGAGAGGAGGCGGCGGCAGAGCGGGAAGAGCAGGAACCCGTGCTGTCGCCGCCTCCTCCCTCCCGGCCGCCCCCCGGGGAGCAGCTCCGCCGGAACTGAGAAGTCAAAGGGCGGCTCGGGGGTGGGGGGCAGAGCAAAAGCCAGGCACCCTCCCGAGTGTCTATGAGGAGAAAACGGGAGAAGAGGGAAGAGAAACCCGGCTCCATCAAGAGAGCGGCTGTTGCGCTTAGCCTACTTCCCCCTCAGGTTCACTCCGCGTCCCTTTCGCCCGCTCGCTCGCCCACCTCCCGGATGCAGCCGAGGAGAGGAAGGGAAGCGGCGGGCGGCGGCTCCCCAGTGCCGCCTCACTCGCTCTCAGAGACAACAGCAAAGCCCGCCAAAAAAAAATCCAGCGCTGCTCCGTCCCGGCACCAACTTTGCCGGCGGCGCCTGTAGGGCTTTCCTACCTCCTCGGCAGGCTTCCTCCTCCTCCTCCTGCATCTCACTTCCCCGTCTGGCCGCTGTGCCACCGCCTCCCTCAGCCTCATTCGAAATTGAAATTCCCTGGCCAAGGCCGTCAGCACGGCTCCAGCACCCCGGCCTCCGCCTGCAGCCCCGCCCCCGGTTTTGACCCTCGGCCAATCACAGGCTCCAGAACTACTGTCGGCGGATACTGTCGGCGGTGGCTACGCGGGCCACATGACGAGGTCTGGCGGGCCGGATTAGGCCCCCGGGCCTTGTGTTTGACACCCGTGCCTTAGATGGTTGAATCCATCATACCTGAGAAATCACTAAGGGTGACCAGAGTACTCCTAAACATATCTATGCACCAAATCTGATTTTTAAAAAGGTGTGCAGACATTCTTGATGGCTGCTTTTTAACTCTGGGGTGCCCTTCCTCTAGAGTTTTCTCAGCCTGCCTTCAGAAAGCAGTGTGATATATTTTTATTCAGAATAGCTTTTTGACAATATCATGTACTGTCAATCTATCCAGAACCCTCTGGATGGGGCAAGCTTTGAAGTCAATAAATATAAAGTGTTAAACTTCTGTTATTTGGGACAATGATAGATGCATTTCAGCTCACTGCAGAACAGAATGTGGGGAGATACAAACTCTGTATGTTTTGAGTTCAGGGGACTGTAGAGGTGGTTTTCACTGCTGTTCGTCTAAATCAGGCACAGCCAAACCACTGGTCCTGTTAGCTAGGGATGATGGGAGTTGTAGTCCCAAAACATCTGGAGGGTCAAGTTTGGCCATGCCTGTGTAAATGAATCTACTTTCCTTAACACTTTTTCCCCCTCTTGTAGAGCACTGTATCCAATGGTGTCTATGGGGCAGTATATAGCATTGACTTATTATTGGAGCATAGCTGGACAGATACAGATTGGCACTTGACCAAGTACACTGTGATTAAGCCAATCACCACACCCTTCATGCCTAGAATACCAAGAGTAGTCAATAGTAAGTGGGGCTAAGATGTATCTACTTTTCAGTTATATGTAAAACATAGGATTGCTGCTGGGCCATTGTATGAAGCTGTGCCTTGTTGAGAAAGTATTTTGATCTTATTTTTTTTATTAAGAGATGAATGTACTGTCATTAGTTCCTCTGCTGGGGTTTTTTAAAAAATAAAATCTTAATTTACCATTTGGGATCTAATCCCCTAGTCCTCCTGGGTCCTAATTTTGACTCAAAGATGGTATGTGGAAGGGTGTAAATGCAAGGCTTGTAGCTTTTTTTTTTGTCTCAAAGGTGAAGAAAACAGTTCTGTGGTAAAGGGTCTTTTTGGAGGGACAAGACTAAGATTCCAATTTCTTATTGAACAAATTGAGTTTGTAGGTTCCTTTGTAAAATACATCCAAGAACACACACCCTAGGCAGAATATAGATCCTTAAAGAAAACCCTTTCTTCTGCATGGAACGTTTTTGGGAGTCAGTTTACTAAACCTACCAGTTATTACCAGTGGCTACCAATTGACTTCCATCATTTAGTTACAAAAGACATGTAGATCAGTTTACAGAACTCGAATTCTAACCCCCCCCCCCCCCCGTCACATTCTTAAATGAGAGTAAGCTAATGGTAAATTCTCCTGAGAGTTTATTTTCAAAGTGGAGACCACGGGAAAGAAACTGTGTTCTAATGCACTGTTCTTAAACTTTGAGTCCTCGGATATTATTGGACTAAAATTCCCATGATCTCCAAAACACCTGGGTGCCTTAGGCTGCAGAACACTGTTATAATATTCATGTCTTCCCAGTGACAAAATGCTTTTGTCTTTACACAGACACTGTTCCAGAAACACGGCTCTTTGATGTAACCTTGGGAGTCTTCCTTCCTGATGTCATTCTGGTAGCACTTAAAATAGGAGAGGAACCTCTATCCCGTAAGGAAGCACAGCAAAGGGGTTACAAGATCTCCGACATTCACTTCCCCAATGGAACAATAGGCTTTAAACTGGTAGTACCTTTCGACGATCCCAACATCTTAAGAGAGGTAAGGCATGACATCTCACTGGGGCAAGCATTGTGCACACATAATGGTTGAGTTACTGGTAGGTTGGATACAAAAGCTATTTGAGTCTCCTTATGCATGTATTTTCTTGATCCCGGAATTAGACATTAACTCTAACCATACAAATGTGCATATAATTAACTTGATCTTGGCAAATATCCATGTGTTTCCCTGCACTGACCACTCAAAGTATTGAGAGTATTGGGTAACACTTGCCTCAACTTGATGCTTAAGCTTGATCTTGTGCTTTTTAGCTAATAATAATAAGAATAATTAATAATAATTTATTTATACCCCGCCCATCTGGCTGGGTTTCCCCAGCCACTCTGGGCGGCGGCCAACAGAAAAATAAAATAAAATAATTGATTAAACATTAAAAGCCTCCCTAAACAGGGCTGCCTTCAGATGTCTTCTAAAAATCTGGTAGCTGTTTTTCTTTTTGACATCTGATGGGAGGGTGTTCCACAGGGTGGGCACCACTACCGAGAAGGCCCTCTGCCTGGTTCCCTGCAATTTGGCTTCTCGCAACAAGGGAACCGCCAGAAGGCCCTCGGTCCTGGACCTCAGTATCCGGGCAGAATGATGGGGGTGGAGACGCTCCTTCAGGTATACTGGACCGAGGCCATTTAGGGCTTTAAAGGTCAGCACCAACACTTTGAATTGTGCTCAGAAACATACTGGGAGCCAATGTAGATCTTTCAAGACCGGTGTTATGTGGTCTCGGCGGCCGCTCCCAGTCACCAGTCTAGCTGCCGCATTCTTATGGTAAAATATTGGTGGGAAGTGGTGGTGAAAGCTAATATAAAGGTACATGTGAGAGAAGTTCATACCTAGAATATGGTGGTGGTGAGAAAAACATATGTGCAGTACTGTACTAGAGATCGTTCTATTGTCGTCCTTCCAAAGTGATTTTGGCATAACGTGACTATTGCCCTAAAAATCCATTCTGATTAAGCTAATGCTGTCAAATTCTCTCTCTTCATGGGTTTTATAAAACTTGTTTAAAGTATGTGAACAAAAATGAAACCAAGTATCACCTTCATGTGAACTACACTCTGAATGTGGGGCCTGAGCTGAGGTTGTATCACCACCCTGCGGACATAGAATGCATAATTGCAGATGTTGGTAAGTTGTTTTGTCTATACTGACGAAGTTATAACTCCTGAATGGCTTGTTTAAGTTGCATGCATGATAGCTAGACAATTCTTATTCTATCCTCTAGAAATATAAACCACTGGGAGCAATGAAATCTGTGTAAAACTGAGTAGATGAGTCAGTAAACTGTCTGGATGGATTTTCTTTCTTTGCTTTTTAAGACTTTAAAACTCTCATAGCATGTCCTAAAGAGGTCTTGTTATCCAAAGGAGAGGCAAATATTTGCAATACGTAACCCCAAACTGTATGAAAGCAGTCGTCTTTAGGCTCTGGCTTCCACCATCAAATCTAATTTGAAACAAAGAACCTACTTCTACTTTTCTTTTCTTTTCTCTAACTCCATGACTCCTCCATTTTTATTTTTATTTTTGGATACATTATTTAATCACATTTTTTTTTTAGTGTAAACCATCTAGGGCACAACCCCAAATTTGACTGTGTACCACCAGTTGGCCTTCCAGATGCTGAGGGACTTCAACTCTATTGGCCATGCTGGCTGGGGCAAAGGGAGTTGGGGGTCCCAACAACATCTGAAGGACACCAGGTTACCCATCCGATATTGATAATCTTTATTTTTTGCAACCAAATGGAGAAGTGTTACCAAACAGAGAAGCACTTTCTGGTGTCTCTACCTATTAGCCATTTCAATGTTAAGCCACTACTGTCAGAAGCGTCATGAGATGATATCTTTTCATATAGCTTAAAAAAAAAAACCAACAACAACACTTAGCAACTTTCTTTTTTCCTTTACAGAACTACCAGAAGGCATTGGGTACTGTGACAAAGAGAACATGTATTTAGCTGTTCCGATTGCAGGCCTATACAAATACTGGAGCCTATATGTAGGCAGTAAGCCACTAAGTCAAGCCACTGCCCTCGCAGATGGGTATTTTGTTACTGCAAATGATACTCATCTAATATTGCAAGTGCCTCTCTTTGCTGTTGGGATTACTTATGAGGTATACAACGTGATGGCCTTGGCGCCTAAAGTTTCCTTATCTCACTTGATCGGAAAAGCAGTGATATAACTAATGTGATTTTCTAGGGATGGCGAGCCAGCAGAACTCCAGATGTTGCAAGTTCTATCCGACCCCAACTAGCAGGGCTAATAGTGATGATGGGGAGCTGTAATCCAAAATCTTCTGAAGGTCCACAGGCTCCCCATAGGCTTTTCTTCTGCAAGGATGTGTGTGTCAAAGTATGGATGCCCAGGGAGGGTGGACAGTGCCTCAGATGATGGCAGGGGTGAACAATGCACAGGTTCTAGGTATGGAGAAAGGGGTATTCACAGGTCTCTGTAAGCTAGGGCTATTATCCTTTCAAAGCAATCCTAGTTTATTAGTCGTGTGGGTTTTAACGGATGATGGGTTTTTAATTTATTTTGGTTGATGAGATGATGGCTCAAATGCTTAACTTTTAACTAATGCTAGAATATATAAATGAAAAGTTAACCTTATACACTTCTTAACATGTTTAAAGGAAGTGTCATTTGAGAGAATTCGAGCCAGGTTTGATCTTCTTCTGAAGAAAACAAGCACTATGGAGACTTTGGATATCTTCTCTGTTAGCTGCAATTTTCGCTCTTCGCAATTCATAGGTGAGCTGTATTCCAGTCCAGTTTATCACTAAAATGGGGAGATGTCTTATGATCTGATTTATTGTCTTTTTTAAAAGTTTTTTATTTATACTTTTCAAATTTATACATTTCACATTACAAAATTAGACTTTCTTCCTCTTTCTGCAGTTCCTTAAAAATATTTAATATCTTCTGCAGATCCAAATTCATTTAACTTGTTCATTTAATTATGTACTGTGAATATATACTCTCATAAAAGTGCTGGTTATTACAATAATCCTGCTAATGTTTTTATCTGTTTACACTTTATCTGTAAATATTCAATGACTCTTATGATCTGATTTATTGTCACGGGCTTTTCTTAGTGTGCTACCCTAATGGAACAGTAACCGTATCTGCTCTCATGAAGACTGTGCCATCCATTGACATGGGCAAGACTAGGCTTAAGGACAGCACCTGTAAGCCTAAGGAGTTTACAAAGGAACAAGTCTTCTTCCAGTTTCATGTTTCTACTTGTGGTACTTCACTAAGGGTTAGTTCTTGGGCGAAGGGTGTGGAGAACAGAAGGGGAAAGGGGTGCTCTTTCCAAGCATGATGAACCTGAAACATTTTTCCTGACAGTTTGAAGGCGATCACCTTATTTATGAAAATGAATTATTATTTGAACAAGAGATTCTTCCAGCACAGGGACCACCAACTATCACAAGAGATCCAGCATACAGGTAGGAGTTACTGGTTTTTTTTAAAAAAAAGATGAAACCAGCACTACTCTAGTATCTAAGAAATGCCACTTTTTTTGTAGGCTTACTATCTTGTGCTACTACCCAATCAAAGAGACGCTCATGCAAAGTGCTGTGATCTATGGCTCCTCCTCTTCTTCTAGAACTCTTCCTACTGGCTATGGCACAATGATGACTAGGACAAATGTGGCAGGTAAGCAATCTTGTAAAATGCAAAAACCAGGAAGTATGTAACTTCATTTTGTGTGTGTGTGTGCGCGCGCAAGAGAATAATCATTAAATACTTTCTTCTCCTATAGGTCCTAGAAGAGCAAGGCAAGTTCTACATATCATCTCAAGCATGTTCAAAGGTAACATTTTCCTAAAGGGAGAAGGAGCTATACTAGAACTAAAACTGAATATATCACTTGTTTTAAAAATGATTTCCTTCTCTTTATTGCTCTTGCTGTTGGCAGATGAATCTTTCACAGAAACCTATGGGCAACATTCCGTAGCTCTCCAATACTCAAGCGAACCTGTTTATCTTGAAGTTGAACTAAAAGACGAAGCTCCTGGTGTCGAACTGTTCTTGGATAACTGCTGGATGGCTGGGTCTGAAGAGTTTGGCACCATTCCTCAATGGAGCATCATTGAAGATGGGCAAGTGGCTCTAAACAACTGTTCCATAACCATATTGATCAAGCTTCATGGACTAATGACTCTTATGTTTCCTCTCTCAAACAGATGCGAGAGCAAAGACAGTGGATCTGTGAGCTTCAGCCCAGTTACTAAAAGTGACAGAGTGAAATATCCCAATCACTTCAAAAGGCTGAGAATACAGATGCAGACTCTTCCTCTGAAAAAGGTACAATCCAAGTGAAACAGACAGGACCAGAAAATATTCATGGTGCAACTTCCAAAGTTGAAGCAATCAGTTCACAATTGTCAGTTTTACTGGAGCATGAGTAATTAAGTTCTGTGGCATTCCCAATCAAATGTCCCACCCCACATTTGCAAATATATTGGGTGGGAAGTGCATGATAATGTGACCCGGTGGGCAGTACTTAATTTTAGTTTCTTTGGGATTCCATTCTATATGGCAAAAGCGCTTAAGCCAAATGCCTACTGAAGTTCAGCAAAACCAGAAATGGCATACAAAGGGCCAATGCGAATGATGCCATGCAGGGGAAACAGAATAAGCAGCCCTAGAGTATCACAGCACAAACATCTGACATCATCCCTCTTTGCTAGTGAACACTGGTGGGAGGTCTAAGTAGGTCTTTTTCTCTTAAAAGTTCTGAATGGCATAGACCTGGTCTGCACAAGTTGTGATCCATCAGGTCAAATGCAGAGAACTCAATCATTTCAATGGTTTCCCTACCTCTTTGCCTTGGAATACAAGAGGGGGCTGTGTTGGTTAAGCTTGCTCAGTGCTTTTCTTGAGTACCTTCTCACACAGAGAGAGTTTTGATGCATCACAGTTACGCAGGACTGCTCTATACTGTTGTCATCCAAGCACTGGTCAGAAGTGTGTCACTTTTAAGCAAGTTTTTAAAGGCTGACACTTAGCATATTGTTGTTTGAAACAAAAAAGTGTAAAATCCCACTGCAACAAAGCTAGCATATTTTCATAAAGCTTTTTTTAAAAAAAACAAAGTCCAATTAAGGGATTATCTCCATAGAAATAAAGCTTGCTGAAGGAGAGCACTTGGGAATAATAATAATAATAATAATAATAATAATAATAATAATAATAATAATAATATTTATTATTATTATTATTATTATTATTATTATTATTATTATTAAGTTATACCTCGCCCATGTGGCTGGGTTTCCCCAGCCACTCTGGGCGGCTTACAACAGAAAAATGAAACATGTTCAGCTGTATGACTTATTCTTGCAATTTTCTAAGCCCGCCTGAAAAAAGGGTCCTTTAATTTCTCTCTTCCCCTTCTAGGTATACTTCCACTGTACTGTAAAAGTCGGCACCTGCCTTCATCTGCCTGGTAATGGTCTTCCAGAAGGACAATGTTTACAAGGAAGGAAGCCTGGTAGGTGCACCACTGAAAACTCATAACCGGCTGCTTAACTTTTAATATGTATTGTAAGGTTACTTGTCCTATCCCATAATTTCAGTGTAATGATGTTGTTAAAGATTGGGGGGGGGGGTCACCGGCTCTTTTCAAACTTCCTGGTAAATATATACCCATTAATTCCAGGAACATTTGACTATACTTGTCATACTTCAGATCAGCGTTCTGAAATCCATGGTTATACAGTGGCTGGACCAGTCTTGGTTATTCACTCCTGAACAAATTAAGTAGTCGGACACACAGATATACAAGGTATGTTTGGGGAATTTCAATAAGCAATATACAGAAGAAGTTACTTTTTTATATAGAATTGTGCGTTCTATAGTTGTGCATCCATCAGTATTGCTGATTGCCTGTGGCAATTCAGGGTTCTCCAACCTACCTTTCGTAGACTTACCTGGAAACGATGATTGAACCTGGGATCCTTTTGCATGCAAAGCATCCATTCTGCTCAGCTATAGGCCCCAGCCTTATAGCAAGATGGTATACAAGATGCTGTGTATGCAGGTCGAAATAATGCCTTCGGTCTTAAGATCAATAACCTAGGCCACAATTGGTGCTGCAATATATACGCAGTTAGGTTCTGCTGATGACAAATAGATTTAACCTGTCTGAACTTCATTGATGACAGATTCAAGCATGTCTAATTCTACACTGAATTTTGGGCAGAGTCTTTTTCCCAGACTTTGAAACCATAAAAATGAACCCCGTGATCACAGAACCGCAAGACTGGTGTGGAGACAAGGACACTTTGCCTATTAATCCTGTTCTTGATCCTGCCAGAGGCATAGGCAACAGTCCAAGACAATGGCCCATCACCTGGTTCCAGAAACCCCTTTTGACAAATTTAGCAGCTTGATGTAGCCACACCTGCTGAATGAGAAGTTTGACTTAACTTTCACAAGCTGTCGACCCAAAACACCTACCTGGTATAAAACCTATGCTTACTTGCTGAATTGTGGGACAAGGGCAAGTCTGTGTGGTCCATGTATTTACCTAGTAGGCACCCACATGTGTAAGGGGGCAAACAGAAAATTACTTTTCTTTTGCAGATATAGCTACACAGCCCTACTTGCTATGGCTGGCCTTTGGATTCGGTGCATTACCTGGGACTGATTTAAAATGTACATATTGGCTTCCTATGGAACCACTTCATAAATAAAAATCTGGAGGTGCAAAATGTGAGTTGATCTTATTTTAGGACTGAATTTGCTACTTCTACAAAAAGCATTTTGAATATTTTTGAATCTTTTTTTGGGGGGGGGAGTCAAAAGGCCTGTGGGTTGCAGTTCCAAACTCAGATATTCAGTGCTGGATTGGGGAGGGGGTCAAGACCCTTGTTTGTCAAAGCATACAGTCGTACCTTGGTTGACAAACGCCTTATGAGTTGAACGTTTTGGTTCCTGAATGCCGCAAACCCGGAAGTGAGTGTTCTGGTTTGCAAATGTTCTTTGGAACCCAAACATCCAATGAGGCTGCAGGAGCTTACTGCAGCCAATCGGAAGCTGCGCCTTGGTTTCCGAACGTTTTGGAAGTCAAATGGACTTCATGCTAAGCTATCGCCTTCTTGCATAGCCTTAGTTACAAGGATAAAATGAGAACCTTGACTTATAATGCTTTGTGTCTTACAGTAGAAGGAATCAAACTGTCTCATTCTCCATGACCAATTCATTTGTTCTTGGAGGCAGAATCACATTATTTTGTATCTACTCAATTGTACTAGACAGCTTGGCAAATATCCAGGGTTAGCTAGTAAAACATTTTGCAACAACCCATGTCTTTGCCATTTCAAGCAACACCAATGTAACTTTATTCCCCATTTTGTAAGGCCAAGAGTTGAATAGCTGGCTGTCAAGCAACAGCCTACTTTAGACCTCCTGCCAGGTGTGCATGTGGGCCAAACTACCTCATAGAATAAAACAAAGGCTTATGTAATGCAGTGAGCCACTTCTAGACAACTATAGTAGAATCACCAGACAAAAGTATGGCCATTGTTTGACATTAATGGCGCAGATCTTATAGGAAGTGATGCATCCCCATTTAGAAGAAACGTGAGAAGTGCATAATCTGCTTTTCTTACAATATAGCCGAAGGCTTCCCGTAAACTGTCCATGTCTGAAGACATCATAGCCAAGGGAGAGTCCACCAACCCTACCAATCAGCAGCTGCCCATCTGCTAAATTTACAGGCCCCCGGGACTGTGAAAGGCACTGCCAGAATTGCTTCATGCATTCATCATATAGTGCTGGAAGGCTGTAATCCTGCATGCTGACCTATTTTTCTATAGAATCACTATAGCTTATTGTCTCTCTGAAGCTCAGCAGGCTCTTTTCCGTTGGAAATATATTATTAAAATGTAGGGGGTTTTTTTTTTGTTTCGCAATCCCCCTACGAATCAATCTATGAAGGCTTTACGCAATGATTATTAAACCTGCTTGTAAGAGCCAATGTGACTTGTTTGTCGCATTTGTCTAATGTCATAGGTGTGGCAGATTGTTTCATACTATGCAAAATCCTTAAATGAATGTGGCCCCTGAAGGGATTTAATGCTTGTCTTGGGAGAGAAAAGGTTACCCACCCTTGGTTCCAGTATCTCCAATGAACAGAACCTGAGACAAGGTTAATAAAATAATCTGCTCTCACTAGAAAACATCCACAGTACAAACTGGTTACACTTCAAATTAACTGACTTTAAATTTAACAAATTAACATAGTGGAGTGGGGTGGGGAACCTAAGGCAGAGAAAATGTGTGTTCCTATTACCAGGTGATCCAATCTCAAATTCATCCAAGTTCATCTGGAGTAGGATTTCAATAGTTTATTTTTAGCTTTTCTTCTTTATCAAGAATAGTCTGCTTTAAGCTCAGAGAAGCATCTTCGAACTTAGGGTTTAGCTCCAAGACCTTGTTGAAGTCCTTCATGGCTTCATCAAAGAAACCTGCCTCAAAAAAAAAAGAGATGCCTTTGTCTTACTCTGCATATGACTATTGTACTATTTTTCTGTATCTCTTCTATCAATACAATATATTTAATATTGTTGCCCTGCAGAAACTGCAACTCCTTACTTTCATTGTCTCTCACAGAACCCCCCACAAAACCCAAATTTGGTGGGTTGCCCTAACAAATTTCATAAATGAATAATAATTGTTATTCGCACCCTTTGGACGCGGGTGGCAGTGGGTTAAACCACAGAGCCTAGGGCTTGCCAATCAAAAGGTTGGCGGTTTGAATCCCCACGATGGGGTGAGCTCCCGTTGCTCGGTCCCAGCTCCTACCAACCTAGCAGTTCGAAAGCACGTCAAAGTTTCCGTGTGCTACTCTGGTTCGCCAGAATCAGCTTAGTCATGCTGGCCACTTGACCTGGAAGCTGTATGCCGGCTCCCTCGGCCAATAACGTGAGATGAGCGCCGCAACCCCAGAATCGGTCACGACTGGGCCTAATGGTCAGGGGTCCCTTTACCTTTGTTTTCCAAAGACACAAAAAGTGCACACCAGATACTATTCCTTGGCATAGTGCAGGCATCCCCAAACTGCGGCCCTCCAGATGTTTTGGCCTACAACTCCCATGATCCCTAGCTAACAGGACCAGTGGTCAAGGAAGATGGGAATTGTAGTCCAAAACATCTGGAGGGCCAAAGTTTGGGGGTGCCTGGTATAGTGTAATGATTAATATACTGAATAATAAACTCTGAACTAATTTATGTTTGTATGTCTGTGATTGAGGCGTCAATCATCTGGCTTCATGAGTAGACAGAATTACAATGGAGCATATAGAATCTATTACAAAGCAGTTAAGTTAGTTAGCAATACTAATCTTAATTCATAGGCCCAATAAGACAAAGCAATGGGTATTACAGTGCAATTGTGTAGACTTGTGTTTAGGAACTATCCAAATGATTGAGTAAACTGTTTATATGTGTGGTAGAAGTATATCAGGTCAAGCAGGAGATTAAGCAAGGTTTCAGTCACTGACATCATACTTTGAACTGATCTATTTCTGATACATTAGTTTGAATCTTCTTCATAAAAGTTTATCTAATAAATCACAGCACACAAGTAAAAGGGCAGAATCTTCAAACAAATAGGAAACAAAGCAGCTTTTTCAAAGTCAACACACATTATGGACACTGTGCCCTTTCAGATAGTGGGTCGTTGTGTTCTAGGGTCAAACATTGCACAAGCAGTTTATTTTTTACAGTGCTGCATTTCTAAAGTGGAATCTTTTGGGAATATGGTGTTATGTAAACCCAATGGAAACCATGAAACGTGCTGCTACAGTTTTGCATTGCCTTTTTATTCCATTTGTTAAAGGGACTGGGTTGGCATTCGGGAGGGGGGCTAAAATCTGGGTTTCCTCAGTAGAAGGACTGATAATGGAAAGGAGGTTTCTGGAAAAACTGCTCATACACTAGCATTAAGCCCTGGCAATGCATAACCACAGGAGAGCACTGGGTTTGTGCTAGAGCAAGGAGCAGAAAGTAGATACTGTACCTCTCAAATGTTTAGCAGCAGCAGAACCTCTGATTGTACTGCTGAATATAAGGAAGCTGGGGCTAACCAGAAGTTCAGCTCAAAACTAATTCCTGCACATAAAAAGGTAAAGGGTAAATGGACCCCTGACCATTAGGTCCAGTCGTGACCAACTCTGGGGTTGCGCGCTCATCTCGCATTATTGGCCGAGGGAGCCGGCGTACAGCTTCCAGGTCATGTGGCCAGCATGAGAAAGCTGCTTCTGGTGAACCAGAGCAGCACACGGAAACGCTGTTTACCTTCCTGCTGTAGCGGTCCCTATTTATCTACTTGCACTTCGACGTGCTTTCGAACTGCTAGGTTGGCAGGAGCTGGGACCGAGCAACGGGAGCTCACCCCGTTGCAGGGATTCGAACCGTCGACCTTCTGATCAGCAAGCCCTAGGCTCTGTGGTTTAACCCACAGCGCCACCTGCGTCCCTAATTCCTGCACATAGAATTATTTAATTTTAAATTAGAATTAGCCTCTATTCTGTGGATTTTGGGTTTGATCCTGCAAGCCTGAAGTCTGCCCTGTTTAGGGAAGTTTTTAATATTTGATGTTTTATTCTGTTTTTAATCTGTTGGGAGCTGCCCAGAGTGGCTGGGGAAACCCAGCTGGATGGGCGGGGTATAAATAATAAATGATGGTGATGATGCTAGGGTGCAGCCTCACTTCATACAAGTCAAGCCTAAGAGGCCTGATGAGCACACAAGAATCTGCGTCAGAATCTTGATAGACAGGGTTTCCTCAACAAAGTGGAAAAGGTTCCCAGAAGGTAGAAAGTTTTTAAGCCATAGGTCAAGAGAACCTACTCTGAATGTTGCCAATTGAATTAGGACAAAGAAATACATTTAAATATCTAATAATGAAAGCTTACTTCCATACCTAGCCTATATAATATTAATCCTCTGTTATAGTATGGGACTTCAAATTCAGGCCAGGCTTCTATAGCTGATGTATAATCCTCCATTGCTTCATAGAAGTCAACTTTCAAATACTTGATCTGTCCCCTGTTGTTAAATGCTGTTGCCAGATCATGACTGATGAAAAGAAAGGGAAGAGAGTTATTGTCAGCTATAAAGATTAGGTGCTACCTAAACATAAAATAATACAGAAAATCTGTCCAGATTTTAAAAAGTTAAGACACGGCTAAAATAAATTGAGTTTTAAAAATTAGGTGAATAAAACAAAAAATCTTTTGCTTAAAATACATCACACTTTGGAACTACAGGAAGAAGATGCACACAGTACTCACAAATCTGTTGCAACATCTTAAGCAACAACCCAGGGCTAATCTTGTGCATGTTTACTCAGTAGTACCACATTTTGCAGTGAGACTTGCCTTTAAAGTAAAAGTACACAGAACTGCAGCTTTGGGATTGCTTCCAAAATTGCTTCCTGTGCAAAGGACACGGAGGTTTGTTTTCCAAATCCTCATGTCCTATATCCCAACTTTTTCTCCAAGGAGTTTAATGTGCTGCCAGTAGTCCTCCCCCTCCTCATTTTATCCTCACATCGATCCCGGGAGGTAGGTTTACGAGGCAGTAGTGACTGATCCAAGGTCACCCAGTGAACTTCATTGCCCAGTGGGAGGATATGAATCATGCAGCCTGGCACTCTAACCACTACACCACACTACCTCCCCTTCCTTCCCCACCCCCTTTTAAAAGGGAAAACGAGGGGAAGGGGCTGTGAAGTTCATTACTGCAGCAGGGATATTGAAGGATTTTGGATGGGGAGGGGGAGAAAGTACCTAACAGTTTCCCTGCGAAATACACAAACACACACACACACGATATTAATCTCATCTATTGGAACTAGAATCCCCACCTGCCAGCGCATGCGCAGTACTCGATGTAGCTACTGTACAGCTCTTCCGCCCTTTCGTACCGTCTCTCCCGAAAGGCTGCGTGCGCATCACGCAGGACGTTCGGCGCAGGCGCAGACTCAGCTGTCGGGCCTCGGTCCATTACTGTATTATTATTATTTTAACGGCCGCTGTTCGGATGTGAGGATTCCTCGGCGGCTCCCAACCCGCAGCTCTTCCTCCCAGCCCGCCACAGAGCCCCCTTCCCTCCCCTCCTCCCGCGTGCGCGCTCGCCCGCTCGCGCCCAACTATCCTTCGTGGCAGCCGTTGGGGCTCAGGCAGCGTCGCGCGTCTCTCCTGCTGTGACGTCATCGGGAAAGCACCAACCATAGATCTATTCAAGAAATTAAGACTGCCGAACGTTTCGGAGCTTCCGGGTTAGTTTGGGATATTCGCTCGGATGGCAGCTAAGGGAACGTCCGTGCGGTTTTTTTATGGGTTTGGGCTACGGAATCTTACGGGGGAATAATAATTATTATTTTAAATATTACTAATAGTATTTATGGCAGTATGTATGCATATGTGTGTGTGTGTGTGTGTGTGTGTATATATATATATATATATATATACAGTATATAACATTATATATACAAATAATAATATTAATAAAAAAGTGGTTGGATGGCCCTCTATCATGGATGCTATAGGTGAGATTCTTGAATTGCAGCGGGTTGGACTAGATGACCCTCGGGGGTCCTTCCAACTCTCACATCATAAAATTGTAAATTTAAAAAGGCAAAAATTTGGAAATGACCCTGAGCAATACCCTCCAATATTTTCTCCAGTGAAAATAGGGACGTCTCATTATCCATAAGGATAATTTTACTATTTCTACCCCACCCATCAAACTGGGCTGCCCAACACATATAAAAAACATAATACAGTAAAACATTAAACATTACAAAAAACTTCCACCTTCAGACGGCTCGGGTTGGAGGATAACTCCTTACCCTCCAACATTTATCTGATCAAAATAAAGATCCTAAGGAAAAGCAGGACGGCTTCTCTAAATCAGGGACGTCCCTGGAAAACAGAAGGGTCCCGCAGTGCAGGAATTGCAATGAAAGAATCTCTGATAAATGGCCATCGAACCTCTGTTTAGAAACATCCAATAAAGGAGTCCACCACATTCCAAGACATTTCCACATTTCCACTGTCCAAAAGCTCTTACCTTCAGAAAAGTTCTTTCTCATGTTTAGTCTGAATCTCCTTTTTCTTGTAATGCCTTCTTTTGTTCCATCAGTTCAGGTCCTACCTACCCTAGTCTAGATCAGAAAAGCTCGCTCCATCTTCAACTTGACAGCCCTTCAGATATTTGAAGAGCACTGTCATCACCTCTCAGTGTTCTCTTTTCCAGGCTTAGCAATGTCTGACTCCCTCATCTGTTCCTCAGAAGGCTTGGTTGCCACACCTTTAACATCTTGGTCGCTCTCCCCTTACCCCTATCTGGACAGGGGCACTACACGTACAGTACACAAATAAGCTTACAGGTGCATATTCTCACCTGGGTTGAAAATTGAATGTGCAAAATGCACCCTCTGCATGTAGTTCGCACATGCAGCCTTTAAAAATAGCTAATATCCTGCTGATCAGCAGCTTGGGCAGAGCGTGGATTCAGCCTTCACCCAATACCTGATTTGAAGGTGTTTTAGCTTTGGGAAAAAAAACTCTCCATGTGCTGCTGTGACTGATCTGTTTGAGCATGGGTTGCCATCACAAATTCTTTCCTTCCAACGTTTCTGGAAACTTGTTTGGCCCAGTATATAGTGTCCATACAAAAAGAAGAAGAAGGAAGGCCTTGTGAAGTAGAGAGTGACTTCAGGTAACCAGAGACAGACAGGACAGGCTTTCATTTTGTTTGTGTTACGTCTCAGACCTCGTTTATGTTAAGAAAGTGTCCTGCCAGACTTGAAGAAAAGATTCAGATCATTTCAGTTGCAGGAATGGAAGAGTCATTAAATTTCTTTTCTTTTTTTGAGTTCATTCCGTCCTTCTATAAGTTTTTTTTGGGGGGGGGCGAAGAGAGTGGGGTCCTAAGCTATAGCTTGTTTAGCTTATATGTAAAACCAGCACTGCTCTTCAGGTGTGCATCGGGGGGGGCATGCTTAGAATGGGGCTGCACTTCTGGTCCTGTACCTGAAGTCACATGGCATCCCTCTGATGTCCACGGCTAGTATGTGAACAATCGGAGGAGGAATCATCAGCACTATATTATTTTGTGCCTTAGGTGCATTCCATGACAGCAAAGATAGAGAAAGAGCCAAAACCGTTTTAAATTCAGCTCACCTTATATTCCCTCCGAAAAAGTACTTTGGGCCTTTTCCCACCACGTAGGAAAAAATGAGGAAACCGGGGGGGGGGGGAGTTATTACACAGCGAGGCAGAACAAAAACTGGAAAAATATGTGAATCAGAATCAGATATTTCAAAGCCTTTAAAAAAAAATAAAAAATAGCCAGACCTTTTCATAAAATTGGCAGACGATCTGTGACAGGAATTTGACGGGATACCCACAAGACAAAAACATTAATTATTTTGCTGTGTTTATGAAAAAGTGATGTTTGTTAAGTCTGAACTAGTGAGGCTACAGAAAGTTTTGGCAATTAAAAAATGCAAATAGTCCTAGTCTCAGGTATTTACCATTCTATGAAGGTGGTGGATATTTGCCATCTAGTATTTTTAACAGTTGACACATGGAAGTTAGGATCCAAGCCACTGTGAATAGGGTGAGTTTGGCTTATTATATATTTGATATTATACATGCTCATCTATTAGCAGAAAATATTGAATGCACATGCATTTACATATGTGGAATCATTAATGCACTTGGTTGATTTATTTCTTAAATGATATTTATATATTAAATGTAAATGTAACTTAACATTTAGGCGTGGCAGTTTAAATAGGGTCACTAGTGTTCCATAACAGGATAACCTGAAGGAGCGTCTCCACCCCCATCGTTCTGCCCGGACACTGAGGTCCAGCGCCGATGGCCTTCTGGCGGTTCCCTCATTGCGAGAAGCCAAGTTACAGGGAACCAGGCAGAGGGCCTTCTTGGTAGTGGCACCCGCCCTGTGGAACCCCCTCTCACCAGATGTCAAAGAGAAAAACAACTACCAGACTTTTAGAAGACATCTGAAGGCAGCCCTGTTTAGGGAAGCTTTTAATGTTTAAAAGATTATTGTATTTAATGTTCTGTTGGAAGCCAGAGTGGCTGAGGAAGCCCAGAGTGGCTGAGGAAGCCCAGCCAGATGGGCGGTGTAATAATAATAATAATAATAATAATAATAATAATAATAATATACACATAAAAAGTGGGATATACTGACCAATAGTGGAATTCTCCATGCAAGGAGAAATCTGTGCGGAGGCAGCCAAATATTTCAGAGATAAATTGCTCTAGTTCCATGTTGAGGAAAGGCTGGTTCTCTCTCCCCACCCCAAAATTCTCTCCCCACCCCCCACTTCTCCACCCAAATGTGGCACCTGTTCTTTCATCATGGCTTTCATTTCCATCCAACCATCCCTTCTGAGGTGTGGGGCAACCTTCCTACCTTCAAAAATGAGGAACCATTTCCTGGGGTGATCTTCTCCAAAACAAAAGGTGTGCCCCCCCCCCTATAATGGGCTCCCTTAAAGGTTGGCTTTTGGAAGCTAGTAGAGGGGGCTGCTGAGAATGGAGAGGGAGAAAGCGAGAAATGGGGTGAGGTGGTCCCTCGGAGGGAGATCTCGGCTGTATGACCAGTTATGACTTGGTTGTCCAGGTGCAACGTCTGTGTCTGCCCACCCAGAGGCTGGAGCTACTCACCATGTTTATTTTATCTAATACAAGTCCTGAACATCTTTGACAGCTGTGTGAGTGGAATTTTTTTTGGACAGGTTTAACCTTCCTTCTTCAGTGCATCTCTCTGTGTTGACATTAAGTATCCAAAAATCAGAGACACAGAGCCTTTATTAGGAATGATCTAGTCCAGTGATGGGCAACCTTTTGAGCTTGGTGTGTCAAAATTCACCAAAAACCCAAGCATAACTTGGGTGGTGTGTCACTTCGAGAAAAAACCCATAATTTCGTGATATTTATAGTTTAGATAACAAAAATGTATAATTGTAATATATAACTGTATTTAATAAACCAAAAACTAATTATTTAACCAAACCAACCCCAAAACCCCTTATTTATCATAAAGTGCCCAGAGTTGTTGACCTTTTTTGGGGGAGCTGCTAACCTTTGGAGGTTTTTTGGGGGGTGCAAAAGTTGCTTTGCTTTTTTGGGGGG
This sequence comes from Zootoca vivipara, assembly GCF_963506605.1. NCBI lineage: Eukaryota > Metazoa > Chordata > Lepidosauria > Squamata > Lacertidae > Zootoca > Zootoca vivipara. The sequence continues at coordinate 17,198,083 of NC_083278.1, forward strand.
GTGCCCCAAAGCTGCTGCGCTTTTGGGGGGGGGGAAAGAGAACAAAAATAAATGATGAATAATACCTTTTCTGGAACTAACACACAGCACTGACATAGTCTGCCAAAGCGCCAAAAAAACCAGCACAGAACGGGTTAAAAAATTAACGCTGTTACACACAATATAGTCTGCCAAAGCGCCAGAAAAAACCAGCACAGAAAGGGTTAAAAAACCAATCTCTGGCTACCAGCAACAGACAAGCTGTAGGAGGAGCAGGAGAACAAATTGGGGGGGGGGGGGCAACAGCAACATGAATGGGCCGATGGGGCGTGTGCCAGCAGTGAGGGTTCTGCGTGTCACGTCTGACACGCGTGTCATAGGTTTGCCATCACTGATCTAGTCTACTTCCTCTCTTCCTTCAGTTTATATCTGTGCAATTCATTTTCCCCACCTCAGGGTATGAACATATACAGCGGTACCTCTGGTTAAGAACTTAAATTCGTTCTGGAGGTCCGTTCTTAACCTGAAACTGCTCTTAACCTGAGGTACCACTTTAGTTAATGGGGCCTCCCACTGCCGCTGCGCAGCCACCGCACGATTTCTGTTCTCATCCTGAAGCAAAGTCTGTATCCTGAAGCGTCTGTAACCCAAGGTACCACTGTATTCACACACAGTTAGGTTTGCCATACGTCTGGAATGTCCTAGACATGTCCGGGATTTAATTCTGGCAGGGAGTTTGGGAAATCGGCAAAATATCTAGGAGGTTGTTGCCTGAAAAAGCTAAATGACTCTTACTTCTAGAAATATGGCAGCCCTAACTTAGTGAACAATAAGCAGTGCCATGCGTGTAGAAAACTTGCTATTCAGATATAAAAGCATTTGTTTATTTTCAGGACCTGTGACAGAGAATAAGGGACAACTATATGAAGATAAGAACTCGCGTTGAATCAATGAATCTTACCACCATGGGCTAAGTCACTTTCACAGTGACAAACAAATTTCCTGTTTTTTAAATGTATTGTATACATTCTCACAGAGCTACATAAAAAAGGGGGGGAAACTTTTCCAGAGTATGCTGATCTTTATTAAAATGAAAGGTTGCAAGATGTAAATTACATTAACATGTGCCATAGGCAAATAATGTTAGGGGTTTTTAACCCGCCGCTGTACATTGTGTTTCATCCACATAGCAGTGATATTTGAGCCAGTCCATTCTGCTGATATATTTTGAGTCCTGGATTTAAAAATGGGGTTTAAAGGGACCTGAATGTCATTTAGAGCAGCTTGTCCCACTGGACACATATGTCTCTAAGGGCTTATATATATATATAATTTAAATGGAAATCAGAAATAGGAGATAGCATTTATATTCTACTTTGCCAGATGCAGAAAAGTTATTATAATGCACCATACCAGCCACAACTATTTATATGGCTTTAACTGTACCTATAAATGGATGGATATGAGAGGGGCAGATTTAAGTTTTAACCACTGCATTCAAATACAGTTGTAGAAATATGCACTGCACAGTGCATACGGCTATAAAAACAACATTGACTTATATGCAGAATGGACTTTCTTTGATTAGACACAATTATGTGCATTACACAAGTGGCGTCACTACACACATTTGCATTTTTTTAAAAAACAACAAAGCAACTCCTTTGAAAGAAAAGCTTGCAAAGTGCTATAGGAAGGAATTCTTTTTAATTGCAGCTGGTTCTTCAGCTCTAGACATGCTCTGCTCCATACTGGTATGCTTCTAATTTCTTGGACAGATCATCTAGTGGTCAACCGTTAAGGAACATATCGCATTGCTGCAGATCAGATTTTGCAAAGACGTTTGCTGCACGAGGAAGCACGCGAAACAGCAACGCATCCACCACTGAAAAGATCTCAAGAGAAAGGATATGTTTCGTAGATATTGCCTCAAGGTATGAAGTGGCCAGCTTGTGAAATTTAGCAAGTGATTCACATTTACAGGCCTCTTCCGTTGTCATAGAAGGAAGACGGCTTCTTGCTATTCCTGAGGAGAGAATGAACCATATGCATTCGGTTATGTATGTATTAACAATAGTTGTTACCCACTCTTCATTGCTCCAGCCAATCTCAGAGCAGGGTACAAGAAATAAAACATTGGTATCTAAACCAGTGGTTCCCAATTAGCTGAGTACTGCGGACGCCCTGTTTTTAAAAAGGCCGAGCCATGGACCCCCTTACTTTTGAAAATGTTGGTCTCTGTGTGGTAGTTTTTGCTATGTGAATGGTGCCACTATGCCTTCCAACATGTCCCAGTACAAAACCAGGGCGTGTGTCTTCCAGGCTGCGCTCCCATGTGAGTCACATGACCCATGGGAGAGCACAGCTCCCCAAAATGGGATTTCCTGGGCAGAAAACCATTTACGGTCTCCATGACAGAAGATATCATGACAGCATAGCTTTCCTCCTCAGCACATCTCTCTTCAAGGGTAAGCGTCGTCCTGTCATGCAGCTGTTACACACCACACATTTAAAAACACATTTCCACACACCCCAAAGAATCCTGGGAACTGTAGTTTGTTCGGCTGCTGAGTGGGGTAAACTACAGATCCCAGGATTCTCAGTTAGGTGCCTTAAATGCATGGTACGTACGCACCCAAGGGGAGACAGACCATTTCCAAGAAAAATGGCAGTAAGCCCACTAAGAATGCAGTTTCTCAACCAAATTGAAATATGTACTGGGGGGAAAAGAAGCAACATAATGCTTTTCCTTCCTGATGTATCACCCAGATTCTTACTTGAGCATGTTTTCTTATCTGCATTCAGGGTGAATCCTTCATAGCACTCACAACTATGGGAACTGCCACTGGGAACACAGATTTGTTGGCAGTCGTGGGTTCCAGGTCCACAGACGTCCAAAGCTGAAGAATGAACTATTTTTAAAAAAAGAGAGAGAATCACGATAAATAGGCTTGCACCCTCCCTTTCTCATCAAATATATGTTGAATAAGCTGCCATATGTTTACTTGAACAGGTCCTCTTATCCGGATTCAAGGTGTGCCCTTCAAAGCAGTCGCAGTGCCAAGTGTCACCGCTGGCAACACAGATCTGTTCGCAGTCATGGTCTCCAGTTGTGCAAACGTCCTTTTCTCTAGCTAGGGAGGGAGTTGAGCTATGCTGTGTAACTTGGTCTTCACGAAGACACATTTAGTTATTTAGCACATCAATATCCTGCCTTTCCATCAAGGGGGCTCAAAGTGGCGTGACCTGGTTCTCACCGACACCTCTTTTATTATCCTCAAAACAATCCCCATGGTCCATAAACAACACTCTTAACTATTGCACAGCCATTAGATAGATAGATAGATAGATAGATAGATAGATAGATAGATAGATAGATAGATAGTTTTTGGTTTATAAAGACTTTTGTAACTGGGGAAAAAAGACAAACTAATTGGAAAATCATTCGAAACAACATCTTGAGGTATTTAGAGAGAGCGGATGTGGCCTAATAGCTAGGTTTGTCACCTGATACATGGGGAACTCTCCAATTCTAACTGTACTTTAGCCATGACATGGCAAGGTATAAATAAAGCTTTGGGGATGCTATTCTCTCAGACCCAGCCCTCCTTTACCAGCAATATGGGAATGAATAATAATGACCCACCTTACAAGATAGTTTTGAACAACAATAAAGGTAAAGGGGCCCCTGACCATCAGGTCCAGTTGTATCCGACTCTGGGATTGCGCGCTCATCTCGCTCTATAGGCCAAGGGAGCCGGCGTTTGTCCGCAGACAGCTTCCGGGTCATGTGGCCAGCATGACAAAGCCGCTTCTGGCGAACCAGAGCAGCGCACAGAAACACCGTTTACCTTCCTGCCGGAGCGGTCCCTATTTATCTACTTGCACTTTGATGTGCTTTCGAACTGCTAGGTGGGCAGGAGCTGGGACCGAGCAACAGGAGCTCACCCCGTTGCAGGGATTCGAACTGCCGACTTTCTGATCAGCAAGCCCTAGACTGTGGTTTAACCCACAGCGCCACCTGGGTCCAATAAGATTATTCAAATGCGATTAAGAAATCACATTGCTGAATGTTTTCCAACCAAAAAAACCACAAAACCTCCCATCACAAAATGTGCTGGCTAATGAAGCTGCCAGATTCTTACGTGAGCAAGTCCTCTTGTCTTGATTCAAGACGTAGCCTTCAAAGCACTCGCAGTGCCAGGAGCCATCGCTACTCACACAGATTTGCTCACAATTGTGAGTCCCAGGTACACAGCTCTCCCCACCTAGGACAGATAAGGAACTACATTAATAATTAAATACTAAACTATTTTTTTTAAATACTGAAAAGAACCTCAGAAAATGTATTACGTGAAGGAGCCTCCAGATTCTTCCTTGAGCAAGTTCTTTTATCCGGATTCAAGGTGTACCCTTCATAACACTCACAATGCCAGGAGCCATCGGCACTCAAACAAATTTGCTCACAGTTGTGTGTTCCAGGCACACAGTTCTCTTCACCTAGGTTGGATAAGGAACTATATCAATAACTAAATAATAATTTAAAAAACAACAAATCTCTTCACAACGTGTTACCTGGGGGGGCCTCCGACTCCTTCCTTGAGCAAGTTCTCTTGTCTGGATTCAGTGTGTACCCTTCATAGCACGCGCAGCGCCAGGAGCCATCGCTACTAACACACAATTGCTCACAGTCGTGGCTTCCAGATACACAACCCTCTCCACCTAGGATGGATGTCAAGGAATTACATTAATAGTTGAATAATAAATGGATAAATTACTTAGAAAACAGAAGAAATTTCACAAAATATGTTACCCGAAGAAGCTTCCAACTCCTTCCTTGAGCAAGTTCTCTTGTCTGGGTTCAGTGTGTACCCTTCATAGCACTCACAATGCCAGGATCCGTCTGTACTCACACACAATTGCTCACAGTCGTGGTTTCCAGATGCACAAGCCTCTCCAGCTAGGACGGATAATAAGGAATTATATTAATAACTAAATTATAATTTAATTTTTTAAAAAAAACAAATCTGCTCTCAAAACATGTTACCTGAAGGTGCCTCCAACTCCTTGCTTGTGCAAGTTCTCTTGTCCGGATTCAAGGTGTACCCTTCATAACATTCACAGTGCCAGGAGCCGTCGCTACTCACACAAAGTTGCTCACAATTGTGGATCCCAGGCTCACAGGTCTCCCGACCTAGGAGATATATTAAGGAACTACATTAATACCTAATTAATAAATTAGTAAGAAGCCAAATCTCCTCATAAAACGTGTTACCTGAGGGAGCCTCCAACTCCTTCCTTGAGCAAGTTCTCTTGTCTGGATTCAGTGTGTACCCTTCATAGCACTCGCAGCGCCAGGAGCCATTGCTACTAACACACAATTGCTCACAGTCGTGGCTTCCAGATACACAACCCTCTCCACCTAGGATGGATGTCACGGAATTACATTAATAGTAGTTGAATGATAAATTGATTCATTGTGGTGGTGGTGGTGGTGGTGGGGAGAAATCTCATGAAATGTGTTACCTGAGGGAGCCTCCAACTCCTTTCTTGAGCAAGTTCTCTTATCTGGATTCAAGATATACCCTTCATAGCACCCGCAGCGCCAGGAGCCATCGGTACTCGCACAGAGTTGCTCACAATTGTGGCTTCCGGACAAACAACCCTCTCCACCTAGGACAGAGATCAAGAAGCTACCTTATCTGTTGTTCGCATCCGTCTGTCTTGAGCAGGCACCCCCAAACTTTGGCCCTCCAGATGTTTTGGACTACAATTCCCATCATCCCTGACCACTGGTCCTCTTAGCTAGGGATGATGGGAGTTGTAGGCCAAAACATCTGGAGGGCCGCAGTTTGGGGATGCCTGGTCTTGAGAGACAATGTCATGCGCTCTGGGGATGAAGTCAAGCCGCTGGATTAGCAGCACCGGAGCAACTTCTTTGGGGTACAACCTGGGCAGTGAATATAGAGGTCCTGGGCTGCCCAAATGACAAGACCCACCCACCGCTCAGCCTTGCTAATGTGGCCCAAAGGGAGCAGAGCAAGCGTTTGAGACCAATTGGATATCCTCACCTGGTTTGGCTGGCCAGTCGAAACCACTTCCCAAGGTGTGGCCGCTGTCGCATGCGGGCGGCTTCTAGTAGCCACAGCTGAGAGCTGAGTGCAGGGTGCAGACCAAAGGTGGAGAAACTACCCCAGAAGGAGCACAACAGAGGTACTGGTACTACCCCTCCCGTAACATCCCATACACCCCAGTTACATTAATATTAGATAATAAATTGGTAAACAAATGAAATATCACAAAACGTATTACCTGAAGAAGATTCTAACTCCTTCCTTGAGCAAGTTCTCTTGTCTGGGTTCAGTGTGTACCCTTCATAGCATTCACAATGCCAGGATCCATCTGTGCTCACACACAATTGCTCACAGTCGTGGCTTCCAGATGCACAAGCCTCTCCAGCTAGGACAGATAATAAGGAATTACATTAATAGTTGAATGATAAATTGATTCATTATGTAGGGGGGCAGCAGAAGAATTCTCATGAAATGTGTTACCTGAAGGAACCTCCAACTCCTTCCTTGAGCAAGTTCTCTTGTCTGGGTTCAGTGTGTACCCTTCATAGCACTTACAACGCCAAGATCCATCTGTACTCACACACAATTGCTCACAGTCGTGGCTTCCAGATGCACAACCCTCTCCACCTTGGCAGATGTTAAGGAATTACATTAATATCTGAATAATAAATGGATAACCTACTTAGAAAACAGAATAAATCTCACAAAATGTGTTACCTGAAGAAGCTTCCAACTCCTTCCTTGAGCAAGTTCTCTTGTCTGGATTCAAGGTGTACCCTTCATAGCACTCGCAGCGCCAGGAGCCATCGGTACTCGCACAGAGTTGCTCACAATTGTGGCTTCCGGATAAACAACCCTCTCCATCTAGGATAAGGAATTACATTACAGTCGTACCTTGGATCCTGAACGTCTTGGTACTCGGACGTTTTGACTCCCAAACGCCGCAAACCCGGAACTGAGTGTTCCAGTTTGCAAACGTTCTTTGGGACCCAATCATCTGATGGGGCTTCCGGGGCTTCGGATTGGCTGCATAAGCTTCCTGCAGCCAATCAGAAGCCGTGCATTGGTTTCCGAACATTTTGGAATTTGAACAGACTTCCAGAACGGATTCCATTTGACTTCCAAGGTATGACTGTAATAGTTGAACAATAAATGCAAGGGTAGGCAACCTAAGGCCCGTGGGCCAGATGCTGCCCAATCGCCTTCTCAATCCAGCCCACAGATGGTCTGGGAATCAGCGTGTTTTTACAAGAGTAGAATGTGTCCTTTTATTTAAAATGCATCTCTGGGTTATTTGTGGGGCATAGGAATTTGTTCATATTTCCCCCCAAAAAATAGTCCAGCCCACCACATGGTCTGAGGGACGGTGGACTGGCCCATGGCTGAAAAAAGTTGCTGACCCCTGAATAAATGGATAAATTACATAGAAAACAAAATAAATCTCACAAAATGTGTTACCTGAAGAAGCTTCCGACTCCTTCCTTGAGCAAGTTCTCTTGTCCAGATTCAAGGTGTACCCTTCATAACACTCACAATGCCAAGAGCCATCGCTACTCACACAAAGCTGCTCACAGTTGTGGGTCCCAGGCCCGCAGGTCTCCCGACCTAGGAGATATATTAAGGAACTACATTAATACCTAATTAATAAATTAGTAAGAAGCCAAATCTCCTCATAAAATGTGTTACCTGAGGGAGCCTCCAACTCCTTCCTTGAGCAAGTTCTCTTGTCTGGATTCAGTGTGTACCCTTCATAGCATTCGCAGCGCCGGGAGCCATCGCTACTAACACACAATTGCTCACAGTCGTGGCTTCCAGGTGCACAAGCCTCTCCAGCTAGGACAGATAATAAGGAATTACATTAATAACTAAATTACAAATTACTTTTTAAAAAAACAAATCTCCTCACAAAACATGTTACCTGAACGTGCCTCCAACTCCTTGCTTGTGCAAGTTCTCTTGTCTGGATTCAAGGTGTATCCTTCATAGCATTCACAGCGCCAAGAGCCATTGCTACTCACACAAAGTTGCTCACAGTTGTGGGTCCCAAGGGTGCAAACATCCACAGCTAGGGAAGGAGTGTACAGAAGAATTATGTCCGATGGTACCACAGAAAACATGTAATGCTCTCTGGCCAAATAACTTATTAAGCATTTCCTGGCTGAGATGGCACAACGGTCTCATAGAGAGACACAGTTCAGTTTTTATGTGGGGAATTTATTTACTTATTTTAAACATTTGTATACGGCTGTATCATGAAAAGATATATCAAAGCAATTTACATCAACAAAACCATATAATACATTTAAAAAGGGGAAAAAACGAAAAAAAACCTGACTTACCTAACAACATACCTTGGATCCCGAACACCGCAAACCTGGAAGTGATTGTTCCGGTTTGCGAATGTTCCTTTGAAACCCGAATGTCCGACGGAGTTTCCAAGACTTCTGATTGGCTGCAGGAGGTTCCTGCAGCCAATCAGAAGCTACGCTTTGGTTTTCGAATGTTTTGGAAGTCGAACAGACTTCTGGAATGGATTCCGTTCGACTTCCAAGGTACGACTGTATATCCTTATCCTAGCAGCAGAAACAAAGGGGAGTAATCACCATGTAGTGATTATCTTACCACAGAACGTCTCTCGAAATTTGGAAGCCAGCTTTTCTATCACACCATAGGTCTCCACATAAGAAACGTGCTCATTGACCGGCTCACTCACTATCAGCCGCAAGAACTCCATGTCTGCTCGGTCAACCCCAACGGCATAAATCTCAATTCCAGAGGCTCGAGCCCTGTAAGCCACCTCATGGACCTGATCCTGAGGCCGCCCATCGGTCACAATAATGACCACCTTAGGGACATCATGGGAAGAGTCCCTTGCCCCTCCGTCTCTGGTGAAAACTTCGTTGATGGCTGTCTGGATGGCCAAGCCAGTCATAGTCCCCACAGATAATGGATGGATGTGATAGATGGCATTCTTCATGGAAGCTTTGTCAAAGTACTTCTGAAGATTAAATTCAATCTTGACTGTGCTGGCATAGTTGACCACAGCCACACGAGTCGCTCTTTCCCCCACATCCAAGGCTTCAATCAGTTTGGCCAAGAAGGTTTTCACTTTTTCAAACTCCAGAGGCCGGACACTGCGGGAGCTGTCTATTATAAATACAAGGTCTATGGGGCGACTCCGGCATATATCCTCTGCAAGACAATTGAAGCACAATATTCCAAATTAAGTGGCTGGACTTAAAAGAGACATTGAAAAACTTTTGATTTTTTTTTCTTTCCTTTTTACAAGTTTGACTCCAGTGTGGTACAAATGGAAAATCGAGAAGTCTGCCTGCCTGGGATAGTAATGTGTAGCACAAAATGGCGCAGTTCTAGGTCTGCTCAGAAGTACATTTTAGAAGAATATAGAAGAGTTTAATGATTTTATCACTGTGAAAGTGTTGACAATATCAATGCTATTTTTAATTTTTAAATGATTTCTACACTAATGGTCATCACAACAGGCTTGACACAATTGGAATAGTGTGTTTTCAGATAAGTGTTTATTGTGGGATTGGAACTCCTCGCACATGCAAGTTTTTCACGATGTCCCGCCACCCCCATTTAATATGAAGTTACCAATTCTGGAGAAAATATGAAAGCAGGACACACACAAACATGTCACCAATGACCCATTTGTGATATTTCAACAACTTCTTTGCCGTTTAAGCCCCTGTCTGGAGATTCAACCATGATAGCAAGTCTGGGAGAATATTGAACACTTGTACAACTTTTACAGCTTCTTCAAATTCCCTATCCTCTCTTCACCCCCACCCTGCCTGCCTTATTTTGGTTGCAGTAGCTTAGCCACATGGCTCTAAAAAGCCTCTCTTGAGTTCCTATATAACAATGATTTGGGAACTTTCACCACTTTGCAACTAAGCCAAGTTATACTGCCTGTACAACTTTTCCGAGGGATGTATGGAATAGCACATGGAGCGGACCTTTGAAGGGTTCATAAGTCAACTAATTTTTAACTTAACAGATGTGGGGGTCTTCTTCTATGCTAGGGGAAGAGGGAAGTTTTGGAACTCACAAGGGCATAATTAAAAGTTCTAACAACCTATATTTCCATGCGAATTTATAATATATTATTATGACTACTTGGCTTTTCTCTAAAGCACCCTGGTATCCTCCAGATGCTTTGGGTGACAACTTCCATCATCTCTGATCATTTGTCATGGTAGCTATGGGCTTGTGAGAGCTGTAGTCCATAACATTTCGGCTACAGGGTTGAGAAAGTCTGGCCTAAAAGTACCCCAACGTGTCATCAGGAATTCTCATCAATCCAATATGGTTGTTGAGTATTTATGATAGAATGCCTGCCATCATCACATCTCTTGTCAATAAAAAAAAGATACACCAGAACAATTTGTGTCCCACCTGCAGACCTGCCAGAAAAAAGGAGATTGTGATGGTCCTAAGTGGGGTAACTGTACCCTTGAAGGACCAGATGCTCAGTCTGGGAGTCATTTTGGACTCATGACTGTCCATGGAGGCGCAGGTCAATTCTGTGTCCAGGGTGGCTGTCTACCAGCTCCATCTGGTACGCAGGCTGAGACCCTACCTGCCCGTGGGGTGCATGCTCTGGCTATCTCCCACTTGGACTACTGCAATGTGCTCTACGTAGGGCTACCTTTGAAGGTGACCTGGAAACTACAATTAATCCAGAATGCGGCAGCTAGATTGGAGACTGGGAGCGACCACCGGGACGATATAACACAGGTCCTACATTGGCTCCCAGTACGTTTCCGAGCACAATTCAAAGTGTCAAGGCTGAGCCCTAAACGACCTCAGCCTAGTATACCTGAAGGAGCGTCTCCACCATCGTTCAGCCCAGATACTGAGGTCCAGCTCCTATTATTAATGTTATTATTATCTGAATATTTGGGATGGCAAGACATGGAACATATAGCCAACACCTAGAAAATATGCCTGACCTTTAGCATTTCTCCAGACCCTCTGCCCATAGCACAGAAGCTAAATTACCTGTAGAGGAGACTGTTGAAAAACCCTCTGTATCTCCAGAGTAGGGTTCATCGGCCCTTGCTGCAGCTTTTCCACCGAATGTCTTGCCCTGCAATGGAATGGAGCGCAAACCTACCCGAACCGAGCGCTTAGGAAACCTGTACCGGACCCCTAAAACTGCAGGCAGTAGTAGGAAAAGGCAAGTGCCAGGCGTCTTGAGTAGCCAGAGCATTTCAGCTGCTTTGGTTTGAACACCAGTTCCTCTACCTCACCGACGCTGTCTGTGTGCTTTTCCTTGAGACAGGTTTTATTTTATTTTTGAAGTTCCTGGCCAGAGAGCAAGTGTGTGGCGGGCAAGGAGAAAGCACAGTCAGTTCACTCCACCCTTTCCCAGGCCGGGGTTTCTTCCGTTGAGTCACCCACCTTCCCTCAGTAGCCTTCTCAGTAATCACAGTGTTAAGACTCACCAGAAGGGGAAAATCAAAGCCAGCATGAGGCTTTGCTTCATCAATCAAGTGCTTCAGCTGTCAGGTTTTGGGGTGGCCAACTTCGATTTAGCAAGGGGATCAGCTGCAATGAAAACAGGGCACAAAGGGAAGCCACTACCCAAGAAAAATGCAGGGCAGGGTAGAAAAAAAATGTATCTAATTCATCGACACTAGCATCCGATTTAAATTCATAGGTAACTGGACAACCAGGAAAGTGAATTTATCTCCCCACCACCACCTGTCTAAATCTCTTTGGGAAAACTCGTACATGCATCTCAGATTAAATTGAGAGATTTAAAGTGATCAGCTAATTGGAAAGTAAAATAGTATCACCATTTTGGAAGAACAAAGGGAGATGGCTTGAATTGTGTCAGACCACATCTAGCTCAGCAATGCCTAAACTACTCAAGTAATATTTAAAGCAGCTCGGCAAGGATCTGGAGATGTCAGGGCTTGAACCCGGGACTTTCTGCATCCTTCTGCCTGATGGCCTTTTAGCTCAATGTGCCTGCTGCATGCTGAATATAGGTACCATTTCACATTCAAGCAAATCAATGTTTGGATAATGGCAATGAAGTTGCACATGTTGTTCTCGGCACGGTAACAGACAGCCAAGGAGCAAGTGTTGGCTTGTTTACATGGACCACCACCCTCGTATAAACTCCCAAGATGACCAATAGTCCAGATTCCGAAATCCGGAGAATCAACGTCAGTGATACAAATGGAGCTGAAATCCTCCTGCTTCCTAAAAATATAACCAGACTTCTTGCAAGCACAGATATGTACTGTACATAAGAACAGAAAAGTATTCAAGCAGTGAGCCCATCATGACAGCATCTGGCTATGCCATCATATCAGAGGGTTGCAGCCAACTACGGATTAACCAGAGTAGACGCACTAAAATCAATGGGCCTAAGTCAGTCATGTCCATTAATTTTAATGGGTCTGTTATGGATAGCCTTTTAATTAAAGCCAGAAAAATTGAAACGTACAGCACAGTACAATATCTACCCTGAAGATTGAAGTATCAACCTGGGAGTCAATATGTTTAACAGCAGTTCTGAGATCTGAAGACCAACTGAACTCCTTGCACCTGTTTTTAAAAGGTGTATGGGGAACACTGCAAAAGTAATGTTTATGCGGTATCTGCCATGGAGATTGAGATATTGCAGTTAAAGTTGATGTGCATATTCAGGACTGTGTTTTTACCTATCAAACTTGAACACCCTCTTGAAAGTAGATAGCACAAACAATCTGTTTTGAAGACTGGGAGATCGCTCTGAACTATGTTTATAGCAGAATTCTGTATCTGAACTTCAGATACCCAGCCTGCACCCCACATCTGTTTTATGGTTATGGGAAAATAAAATATACATGTTGCAATGTCATGAGGGCCAAATTAGACAGCTCTATGTTGGGGATGGGATTAAGCTAAGGAGTCCCATCACCTGCATAAGGGCGTCTGTAACACAGCTTTCCCCTCTCTATTCCCCCCAGGCCGCCTGAAATTGGCTTTGGGGGGGTAGGGGTTGGGAGAACCCCCATAACAGTATGTAGGGAGAAGGGAGGTAGGGTTGTTTAAAATGCTTCCCTTAATGGAATGATCATATTAGTGCAACATTGAATTCCTCCCAAGGGCTTCTTCAAAGCAGCTAAGTGATATTGGATTGGGACCATAACATCGAAGAGGGGGCTTACCCCTCTTTCCATCCAGACCAGGCTTTGAGATTGACTTTTGTCAGCCACCCAACTCTCTCCTGGAATCCTCTCCCAAAGGACAGTTGGTGGTGGGTGGGGGAAACCTCTGGAGTAGGCTCAGAGGTAGTCTTGACCCATGTTCCCACTCTCTTCAAGGGTGGACAAGTCCATTGAAGGTGCTTCCCCAAGCATGCCCTAACACAGGCATCCCCAAACTTCGGCCCTCCAGATGTTTTGGACTACAATTCCCATCTTCTCCGACCACTGGTCCTGTTAGCTAGGGATCATGGGAGTTGTAGGCCAAAACACCTGGAGGGCTGCAGTTTGGGGATGCCTGCCCTAACATCTAGAGCAGGGACATGCAACTCCCAACAGACTGTGATCTAATCACAGTAAAAAAAAAAACTGGCAGTGATCTAGGATCTACCCATTGTCATTGGATGGGCCAAAGTTGCTGAGTTTTTGTTTTGTTTTTTAAGGAAGCCCCCTTTTTGGGGGGGGGATCACTGTGGGGCCAAAGATCCACCAGGCATGCCTTCTAACAATTCAACCCAAGCAGGAGATGGTCCAAATAACCTGCTCCCTTCTTGAAGAATGGTGCCCTCATCACAATCCCAGCCAGAGTTCATATGCAATTTTAATGTAACTAGAGACATAGGAAGCACATGCACAGACAGAATATATTGCAAAATTCACTTTTCCACTCCAGAAGGGAAACCTGATGCCTTGACTTCAAAGTATGTGTAAAGCAAGTATTGCTAAAATTAACGGTCCATGTTTAATACATAGATAAAGCATACTCTGTAAAATATTATGTGTGCCATTACCCCACACGCAAATGTATTACCGTATTGGCCTGAATATAAGCCTCACTTTTTTTCCAAATTCCGACTGTGAAAGTGCGGCTTAAAATCACGGCATTACAAAAATTGGCTTTTACGATATCGCTGCTGAAACAGACATACAGTAAAACAGAATGGGTGCGAGTGCTGCGCAATTCTAAGCGAGTGGCTTATATTTGGGTATTGTCTTTTTTTCTTTCCCCCCTGGAATTTTAAAGATGTGGCTAATGTTCGGGCCAATATGATATTTAAAATTGCCTTGGTATCTTTATTTTTTACTTTCTCTCTCTCTCTCTCTCTCTCTCTCTCTCTCTCTCTCACACACACACACACACACACACAGAGAGAGAGAGAGAGAGAGAGAGAACCCAAGCTATGCCTTCAGATAAACAGAACATGAGATACTACTGAACTGTCATACAGATACAGTCTCCTATGTCAACCCACAGTTAATAGCAGTTGTCCCTGGCTCCAATGATGAAATAGACTTAGCACTGGCACAAAAGAAAGGAGATATGAAAGCAATTTCTTATACCACCACAATTAAAAATAAATGTATATTCTCTGGTAATTAATTGTTTTTGCTTGAAGCTACAGGACTTATTTCAAAGTATGAGTTTTATTTTAGCAGACAAAAAAAACCCAAGAATTATTTTAATGAACACAACAAATGAAATCATACACCACTGGATTATTTTTTTAACAAGATTTTATTAAACATCATTTATAAACAAAGGTGGAAATGCACACAGATTGGAAGCATGCAACTGACACAAATGTAATTTCTTGCTGCACTTTTGCTGCATTCACAGCATATAGGAAAAAACTTCAAATTAGTGCCAGCTTTAGGCTTCCTGAACATACTGTTTTCAAGGCATTGAATAACAATAAAGAAAGGTAAAAGAAAGTGCAAGTATATATATATATATATATATATATATATATATATATATATATATATGCATGTATATATATATATGTCGTATACCACATCTGAACTTCCCACTACAATATAAATGAAGAAAAAAAACACAAGCTGTTATCTTGCCAACTGATCAGATTGTCCTTCAGAACTAATCCGTATTTGTAAAATGCCTGATCATGTGAACACCTACATCCGATACTCATCCTTATTTATCAGATTAAATGAAAACCTAAATGCATATGAATGAAGTTATATACAAATATAGAGGTACTTGCAGAATTAAACCCTAAGGCATAACTGTGTAAAATGATTGAGATGATCAATGAAATTAAAAACTACTGGCAAGGGGATGATTTTCATATGGATTTTAGTAAGGTTATATCAAATGCCTCTCAACCATGTAGCTTTGCACCTAAAGCCCTGAATATTAAAGCAGTCTGGCAATATAAAAAAGTGAAGCTGGTACAGGTGTTCATCCATAAGTTTTCAGTTTTCTTCAGGCAGGTATGTAAGGAGGTGGAGGTTCCTTCTCCGGCATCTTTACTGCCATTTCATAGGTGGGCAGGACATACTATAGAAAGGAAACAGAAATTTTAAATATATGAGGAAGTTGAGAAACCAATTTCAGATAACCTCGAGCAAGTTTCACTGCTATGTGTTTTAGGACAGGCCACAGAACAAAGTGGCTTATTGCTGAACAGTGTGTCAAGATACCTGCATTTAAGAGTTCAACAATAAATCCAATGGATTCAGAATAACTTTACCCTTAGCATAAACATTTTAGATGAAGCTATCACTTTGTGTCTTCTGGTCAAGCAAGTACCTGGCTTGTGTTACGAGTAGACTTGCAAAGAACTCCTTCGCCCAATGTTGAAAGATTGCAAATTAGCATAAAATGAAAACTGCTCACATTTTGTGCTACTACTTTATCACAGAAATCAAAGAAAGTAAGTTGTTTGGGGGTGACTGCTCCACCTCAAGAGGTACAGCACAAATAATAGGTAAAGGGACCCCTGACCATTAGGTCCAGTCATGACGGACTCTGGGGTTGCGGCACTCATCTCACGTTATTGGCCGAGGGAGCCAGTGTAGGTCATGTGGCCAGCATGACAAAGCAGCTTCTGGCGAACCAGAGCATCACACAGAAACGCCGTTTATCTTCCCACTGTAGCGGTACCTATTTATCTACTTGCACTTTGACGTGCTTTCGAACTGCTAGGTTGGCAGGAGCTGGGACCGAGCAACGGGGGCACACCCCGCCGTGGGGATTCGAACCGCCAACCTTCTGATCGGCAAGCCCTCGGCTCAGTAGTTTAACCCACAGTGACACCCGTGTCCCTAGCACAAATAATACTGAAGAGTAAAATGTGATTTCGGAGGCATCCCTCCTGAAAAGTTCACTTTCCTTCAGAATCATGCACTCACAAAGATAAACACTAAAATAAAAGTTTTCCTTATTCCAATTCATTACATGGTTCACTTCATGTAAGCATTTGTTCTGTTATAGCATACGTTACAGCAGACGCTTACACAGGGAAACCCATTACAGCTATTTCAATAATTGTACTGCTTTAATAGCAGGCACAGATACAATTTGAAACAGCTACTAATTTATTCATTTGTCAGATGTATTCAGGCCATAAATGAGTGGAATTTTGAAACTTTTATAAGATTCCAGAAAAATTCATTGATCGGGAGTTGCCAAACATTTTTCATTTGTGCATCATGCTAGCCCAAATCAGGGCATAGCAAAACTGACCATGTGGGTTCCTGGAGAGGAACTTGCAGCTGCTTTGCTCCTCATTGAAATACTCTCTTCAAGCTCATGGGTAAAGTTCTCTCCACACTAACCACAAGCTGTAACCAAGACCACCACTTGGTTGAAACTCACGGTTTGCCTGCAGAAAGCTTAACCAGAAACCCATGACACTAAGTCAAGCCTTGGCTCAACTCAGTAAGGTGCTGTAGCGAAAAGGCCCAGGGAAGAGTAAAGCAGTTGCAATCCCCTTTCTGGGAGCTCGTATGTATGTCTGGATAGTCCCAGGCTTGGCTAACCATGATATGCAAACCAAGCCATTACATAACATTTGCCTTAATATACTGCTGTCAGTTTGGTACCAAAGTTGGTAGCTATTAGATTTCTCATGTTGTTGTATTTTGCCTCCAAACACTTATGCTTGACGGAAGAATGCTAATTTGGCACTTGTAAGCAATGAAGTTGGTTCAAAGACATACTGGATAATGCCATCAGCCCTGTCACTCAAAGTTTCAACTGGAAGCTTATTTTGGTCTTGTCAAGATTTTACCTGAGGAGGTGCTTCAAATGCAGGGTACACTGCAATCTCAGGCAAGTTTCTGTTGCAAATGTATTTATAGCAATTCCACACACAGTTAATTAGGTAGGCCTGCAAGGGAACAAACAATATTTTAAAATAATGAATAGCAGAAGATTTGTGAATTACATTTCTAGGAAGATCATTCATACATACATACATACAATTCAGCAGACATGTCATGTAAGCTTATTTAGTTGTTTGTTACAGCACAAAGTGCTATCATTTTCTAAGGAACTGAAGGCTGCTACAGCTAAAACTACAGCACAAACACCTTGTTGTCACAGAGCCAGCACTTCTAGTGCATCAAATTAAAATACCTTCATTTTAGCTGGATAGCATGCCAACATCAGCATAATGTATATGGAGAACAAAACAAAACACAGGAATGTAAACTTCAGAGATGCAGGGGAGATGGAATTTAATTATTTCAACAGTTCCTAACTGTGATTGTGTACTCTTTGTGCTTAAAAAAATCAGGTCCAAACAGAGAACTTTTAGACTAGATTCTGAAACTGCTATGAAAGGAGCTGAAATTATCAAACTGAAAAAGTAAAGGCATGGTGCTGAGTGCATCATCTCATGCCTCTTTGAGCAGAAAAGCTTCATGCAACAGACCTCCACACCTATCCTCAAGCTAATTTGTAGGCAGAAAATTAAAAAGACAGGCCAGGAACCCCTGGTGTATTCCACTGTCAAGAAAGTGTGGACCCTTTCCTGGATGATGGGACAAAGGGGAAAGCAGTATTAACAAGGTAACCTGATGCTACAAAGAGGCTGCCTCCTAACTGTTAGCAGTGGGTGGGGAATCTTTAGCCTGCATACTTATTTATGTCTTCCAGGCTCCTGAACTTGGTCCACTAGGGCTTTTTGGCAAACTATACCTGCCTGCCGTATGACTATCACGTAACACCAGGCATGGAAATCTATTACCTCCAATCTAAGCACACACATAGTTTTATACTATATGGATGCCATGTACTTGCAATGTATAGTTCATAAAACATGTTTGTCTAAAACATCCTAAAAGTTACTGTACTAGTCTGATTGGTAGTAATTTCATCTTCTTTTTTATCTCTGACCTAGTACAACAGACTCTCTGCTTCACAAGGCCATGCTCCATAAGCTGAAACATAAGAATAGGAGCAGACCTCACAAACTGGTTCTCACATTTAGTAAACATGGGGGGGGGCAGGGCAGGGCAGGACAGAGCTTATTAGTTCCATCATCTTTCCGTTTGTGGGGGTTGACCTTGTGAAGTGAGGAGTTCCTTGTACTCATTAAATGCACAGGGAACCTCAAGTACTTTAGAAAAGTGTCTTTTAGCTAACAAGGGAATTAGCACACTCATCTCAACTTGCTATAAACCCGGTTTACTTAGCCATAAGTTAAACACTCGAAGAAGGCTAGAGAGAAAATTCAGCAACAACACCAGTGTTCCCTAAAAGTTGCAATGTATAGAATCCAAAAACTGACCTTCAAGATGATCACCAAGGCAAAAAACACCAGAACAGTGAACAGAAGACAGCTTGAATCAAGGGAAAGGAGGTCATCTTTGTATGGAAACTCTGGCTAGTGAAGGAAATAGCAATGTTTTAAATATAGACCAGGATAATGTTATTCAACAACTTCAAAAGCTATCTTTTGTACTTAGAAGTTCTTTTTTAAAGAAAAAACAAACAAATCTATGTTTCCTAAGCTCTACTTTATCTGTAAAGAAAATCAGATGAAATGAAAACAGTTTCATAGAGTATCCATTTAGCTTGTGACAGATACACCTCTGCTTGGGAACCATAGAAGGCAGGCCCATACAAGTCTCCTGGCGTATTTAAATATGACACAGATCCAATCTGGGAAGCAAGGAGGAAGTCAATGTGTTTCATTAGCATGGAATCCAAGGCCAAAACACAAAGATTTTCCTCAAAAGTTTCAGAAGGGAGGAATACACCAGTCATAACCAGAACAAGGATGTCAGACCTTGTTCTTTTAAAAATGAGTTTAAGTTATAATAACATTCAACCAAGCTATAATTTTCATCCACTAAAAATACAGCTAGTAAATATATTTTAACCAATATGATAAGGGAGAACACCTGCTGTTAAACAAACAAATGTAGAAGTTTTCTTTAGAAATAAAGAAGTTAGGATCCAAACATACTGGGCATGCATGGAGGTCACTAAGAATGAGCCACAGCAAGCCACTCACTCATTTCCCTCTGCTCCTCTGATGCAGCCATGAGTTTGGAAGTTTTTGCTTTCAATGTTTATTAACCAGTTTAGCATATTGTCTCAAATCTACATTGTAAACAAGCTAGCTTCATAACCCATGATCTAAAGCCAGCTTGTTTCAGTGTTAATCTTTATACTACAAGCTGAAGTCATTATAAATTAGACATGAAAGCTCCCAAACTGCTCGTTGTGGCCAAGGGAGCAAAGGAGGGGGAGCACATGAGCCCAAGGCTCACTGCACCTCATTATCACCATGCTAAATCGGCCATTATCTACAATGGTTCCCTCATTGCGAGAAGCCAAGTTGCAGGGAACTAGGCAGAGGGCCTTCTCGGTAGTGGCGCCCGCCCTGTGGAACGCCCTCCCATCTGATGTCAAAGAGAACAACTACCAGACTTTTAGAAGACATCTGAATGTTTTTAATGTTTAATAGTTTTCTGTATTTTATTTTTCTGTTGGAAGCCGCCCAGAGTGGCTGGGGAAACCCAGCCAGATGGGCGGGGTATAAATAATAAATTATTGTCTCCGTATCAGAATAAAACATTTACATTTAGACACTTACCAGCTGATCCAGGTAGTCCTTTATTCTTGGCAAGTATGTCAAAGAACTTATAGCCACCAGACAGCTGAGAACAAAGTCAAAGAGCTGGTAACAGAAGAATGGAATCAGCCAGCCAACTCGATGCTAAAAGTGCAAAACAAGAAGAGTTCATTAATTCTGAAGTGAATCGAATCAAGGAAAGTTTAGTGATGAAAACCATTCATATATACTTACAGCAATTGCTCCATACACCATCATAGCACTTATTGTGAACATGAGGAGCGAGATAGCAAAGAGAACACATGCATTTTCTGGTGGGAGAAAAACACAAAGAGTCATTTTTAACAATAAAAGTACATTAAGGATTTATATTTGCTGAACATCCAATTAAGCACCTTTCAAAATGGACTGAAAACTAACACATATCGCAAAAGCACTGTGCATTGGTAAACAGCAGAGCACATCAGAATGTGGCAGAAGAAACTAATTCGGAAATGTGATCAAAAGTATTGTAGGTGCCTCTAGTAACTGCTTTTTGAACCACCATTTTAAATATACAATATGATGAAGAATTTCTATCACATAAAGGGGATATTGCAGCACACTGACAATCTATCAGTATGTAGGCATAAGTGCTACTATAGAGGCATAATGGAGCCCACTTCTAAGGTACCAGAACTCTCTACATCTTCAACAAATTTTAGCACTCACGAATTTTTTCACCACAACGATATTTTCCAAATTGAATTATTTTATCTATCTTAGGAATGCTGGTTGCAAGGGGAGAAGCTAGTTTAATAATGCATATTCCTTAAGAATACTTAAGTTTTCTTTTTATGTTCTCTATAGTTTCACCTTTGTTAGACAGCTTTGCAATACTACTCTTCTGCTGAGCATCTCAATGTCACTTGGTAGGGAGGGAGCACCTTGACTTCTGCTATGGATTTTAGAGCAGTTGTCTTCAACCTTTTTAGACCCATGGCCCACCTTTGACCCAAACATGCATTTGGGGACCCATTTCTTAATCTTTTACAATATATTTGCATTGCGGCAGTGCTCTTGTTGTGACCCATCATGGATTAGGCCATGGTCCACTAGTGGGTCCGGACCCACCAGTTGAAGGCCAACTGAGTTTCAGTCTGCATTTCCTGCTTATCAATTTTTTGACCAAGTCAGCTTGACTCTACACAAATAGAATAAGATACAGTGCTACCTCAGGTTACAAACTTAATTCATTCCGGAGGTACATTCTTAACCCGAAACCGTTCTTAACCTGTGGCATGCTTTCGCTAATGGGGCCTGCTGCCGGCGCGCGATTTCCGTTCTCATCCTGGGGCAAAGTTTGTAACTCCAGGCACTACTTCTGGGTTAGCAGAGTTTGTAACCCGAAGCGTTTGTAACCAGAGGTACCACTGAACTGTTTAATGTCACTTGAGATAGAAGATACTTTGCCATTCGAGTTTTATTTGTCTAAAGAAAGCTGAAAGACAATATGCTAGGCAACACTTACAGTCACAAGAATAATTCTTAGCTGAAAAAGGCATTACAGTAGTTAAGTTTCTTCTGTCTCCAACTGATGGAGTGTGTTGTTTTCTATACATATCTTCCATGAAGATCTTTGTATTCAAAGTTGAGAGGTCAATGTGAACAGACCTCCTGTAAATAGGACTTGCGGAGTGGTGAGGGATCTTCTAATCCAGTCTTCCTCAACCTCGGCCCTCCAGATGTTTTTGGCCTACAACTCCCATGATCCCTAGCTAGCAGGAACAGTGGTCAGAGATTATGGGAATTGTAGTCTCAAAACATCTGGAGGGACGAGGTTGAGGAAGCCTGTTCTAATCAATCATCTTCTAATCAATCATCTTCTCACCAAAGAGAAACATAGACATGTTTCCCCATGTTCTCTGGCATATGCAAAAAAGAAAGCCACAAATTATGGCTTGGCAAGCTAAGTGAAGTGCTTGATCCCCGATAATGTACCTCACAAATGAATTTAAAAACACATTTTGATATGGAGTTATGTACTCTGAAAAACACACAATACACTACAGTATATCAAAGATAATTGCTCTCTAGGAAATATATATACCTACCAGCTACCCTCTCAGAGGGATAGTAGCTACCAATGATTTCAGATTGGATATCCACTGTTGGCACAGTATTAGGGTGAGTAACTTCAACAGTCAGCAAAATGCCCATCAACAGATTCACTACCTGCAAAAAAACAAAAGAAAAGCTACTACAAGAGAACGGGGAAAAGCAAAATACTGTACAGTACTACAAACCACTTATATAGCAAAGCTTTCTCAGTATATTTACTCAAAACCCCACAAGGTTCAACAAGGAATGCTCCCTAATAAGCACATTTGTGTCTGAAGTTTCCACTTGTCATCTGGTGAAGTTTCAGTGACTCTTTTCCCTGTCTAAAATCTGGCAGGTCTGATATGCTGGGGGACAGAAGATACAAAAGTTACAAACAGCAAACCGCCTGCTTACATTAGATAAGCTTCTTTAACTATATCGAAGACATCAAAACAGCTCTAATTAAGAACTAGAACAGTCAGTGGTGAGTAGCGGACCCGCTTTTCTCTTTTTGTTCCACTTCCTGCTCCATGCCGCCCACAAGAAATCAAGCAAAGGGCTGCACTCAATCAGGCAGAGGCCACAGTTGGCCCTTGGGCCATAGATTGCTCACCTCAGTTCAGTATTTACTCTGGTTTCCATTCCTTAACTTGTATCTATTTTTTCTGTTTTCTACAACATAAGCACTTGAAAAGCTTCACATTTTCAGCTTCGCATGTCAAGACTGCAGCTAACTGGAACAGGGTGAGCAAGCGTGAGATACCGGTAGATGAATTAAGCCCCCTTCCCCTCTTTAACTATTTAGAGCACAGAAGCCTCAGACTAAAAAAGAAAAAGAAAAAATGGTCTTCCTACTTCCACTTGTTCCTCCTGCACTGCAGGGGGTTGGACTAGATGACCCTGCAGATCCCTTCCAACTCTACAATTCTATGCTTCTTTCATCATGTCAACAAATGTGACCCATCCCCTTCTTTTGTTCTTGGCATCATTTCTATGGGGCTGTGCCAGTCCTTGAGGTCTCTAAGGGACTTAACAAGGCTTTTAAAGGAAAGGAATGTAAAAGTAGAAAGGACAGAAGCGATACAGAAGCTGCTGTTCCAGAATATGTTCTGCTGTCAAGCACAGCAGAGCCCATGCTTTCTAGTTATCGATGAAGAGAGAGT
This sequence comes from Zootoca vivipara, assembly GCF_963506605.1. Lineage (NCBI taxonomy): Eukaryota > Metazoa > Chordata > Lepidosauria > Squamata > Lacertidae > Zootoca > Zootoca vivipara. The sequence continues at coordinate 17,221,443 of NC_083278.1, forward strand.
TTTAAGTTTCACAGAGGATAAGATTACCTTCCAATGGCTATTTGCCATGATGGCTATATACTACCCTCCACTGTCAGAGACAGTATACCTCTGCATGCCAGTTGCTGGGAATCACAAGAGGGGAGTGTGTTGTCAGTGTCTGAAATTAGTCAGGCTCCAGGCGCATTTTGCACCTGGCTATTGATTACTTGCGACCAAGTGAAGATGCTTGGGTGCAAGGGCCCCCGACATCTCTACCATCAGGAGATACATGCCTGGGAATCATTGGATCTAGACTGTTTTCACACACTAAATGCACCACCATGTAGAATTGTATCAGTTATATTTTATCTGTACAATTGGAATGAATTTCTGGAACCAAAATGCTTTTTCTGTGCAGCCTGAGCAGGAGTAGTCACCATTAAGAACAAGAGGTCAAAATAGGCCAATATACATGTGGACTGTCCTTGGGATCAAGGGACTTTTCTTCTTTAGGTTCTCAATGTTCTTAACCTAGCTCAAGGTTTTCATCTGAACTAGCCAGATGTTTAACTGAGAATCAATCACAGTCAGTCCATCATCTGAAAAATAAGACTTTCAAGCAGTCTTACCCAAAAATGGCAACTAGACATTTTGTTTTGGTGACTGCAACTCTGGTTAAAGGAGCCATTTAGTGTCTAACTTATATATCTGAGTTTCTTACACTGTGTTTATTCTGGTCCTGCTTGCAGGTTTTCTGTAAGCATCTTGTTAGGTACTGTAAGAACAGAAAACTGGACTAGATGGGCCACTGGCCTGATCTAGTAGCGCTTATGTTCTCCCAACAAACTACAAACTAAACTCATTATGTTACATGACCTCCACAAGATCTTGAGAATAAATGACAAGCGGCAAGGGGAACATTCAATTCTCCATTATTTTGCCTATCCAAATGGCTACCGACACACAAAACAAAGTGAAAGCAGAGAAATCTGGAGAGCAAACCAGTGCCAGAAGGAAACTTAATGAGAAACTGTGTGACAATCCCACAGATCAAGTTGTCAGGCAAATCACCCTTGCGGAGACAAGTGGCAAGGTTGCTAAGGTTGCTAAAAGGAACAACTTGTATGAGTAATACCACTTAATGAAACACAAGAGATTCTTGTTACACTTAACTGAGCTATTAATATATATTGATGCTGTGATGAGACCTTTCTAACTCCTGAGAACTTTTACAAACATTAAGATAACAAGCTGTAGGTATAAAAGCCTGAGCTAAGGAACGCAGGTGATACCACCTGTGCTGCACAAAGGGGGGGAAATCCTACAGAAACACTGTTACACACTTAAATGTTATACTTTAAGTCTGGTCCCCCCAAAAGAAGTACTGGCCATAACGGTAGTTCTGGTTATGGAAAAAAAAAACCCAATGCAACTCTCCAAACAGTGTCTGAAACTCTCTTAAAAATATTAGGGGGGTGAGCAAGGGAAGACTAGGCCAGGCATCTCCAAACTTCGGCCCTCCAGATGTTTTGGACTACAATTCCCATCTTCCCCAACCACTGGTCCTGTTAGCTAGGGATCATGGGAGTTGTAGGCCAAAACATCTGGAGGGCTGCAGTTTGGGGATGCCTGGACTAGGCTATGTGAAAAATGAACATAATATTTTTTAAATTCCTTCAGTAGCACCTTAAAGACCAACTAAGTTTATATTTTGGTATGAGCTTTCGTGTGCATGCACACTGAAGAAGTGTGCATGCACACGAAAGCTCATACCAAAATATAAACTTAGTTGGTCTTTAAGGTGCTACTGAAGGAATTTTTTATTTTGCTTCGACTCAGACCAACACGGCTACCTACCTGTAACTATAATATTTTTAGCTGCAGTTCATGCATTTCCAGCTTTGTATTCTTGTTATAAAAAAGCACATCCAGACATTCCGTTGTGCCCCTAACCTAGGTTTGTTGTTGTTGTTGTTTAGTTGTGTCAGACTCTTCGTGACCCCATGGACCATAGCACGCCTAGGTTTAAGGTGCCATTTAACTCCTAGCTTTCATATCTCAGTTTCTAACACAGTCTTCAAAAACACCAAACTTTGGAACACTAAATTCAAGGCCATGGATTGAATTTAAGATGTAAAGATGCACTAGGCACACCAAATGTTTTGAATCTTAGCAGGAAATAGCTTCATCTTCCATGCCCCCTCCCTCCACATTCCCTACGGATTAACTGAAAACATCACCAACTTTTTGAGGTCATTGGGCACATCAACAAACTGGAGAAACTCATGGGCACCATATCACATTTTGCAACCAAATGCTATAATGGTGACATTAGAATGCCTGTTTCAAGACTAATTTCAGACAGGGTGGGGAAGTCCTGCAGACAGCAAAGAAGACCCCTGAAAGCAAATGGGTGCCCATGGGCACTACAATGACAACCACAATGTAGAGTTTCTCTCTCTGCTGACTTCAGATCACATTTACACACAGGAGGCATTGAGTCAATATAAAATATTCACTTTGCAAAACTGCTAACGATTTTTAAACAATTTAAGGACCAGTATTTCCACCTCGTAAAAATTGTTCTGTAACATAAAAGGTCATGTTTTCCCACCTAAATGGCTGTTTCAACAAATTTTAATGCTGTCTTCAGTCTCCCAAACTGGTATTAAAAAATGTTTCCCCGCCATATAATAAATATCACCAATGCAACATATTTAGTTTAAAATGAAATCGGCAAGACCCACTCCCAAATTAATAGAAGCCACACTGGGAAGCCTCTCTCAAGCTTTTTCAGTTAAGCAACTTAGGTACAGCATTCTCTATCTGACAATTGTGATACTATTATACCCTGCTCATCTCTCTTAATGATCACCATCAATGAATAATTTAGAAATACAAACTTCACAGTAATCTATTCCCCATTAACAGGAATTCACATTCACTGCAAAATGAGCTATATATCTAGGAAAGGCTGAATATGAATGTGGACAGTTGGAAAACTATAAAGAGCAATAATCTGGCTCCAAATCTTCCTATCAGCCCAATGCAGTAGTAAAAAGCTTTACATTTCCTTAAAATATTTCAAAGGATTTGGATGGTTTGACAATCTACTCTTTCCGCCTAAGAAAATATGAATATGGCATAGTGTTTAATATTTTGTAAAATATTTTTTCAGGGAACATGAATTAAAATTTTAAACTGCACATACAAACCCCCAATGTGATTGTTTTTAAGTATTCTAGCTTAATATTGCTCACATACCAAATCTGAGAAAGCATACCATCAAGGAGGGGTGGAAATCAAATGGCAGCAATTGAACAGAACAGACATGCTTTTACAAAATGAACTGCAACACTTTCCTTTAAGTTTGCAAAAGAGGATTTTGTTTGGCTAATCTTAATAGGTTTGTTATAATCCGCAACACAAACAGAAAACAAAAGTGCCTCATGAATAGACAGGCATTATGTAATAATTTGTGTTCCAAGCAGCCAGTGAACCTTTCCCTATTATAATCTTACCAAAGAACAGAGACTGAAATGCACTTTGCCTTGCATTTAATAAGTGTTTTTCTAGGTTAAAACAGAGGAACACAGGTTCACTGTACCAAAAAGATTTTATAGGAGCTGGTCAACTTACTGGTGAAATATGATCAAACACTGTTCAAGGGTTGTATCCAGTATTACTCAAGTGGATTTTCACTTGAACAGTAGGACTTCCCCTTCCCTTCCGGCTGTTCCAAAATCTGCCCATAATGGTCCTGAGTGCAAGTGACAGAGAGGAAAGGGCAGTTCCATTGTGCACATGGAACCTTGTTGCACGAGCAAAACTGCAGTGTTACATACAACCCTTAGTTTTAAAAAGCATTTATTTAACACAACTACAATTAAAGACTTGTGCTAGTTATGAAAACTCAAGGTGTGGCCCAATCCTACTCAGAAATCATGCAATGTTCAACTGGGCTTACTTCTAAGTAAATGTGCATAGGATTGGATCCTAGTTAATTGCAAGACTATTAAAATTCTAAAATTAATGCAATGTATATGCCTCATTAACAATGTTATGCATTATAGAAGTATGTGGCTATATACATTATATAAGTATGTAACTATATAACACATGGAAATGATATCTGGATAAAAATCTCTATAATTCTGTACCTCCCTCAACTAAGTATTGATCGGTCTTATTCATCATGATTCCAGCTTAAAACTACACTCTGTAGTTTTAAAGTAAACAAAAACAATTGTAGGAAAGGTCGTGCACCTACAATTTTGTTGAAAAGTGTTTGAAGATCTCAATAATGTAATGTATCCATACACACTTGGTTACATTTTTAATTTTACTACATTCTGTAATGCAATCAATGTAAATTATGTGAATAAAAAGAGGTGGAATGTGAGCTCTGACAAGATTGCCAAAGAGAACAAACCTAGTTGCGGGTGGCTATAAACAGGATTTTGTTTAAGCCAAACATCAGATTAAAGGAAAATAACATTCCATGAAACTGCACATTTCAGGATGGCTGTGCCAATTTGCCTACAGGCAACCTGATATGGACAGAGAGTATGACCTTTTGTCACATACTGTATTGAGAAAAATCCTTGCAATTCAAAGGATATCTGCAAGCGACATAGTAATTGGTCACGTAGCAAAGGGCTAAGGAGTTTGTATGAGCTTTGAGGGCACAGCTACTTTCTGGGGGGAAATCTCTGCAGCACTCCAAGGAGCCATATGAAGCCTCATCATTTTCCTGTTCTATCACCTTCTCTGTACTATTATCTCTCCTTCCCCCTCCAATTTCAGGATGCATTTCTGACAGAAGTGTCAAGTCAACGTATTTTTAATTTCCTTACTTCCTTCCCACTTATCTAAAGTGTTAACTTCCCAAGTACTTTCCCCAGAATTTTCTCCAAAACTACCTAAGTCACACAAAAGCTATTTTTGAAAGAAGACATTTTGGATACACACTTTACTTAAAAGGCATTTCTTGGGCATTTAAAACCATTTCTAAATTTGAAGTTTGTAGGTTCACAATGTCCTATTGACAATCAGCAAGAGAACACATGAAATATCCTAACCCAGGCATCCCCAAACTTCGGCCCTCCAGATGTTCTGAACTACAATTCCCATCTTCCCCGACCACTGGTCCTGTTAGCTAGGGATCATGGGAGCTGTAGGCCAAAACATCTGGAGGGCTGCAGTTTGGGGATGCCTGTCCTAACCAGTCCATAAGGCCGCTATACAGTTACAATATAAATACCAATAGTTCCCATTGTTTTAATTTAAGCTGATCAACAAGCTGAAAGAAACCGCCATCTCATAAATTTTCCTATGTTTACTTTAGTTCATAGAATCTGAAGGAGCTGACATCTTCCACAGAAGAACACACAACAGAACTGCAACTCTATCACACCAGTTTTGTTAGTGCTATGTTGCCATCCACCTGTCTTGCGACAATGCCAACATTCATGTCCTGAATTGCTATTCATTTCAACAGTGAATAGTTTTGTGCACATAGGCTTAACTTTTACAGCCTATAGTAGAGATGGCTGAGCTGTGGTGCTCCAGATGTTGTGGAACTTCAACTACCATTAGCTCTAGCCAGCATGACCAAAGATAAATATTGTACCCCAGTAACACCTGAAGGCCAAGCGTCAGCTAATCCTTGTTAATCTGAATCCTGCTATGCCAGATCAAACAACTACAGCAAACTTCAAACCTACAATGCAGCAGCCATGGTTGATCAAAATGGATGAAATGTACAACTGTCATTTCTGTGCAAGCTGCTTGAAAATGCTGTACAGATTTCAGAATCATCTCCCCCCCCCCAAGTATTTCTGCTATCTATTATCTATCCATCTCTGCTTCATGTGCTTTTATACCCAAGTAAAGGCATTTCTGTGTGCTGCTCTGGTTCACCAGAAGTGGCTTTGTCATGCTGGGCACATGACCTGGAAGCTGTACGCTGGCTCCCTCGGCCAATAATGCGAGGTGAGCACCGCAACCCCAGTCAGTCACGACTGGACCTAATGGTCAGGGGTCCCTTTACCTTTACCTGTCCCATTATCTTGGCCTATTGCCTTGGATTGGTAACTATAAACTTTGCTCTAAAATCCAAAGGTGCTAGGGAGCTAACAACTTTCACAACTAGATGGGCTGGGGGGGGGGAGTTGGGAGGAGACTATTTTAACAATACTACTTACTCCAGTGTTTCTAAAACTTGGGTCCTCAGCTGTTGTTGGACTACAATTCCCATCACCCCTAGCTAGCAGGACCAGTGATCAGGGATGATGGGAGTTGTAGTCCAACAGCTAGGAATCCAAGCTTGAGAAAATGACTTACTCTGATTGTGCAATGCATTTGCAACTTGGTGCCATTTTTAAAATAAAAAAAATACATATATTTTGTATTATATTACATTCCTTTAAGAAGTTTCATTGTTTGAAAATTTCATAGCACTGTATATCCATAATCCAATTTTTTCATTTCAGTTACAATCCTGAGCCTATGGCTTTATTCCTCACTTAACCGGGTTGCAAATTCAAACTCTGATTGAAAGATCTAATTAGTGTTAGTGCATTGGCCAGGAATTAGCCTGATCTGCACTAGTGTCCCCCAAATTAACATTTTTTCACTTTTTTGTTGTCTGAGAACTTGACAAGGGTGTACTCTCTTCAAGATGGGTCTTGTCAAAAGAAACATATAATCAAGTCGCAGGTTCTGAAAGCACAATTCTGCTACACTACAGCACAAGGGGTGGGGAGGGGGTGGGGATATGCCCCTGCTGTAATGTCTCCGAAAGCAGCAAGATGGCTATTTTCTGCTTCTTAAAAAAAAATCCTACCCATGCCAGGCTCAAGGGAGCGGCAAGGAATTGAAAGATTTAAAAAGTAACTCTCCAGTGTTAAGCACATTTATGAACCCTAGCTAATGAGAAGCTATGCCGGAAATGCCTTCTGTAACTACTGCTGTGTGGGAAGTGTCCTACTGACCCAATATTCCCTCCCACCTAGTACAAAGATGCAATCTCTTCCTGCTGAAAGGAAGAGACAACACAAACAGCATCATAAGGGTGACTGGTCACCCTCACCATGGAAAGGACAACTGACTGCATGCCAACACTTCCCTGCGTACCAGCAGGTGAAAACATCAAAAATAGAAGATCTTGTGAAGACAAGTGATACAAGTTGTGTTGAAAACTCACGGAAGTCACACCCCAACCCCCTCCATGCTAACTAGCACAATAGTTTGACCTACAAGAAACACTCGCTGCTAAGTGATTTCCCAATTTCCTTATAGAAGTGGAAACTAATGTTACATATATTATGAACTATGTAGCAAGTTTCACAAGAAGCAGCGAATTTCTATTTCAATTAAAATTGCGCTCACAACTACAACCTTGCAAGTTGCTGTTTCAAAGCCACAATGCTATGCGTTTTCTCCATAGTGTGAAAGTGCCAATTGTTTGGTTTTATTAACTCTTTCAGTAACATCCTCTTATAATATATCCACTAGCATCTGGAAATAAAGCATAAAGCCAGCTGTAGTTTGGAGTCTGGAAACATCAACAACAGACAAAATAAACTAGTAAATTCATTCTGCCCAAGGGATCTATATTTTAGGAGAAGGTGTACTATGAACCTTCAGAAGAATTCTCACCACCATCATCAAAAACCACAACTCCCAGAATTCTCTATGGAAGAGTGGCAATATTAGAACTAGGAGACTACTGAATTTTATGAAAAATAATTCTCAAGAGGAAACTGTAATTAACCAGTATATAAACTACTTTTTAGTGTTTATTCTCTCTTCTCCATCACTGCAGAAACTATAGGACCAGAAATAGACTGAGTAGTCGGCATGGAAAGGGAAGGGAGTAAGAACAAATGTTTAGCACTCAGAGCCCACTCTACTTTGTGCAATTGACAAAAGGGGCATGAAGCAGGGAAGAATCCTAAGGAGGAACACAAACCAATTCTCTCACACAAACCTTGGCAGGTCTCTTTGCGACACTACCTCCATGAGAGTAAAGATTTCACAGGTGAGAGGGTGTCAGATTATTTATTTACTACATTTATATATCAATCTTATCTTCCAAGGTGCTCAAGGTGGTGTACGTGGTTCTCCTCCTCCCCATTTCATCCTCACAACAACCCTGTGTGGTAAGGTAAAGGGACCCCTGATCTTTAGGTCCAGTCACAGAGGACTCTGGGGTTGCGGCACTCGAGCCGGCATACAGCTTCCTAGACATGTGGCCAGCATGACAAAGCTGCTTCTGGCGAACCAGAGCAGCAAACGGAAAAGCAGTTTACCTTCCCGCTGTAGTAGTACCTATGTATCTACTTGCACTTTGACATGCTTTCAAACTGCTAGGTTGCAGGAGCGGGGACCGAGAAACGGGAGCTCACCCCGTCACAGGGACTCGAACCGCCGACCTTCTGATCAGCAAGCCCTAGGCTCTGTGGTTTAACCCACAGCTCCACCTGCACCTGCTACCCTGTGTGGTAGGTTCGCTTGAAAGAGATGGTAACTGGCCAAAGGTCACCCAGTGAGCTTCATGGCTGAGCAGAGATTCAAATCCTGGTCTCCCATATTATGGTCCAACACTCTTAACCATTACACCACACTGGCTCTCACTTTGGATTAGCATCTGGGAGACCAGAGTTCAAATCCTCACTCAGCAATGAAGCTCACTGGGGTGGCCTTCGGCCAGCCACGGTCTCTTAGGGCTAACGCCAGGATAAAAAGGAGGAGAGCTACGTACAACACGTCACCCTGAGCTACTTGGCGGAAAAATTTGGGAACACATAGCAACAAGTGCGCAGGTGCAGCTGCAAGGTTGCTTTCAAAAGGCTTTGCAATGCTGCAGCGAGGAAGTTAAGCCTTCCCAGGCAGCCATGCCTAAGAAAGACCAACCGCAGGCGGCCAATCCAGTCTCCTTCCGGGAACGCCGCTCTCCCAGGTCTTACGTATTTGCTGGCAAAGTTCTTGAAAACACCGGGGGGGGCAACGCGCATGCGCGACTGCTCCATGGGGCACGTCAGCGCCCGAGGAAAAAAGGGACGTTGTACTCCGCGCAGGCGCAATAAAGGATCCCCATCACCCGGAACATCGCTTCACAACCTCTCCGAACGGACAAAAGCGGCCCTTTCCCCTTAACAGCGAGACCTTCCTTACCATGTACCAAGTGCCCAGGATGATAGTGCCGGTGCGGACATGGCAGCAGCCGCAGCAGCGGGTGCTGTAGAGCCGGTCGCG